>NC_068303.1:31862844-32494406 GCF_025860055.1 Xyrauchen texanus
AGAGTGATGATTAACTCTTTCCCCGCCAGCATTTTTAAAAAAAAGTTGCCAGCCACCGCCAGGGTTTTTGATGATTTTCGCTAAATTTTAATGGCTCGCAGAATATTTTCTTCCATGAATATATGAAGATGCTATATATCAAAATAAAGATCTGGGCCTCTGCTTTTAGGCAAAAAAAAAAGATTTTATTTTATCTTCATTTGTTCTTTTTTTATTGCGACTTGAACAGAGGTAGATTTTGTCAAAAAACAACATTTCAGACAAAAAGCTGAGAAAAAGGCATGTTTATGTCTGATATTTTGAGCTTCTCATACTCCACTTCTTCATGTTTGAGACGATCGCAGTCTGTTTCTTTGATCAAAGAGTTGCGTACTCTTTCAAAACATGCGCAGGGGTCTTCCTTACTGTATAACACCTAAAACACGGAAACCCTGAAAATTCAGTGTTTGGCGGGGAAAGAGTTAAAGAATCTTGCTGCTAAAATAATATCCTTGTTCATTGTGAATATTCAGCATAGCTATACGAAACACAGCCCACACAGAGGTCAATGCCAAACCAAGCAACTTCCTATTGGTCAAAGTAGCGAATTCATCTTTCATAGTTCATCAACTTTACCTTCAAGTGAAATCCATGCAGGGAAAATGTTCACCACCAGAAGTCATTAGCAAATGTTCGGATTCCCAGAGTAGCTCAGCTCTGTTGGTCCAAACAATGCAAGTGAATGGTGAAGCGCCAAAAAGGCACTGGAAGCTCCAAAAAGGAGATAAAGTCAGCATAAAAATAATCTATCAGACTCCAGTGGTTTAATCCATGTCTTCTGTAGCGATCCAGTTGGTTTTGGGTGAGAACAGACCAAAATGTAACTCCTTTTTCGATCATGATTTCAATCTCGATTATCTAGTGCTCTGCACATGCATCAAGCACTAGGAAGTGTAATCGTACCTAGAGACTGCAATGGCAACAGAAATGTAATGTAACATGTGATCATATTAATCTGTAATGATGGCACTCGAGAGCAGCACTGCAGTTCACACAAGACTTACACAGCTCACAGTCCAGATAAACTTTACACTTCCAAAAAGCTTCAGGTGATGTAGATCCCAAAATATGAGTGAATAATACAAAAAACCAAATAAGTAAATACAGAAGCACTCTCATTGTGGAATAAGCTGAGTCAGAGCTTTTTAAAGGAAACACTCTAGTGTTACATTTTAAATGCAGTTTTAATGCGTTATAGCTTTATTTAAATTCAAATAATACGGAAGCAGATCATGTAAATAACTACAAACTCTGAAACTGGCATTTATCTGTGCAGTCAGCACCTCTTCTATGAGTTGCACGAACATCCTGATCTAAGAGGGAGAGAGTGAAACTGCATCTGGCTGATGAACACTCTGTCGCTATATACTATATTTAAGATACATCCTCTTTTAAGCAAGTCTAAATATCTTATATGTTGCTTCTCAATTAAATGTCTTTTGTTTTAAGGATTTTTAGACAATTTTAAACGGTAAACAAGACAAAAACACTTAATAACAATAGTTTTTTATTTGCAGTGAATTTCTTTACTGAATTAAACTTAATAAAAACATGTTTTTGACTTTAATTCAGTCAATGTCATTTAGAGGTATTTTTAAAAGACAATTTTGTCCTCTTTATTGTTATTATGCACATGTAATACAACCTTTTAAGTTGGGGCACAAGCTGAATAATCGGTTAAGAGCTAATGATTAATCGCTGCAATAATCGCTGAATAATCATTCTAATAATCGTTAGATTAATCGATTATCAAATTAGTAATTTTATCGCCCACTGAAAGCAGAAGGTAAGTGGAATTATTATTATTATTAACTGTTGATGTACATTTACTGATCATGGCAACAATAATAATTCTAAATGATGTAGATATTGTATAGTATATTGAGTGCTAAATCAAGGTTGAATGACTGTCAGTTGAAAGCTGATTAAGGGTAACTTCCATCAAACTTTATTCTGTTTAAATGTATTCAAAGTATGAAATCACTTTTGGAACAGTATTTTGGGAATTCCCCAATTTGGCAGAGCCTGGAGCTCTACTGTGCATTGCACTCATGTATAGAGGTCGGCCGATATGTTTTTTTTTCAGGCCGATGCCGATCTTTTGAAATCCAGGTCGGCCGATGGCCGATAAATGCTGCCGATTTATTTTGGCCAATATTTGGCCGATATGCACTTGTTTTTAACCTCTTATTTGAACCTTATATTTGAAAGATAAAATGTAACACAAATAATTACTTAAGATCCAATCTGCACTTGTACACTTAAATTAAAAAGTTATAATGTAAAATCATATTGTATAAATAATGTATAACAAATATATTAAATAAACAAATCAGGTGTTACGAACTGCTCCGAGACACGAAGGTTGAGATCCAAATGCAGCTTTAATTAAGGGGCAATCCATACGCGTAATCCAATATTCAGAGCATCCAAGAGAATCACAGGCATAACTAGGGATGGGTATCGTTAAGGTTTTAATGGTATTACTACTCTTACCGATACTGCTTATCGATCCGGTACTTTAACGGTATTCTTAATGGTTCTTTTTGTTATATATATATATATATATTAAACAAAGATAAACAATAGATAAACAAAAGATAAACAATTACACAAAGATAAACGTTATATAGGCACAGTGATTTAATTTCAGGAAGGTCTACTAACATTACTGTTCAGGTGTGGTCTAAAAAGTAATCTAATAAAGTAATCAATTGTAAAATAACACTGCATAGTTTATCATAGATATATTAATGCTTATTAAAGCAGAAGTTATTATTACAAGAGCTGTAAGTGATTTTCTCTTTGCCTTTTGTTGTTTGATTCGCAGTAATGGCTCAATCGTCAGCGTGTTTATTAGACAGCTTCCCCTTTAAGATCGAGTTCAGATCTAATAGGTTCCTGATGCAGCATATTTTCTCCCAACTATCTCCATAACTACGTCCATTTAAGACATAAACTGTGTTTAAGTGAATCTCCAAGCTGATCGTTTTGACATATTTTTGTGTATAGTTGATCGTTTAGACGCGCACATGAAACCCAAAATAGCCTATACATTGCTTGTCTCTTTGCGGTCTGTTTCGGAGCACCCGCCTCCATGGGAACGGTATCTCTTGCGCTCTTTTTATTATTAAACGCGTCCCGCAATTTAGCAACAGTAGCTATACTGCATTTTACAACAATCACCGATCATGCTGATTCTGACGATAAGTTTGAGTTTTAGTGAGAAATGTCAGTGCACCGCTGTGAAGGGAAGGAAGTTGTGCTAGACAGAATGCGGCTTATGTATAAATATTCTTTTTATAATCTTTGGAAGGCGAAATCTAAAATAAAATCAGACTAATATCACAGATCTAAAGTGTAACCAGGCTATGTTTGAATGTTTAGTTCTGTCACTCATTAAGCAGGGCTCGTGTTGTGCTCGCTGTGGCACCGCGTGAGATCTCTCTCTCTCTCTCTCTCTCTCTCTCTCTCTCCCTCTCTGGCTGCGAATAGCTAAATTGCATCACAGACAAATGGTTTCATATTATTATACATAGAAATGGCTGGCGAGATAAAATAACTTTCTCTTTATAGCAATAATAAATGTATTTTCTTAATGTCTCCAGTACCGACAGCAGAACCGATAACGTCCGAGCTTACCAAAGCCAGTCCTTCAATAGCCTATAGTGCGTTGGTATCTTTTTTTATTACTTATTTCTCTGCATTGAGTGACAACCCTCTCAAATATAACACACACAAACAGAACAAATAAAAGTCTCAGATTCACTGTTTGTAATTGCAAAATTCTTGCTTAATTATTGTGACATGATAGCAACCCTTCTGCTGTGATAATGCAACTTCAACTACGCTATCAACATCCAAAGTAGCCGAACGTCATGTCACCTATGGCGTTTGTCGCATTTTTTTCTTGAATTTGGCAGTAACATATCAAAAGTTTTTAATTAAATATAAAGAAGTTATACGAATTTAATCCTTACCGTTTTCTCCAAGGAACTTGGCTCCTTCCTTAGGCACTGGATGAGGTCTGCTCACTCTGCTGGAAAATGACTCTAGGGGCAGTGTGCGTCGAACACTCGTTCCACAACAACACTAGGCTGCCCACAGATGCGCCTGCCTAATAATCGGCTTGATATACTTGGATATTGGCCGATGCCGATTATGTTAAAAAATGCAAAAAATCTGCCGATTAATCGGTCGACCTTTACTCATGTATGGTTTCTGTTCAGAGTCAGGTCAAAATGCCATTAATTGCTTGATTCAACTCTAGCCAGACAACTTGTGGTCTTTGTTCTGTTTTGTTCAGCTACACTAAAGTATATTGTCTGCATGTGTTAAAAATTAAGTATGATTATTAAAACAAGACAGTTGCCCTTTGTTATCATGTTTACCTCAGGATTCTTTTATTGAGTATGTGTGTATGGGAATGGCAATTATTACACAGCTGTAAAGGCTAGGGTAAACTTTGTTTTTATATTTGTGGAACAAAATCACAACTTGTCCATTATTGAGAATTCAACATAATATGTGTCTTCATATGTAGGTGACGGGTGCAGTGGAGATATGTAGCAGTAAATAATGTACGTGAAGTCCAAATTACAGCACTACATCACATATGCCAATTGTCATTAAAAACACAAACATATGTCCACATTTTTACTTAATCACGCATTTGGTGGAGGGACGTTACAGAAGGGAAAAGGTTGTAAAGAACTTGATGCATAAAACTTTTTAAATTAGGTCCTGCGAGATTGTCAGATGCTGCTTGACTATATTGATCATTCTTACTTGGTTTTAGAACAGATAAAATGTGATATATACTGTGTGTGTGTGTGTGTGTGTGTGTATATATATAGTACATACAGCTGAAGTCATAAGTTTACATCCACTTAGGTTAAAGTCATTAAAACTCATTTTTTAACCACTCAGATTTCATATTAGCAAACTATAGTTTTGGCAAATCGTTTAGGACACCTTCTTTGTACATGACTCAAGTAATTTTTCAAACAATTGTTAACAGACATATTGTTTCTCTTTTAATTGACTATATCACAATTCCAGTGGATCAAAAATGTACATACACCAAGTTAACTGTGCCTTTAAGCAGCTTGGAAAATTCCAGAAAATGATGTCACGCCTTTAGACAATTAGCTATTTAGCATCTGATAGGAGGTGTACAGAATTTGAGGTGTACCTGTGGATGTATTTTAAGGCCTACCTTATAACTCAGTGCCTCTTTGCCTGACATCATGGGAAAATCCAAATAAATTAGCCAAGACCTTAGAAATTTGGTTTCTAAGTTCATCCTTGGGAGCAATTTCCAAATGGCTGAAGTTACCACGTTCATCTGTACAAACAATTGTATGCAAGTATAAACACCATGGGACCATGCAGCCATCATACTGTTCAGGAAGGAGACGCAGTCTGTCTCCTAGAGATGAACGTATTTCCAGAACAACAGCAAATTACCTTGTGAAGATGTTGGAGGAAACAGGTAGACAAGTATCTATATCCACAGTAAAACAAGTCCTATAATCGGCATAACCTGCTGAGCAAGGAAGAAGCCACTGCTCCAAAACCACCATAAAAAAGCCAAACTACAGTTTGCAAGTGCACTTGGGGACAAAGATCTTACTTTTTGGAGAATTTCATCTGGCCTGATGAAACAGAAACTAGCTGGCTGGCCATAATGACCATCTTTATGTTCGGAGGAAAAAGGGTGAGGCTTGCAAGCCGGATAACACCATCCCAAAAGTGAACCACGGGGGTGGCACCATCATGTTGTGGGGGTACGGTTCACTATTTGCTTTGTTAAAAAAATATATATATTATGGACAAATCCAAAGAATAATCTGTTTGGAAAACACTTCAGCTGGTTTGTCCTTAAATAACAATCATTGTTTTACAACAGTATCCATAGTTTAACCATGGCATTTGTAGTAAAATCATAGTAACCACAATATAAACATTACTGTCATGTCAATACATAGTAAAATCATGTTTGCTATATTGAAACTACAGTTTTACTGTTATATAACTATGGTTAATTGTATCAAAACCATGATTTCTGCTCATAAAACCATGGTGACAGCATTCATGGTTACTACAATATTACTATGGTAAAACCATGGTTAATTTTTGTCAGGGTCCTTAATTTAACAAAATAAAAATTATCTAATTGCTAAATCATCATTTTAACTTAATACCTGCACTAATACACTACATGCATCAACACAAACTCATCTCAACTAATTCAATATTCTGAAGTTGTACATCACTATAAAAGGAATAACCTTGCTATTAGAATGCAAATAAGATGGGATGTTGTGATAATGCTGCTTGAGTATTTTAATCATACATTGGAAATCCCACATGAACACCCCAAGTGCTTTAGTTAGCATGGAGTGCCTGCTTAAAAATGGAAGGGAGTGTGTGCAGTTTCGGCTCACCTGCTGCTCTTTCACTGGGTGATGTTGAGTAAATGATTAATCATGTATCAGTCTTTTACTATAACGGCATCTTAATGCAATTAATCAAAGCACATTATCGATGCTTGTGATAGATTACAGCCATGCAAGGAAACAGGAAGAACATGCATGCACATTTTAAATAAACCCTCATGCGCATTACATATATAATCAGTATATAGCACTCGTGTCGAGTGATGTCTGCAAACAGTGCCTGTTTTGTAAACATCTTTTGCCATTACTGTTGTGCAAAAAGAAAATATTCCCTAAAAGGAAAAATGAGCATCTCTATCAGCGCCTCATTTTCTCCACTTGCCATTTTTAACTACACACATTGCTTGCAGAACAGTGGTAGACCCACGTGAAACACAGGTGGAGCGTATCAATTTACATATCCATTCAGGTGCATTAGCGGAGGTTGTAACTGTGCCTGTCTATTTTACACTTTGTTTTTGTTACGATGAAGCAGCGAGGCAGGCAAGGAGAGAGGATCTAAATGCAGGCTTCTTTATTAGGTAAACAAACACAAAGGAAAAACCCTCGATGGGGAAACAAACATAAACTAGAAGACTCGGGCAGGGGAAACATTCCAGGCTTGACAACATACAGCGATAGACAAGGACTGGACAAAGAACCAGGGTATAAATACATAAACATAGGAAAAAGGGGCCAATGAACAAACAGAACTCAAACAAGATAACAAGGTGATTAACAGAAGCAAAATGGCAAATTAACGAGGGCAGGTGCAAACAATGAACGGTGAACACGGAAGCTAACAAAGAGACTATGGAGTTACACAAGGGACAAAATTGAAAACTAAGGAATGCAAAAGTGACAAAAATGGCAAACAAAAGGGCAACAGTGAAACAAGACAAGGTAATACATAACAGTTTTCTTGACCAAAGCTTGTGGCTCCAGATGCATCATTAAACGTGAGGTGAACCGACTGCATTGCGAATGCTTCCTGAACCATGGGTGGCGCACCGTACTGTATATATATATATATATGTATATATACACACTCACCGACCACTTATTAGGTACACCTGTACACCTATTTAATAATGCACTTATCTAATCAGCTAATCTTTTAGCAGCAGTGCAGTTAGTAAAATCATGCAGTTACAGGTCAGGAGATTCAGAATCATAATGGGGAAAATATCTGAGCTTAGTGATTTCAACCATGGCATGATTTTTGGGGCCAGACTGGCTGGTTTGAGTATTTCTGTAACTGCTGATCTTCTGGGATTTTCAAGCACAACAGTCTCTAGATTTTACTCTGAAAGGTGCCATACACACACACACAAAAAAAAAACTATCAGTGAGTGGCAGTTCTACGAATGGGAACACCTTGTTGATGAGAGAGGTCAATGGAAAATGGCCAGACTGGTTCGAGCTAACAGAAGGCTATGGTAACTCAGATAACCACTCTGTACAATTGTAGTGAGCAGAATAGCATCTCTGAATGCACAACATTGTGAACCTTGAGGCAGATGGGCTACAATAGCAGAAGACCACATCTGTTTCTACTACTGTCAGCCAAGAAAAGAAAGCTGGGTCTGCAATGGGCCTACCATCTGTGTGCCTCAGCAGAAATCGATATTCATCAGACCAGCTATATTTTCCAGTCTATAACTGTCCATTTTTGGAGATCCTGTGCCCACTGCAGCCTCCGTTTTCTGTTCTTGGCTGACAGAAGTGGAATCCGATGTGGTCTTCTATTGATAGTGTCATAAAAAGCAATTGTGGGATGAATAATTTTAAGTTTAATGATATTGTTAATGCGATCAAGTTTTAAATCAAGAAAACCTAGCCTTAACCTTAAACCTAAACCTACTGTAAATTATAATATAATTAAATGAGAAATGTTAGATTAAAAAAACAATTCTGGACGCAACCACATAATTTTGTGGCGCATCTATTAAACTTTGGTATCATGTGCAATTAGATCACACACAAACAAGTCAAGTCAACCTTTACTTATAGAGCACATTTAAAACCAAAAGAAGTTGACCCAAAGTGCTTTACAGATCAAACAAACAAAATGAGAGAGTGATATAAAAACAGACTGATTTAATGTTAAATATAAAACATAATCAAATAAATAAAAACATTTAAAATACAACATCATACATTTAACCATGTCAAACTATTCAATGATCTATTAAAAATCTACAGAATAAAAATGTGTTTTTAAAGAAGATTTAAAAATGGCTAATGATGAAGCTGACCTCACATGGCAATGGAGACTGTTCCAGAGATTAGGACCTATCACAGAAAAGGCACAGTCACCCTTAGGTCTATAGCGACAACAAGGAACCTTAATAAAAGTTGATCAGAAGACCTGAGCACTCTGGTGGGTGAGTAAGGGTGTAGAAGGTCACTTATATAATGGGGCAAGAGACCAGATAGTCGATCACTTGTTGTCTGCTCTTTCTTCTCTGTCTCACTAGTCACGTCTGTCACGTTTCCTTGTTGTCTGCTCCGTGTTTTCCGTTTCACCCATCACCGATCCCGTTCCATGTCACATTTTCCCTGTTGTCCGCCCTGAGTCTCACTGTCCGTGTGTGATCCTGCACTTCCCACAATTCCCGGATCACACTCCCAGCCCTGATCACTGTGTTATTGTCCGCACCTGTCTGTTATTTTGTCATTGCCTTGTCTGTTTATTTAAACCCCGCTCTCTCCCCTTCCCTTTGTCATTCGTTGACGTTATATGTTCGCTGTTAACCTCTCTCCCTGCTGTTCACAGTTTATGTTCGCTGTCTGCGTGTTCGTCCGAGGATTTCCCTGCTGTTCGTGTTCCCCGCTGTTAACCTGTTCGTGGATCTCCCTGCCCTTCGTGTATGTTTCGTTACCCGCACCCCGTCTGTATGTTATCTAGTCTTTAGTTTCCTTTACCCATCATGGACCTTTTATTTGCTCCTGTTTTTGTACTGTTATTATTTGTTTGTCAATAAAAGCCGCGATTGGATCCGCACCTCCCGTCTGCCTTCTCCTCCTTCCCACACAGTCATAACAGAACGAACAACCCAAATGGATCCAGTGGTCCAACAGGCCAACTATCAGCTGCTTTGTTTAAAGCAAGGGGACCGACCGGTTGAAGACCACATCCAGGATTTCCTTGAGTTGGCACACGTCTCGGACTTCCCGGATTCAGCCCTGGTGGTCTTCTTTAGGGGAAATTTGAACGCGACGCTGAAGGAGCGGCTGCCCCCAGCAACGCACGGCTGGAACCTGCAGGAAATCGTGGAAGAGACTTTGCTGGTCAGCGGCTCACCACTCACTGTGGGCGTGGCAGAGGAGGACCCAACCTCACCTCCCGCAGTGGTGACTTCCCACTCGCCCATGGCTCTTCCCATCACGCCTGCTCCACCTGCCAGCGAGCAAACCCCCACACCAGTCGTTTCCCACTTCGTCTGCCCGGAGGAGGAAGAGAAGACGGGCTTCCGCCTCCTGGCCCACGCCTGCCCTGGTCTGCGAGCCAGAGCCCACGCCTGCCCCGGTCTGCGAGCCTGCTCCCACGCCTGTCACTGTGAGCGAGCCTGCGCCCACGCCTGTCACTGTGAGCGAGCCTGCGCCCACGTCAGCCACGGTGTGCGAGCCTGCGCCCTCGTCAGCCACGGTCAGCGAGCCTGAGCCCTCGTCAGCCACGGTCAGCGAGCCTGAGCCCTCGTCAGCCCCAGTCAGCGAGCCAGAGCCCGCATCACCCACGGTCAACCAGTCAGAGCCATTAGCCCCCGATGTCATTGAGCCAGCGCCTGTCGCCACCGCCAGCAGTGAGCCAGCGCCTGTAGCCTCGACCGTCCCTGAGCCAGCGCCTGTAGCCTCGACCATCCCTGAGCCAGCGCCTGTAGCCATGACCGTCCAAGAGCCAGCGCCAGTAGCCATGACCGTCCAAGAGCCAGCGCCAGTAGCCATGTCCGTCCCAGAGCCAGCGCCCCTCGAGCCTTCTAGGGCTCCGCCTCTCAAGTCCCTCGAGTCTTCCAGGGCTCCTCCTCCCGAGCCTCCCAGGGCTCCGCCCCTCAAGTCTCTCGAGCCTCCCAGGGCTCCGTCTCTCGAGCCTTCCAGGGCTCTGCCTCTCGAGCCATCTAGGGCTCCGCCTCTCGAGCCTTCTAGGGCTCCGCCTCCCGAGCCTTCCAGGGCTCCGCCTCTCAAGTCTTCCAGGGCTCCTCCTCCCGAGCCTCCCAGGGCTCCGCCCCTCAAGTCTCTCGAGCCTCCCAGGGATCCGTCTCTCGAGCCTTCCAGGGCTCCGCCTCTCGAGCCTTCTAGAGCTCTGCCTCCCAAGCCTTCCAGGGCTCCGCCTCTCAAGTCTCTTGAGCCTCCCAGGGCTCCGCCTCTCGAGCCTTCTAGGGCTCCGCCTCCCGAGCCTTCCAGGGCTCCGCCTCTCAAATCTCTCGAGCCTCCCAGGGCTCCGCCTCTCAAATCTCTCGAGCCACCCAGAGACCCGCCTCTTGAGCCTCTCGAGCCTCCCGAGTCCTCCAGGGCTCCGCCTCTCAAGCCCCTCGAGCCACCTACGGCTCCGCCTTCCGAGCCTCCCGAGCCTCCTACGGCTCCGCCTCCAGAGCCTCCCGAGCCTCCTACGGCTCTGCTCCCAGAGACTCCAGAGCCTTCTAGGGCTCCGCCTCTAGAGCATCCTACGGCGCCCCCTCCCTCGGCTCTGCCTTCAGAGCCTTCCAGGTCTCCGCCTCTGAAACCTCCTACGGCTCCACCTCCAGAGCCTTCCCAGCCTCCGCCTCTAGAGCCGCCTATGGTGCCATCTCCCTCGGCTCCGTCTCCTGAGCCTCCCATGGCTCCGCCTCCTGAGGCCCCAGGGCTTTCCATGGCTCCGCCTCCTGAGTCTCCCTCGACTCCGCCTCCAGAGCCTCCCTCAGCCCCACCTCCTGAGCCTCCAGAGCCTCCCTCAGCTCCGCCTCCTGAGCCTCCAGAGCCTCCCTCAGCTCCACCTCCTGAGCCTCCCTCAGCTCCGCCTTCTGAGCCTTCTAAGCCATTGCCTCCCTCGGCTCCGCCTCCCGAGCCGCCCTCGGCTCCGCCTCAGAAGTCCTGAGGAAGAAACGCGGAAGAAATTAAACATTTACAGAGAACGTCCTTTCTTTTTAGACAGGAGGAAAACCACTGGAGGGCCATACCTTGGATGCCAACCATACATTCTAGACAATAGAGGACAATATTATGGTCGATAGTGTTGAATGCATCACTGAGATTTTACAAAACTAAGATGACAGGTGAACCTGATTCCATGGAGAGAAAAATATCATTAATGACCTTCAACAAGGCAGATTAAGTGCTGTGCAAGAGTCTGCAACCAGACTGAAATGTATCTAAAATGTATTTAGATAGGAGTAGAGCTGCAAATAAACAACTCTCTCCAAAATCTTGGAAATATAAGGCACTTTGGAGATTGGTCTGTAATTGTTGTGTATTGCCGGAACCCAAAACTTTTCTTTTTTTTAACAAAAGATGTAGAATTTGATGTTTAAAACTACTTGGAACAACTCCATTTGCTAATGAACTGTTAATTATAGCTTTTATATGAAAACTTCTTTAAGAAGGCATGGAGAAAGAATATCCAGCTTGAAACTGGAACACTTCATCTTGGAGACTACATCTGCTAACTGTTCTGATGTAACTGGTTCAAAATGAGTCAGGGAGCTGGACGGGGAAGGAATAAGTGAAAGTACAATCGCACCTTTAATCTGCCCAATTTTGCAAAGAAGTTTAAAATAGTTTGACAGGTCTCTTGGGTGGTGTCCAGAAAAGCATTTTGAGTTGCTGTTTAAAACAGAATTAAAAGTATTAATACTTTTGGTCGATTTGCATTATCAGAGATTAATGTAGAGAAAAAACTTTCACTTCCTTAACAGCTCTCTGATAGTTTGTTAAACACTCATAATATCATAAGAGACTGGAAGCTTGTCTTGTTTCTACTTGAGCTCAGCACTCTTCTCTGAGAGTGTGGGTGACATCATTTAGCCAAGGCTGTGAAACACCTTTAAGTCTCCTTTGCTTGAGCGGAGCAACATTATCAAATGTAAAAGTACAAGATTTATTAAAACCTTCAACCAATGATTCAGTGTCGAGTCCAGCTAAGACATCATCTGTGAAATGGGTTAGATACAATTCTGAAAATTAGATTGGCAGTAGACGAGTGAATGGACTGGGAGCTGAGCAAAATTAGGGAGAGGACACATAGACACAGACTCAAACATTAATGAAGAATGATCAGAAATGCCAATATATAAGACCTCTAAGTTGTATACAGAAAGACAACAAGACAACACAATCTCTAATCTATGATCCATATTGTGAGTAGGACCAGTGACATGTCGTAGAAAATATAAAGACTCAATGAGGGAGGTAAATGTATTTACCAGAGGTTTTGATTGACAGCATACCTGAATATTAAAATCCCCAAGAATCTGTCACCACGAGATGACAGTTCAAAAAGAAAGTCCTTAAATCAGGGAGGTCTGTACACAAGTGCACAGAAAGCAGGACCCAAGATGTCAAACTTTAATATTTGGACCCCAAAACTGGAATACAAGACCATAAGTAGTGTTCTGCACATATAAGAGTTTCTAATGACAGTGACAACACCACCTCCTCATCCTGAAGTCTATTTGTTTGCCAGGATTCAGCCAGGTCTCAGTGATGAATAAAAAGTCCAATGATCGTGATATAAAAAAGTCATTCAGAACAAAAGACTTGTTCAATATTGCACATGCATTAACGAGAGCCATCTTAATAGTGGTGACATCTGTGTTTTGAGGTGAAATAAATTTCAGCAAGCTGAGATTATCAAAATTGACAGCCCACTTCACATCACTTGCACCAGTCGGAAGGTGACAGCGTGAAGACCAGATGGCTGGTATGTGGTGGTTGTCAGGGGAATCAGCAGGTATGTCACCGTGACCCTCGATGGCATACCAGGAGCGGCACGAAATTCCAAGTGCAGCGCATTAGATGTATACTCCATCTGACAGGTGGTCGAGGAATTCAAATGCCATAAATCCAGAGATGAGTAGAATAAAACCATATCAGAAGAAAGATGATTGCGTGGATTTGCAAACAAGCAGGGGGCTATCTGCTGAAACTGGTGAGGGTAAACAGCAAAACTCCAGTAGGCCAAGATGGGCAACAGAAGGCAGAACATCCACCAAAACGACTCAAACTCAAAGTCCACACTCTCCAGCCCCACTGGATGTCGACGATGGACAGGGAATCAAGCAGCCTGATTAAGAATGCATGTAGCAGTCCCAGCAAAGATCGTCGTAAAATACAAACAAGAATTGAAATGTAGTTGGTTATGTAATACAAACAATAAAGTGTATCACCTTACAAGTCATGCATTTTATAAATGGGTTTTGAAGTCATAAGATAGCACTGTGTTAGGAACAGGGACAAAAGCAAGTTTTTATAAACTGATAATCTTCCGTTCTGAATCGTGATTTGCATTAAAGTGAATAAAAGTCCTTTTAGTCTCTCTTGTTTTTCATTTCAACAGGAAGCTGCCGCGATACGTACAAAGAGCCACGTAAAAAAATATTTTGAATTTGTTTTATATATTAACCTGATTCTACAAGACTAGGCTGCATCTACTAGCGGTGACTTACCAGAAGTGGCCAACCCCTTGAATCATGGCTGGGAAGCGAAATTGGCCAGGCAACTGGCCCAACTGCTGAGCGGTTATTGGTGTCCAGTTTGTTACTTTTCATGCTGTAGTCTTTTTTCAGCAAACATACAAGTCTACTAATGTTTTACAATTCTCAATGAATCTAAATTTCTTGCCCAAAATTGACATGTGTCTTTGTACCAATAATTTTTTATTAATTGTCAGTGACATCTATCTGGCTGAGTTTTTATATAGTGTCTTGTCAGGGCCCATTACTTTGTATCTCTATAAAATACAGACATCCATCATTGTCCAAAAATAATAGATAGAAAAAGAGACAAAAAAGTGTTGTTTGGTCCAGTCGGCAGTGATGATTTATAACTGGGGTATTAAGCTAAACATAATCTCAATGCTGCTGCAGGAGACTGTGATTTATGGACACCTTTTCTGCCTGTAAAAGAAACTGTAGCAGAGATAGAAGAACATGTCCACTAACCAAGACAGCCTGATACACTGATACACAGTGATGGACAAGATAAAAACAGGACTCCATAGAGACTACACACACATATACACTTTTACCTACTGCAAAGTCTTGGTTTTACAGATTTGTACAATCTACTGCTGGAATTTGTTTGCAAGCATGCATTTGGCAAATACTTTTATTCAAAAGCACATTCAAGCTATACATTTACCAGAATTGTGCATTCCCTTGGAATCAAATTCATTTGTAGCATTTCTAGCACCATGCATGCATATCTTCATTCTGCTAGTCTATTGTTTTATTTCAACTGTGAGCTTTGAATAATGAGAAACATTTAGTCCAAGACAGGCAACCGGTCTTTAAATAGTAAAATGTTGTAGGCCTAACTCAAACAGAGCTCTTCTAACTCAACCAACAACCTCAAAGCTTTGTTAATGTGAGTTATTAATATCAACCATTAACGCAAAAGCTAGTGAAGGACTTGTCAGCACTAAGACCGATTAGCCTTTAGCCTGAAGAATATGCACTGTGGCTCTCTACACCCTACGCTTCTGAGAGTCTTGGACATACATCTGGACTATTGATTGGTGGGTGCATTACAGTTCTAATTGTGGTTGAGCCTTGTATTTCTCTGACAGTAATAAGTTATACACAAGAATACAGATGCATCACCCAACATTGATTAGATGAAATCCATACCTACAGCATAATTAACGAGACATGCATGAAGTTCAATATGCTATTTAGCTTCTTGCTCTGTTTATTTATTTATTTATACATTTATTTATAGTTTGCAAGGAGAAAAGTGCTGTGACTGTGTTTGATCTTGTTTATATAGCTCTTGGCAATCATCTGCCAGTACTGAATATCGTGAATGGTGAAATCTCAATATGGATTATGTAAATACTGTCTGCTTGTAATAAAAATTAAATATAATAATACACTTGATGTTTCTCCATCAAAAAAAACAGATTTGATTAAGTAACCTAAGCTTTTTCAAGAGAAGGGAATGTAACGCTTCTCGATAAATTCCACTTCTACTCAGGATGAATCACAGAGATCCTAAAGACGAATAACAGGTCAATGATGGCATCTCTTACATCCTGTTGTTCACATTAGCAGAAGTATGAACTGGGTTATCTTTCACACCCTGAAGGCAGTTTTACTGATCTGTTTTTCTGTCAGTCTTGATCTGAATGGTCCAGGGAGGGGGCAATATCCTTTAATTAAACTCTGAGTAAATTAAAAACTGGCCCCAAAGGAAGAGAGCTCCATGGAGCATGGCTAAAACAGTCAGATCTTCCCATTAGCCCCTCCCACTGCCACTAGTGATTAATATTGTGGTCCTTTTTTAGGGAGATGCTTATTACTGAAAGATGCTCATTTAAGGCCGAGGTGAAGTTTGACACTGCTGTTAAAACCACTGAAGTAGGACAAATGGCAGGAAACAACAATTGACTTTGAATCTCAATGGCGTTAGTGCTGATCACAGAACCACTATAAGATGTATGAAGGTTCATTAGTCAAGAATAAAAAAAAATTCTGGCATGTGTGACCTTGCATGCTTGAAACTTTCTTCTACCGTGCATTTGAATAATATATAAAATATTATGTACAATGTTCAAAGGATCAAGAAATTCTAACAGGTTTTTTTCAACAACAAACTGGGATTATTTGTGTCTCTTGTGTGACATTTACTGTCCCCAGTCTCATTTCATTAATCAACTAGAGAGTCAAGGTACAGAGTGTGTCCCTAAATGAGATATCATGGCATCCTTATCTATTCTCAGCTCTGTTCACTTGAGAGATTGAGGCACTGTTCAGATGATCTGTCACAGAGGAGGTGTTGTCACCAAGAGCCTTTAGATCAATATCAATGCGACACTTTATCACTCTGGAACATAACTAGAAATATATTAAGCTATCACCCACATTTGAACACGGAACTGGGGTATCAAATCAATAGCTTTCAAATGGCATACCACTGATATTTCATGATATTTTGTAAGTATATTTTAAGGCAAATGTAATTTAGTAAGTCTTGGTTGTTGTTGAGGGGTCAGGGCTTGGCAGTTTAGCTTTACTAGTCCAAAACTGAACCATTTATACAGTATTAATGACTAAGGGCATTTTCCAAAAGGCATTTTTGCACCTTTGAAGGGCACTGCCAGAAGGGGACATCACTCAAATGATCATTTGGAGTGAGTAGGACATAGGGATGATCACTTTCGATTGGAATTTGCTCAGACATGAAACTCTACATGGTTCAAGCTGATAAACAAATTGTTATCTGTAAACCAATCGGCTCACTCACATGTGATATGTTAACCCAGTCGGCTTGCATGGTGTAAGCTGATAGGTCCTTAGACTTGTAATCTGTTAGCCAGTCAACCTGAGTTCTTTCTCATTATCTAATATTTTAAATTGCTCAGTTTTGCAGATAAGCCAGTTTCACTGTAGCAAACTGTGAGAGGTTTTCTCTGATACATCCTCCTCCCTAGCTCCACTTGTCTAGATCTCCTACATGGGACTGTATGCATGTCTAATTGTGCAGCTTCAGCATGTCCTACATGCTCAATAAGGCTGGGTATTGCCAGCCACCTCACGATACGATATGTGTTGCCATACAATGTCACGATTTGATACATCATGATTCACCACAATATCATGATTCTATTAAGATTCATAAGCTTTCAATTCCAATTAATTTTGGTATGTTTCAAATAAAATGCCCATTTTGCTTACATACAGTATGAAATATATTCTCTTTCAGTTATTGTTATTATTAATTATCCAGGGAACTTTCTAACTTGTTAAATTACAAAAATATTAATAAAAAAAAATTTGCAGTAGTTTTTCATCCTTTTGGTAAAATTTTGCTTTATATAAATATAAAATATATATATATCCAAATACACAAAGTTCATGTATTCTATTATAAATGTGTCATGAAATTGCATATAAATTATTATATTGCATATATACAATATATATATTTGTTCCATCTTTGTATTTACGTTAATATGTAACAAGTGCTAATACGGTACTGTCTCTTTAAGACCAGCGACTAGCAAAGAGTTTGTTTTGTTCGAATGTCTTCTTTACAGCATCCGTGCTATGTTTGATTAGGCAACACAAGTGACAGAGACCTTTGACAACAAGATGTGGGCATGGCGAGCAACACATCAATGTTGAGAAAAGTGTACGTTTAAGCAAATGACAAGCAACATTCGGGAGCAGCTACCAATGAGAGTGAAGACAGCGGAGCACTCGTCATCTGTCACCTCTGACATACTGTTGTCGAGTGCAAGCAAGACAGACAAGTTATAATGTTCTGTTACGGAATTGATAGTTCATCTTGTTAATGACATTATGCATTAAGCACTGCTGCATGTTATATGAAAACACTCTCCCTGCAGGATTTACAGTAAGAGAACTGTTTCCTTGTCAAAAGGATATCTTAGTTTTACCGGCAGTACATCTCGTCTGTGATCATATTTTCTAAAGCTATGGCCAGTTGTGTGTCCACCAATAACGCTAAAGCGACAGAAGTAGGAATACCCAATAGTGACTTCACAGTACAGATACTAGCGACACCCAGCAACAATATCGCCAGCAGTCTGAACGGGGCTTTAGGTTGAGAGTTGTGGACAGAAAGAAAGAGCAATTTTGGAATATTAAAATTGGACAGGGGAACTGTTCAAATGAAGATCGAGATTAAGATCTATTAAAATCTATGTTTTTGCCCAGATCTTAGAGTGAGAGAGGCCCAGCATGTTCAAGAAAGAATCTCAGTTTAGTCTCAGGCCATATCCACACTAATACTTTTTCTCTACATTTTGGCCTTCCATCCATACTGAGAAGCCACTATGGACTGCGAAAATTTACCTTTTAGAAAATTCTATCCCAAGTTCATAAATTTGAATTCACAGTGTTCGTGTTGTAGTGTGGACAGAAGAAACTGAGATATCTAAAAACTATGACATATTTGTTGTCATGTGACAGTCATGTGGTCCATTCAACCCACAACAATCAAGACGGAGGCGAGTGGAGTATCTGCGTTGTTGTGCGTGCTTTTCATTTTGATAGTGTTGTTAAAGAAATATGTTACTTTGTACAACCTTCACATTGCATTCCTGCAAAGGAGATATAAAGTTTACTTGGAATTGCTGTCCGGCGACAGAACATGAGGATATTTCTTTCATCTGTTTTAGTGTGGACGAGAAATTTTTGGGAAACGCTTGAAAACGGCATTGTGGGCGGAGAGCGCTTTGAAAACGAAAACTTTTTCAAATATATCTGGATTAATGTGGACAGTCTCACTTGCTCGTCATAGAAGCATCTATGATTGCACTAAGGGAACACAGCACTGAGATTGCACTTATTTAGGCAACCTGCTTTTTTATTGAAATGCTGGACATGATATATATATATATATATATATATATTTACACAATTAGTTAAATAGAAATATCAATACATGGATCAAAAGTATTGATACAATATTTTAAGAAAAAGTTTATGTACTATATCGAAGCTAGTTTATACCTTCACACATCAACCATTTTTAGGCTAGCAAGGCTGGAACAACATTCTTTAGAGGAATGATAGTCCAAAATTATACCTGAAGGCAATATACATTTTTGTATGAAGTGTGAATTTTCTTACCAGTGGTTCATTTGGAGTTAGCGCACCATTGTGGCTTCCATCTAAAGTTATGGAGACAGAAAAAAAACGGCACAGTATAAATATATATATATATATATATATATATATATATATATATATATATATATATATATATATTTATACTGTGCCATTTTACATTTAACATTGTCTTAGGTGTTGAGAACAGCAAATAAGTAATGGTGTGCAAGATAGAACAGAAATTAGATTTGCATTTTGGCCATTTTCTTTACAGAAGGAAGAACAAATGTTGCATAAATGCTGAAATCTGACATGCTGAAGTGGAACAGTGCAGTGTTATATGAGTTTATAACAAGAGTGCATCACAGAGGGGCTGTGCAGGTCTGTGCACTGTGGGCTTCAG
Source organism: Xyrauchen texanus (assembly GCF_025860055.1). Taxonomy (NCBI): domain Eukaryota; kingdom Metazoa; phylum Chordata; class Actinopteri; order Cypriniformes; family Catostomidae; genus Xyrauchen; species Xyrauchen texanus. The sequence goes on from NC_068303.1 coordinate 31,882,497, forward strand.
GTCTGATGAAGGATCCTCTCTACTTTTTGGTGTGAAATGAAATGTGTGTGAATGGCCTCCAATGTGCTGGAGAGGGCGGCAGGATTCATTAGAGTTTCAAGCCTGCTTTTCCCCAGACACAGTGCTGGCACTAAAAGTCCTGGCTGAGTTGTGAATTCAGACTGCCAGGGCAGACTGACGACTTGAAAACTAAAACTGGCTCCTTTCTTTAATTAGCATTTTCCAGACATCAAAAAATGTCTCCTTCTACCTTCATTTCCAAAGACAAAACCGTGTGGAGTTAATTTTTAACACCCTCTTCCACAAGAACAACACGAATAGTTTACAAAAACATGTGCTGAAATGTGGTATGAGCTCTCTCTCCCATTTCTCTCTTTCTGCCCTTTGAATGGCATACACCTTTTGTTGGTTTTGATTATATAGGACATTCTTTGTGTAAAAAATAATCAATTTGAGCTGAGCCAAAAACTGCAAGCTTAATTCCTTAATTAATAATTAGGAAGGCGTCCTATTGTTGACCCACGGCATCGGCCTTCCCATCAGATTTGGTTGGTTATCTGTTCTTTCAGAAGACAATGACACAAAGATGTTCAAGTGTCTCTTCTAATTGAAGAGATAGTTGGAAAGGAAACCGTACTGATTTGTTGTTGATGTTTTGTTTATTGAAATCATCTCAGGTGTAATATGCAATTTAAATCAATGTTGTCATTCTCATAGAAGCACTGTGGAACAACTGTTTACACAATAAATGTATGCTATACAGATATGATCATGTTAAGAAATGGAACCAAAGGCTTTATTCACACAGTGACTGTTTGGAATTGACAACTGTATTTTAGCACAGGTGTGACTCTCGCATTGTCCTATTCGGACAACGTCACGCAAAAGTGGCTTGTATACTGTACTTTGAACCAAAGTCCCTTTTCTACTCTTACAATAGATGTAAATAATGCTTGTAATTAAGGGTTTAATTAGGGTGACATTCCCTTACAAAAATTATTTAGTTAACTTTCACTATGGTTACTACAGTCATGGTTACTACAATATTATTATGATAAAACCAAGGTTACAATATGGATACTAAAGCATCACAATCTAAATAACATCTGCTAAACATCTTAAAATGATCAGATTTACAAACATTCTAAATCATAACATACATCTTATAGACATATTGCAGATGAGTAAATAACGTAAAAATATGTCTTACAGATGTAAATACACACCTCAAATAGACATCTGGGTGATACACAGTGAGTCTTTGACTATGTGTGTGTGTTTATACATTTGTGATGTTTCCCCATGCCTTTGAGTCAAAAAAATTGCCCCTCTTGTTTTGCAAAGCATAGGGCTCATTCCTCAAGAACAGCTTGAACCCATAATAAGGATTGCAAACCACTTTTATTACTGACACAAGGTGAAAATTCAGAGGGCTTGATCAGTGAGCCCTTATGTATGTTTGCATACACAATTAAACAATTACAGGTGGCACATTTAAGCATTTTAAGTTACAGTCCTTAATTGCAGGAATAGGGCCACTTGGACTCTAGGAATTAGTTGTGTAATTGAAAACATGTGCATTGGAGGCAGAAAAGAGGCATACGAGTGCTTTGTAATTTTTGTATGCAATTTGTTGCATACAAAAGAGGTACACCAAAGAGCTGCCAGCAGCTTTAGTCATGGACTCTGCTTCAAAGTTCCCTTTAAAATCTCACCAGCCTAATATATAGGTTTACCTCAGAATCTGTTCTGTGGCACATCAGAATACAATTGAATATCAGCGTCCCATAATTTTTACACACACATACACTTTATGATTTTATCATCTGTTTATCATTTGTGTTGTCATTGCCAGTGTTGGGGAATAACTACAGTAAATACAATGAGTGCATCTACCAGCCTAACCACACTTTTTAGTAGCGTGGCAGAAGATCTTTTCAAAATAGGTTTTCAAATAACAAGCTTACCACAGATAGCACACGTACATCTCTGCGACATCTGGAAAGCATCACAATCTAAGTAACATCTGCTAAACATCTTAAAAAGATGAGATTTACAAACATTCTAAATCAATAACATCTCAAAGACATCTGCCAAATGCCTTGAAATCAGAGACATCAACAATACATCTGACGTATGTCAATAGTTATGAGCAAACAATGTAAAAAAAAAATTCTTCTAGATGTAAACACACACATCAAATAGACATCTTGGTGACTTTTTCCAATGAGTAGTGGTACATCGCAATTTCTTTTTACATTGCTGGTTTTGTCACATTATATTATGACATACTGAAGCAGTAATCGAACATCCTCTCTTTAACTGTCCTCTTGCTCTCATGTAGCATTGAGAAGTCTGGTTAAGTTTAGTGAATCAGTTTGCTCCGTCAAAGTGGTTAAAAAAAACGATTCACTAAATCCTTGCCCAGACACCAATGACATCAGATATTTTGTCAATTACTGCATTTCATCATGTTTTCGACTCATTTGTATAAATTAGTGTGTTTCTAGTTTTATTGGGTTGATTTAGTGGAAATTACTAAATTAATCTACACAAGTGTTTTTGATGAACCAAATCAAAAGATTCAAGATACTGATGAATCAAATCCCCACTACTAGAATTAATCTGTTATGAGTTTAATTTAAAAATAAGATATATAGCATTGATGCCTAACTACTTTTTCACAAGGGCTGTATCTACATGATCTACTATTAAAATAACTATAAATGACAGTTCAATTGCAATTGAAAGAAGTTGTGTCTTTGTATATATATGTGGCCGTGTAAACGTGCTTCCTTTTTAAGAGACACAGACACAGCAAGACATCTAATACGGATTCTTTATTTCCAACCGCGCTTGAGAAAGACACGGCATTAATGTCTGTGGTTCCCGTTTGCGTGTAGGCGTTTTACACAAAAAAAAACACAACAGCAGCAAAAGAACAAAACAAAATTATAACAGGATGTCAATACTCACAACAATTGTATATCTGAAATACAATGTCCCAAAATAACAAAGAAAATAAACAAGAATAAAAGTCAAAATATGTATCTCCTTCCCTTATGATTATTTCACCTTTAGATGACTCAGTAGAGTATTGATTCACATCAGTGTCACTTCACAACTTCCCAAAAGGAGTTACAGATATACTAAAGTTAAACAAATTACACAGATTATTTATGGAAGTGATTAAACCCCTAATAAACAACGGTAGTGGCTTTTACTGTTCTCTAGAAAAATAAAACAGACAGATTAATAAAGATACATACACATAAGCCACTCATACTTACAAATCAGAATAAATCAGTACATTTAACACTTTTCCACATTATATTCCTTCTCTTAAGACAAATTAGAAATTGACACAGATGAACATTAACACTTCACCACTTATCAGATCTTTCCTTAATTCAATAAATGCATTTGTCATAGAGAACAGTATAAATGACACTCACTTTATGAAGCGCTGCACCGAACAGGAACAGTCACGTGACTAATAATTCACGTGTACGCTCGCGTGTCTCGCTTCTCCCCTCTAACATCATTTGTTACAGAAGAAAGAAGAATCATTTACTTCCCCCTCAGAAATCACAGCATTAAATGTAACAAATAGCACAAACAACTTAAACATCTTAAATGAACACTCACGCTCAATCTCCGTCACGGAGGCCTCTTCAAACTCGCCCCATGAAGATCTCTTGCACACAGAGAAACACAAGTTCGGTGCAACAGTTGAATATTTCAACTGCCCAACGAACTCACTCAAACAACTGCAACCAGTACGAAACCATCAGTTGACATTCATAATTAGTTATGCCTTTTAAAGGTTTTATCAACATATATCTCACCACGAGTGAACTCTCACTCTGTTCCTCATAAATGGCGCTTCTCGCCACTCCGACACACACACACACACACACACCTACTGACACCTGCGCATAGGGATCTCTAACATCGGACACTACATCACGCTCTCTTTTGGATACTTCACCACACATATTCACAAGGGTGACCCCTAGGGGTATGTAGTCCAATTGCAGGCTATTATTGGCCTGGTCACATATAATTTGGCAGAGGAAGCTCTAGTTCTATTGACAGTAATCTTAATAATGCACAAAAAATTAGGCTACTAGTCATGCTGTTATGATTTGTGTGAAGCAGGAGAAGGCAGACGGGTGTTTAGGATCCAACCGCAGTTTTATTTGAGACTACACAAAGTAAAACAAACTCAGGAACAAAAGAAAGGGTCCACAATGGGAAAAAGAAACTAAAACATGAGATGACATACAAGGGTAAACAGGGAGCGAACATCCACGAAGGGCGGGGTAGCCTTGAACGAACAAACAACAGGAAAACATAAACAGCAGGGTTATCCTGAACGAACCAGGGTTATCCTCGAACAGACCAGCGAACTGCAGGGAACAAGAATGAAGAACACACGCTTTAATAACGAAGAACGAACATGCAACGTCATCGAACGACAAAGGGAAGAGGAGAAAGCGGGGTTTAAATAAACAGACAAGGTAATGACAAAATAACAAACAGGTGCGGACAATAACAGTGATCAGGGCTGGGAGTGTGATCTGGGAATTGTGGGAAGTGCAGTTTCACACACGGACAGTGAGACTCAGGGCGGACAACAGGGAAAACGTGACATGGAACGGGATCGGTGACGGGTGAAATGGAAAACACGGAGCAGACAACAAGGAAACGTGACATAAACGTGACTAGTGAGACAGAGAACACAGGGCAGGCAACAAGGGATCGTAACACATGCGATCATCCTCATCCATCTTTTGATTGAGGTTAGCAGAAGATATTTAATTACATGTACGCTCATTAAAATGAAAAGCAATGCCAGTATTAATTATTTAGCATCATTATGATATTTGGCTACAAATTGAAAATGAGAAGGTAGGCATTTTGGGACAACTGAGTCCATATATCTGATACATTAACCTCAAGTGAAACTATTGCGTTAAAATGGCGCTGAAGAGAAGGGTCGAAGAAAGAGTTCCCAAACCCTTTCTGAAGGGAAGACTAAAGTAATCTCTCCTTGTAGGGTTGCCAAAACGCCCCAAAATTGGAAAAATGGAAGCTGTGTTCTGTTCCATCCATCCCAGAAATTGTTACTAAATTGCAAATAAATTACTGTATTTAGGTGAAAATGGAAAGGTGAAATGATATTGCCAGAACCTGTTCCAGCAACTGGCTGTGTTATCAATGCCCTCCTGACTTTGATGATGAGATGATTTTACAGGTAATCTAAAAATGCTTGGCTGGAAAAAGGTCTGGACAAAAAGTCTTACACTTTAAAGAGGTATTACATACAATAGAAAGTAGGGCTGTATGAATATGTGAATGTGTTTTGTCTCCAAATATTTTGTTTCCAAAACCAAAGTTCCGAAGAAAATTCTCAAACAGTGTAACAAATTGTGTGGTTAAAACTGCAGCTCTCCACCTGTGATTATAAGCATATTTTTTTGTTTGCTGTGTCAACTGGTTGTCGACCGATATCGTCGACCATCGGCTGATACATTTTTTCCATTCAGCCGAATAGCCGAGAATCATCTGTACAACTCTCAACTGTCTAATGATAAATAGACAAACATCAATATGCAGATATACAATTTGAACAGAATTAATACACAAACCTCATGTTTCATTCTCTCTCTCTCTCTCTCTCTCTCTCTTTTCAACAGTTCCCTGTAATTATTAACTGTCTTGTCTAATGATAAAAAGCCAAATATCAATAAAACTTATAACATCTATTGTCTGCAAATACGAAACAAACACGGATGGTGCTTCGTGTCTTAAGCAGCTTTCTCGCAATAGACAGCTTTCTGATGTCAATCTAAACATGCTGTAATATCCATTCAGTCTTTGCAGAAATTATTACTCTGCCCCCTTTGTAATGTCATTATGACAGCTCTATATTGTTGAACTGTTTTGGGAAACAGTCAAGACATCTAGTTTATTTCTCCAACAATGCATTGTACTAAGGTGGTTTAGCAGTAAGTTACTTCTTTGTATGGAACACGCACCCCTGAACTTATTTTTACACTGACTGCTGCACTTACATCAGTATGTGAACTAACAATCATTTAAGCCAGTCATTTCTCTTAATTACTGTCATTTGACTTTTTAAAATCTAGAATGTACACCAGAAAATATGAAAACCCAAGATGCAAAACATAATAATATTTAGTGGGGTAACTTTTAATTAAAGTTCAATATTTATTAAATATTATCTTATGGTAAAAAAGAGATCGTCTGAAAAGTCCACACACTGTGCTAAAACATCACTGGTGGCCAAGTGTTCAATGCAACTGCCTTTGCATGTTCTGTCTTTAACACTTATTAAAAAGACATTTACCCATTCTAAAGATTGTAAATTGTAGGTATAACTTACACTTTAATTAATGAAGGAAAACTTGGACACCTTCGATGTTTTAGTGCAGTAGGTGAAGTTCTCAAATAGTCCCTTACAATCGCTTCGGATCATTTTGAAGCATTATTCTCCAGCAACAACAAGCATTGATCGTTTGAGTAAAATGTTTTACTCAATGATATAGTATGATATAGTCATATAGTCTGTAACCTAACTGTGCCAAGTAATGATACCTTTGTAAAAATGTTGGCACCAGAGAGCGTGGATAGGAGAAACCGAATGCCAAACGAATAATGATCCAACAACATCTGGAGATAAGGTAGAAGTTCAGCATTAGTTTCACATCTTTGGACCATCTTGGCCAGCTCCAGTTTCAGTTCTAGTTAATGTGGATTATACGTGCTGCTGTAAATGTAACAGGTGCGAGGCCACCTAAGGGCCAGAGTGGCACCCATATTGGCGGCTGGTCCACCCAATCAAAACTGCAGATTTCTGCAGACAAAGAATATCTTGCAAATAAAAAGAATGACAAATAAACCAACACATTCTCACACCCCAACTCGTCACATACGGACGCTAGGGGCAGGACCCCTTGGCGTCATTTTACGACGCGTCCGGTTTCGAAACATAAAAGTCACATGACAGATTATCTTTGAGATGATTTAGGACACGAAGAAGGCACGTTTCATACTCTTCCAGTGAATCCAAAAATACAAACAGGTCATCTAGAAATACAAGAACATCCGTACGGTTGATGTCCCACATGCATTTCTCCATTAGCCTTTGGAATGTGCTGGGAGCGTTTGTAATACCCTGGGGCATTTTATAGAACTCCCAAAACCCAACCGGCATACAAAGGTAGTCTTGTGTTTGTATTTTTCTACCAGTTCAATTTTGTAATATCCTGATTTGAAGTTGAGCACTGAGAACCACTTTTAACCTCTAAGTACTGTAAAGGTTTCTTCCAAATTGGGCAATGCATATGCAACATTGATTTAATGGTCTGCATTTTCAACTTCATGTCTTAAATCATCATTCTTCTTCCTTACCACCACAATAGGTGAAGAAAATAATGCTGGCTTTAAGCTATTCCTCCAGATCTCGATGGACAGCTTTGAAATCGTTGGGATGTATGGATTTTGCCCTGTTCTTGAAAGGAGTTTCATTCTGTAATCAGATACTGTGTTTGACTTTGTCAGTCTGTCTGACATTAAGATTGTGTGAAGCAAAGACTTCAGACATGGAATGTAATTTCAGAGTAATTCTTCTCTTCCATTCCTCTGGCAAATGGGAATCACTGAAATCAAAGCAGAGCTCTTCAGCAGATTTAACTTGTGCACTTGATGAGCCATCAGGCTTGACATCCGTATTTGACATCACATGCTCGGTCTTGTTCATTAGCACATGGTGGGTTTTCAGGTAGGTTTAGTAAGAAACTAGAAACTAACAGTCCTCCAGAAATGGGTGAATATGAAGGGGGTTCCATCACAGCTATTTTCCATTTTACACTCACTACTCCTTCGAGAGCGAGATTTTGGACAGCAGGAATGACAGCGGGGTTAGCATCGGGCAGTCTGACAACTCCTATAATACTGTACAGTTATTGATGGTGTCTGTGTTCAATAGTCTTTATCACTGCTCTGTAGCTGAAAGGAACTGTTTGATAGATGGAATTGTTGGTTTCAAGGTACTTTTCAAATGCAAGATCCAAGGTATTTGTACCTAATAGCACTTTTGGCTATGCAGTGCGGATGGTCTTTGGATAACCAAAGCGAGTGTTGACATCTCAACATCGGATCCAAAAAATTATTTAGGGAAATTACCTTTACCTCGATATACCCCAGATAATGTACTGCTTGACAACTGTTTGACTACTGGCCACCTCAATTTACAACAGGTTACCCTGAGAGGTGATGCTTAATTCAGGTAAATTTAGCTCATAGACAGACTGGGAGATTGTCATCACTTGAGATCCTGTGTCTAGTATAGAAGGACTGGGAGATTGTCATCACTTGAGATCCTGTGTCTAGTAAACAAGGATAAGACTTTCCCTCAATGCACACTTGAGCAGTTCACTTAGATCCAATTAGCCCTTTAGGTAGGCCATCAGAATGACATTTGCTGGGAGAAACTTAAACTCTTAATGTTCACAGATTTTCTTTTAGACTATTTCGACAGGTAATAGCCTTGTACGTCTCGCTACAAGGGCTGGATCTTGATTAAAGTACCAGAGTCTTCTGAACCATGCTAACTATAGTCATGTGACTTTTAAGCAGCAATTAGATCGTTTTCTGGTGTAGACTTTAAGTGGGTTTGCCTTGGTTCACTCAGATTGCCTATTGGCTTTGGATACATTTGGACTTTAAGCTTTGTTACCTGACTCTGGAGCTCTGTGACATTGCTTGATGGAACCACATCTCATCCTGTCTGTTTTGTCTTTTGTTTAGCAAGTTGACTTTGGAGCTTTACGACTTGTCTTTTCAATTTGGCAACCTCATCATATTTTCCCCTAGGTCAAAGGAGCTAGTGGTTATAACATACAAACCAGTTTTATGTCTTTCATACCCAGGTGCTGTCTCATGCAACTTTCTTTGGCAAAGTATTTGTTTTCCTTGCTGCGTAGCTGCAGGAATAATGATGGTGGATTGTTTCTCGTGTTGCAACTGAAGGTTTGTAATTAGTGTGTTGTTACAGCAACCTCGACAGAATAGTTTCAGAAGTTGTCGGTCGGCTTCGTCAGCAGAAATACCACCTCTCTTTATTACTTTGATAAGAGTAGTGTGCAAGCGTTGCAAATACAGTGAAGGCTTTTCACTGGCATCCTGTAGTGTATTCAGAATTTAGCAAAGAAGTCATCACCATCTTCCACAGTATTGAAGTCCAATATGTACAGATAGGCGGTCGGGAGAGTTTTTAGAAACAATTGCTTGACAACTTCTAATGCTGGTGGCGGTAGACTGTCTAGAATCTTCCTAGACCAATGCAAGTCAGAAAGGGAAGGGTCTTGAAGAATTAGCTCTACAATGTTTCGCAAGGTGTCGTAGTCAGCTTCACTACTTGGACGAGGACTTTTACCAGAGAACACTCTTAGTCTGAATATGTGAAGTTCGCTCATTTCTCACAATGTGCCCCACGGCTATTTGTTAGACTTCAGGTGGATTAACATCAGTTACCTAAAAGGTTGATGATTGTTTTCCTATGATCACTGAGCAGGCTGTATCTGGGCTTTGTCTTCATTATGCAGGTTCAGTTGGCTTGAGTGAAGGAGGAATGTCAGGTGTGTGAGAATCAGTCTCTGGGGGTAATTCAGAAATGCATGCACTTGCCAGGTTGCCAACAGTTGATGCAACGTTTGGGAGGAGCTGTACTTTCAAGAGGTCGTTGAATGTTCTTCCACTGAGCTTTGCTATCTTTTGCAGTTCTACAAAATATTTGCTGACTGATAGACACTTGACTGAAGCCTGATGTGGTAAGGGACATTGTGTGGACTTCTAAAAGCATAAGGCAGTAGGGGTTTGAGAGTTACTAGGGCAGAACAGATTATGTACTCTACAATGACATCCCTATGGTAAGGCAACTTTGGATCATCTATACATATGTGTTTATTTACATGACCATGCTTATTTAAGAAATCTTCATTCTTCATCTAGTTCTGTGTCAGTTAATCTGCTAATCATCACTAAGTTTTCAACTTTTACATTCTCAATTTCAACTATATCCATGTTTGATAGAGTTGATGCTATGTTAAGTCTGTGAATTTTTTTTTTTAGGTTTTAAATTCACAAAATATCAGATACTCTAGCACATACTCTAGACAGTTTCTTAGGTGAAACTGAGAACACTAATGCTGAGTTTACACTACACGATTTTAAGCCCGATTTTCGCTCGCCAACAATTTTGTGGAGATCGCCGACAAAAGCCCGAAATTGTAGGCAAATCAGACCTTGCTCCCGTGAACGACGATCGCAATGTATGAATTATCAAAGACGCGATATGAGAGAAGCACTGACACGTCGCCAATGTCAGTGAGATATCTAGGATTTTAAATATCTGGACCTGTCTGCGATTCCAAATCACGCGATGTGAAATATGTTTTGACTGAATACAACTGCAGTGTTGACCTACAGCCAATGAGAGAGCAAGAAACGGGGCACGGGAAGTTTCAGTGGGAGGATTGCTGATGTACCTGCAACAGAACATCAACTAACATGGCTGCGGTATCAAGAAAGTCTCATTATACCGAAGAAATAGAGGGAAAATTAGTGGAACTTTGGCAGAAGCACCAGTACCTATTTGATGTTTCCTCTGAACTGTATCACAGCCGGGTGGAGAAAGAGAAGAGTTGGAGAGAAATTGCCAATTCTCTTGGACAGTCAGTTAAGCAAATAGGTAGATTTTTCTGTAGGAGGTACTTTTTCATATTGTACCCAATAATATATGATGCCTTTAGGCAATTAAAAACATACACATCATATTCCAAAATGCATAACGTATGATTGTGCATTTGTTTTCATATCTTGTATCACTTCTCGCATGTACTCTGTTGTGAAACGTAATTTGGAGTCCAGGCAGAGTCGTCGGGGATTCGTTAATAGTGAAATCTTTTGTAATGTGTTCACCCCTGTCACCGATTCTTCGTGTAATTTGAAAACGCTATGACTTCCATGACAAGACTGACAGATGCTTTATATGAACGGTACCACGATCCGACTTCTTTGAAAGTCATGTAGTAGGAGGCATAAGAGCACCAAGGAATGGACCAGTATCCAGATCCAGGAGAGCAGCACTGAGGAAAAATAAATGATAAACAGGCAGTCAAATAGAATGTACCAACTTGTTTTAGGTTTGTTTTTAACAATGGGAACACAAAATATAAGATTTGGATGGAAAATTAAATCAAATCAAATCAAATAAACCATTTTAATCCCGTTATGTGTCTGTGGTTTTGTTTCTTTTATTCTCAGAGTCTGAGATTTTAGTTCCCTGAGTTTGGTTTAAGTTTACTTGACTTAGCTTTGTTCGTATATGTTATGTATATATTTTAAGTATTTAGTTTTATTTCTGTATATTAGTTTATTAATATTAATATATTATTATTCTGTTTATTAATCCATGTTGGTTTTGTTAGTCTTTTGTGATAATATTTGTACTCAATATTTAAAAAGGCCTTTTGCTCCCATGAATGTCCTCAGCAGTGTCCACTGTAATTTTACATAAGTGTGAGTGTAAAACAATCAGTTCAATCCTAACAAATGAGAGGTTTCCAAGGAAATAGAATAGTTATGCATCTTATTATTACATCTTTTTAATTATTTTTGTTGAAAATGCAATTATTAGATTTTGTATTATATTTTTCAGGTATAGCTAAATCTAATCTGGGTTACACCTAACATAGTGACAGCATCTAAAACATAATCAAGGGTGGGGCCGGGTGTGCTTGTACGGGGGTAACTGTGTTATACCTTAAATGTCCGCTGAACACATATCAAACATCATTTGCAGACATGCTATTTTTTAAAGACCAAATCCACCAAATTTGAGAAAAATTTGTAATTATAAAATATATAAATAAACTTCACATATGTTTCAATTTGTCAATACACACCAACATTCTGGTTTTACCCACAAACTTGTTTGTTGCCATGCTGTTATTTAGAAAGATTAATGCAGTAAAATTCTTGGGTAAAATGAATGTAAGGTTACATCAACATTTAAGGTTGGAATGTAAGCTGTAGGCTATAATCAGCATGTACAGGTTTTGGAAATGGTTACCATTTCCTTTTAAGATTTTCTAAGCACATTTTTAAATTCACTAGTTAATTTTAAATGGTCCAGTGTAATGTGAATTTTTAAATGCATGTATCTATATCAATTACTATGAGCTTAAAAAAGTTGCATGCATCGTAATTATATGTGACCGATAAGATGCATTTAATGTATTTTTTTTCTCTTATCATTATTGTGTCTGCGCATTCCGTACTGAGTGGACTTGGTGTGTGCCTCTTATTATTAGTGAATGCGGTTGCTAATATTAAGCTCAATTCTCTATTATCGAGCACGTGTGACTCTTGCTTGTGATTTGTGCACTGCGCTTTAAGTATTTGATTGATAAATGGTGTTCTTAAAGTGGACGTTTGTTTGTTATGTTCAGATGGACAGATGTATACATAAAAAAAAATATTTTATAATGAATGCTTGCCAAATAAGAGCAACCTACTCAGTTGGGCTCAGGTGCAGGGGTGGATCTAGATATTTTTTTATGGGGTGGCAAGGGGGTAGCATGCAGACTATGAGGGGTGGCAACTCTAAAGAAAGCACCCATATGTAGTTTGTATGGATTAATGTATCAGGCTTCATTGCAACAAGTACTAGTTCATTAATTGGAGTCACTATCAAATTATAAATGTCCATGAATTTGCGATTCAACTGCATTTCCACAGGAGCCACATAGTAACGATTTTGATACTGATTTGCCAACATTAAAATTATATATATATATATTCAGACAGAATTTTCAGAGGATCCCTTATGAACCATAGGGGAATATTTAATGAATATTGAGCTTAAATTAAACTTTACCCTGCTAAATTATATTATGCAGTCATAATACATTGATTGTTGTTTAAATATAATTTGTTTGCTCTATTTATTATGATGTGGGAGAGAGAGAATACCACTCTTACCATTCTACCTCTCCAATTTGTCTATAAATTGTAAAAATGTATATATTTATACAAATATATTTATAATAGATTCATAAATAATTTATGTTTCTAAAGCTGTAAATACTTAAAAAAGCCACATAGATTATGTTTTCACATAATCTAAAAACGTAAACCTTTTTCACACTGCAAGAATATATATTTTTTAATCTGACTGTTCAAACTGCAAGTTATATGTGGCCAATGTGTTCAGACTGCAGTCTCTTTTGCTATAACATCCACATTAGCTGTTATGATAACACCGCAAACTTCCATATGTTCACCCTGCATGAGAGTTTGGCAATGGATGTTTTACCATTGATTGTGTCTTTCATTAGGGTAATATTCAAATATGCACACATTCATCAGAGACAAGAGCTTAAAAAACAAGAGGAGGTGGCATATTCAATGTTTGTTGCTGCAAATGTTAACAAGTGTCCCTATAGTTGAGGGGTGTTCATATAGGGGTAATTTGACACAGACAAAGGTTTTAAAAAAGTGTTAATTATTAGATATGAAACCTGTGAAGACATTTATTTCATTGGCCAAATCTTGGAATAGTTCACTATTTATTTTAGAAAAATGAAAAATCGTTATTTACTTCAACCTTCCATGGCTCTTCAAAGTTTTGAATCCGATCACAAACACAAATTAGATTTGAGAGCTTCAGCAGAAGGGAAGATTATCAGTGGTCACTATAAACTTATAAAGTATAATATATATATATATATATATATATATATATATATATATATATAAACAAACTATAAAAGTATTTTATAAGCTGCGAGAGGGTTCTTCAAAAACTCTCCTTCTGTATTTCATAAAAATATTAATAATACAAATAAGAGCATTCAGATTTAGAAAAATAATTGTAGGGTAAAAATTAAATAAAAATTAATGGGAAAAAAGACGACTGAAAAAATGGGCGGGGACTGTTGCGCTCTAGTCCTTTAATATTTTTTAGAGTGTAAAATAACTAAGACAAACACCTAACAGCAAGCGAGCTTTTGGGTAATGTTCTGTAAAGATTAGGAACAAGTATTGTTAAAAAATAAAATTAAAAAAACTGTTTAATAGAACATACTTATGACGTTATTTGTATTCAATAAAAATTCACACAATGTAAGGATAAAAGTGCAAAATTACACTAACCAATTGTGCTTTAGACTAGATTCCATAAAATGTTTTAATTAAATATATCTTGGTCTCTATGAAGATTTGAATGACGCAGGGACTTCTCTATTTGTGGCTACTCTTCTTCTCTTCTCCTCTTCATTTAGCTCCAAATGCATTGTTAGACTTAAGATGAACCACAGTGCAAATGCTTAATAAACTGTGGGCGGTAAACCATATGGTTTTAGTTAAACCCCTAGTTTGAAACTAAATGATGTTGAGTATATTATGATCATTTTTTATTTTTGGGTGAACTATTCCCTTAATATTTTCCTCTTTGAAATACATAAGTTGAACTTTTGCCATAATTGTTCCCACGTAATTATTTAGAGTGATGACTAAATCAACAAGCAACTCTCGACTATTTTAAAACAGAAAGAAGCCAGTTAGAATTCAGTTTATATTGACAGTATAGAAAAGTTGCACATAGTAACAACAAGGTTTCTGCAAGCCTTAGTTTTCATCTAATTGTATTTACAAATGTTTTTTTTCCTTGAAGGATGTCAATTCTGATAGCGCCGTGATGGCTATTGAAATACTGTTTTGGGCATCTACGTAATAAGGCATGAAGGTGCAGATGTTACTGATAATCCTGAAGATGTTAGCATTGTGCTGGAAGGTGTGGAAGTTGTCTCTCGTCTAGATAATGTGGCGCTGAATGCAGCCATGATACTTGGACTGATTTATGCCTTGAAACTTAGTGACCTGAGCTCCATTACATTTTTTAAGTGCTCCAGAAACTGATTATGGACCATGACCTCAAAAAAATGTCTGCCAAAGCACGGGCATTGAAGATAAAACTTTACAGTTAAAAGGAGTGCTAAAATTGTGTAATTAGTAAGTAAGCAATAATGATGATGACAAAATTGTATTAAGTTAATATGGCAAACTCTTATCTGACAAAATGAATTAAAAATTGTACAACTAGAACAAGTCTGTTCAAACCAATTCTTTTTTGTTGGAAAAAGTTCATTTAATTGCATGGAAAGGTTTCCTCAATTTACTTAAGATCAGTGAACTTATTATTATTTATTTATTTAGAGTGTAGAGTGTACATCTACAGTATTCTACCCAGTTCTCATATAGTCGCATGTGTTTACAGAGTCATAAGAGACACTCTGGCGTTCGTTTTGGATTCATAACCATCTGTAGCCGAGAGATTTGTTTACCAAATGATTCTCCAGCAAACCATCACAAAGGGGAATGGAGGTATCTGACAACGGCGCTTCTACAAAAATCAATTTGATTAGTCCATGATATAATTTTCATTGAGGCGCATTTATCAATATGTCTAAAATGATGACTGCTCTCCCAAATAATGTGATTATTTAGACATTCTAATATCTCATTGTCAAACATTTCAATCAGAACCAATGGTGAAAGATTCATACTGTGCAACAATGTATTGTGGCACAAAGCTTTTTCCAATATAATTGCTGTGTCTGTCTGATAAACAAGATTAGATTTTCAATATGAGTTTAAGGCCATGTTTGATGATATAGCATTCTCATTCCCTCAGTCCTCAGCATGTCAAGATTGCCTAATATGCTTTGGAGAAATGGACTCTGCCTGTCTGAGACAGAGGTCTGCCAGGAAAAGACTTCTGACTCAAACTCAATAAAAATCTGTGATGGGATTACATGACTCTGATGTGTATGAAATTACCTCACTCAAAATGCTTCAGGCTGTCTTTAACACACAAGGACTACTTTAACAGTCAAGTTATTATTTTTTTTTAAAGGACGTATAAATAACACTTCTGCAGTGGTTATAAGGCTAATAAATCTTAGAAAAAAATTTCAGGGTTACCAAAAATTACTGTTAAGAAACCAGTTACTTTCAAAGGAATAGTTTACCCACAAATTCAATTTAAATGTTTTTTATTTACAGTCTTCTGTACAGTCATTTTGAGCTTCACTATGTGCGAGAGGCTGGTCAGATCTCACTTCAAGTCTATGGAGTTGGATAAATATGGCTTAAGTATTGATTTCAAAGGCTGAAATCAAAGAATCTTTCTACTTTGCTTTGAGAGGTATAAAATATGACTTTTTTCTAATCTGAGCACTTTTTCATATATATTAATCTCTTTAAAAGGACTGTCATTCTACAGAACAAAATGAGTCAAAGAGGGGAGTAACTTGCAGAAATGGACATGCTTGTTCTGCTGAAGCTCTGAAATGCACTGCAAAGGTCATATGGACTACAAAAAGGTGCATTTGTGCCAAATGCCAATGTCTTGACATCAACGACACAATATTTTATTTGAGAGCTACGATAGAGGGGAAGATTTTCAGTAAATTGCAACTTAAATTTCATCACAGTGCTTCTGAAGACTTTGAATAAAGTAATTTGGACTACTTTTAATATGTTTATATGTCATTTCACAAAAATTCCCATTTTGTGTTCCAGAGAAGAAAGAAAGTGACTTGACTTGACTAAGATTTGACGTAAAATTGACTAATACTTGACTTGACTTATGACTTAGACCTGACTAAGACTTTACTATGAATTGAACAAGACTTGACTAAGACTTGACTTGACCTTGACTTTAATAAGACTTGACTTAAGACCAAGAGAAGCAATCTATCTACTGGAGTCTACAGTTATGTGTAAGTTTGTTTAATTAATTGTTTTACTTAATTGTAGAGTAGTATTCATTGCTAGACTTGTGCTGTTTGTGTACTATGTTGAACACACGTCGCTTAAACGTGTTTGAGTGTGTGTGCTACATTGTTTTGTCTTGTCCCAGGGTAATTCACTGCAAGATTTAGAGTTGTTTGTCTAGTGTTTGTAAAACTATCATTGTTTTTAGTGTGTCTATGTTTTAGAGTATTATTTATTGCTAAAGTTTAGTATTTTTTTGTTTGCGGTGTACTGAAGTCACGCTTGTCATCTTGCGTGACCCTTAGTTTCAGTTGTCCACCTGACTGTCTTTGTTGTGCTAAGCAGCATTAAGGCATGTCCAGCTTTTTTCAATTAATGGCTCGTTAGCAGCATGTTTATAATTGAAGTGAATCTGTAAGGGGTAGCGAAAGTGGTAGCCCTCATGTAACGCCCTCCTCGTGTGAAGACTTACTTGTGTATAGACCAGTGAGACCACACAGCAAGGAAAAGGTGCCACTCACAATAGCACTTTAGGATCTTTTAATTGTATTTTTTCTCCTATATTTTCCTTCTACATTCTAATATGTCTAATTCACGCATAACATATGCCCTCAAGCACATCCCTGTTATCTGTTACAGACAGTTTACACGAAATAGATGCAAGACACAACACAACACAACATACGGCCACTTTGCACTTCATCACCTGCTCTGCTCTATTCTCAGTGGGACTCTGCAAGAGCCAGTAAGCTGTGAACAAAGCTGCCTTCATTCCAGCCTTCACCACACAGTCCAGTCTCAGCATATTTGCACTGATAGAAACATGGATACTTCCAGAGGATACAGCAACACATGCTGCTCTCTCAAACAACTTCTCCTTCTCTCACACCCCTCAACTCACCGGTAGGGGTGGGGGAACAGGTTTGCTCATTCAAAACAACTGGACATTTCCACCACACTCTTCTCTATGTAACAATACCTCTTTTGAATTCCATGTTATTGCTACAATGCAAACCACAAAATTCCATGTTGTTTACATCTATCGCCCTCCAGGTCAGCTGGCAAACTTTCTCGAGGAGTTGGATGTCCTGCTGTCCTCCTTCCTAGAAGATGGTAGGCCACTTGTGGTTCTTGGAGATTTCAATATACACCAAAAAAAAAAACAGACCACTGAACTTCAAGCTCTTCTGGCCTCGTTTGACTTCGATAGACAAAGCACTACAGCAACGCTGGGACAACCAGCTGGACCTAATTTTTCCACATAATTGTACCAACTCAAATATTCTTGTTATTCCTTTACATGTCTTTAATCACTACTTTTTTAAATTCAACACGACTCTCACATCTATATTAAAAAAGTCTCCGCCCTGGGTTTCCTTTCAACATAACCTCCATTCTCTTTCACCCTTGCACCTTTCCACTGCTGTCTCTACCTCTCTTCCCACACAAAATGTATTTTCCACCCTGGATAACAAAGACGCACAAAGATCTGCTTTAACAACTTGTCTAGACAGCATTTGTCCTCTCTCCTCTAGGCCACCACGTATAACACCACTCAGCCCCTGACTCTCTGATTTCCTTCATGAACATTGCACTGACCTCAGGGTGGCTGAGAGGAGATGGCAGAAATCTAAAGATTCAGCAGATCTGGGTAAGTATCAGTCTCTGCTGGCAACTTCTTCAGAAAATGTTAAATCTGCAAAAACCTCCTTGTACCAGAACAGGATCAACACCACCACAGACACTCAAAGCTTGTTTAGAACATTCAACACACTTGTCTGTCCTCCCCCTCCACCGCCTGACACATCACTAGAAGACACAGTAGATGTCTTCGCCACATTTTTACTAATAAGGTTACAGCCATCAGCAATACATACTCAGCACCACACCCTGTCAAACATCCGCCTCCTGTATGCAGCTCTTCTGTCTCCATGTTCTCTCCTCTGACTTACACTGAGGTCTCTAAACTCCTCCACTCCAACCACCCCAAAACCTGTTCCCTTGACTCCATTCCGTCCTACCTTCTCAGCCCATCTCTCCATCCATCCTACCTGCACTCACACACATAATTAACACATCTCTACTTACAGGCATTTTCCCCACTACATTTAATCATAAACAAGTCTAAATAACTGACCAATAACTGACCATAATATCATTCAACAATAGGTTATGTTTGGGCCATGCTTATTAAAAGGATAATATCCATCACTTCACAACACATTAATTATCAATAATATTTAGCTTAATTGTCAGTGCAGATTAGCTAGCTGCAACTCCACTGGATTTCAGCATTTCAGTAGGATATAGGTTTGAATCTCATTGGTAGCCCTTTTGCATCTCATATTGTAGGCTATTTGCTGCATAACCATTAACTTTCTCACATTCCCTCCTTCTCTTTGTCTGCTCATCTTCTGCTGGCTTTCCAAACAATAATTTAGTTTGTTGCAGCCTTTTCATTTTCGGTCATTTGAATGAAAATCACAGGCAGAAATTAACATGCCATCAAGTTTATTTTGAACAATGGATCTGTGGGTAATGGAGTTTATGTGAGCTGTGTGAGACACTGTGTTGCGTTCTTTAACTGGTTTAGGAAACACTCCGCTACTGCCGACTACTTTCGTTTTGACATGACAGCGGTATCTGCAAGTACGTGTCACGTTACGGTCCGTTGACGCAAGGATAATTGTCTCGTCGGCTATTTTCACTTCACAATGAAACGACACTTCAAGAAAAAAATACAGAGGACATGACCTCGGTGTCCTTAATGGTACTTACGGCCATGTTTGCCACCTCCGGTCACCTTTATCACTCTTGAGTGCTTGATTAGCCTGATTAAGGGCTGGGTGTGCAGCATCATCAACAACCTCCTCCCTGTCACACTCCTCCCTTCAGGCCTCACTGTCTCAAACTCCTTTCCTTTCCTCCCCGGCCTGACGTACATCCCCCCTCCTTTCTGGGGGGAGGGCATAGTATATATATATATATATATATATTTATACATTTATTACATTATTTGTTATTAACTTAAAGAAGGACAAACCTTTTCTGACCAAATATTTTGATGGTGTCAGTGACCTCTGCACAGATTTCTGCCTGTCGAAGCGGGCATTCCACAGTCTTATGTCAGCCCTGGTTATAGAGTGTGACCTGTGTTGGAGACACTTATGTTTCTTATTTGGCTGGCAAATAAGAACACATCATATTGTGTTGTTGCCAGGGCCTTCAACATCCCCCGCTCCACAGGGCCATCCATAATGTCAGCAGAAGAATTGTTGCCATCATGTGCCAGGTCATCACGCTTGCCTCTGCTGATGACCTTCCAGGATTTGGCAGTGGTTTTGCCAGGCTGGCTGGATCTGCTGCTTTTAAAAAGGTGGTGGGCAGCATTAATGGATGCCATGTCCACATGAAGCTACCAGCAGCAGATGGCCTTTGTCATTTAAATAGAAAAAGTTTCAGTCCATCTGCAATCACACAGGAACATATCTGGATGAGTTCATTGGTTACACTGTATCTGTCCATGATGCCAGAGTTTTAAAACACAGCCCTGTCTACTACCAAAGTCTCTATCCCCGCAAGGCTGGTGTATAGTGGGTGATGGTGGATACTCCTGTCTCTCCCAGCCAATCAAATCAATGACACTGTACAGGCACCCTCTAAACTCTCCAGTTCATTGGTCTTTTAACCACCACCTGTAAAAAGCACACAGTGCTGTGGAGAGGGCATTTTGTGTACTTAAAGCCCTGGAGGTTCACCCATCTTATGCCCCTGAAGTTGTGGCCTGTTGCACAGTAATGCATAACATATGCCTAACAAATAGAAACATCATGGACACAGAAGAGATAGACATTACAGATGAGGATGAACCTTTGGTTCAGGCGGCTGATGCTGTATGTGGAGCAGAGGAAAATGAGAGAATGGCAGCTGAGTGTCATTATGCAGCAGCACTGCTGGACCACCTGTACTTTGGATTGCAGTAATTGACGACTGCTTTTTAAATGATTCCCCACATAATATTTGTAATTAACATAATTATAGATAATTGTAATGTTTTAGTGATTCAATATTGTTAATTATATTATTTTGAAATGTATAATATTATTTTGTATTATTTAATAATATTCATATTTAATCATTTGAATTATTTTTACATATGTTGTGTTCTTTGAATATGTCCCATGTATTTGTAAAATGCTACAGATAGATGTAAAATGTAATGTAAATCTGAACTTTACATACAATTAAAGGACACCATCACTGATTATCCTTAAACACATTTTCTTTAATGGATCTTAATCACACATTAAATAGCAATAACTTAAAAATGTTTGCTTATTCACTTATCATACACAAACTAATTTTTTTTACAAATACAATAATTGACACTTATTTGTTAATGAATTTTTCAAGGATGGCCAAAATGCTTCTTCTATGCAGCCATCTCCCTGTTTCTCCTCTCTTTCCCTTGTCTCTTTCTCTCTGCTCTTCCCTCTTCACTCTTGTGCTCTTCTCTCCTCCCTCCCTCTAGCCTCCTAGCCTCTCATCCCTCTCTTGCATCTCCCTGAGAACCTTGCATAAATTGGTTCTGGCCTCTATCCTCCCTTTTGACGTGACCATGGTGTCACCGTTTTCCTGAGTCTCCACAGAGGGAGGTAACACCACTGCTGCATCCTGGGAGGATGAGGCAATGTAGATGCCCTGCCCCCAATTGCCTCATCAATCAAACTGTACCACTTCCAGGTAGCAGCAATGGTCTCACCCCACTCTGTGCAGATTTCTGTTTTAGGACACTGCATAGGCAAATGATAACAACATTAAAAAGCAGCATGATACTTAAAGGACATTGAATTTAATACAAATGAAAAAAAAAAAAAAAACAACAACAAACAATTAAAATAAGTATGAAATATTACAAAGAACAATATACTGAACAATATACTGAATAGTGATTTTAAAGTGAAATGCACTAATAAAATCATTACACATTTAAATATTTACCTTATACTTTTGTTTCATATTTTCCCCTTTTTTACACAGGCTGATATATCCACCCAGGCCATAGTGGGAGATAAATGACCTTTCAAAACACAACATACAATGAATTAGGTTTGATTTACACAATATAACGTTTCATGCTATTATGTAACTTACTCATAGACTTTGGTCACTGCATTTTGGCAGCCCTTGAACAAGGCTTCACTGGTGTCTCACCACAAAATAAGGTTCTGTGTATTTTCTTCAGTCCCTCACAAAATGTGGTTTAGAAAACTATATATTAATACAGACAACTAAGAAATGAGAAGTGCAAAACAGCCAACTAACATGTACATTGTAATAGAACAATCTGATATGTGAAGAGCTTGAAACTTTCCAGTTAATTTGCACCTTTTCTTCTCCATGCATTTTCTTGCACCCCAATTGATTATTCACAACAAAACGTTTGATGTCCGGTGGTCACGCCTCAATAGTTTAGCTATTTCAAGAGTGTTGCATCCGTCTGAAAGGCATTTTCCAATATTTGACTTTTCAGTGTCAGTTAAATCTCTTTTTTGGCCCATTTTACCTGAGGTGATGAAGCTGCCTAATAATTATACACACCTTGATATAAGGTGTTAGTCACTTTCACCACACCCTCCCTCATTACGCAAATACATACTACCTTATAATGATTGAATCCAATGAGTATTCAAGTTTATAAATACATATTTGAATATTCCAGATTATATTTATGTTTTTATGCTCTTTTATGTGATGTGTTGGTGTTTTTATTGAGTATGGTGGAGCCAAAGACAAATTTCCACATTGTGGATAATAAAGCCACTGAACTGAAGCTCCTTGTGGTTACTATAATGTGGTTCTCACTCTCGGTGGGGCACGTTGTGAGTTGTGCATGGATGACGCAGAGAATAGCGTGAAGCCTCCACACACACTATGTCTCCATGGTAACATGCTCAACAAGCCACGTGATAAGATGCACGGACTGCCTGTCTCAGACACGGAGGCAACTGAGATTCATCAGCCACCACCTGGATTGAGGCGAGTCACTATGCCACCACAAGGACATAGAGCGCATTGGGATTTGGCCATTCCAAATTGGGGGAAAAAGGGGAGAAAAAAGATTGCCAATGAATTAACAGAACTGCTAAACAAGATAACAAGACTAATGAACATAAACCAATGGGAAGACAAGACTAATAAACCAAAGACCAAAAACATATGAAACATTAGGGTCACATGACAGGAGAAGGAAAATCACATGACTAGACACAAGACAAGAAACAGAAAGGAAGTGAACTAAACTAAACTTTAAAATAAAATACATGACCAAAAGAACATGAATCAGAACACGAACAAAACATATTACCATGACAGCATTTAAATGTTTTCTCCATTCTACACTATTTTAACTTCTCTTTGTTCATTTTTGTTATTTTCTCTGTTTTAAAGATAATTAAAAAATAAACCAATAGGTAAGCATTTCATAAAAAAATGCATTTAGAGCCAGAGAGAGAGAAAAAAAGTTTTGTCAGATACATATTACATTCATTTAAAAATTACAGATAAACTTCACAGTTTGGTAAACACATATCCAAAAACCACTTACCATTGAACTACACTAACTAAAATGTTAAAATGTGGTAAGATCTACATTAATTTATTTAAGTAGGATTATCCACGAACAAAGCCATCAAATGAACACAACACGCTCCAGAGATCAGATAGTTCCACCACCAAGCCATTAGAGAGATTTATAAAAACGAAATCATAGCACCAAAATTGCTGAAGGAGTCCAACTCTCCTATGCCTGGTTAATCTCAAACTAGGGCTTTTAATGACAGAGCTGACCAATAAAGAAGATCCTTCTTTGTTCTACAAACTTAAACCCTCGTTGGGACCAAATGGCCAAGTAACACCTTGTGACATTAAATGCATAAATCCGTGGCCATATCAGGAAACGGAGACTTGTGAAGACAGTCCCAAGGCCCAACATCAACATGGACCTAAAACAGTGACATCTGTTTCTCCCTCGGGACACCTCCTCTCCCCTTCTGCACATTCCAAAGACATCCTCTCTTAGTTCAGCAGAGACAGCATGGATCCTCCTGAATTACAATGAACAAAACAATGCCAATTCTATGACTCTTTATTCTTGACGATCAGTGGTCATACGATCCTCATGAGATCCTCATTATTCTGCAAACAGCAGCTAAAAGGAATCCATGAACGTTGTACTTCACTGAGTTAACCCTCTAAAATGTACATAATGTTTTTAAACCCACAAAGTACACAATTCTTAGCCTTGCAAGATAATTCTGAAAATGACTCTATGACCTGTGATCAGTTGTATAACTGACAAATGAATGATTATAGCTGATGTACCTTTTAAAATGTGTAGAGATTGGTAATCACTTATAACTGACAAATCGATGTTTATAGTCTTTAATCTTGTATGATTCATCACATTCTACTAAGAATGGTAAATATTCAACTGATATTAAACCCCAACAATCAGGTTTATCATAATTTGTAATGTATTATCCATGTTGTAAAACCAATTAATTAACCAGTATAATTTGTCACCCAAGGATTTTCATGTTTTGTTACTTACACATAATATTCATGAAATAGTGTCATATTTAGTATGTAAATGCTTGCTTGTTTAAGTAGAGAATGTTGATAACAACGAATGTCATGTCTCTTGTACAGTTTTCAAGATATAAAAGTTAATGATTAAACATGCAGTATTTTGAGGGGAAGTTAAAAGGATCCTTCACACAAAGGATTGTAAATCAATTCCTGATTGGCTCAGGACATCTTTGAGGTGCGGCCAATTTCAGTTCAAAATGTTCCTACCCAAGGAAGACTTCCTCTTCTGTTTCTTCTGCTCTTGGCATATCAACTGCCTAGAGATGCTGGCAGTACTGCTCACCCTGCAGATGCTTGATGTCTCTACATGATGTCTTTTTGGGGCGCTGGGAGAGGCTACGTGCACAGACAGGAGCACCTGCTATTACGCACGCAGCAGCTTGCTTGCACCTGCATCGGCAGTCCACGTAACACAGTTCAGCTAGTTGTCGTGTTTTGTATAGGGACCCCTAGTGTCACTACATTGACACAATGTCGAGTGCGTGACAGATAGGGAACGTCTTGGTTACTGTCGTAACCTCCGTTCCTTGACGGACGGAACAAGACATTGTGTCCCTCTTACCACAACACTGTACTACCCGCTGAAATGCTCAAAGCAATCTGCTGAATATGGTAAAATATGAGCAGAAATCATGTGTTGCATCTTGTTTTTGGAGTTAAACATTGGAATATTAAAATCAACAGCTTAATTTGTAGATAAGTCAAATAAAGCTCAACATTTCGCTCATTCTGATTAAATATTCTTTCAAATGGACCAATTTATATGAGATACAAAATACATAAAATACAAAAAACAAACTTGAATTTGAATCCTCAAATATAAATTCCCATGCTGGTTCAACATTGCCTGTTGTAAGAAGGGTTTACAGAGTATGAAGTGGATGTGCAAACTTAGGGTAGATTCTGTATCTCCATCAGTGACTGACAGCATAACAGTGGATTTTGAACCAGTATGAAAGCTGTAGAATAGTTTGAAGTCCTCTGCCCTACTTTATGGGGCATATGATTAGACCAGACAGACTGTCATATCAACCCCAGAGATCAGGAGCTTTAATCCTAGCTTCTTCAAAGACGTGGGTAAAGTAATTTGTTTGAAAAATGGCATTTTCAACAGCATTATCATTTTAGCAGATAATATTTAGACCTCTGAACTGCTTGCGTGACTAGAAATCTGAAAAAGAATTGAAGGAGAGTGTCAGTGAACTGTCACTGCTGGTGTTCCTTGTCTTCTGTGGTAACATGAGTATTCTGTGGTAACATGTTGTTTTTACTGTCAATCCAACAATATACATTATATTTACATATAATAATAAATAATCCCTGGTCTTTTATAGTCATATAAATTCAATAGATTTGGGTGAAATTTAACAGAACAGGCTGAAATTGAAGTCTTCATTAACTGATAATCTTGTGCTTCCCTGCAGCTGTAAATGCAACACTTCACTCCAGCGAATTTTATCCTGCACCACCGAAACATCACCCTTAGTCCATATTTAAACATCACTCTGGTGCTGTTTTTCGAATGGGATACAACACCAATGGTATATGGTGTCCATGATGTCAAATACGATGCAACGTCTTGGCATGCTATTTTTATATCTTAGCAAGGGTGCAAGTGTAATTTCAGATCTTCGGCAGAAAATAAGACTTTCAGATATATTTATTTATTTATTTGGAGATTGACAGGCATTGTCACTATAAACTGTACAAAAACTGTGCAAAATGTCTTCATAAATCTCCCGTCTTGTGTTCCACAAAACAAGCAACAACACGGGGATGAGTAAATAGTGACATTTCTTATTCACTTTTGGTTTGGTTGAACTGTGCCTTTGATGGACATTAGTGGTTAAGTCTCTCTAATTAGTGATCTAATCCTCTCTGCACCCAAAATAACATAACTACAGCTACAACGTGAGGTCAAACCAATAATTCTTACCTTATTTTAAATCTATTAAAATCCTGAGACCTAAGAGGAAATCATAGTGGATTATTTCTTGTTTGCACATTCAATACCCAGTATTGGACCCAGTGGTCTAATATTTGATTTTTCCCCATTTAGCATTAAACATAAGCTGAATTGAGATAAGTGAATGAAGCTGAAAATTACAAAGTACAAATTACACTTAAAGCATAATTTCAGCACAGGTTCATTTAAAAAATATAATTATTTCTGAATTTAAAAAATACAGAATTTGGACAGCAGAATGTCTGATAAATGGAGAGCGCTATCTATAAGTATTCTTATTCATCTCAATGGCAGTTGCTCAGATGGTGCATACAGCCCCAGATGTGCACAACCTGGATGCTGTCATCTTTGCTTGATGGTCACTCAAAAGCAGCTCAAACATTATACCATGGACTGATAACTCTATATTAGATGTAGTGAAATTAGTTGAAATTAGCAGCTTTGTGGCAGGGTATTTTTACAACTGCCAGCATTCATCACCAATAATGTGTGGGGAATTATATAAAATAATTAGTTTAAGAATGCTGGCCACATTCAACCATTATATGAAGGATAAATGACAAATGATCAGATTAGAAATCTGAATACAAATTCTCCACTATTAAATATTGTAAAAGTATCAATGGAAAGGAGGAGGCGAGAACCGGCTTTTCAATATAAATAATAGCTTAATAGTAAACTTAAAAGAAGACAAACACACACATGATGGACATGTCCGCTAACGATCTCTCTCTCCCGCACGACACCCTGCAGTCTGCCTTTAAACCTCAGAGGCTTGATTAGCCTAATACGGGACCGGGTGTGTATGATCACGACCCGGCCCCACCCTCCGCCCTGCCACAAATATATAATACAACAAGCTTGTTGTGTCTGCTCACAATTTATATGTAAGGAATTTTAGCTCAAGAAGGTATACGTCTAATTACTCGGCCACGCTGAGATAATATGATGCATCTGTAAACTCTTTAGAGTAATACTATTATCGTGGCCATTGAAAATAATATCACAAATATGTTGAAATGATGTTTGAGCACGAAACGTAGATATTAAGAATCAAATGATGAGATTTTTTTAATCAAAATATACCACAGTCAAATTAACTTTGAACACCAACAAGACTTTATTGCTAATCTACAACATCAAACAAAACTAACACATAGACAAATATAAAAACAGGTTGATGAGTGAGCTGTAACATGAATGGTGAATGGAAATCATCTGTAACAGAGAAAATTAAAATTATGGAGTCTATAGACCATGCCCTGAACCATCGATAGTTCATTTAATATACCTCAATTTGCAATCGGGTTACCCAAAGTATTTAAATAAAACACCAGCACTTTCTCGCAAAAGTCTAGTGGTGTACATGCGTTTCGTTGCTTTGGTTCTTTGTCTGAGTCAGTAGAAAGTTCTGTTTGTGTTGATATTTCCGTTGATATTTCGGACTGTTTAAGATTGTGGATGCCGGATAGTTCAGTGCTCAGGCAGGGCTTCAATGCATTGACTCCCTCAAGGGAGACTCGTGACTCCCAGTCAAGTGTGTGCAAGTCATTGAGCAGAGAAGAGCCTAGAGCGGCTGTCCAGGCTGGTCCTTTTAACCCTTTCTGTTTGGTCACACCCCGAAGAGGCTCTAAGCCAATCAGAGGCGACTTTTCAGAGGGCCTGTGGTCAAAGTGTCCTCCTGTCAATATAATTAATTTATGGACTTTGTGTGTGTAGATTTCTGTTTCACACTCAGAATAAGGCAATGTTTAATTATTAACTTTAATGTCATAATTATGCTAAGGAATATTAGAAAATACCCTTCATTAGCATTCGAGACATGCAAAATGAAATTCAGCGATAGTAAATATGATATACTTTCATGAATATTCAATGTGATAATTACAAAACATGAAAATACCTGATTAAAAATCATAATGGTTAATTAATAGGTTTTAAAGCATGGATAATACATTACATGTTTTGAAAAACATATTTGTCAGGGTTATCATTTGCATAGGATGCATTTGTCCATTTTTCTTTTTTTCTATAAACCTACACACGGCTGTGTATTTGGATCGAGTCCATTTCAAATGTTCATGAATTAAGCTTCATGTGAGCTGGTGAGCCGGAAACATGCCTCATGATTAGTATATAATTTAAAGTGTAGAGAGTTGGTTAAATTGAACATCAATGGATTTCCATTGGTTTCATAGAAGAGTAGTCCCTCAGCAATTGGCCAGTCAAGTGATAACATTAACATTTAGGGCATTTCTGATTTACAATATAGACGAGGACAGGTCTTGGTGCATCCACATAACTCTTGTTGTTCTCAAGATAGTTAAGGTATGGCAGATGTGCATTTTGTCTCATTTGCTCAGGTTTGCTTCAGACTTCAGTGTGCCGTCTTTGGAAGAGTCTTTAAATGTATTGCCCTGAGGAATTTCAGTGTGATTCCTCAATTCAAATCATTCTGCATAGAAATTCATTCTTCTGTCCATAATATACTACACAGAACCCCATGCATTACACAAAATAATATAATGATACTATATTAGAATATTGCAAGGATCTTCAACCGGTGGTCCACAACACTCAGGAGGTGCACAGTGGTACCTTGGGGGTCCGCAAAATATTGTTTGATCCACCATTGGCACTTGTGATAATAACTCACATGCGAACAATAGCTAGAGAGAAGTGTATGTATATTAAACCATCGACACAAAGTTTTTCAAACAATGCCAAATCTTCCTTTCTTTTAAATCCTTGCTCATATTCCTGCATCTTGTTGTATTTAGTTATGAGCTGATTGGAATACTAAACATTATTAAAGTGTGATGAAACTGAGCTTGTCAGCAGAAGCGTGCAGCCCGCACAAACAATTTGCACAAACACTGCTCATCACAAGCTGCTCAAAGTACGACAAACATCAGGTTAAGCGGTGCTGCATTAGAGACTTTAGTATAAAATGTCTGCTTTGAGATGGTTGCACTGTGCGTTTGAGCAAATTACAGCCTACAGCCGAAATTATCAATCTGGCATACATGTTCCTTTATGTTCCACACACATAAAATGGTGTCTCTCAAATCAACATAATTAAAGGTGCACTCAGTCATAGTTTTCCCCATTGCAAATTTGTACTCCTAATTAAATGTAATTTTTAAATATATGTATAGAATTGATCACTCACATGAGATGAAGCCTCATATTAGTAACCTTATAGAAGTTGTTTTATTCTGCATTGACAGGGTCTATCTGTCTGTCTGTCAATCTGTCTTTTTCTTTTTTATTAAGGAGGGGGTATAGGACAATGATTAACAAGGAAATTGAAAAATTATACTTCATTTAACAAAAAGTCGCAGACCACTGCAGTACAATATTTAATGATTATTTCAATAGCTTTGCAATATAAACATCATAAAGTTTGTACATACAATAATATGGTAGCCTATCATACACGTTTGTATAGGCATAAAACACAATACTCAATTTTATACAATATCGTGAGCTTAGAATTATACGGTTCTATCTCCACTTTTGGTCGAAATTGAGTTTTTGACATAATCTTATCCATTAGGTGTTTATTAATGCCTGTGTGGTGTTATTTTTGTAAAAAAAAATATTTTTTTAGTAGTTATTAATAAAATAAAAAAGTTCCATCTCACAAAACATAAACCGAGTTGGGATTATAAGGTTCTATCTCCAGTAGATTCAATATCCAATCAAAAACCTGAATGAACACGGACGGACCAATCAAAACCCACCTCTTAGGTCTGTAGCCTGGACACAGAGATAAGGGCTGGACATTAGCCTGGACATTTGAAGCCGGTGATGGCGCCCAAAAGACATAAATGTACAGACGCCAGCACTAGAAGAGATCGGTAAGTTGAAGCACATATCATTAGCTAGCTAATGTAAACCAGCTTGTTTGCCATTAGCAAACGTTAGCATTAATTTGCTAGCGAACGTTAACATTAGCTTACTAGCTCACCAACAGCTCGCTTACAGTTTTGCACCTGTAAATCTATGTATGTGACAAATAAACATCCTTGTATCCTTGTAGATGGGCAACTGCAACTTGGCTAACACCAATTTCTAACTTTACTCCCCTTTAGGGTGACCACCACCAAACAACCCAAATGTGGGACGATTATAAGTTTGTGTGGGACGATTATAAGTTTGTGTGGGACATGTTAACTTACCAACATTAAAACATAACCTGGAATGGTTATATAAATGTCTATCTAACTTTAAAAAAAACATTTGTATTCTGCCTTTCAGCTGATAAAGAAATACTTTATTCTTTAGTCCCATCTAGAAAACACATTACATCACTAACATAACATGTCTTTATTTTACATGTCATTTAGATTCATCATCACTGAGCACAAAGGAAGCAGGTATTATGCAGATAACTATTTTTTAAAACAGTTAAGCCCAACTAAAATCCAACAAAATAAATAATGAACAAATAAAATATAAAACAACATGAAATTAGTTCATTGACAGTCTTATAAATTAAGAATATATTAAACCAAAAACGTTCATATTTTCTCAATATGCGACGTGTGGGACAAGGGGTGACAATGCTGTGCGGTACAACGCAAAGCGGGACGGGTGGTCACCCTACTCCCCTTCCATAAATGCAAGCTGCTAGCTTTTTAAGCTTGCTAGATTATTGGTGTATTGATGAATGCAGCCTAACATAACAGGCATTTCTAACTTAACTTACTCCCTTCCATAAATGCAAGCTAACTATCTTTTTAAGATTGCTAGATTATTGGTGTCTTGATAAAAGTTGCCCCATTTATATCAGGATAATAATTAAAAACAATTTTGTTACAGAAATGATGATAGTGGTGAAAGTCCTCCAAAGAGTGTGGGAGCAGCAAAGAGGACAGCAGAATCTAGTGGTGGGTACTTCTATAGATGGGTGGAATTTCTCTTGTATTTACCGTGCCTTTGTTTGTACAATACCCAAACTATGTTCTCAGTGTCATAAAACAAAATAATAAACTGACACATTATTATAATATTTGATCATGTAATAATAAAGAATCTTTAGCTTCTCTTGGCTACTGTTGTTGTTTTTTGCAGGTTTGATGGGCAGTGAATGCTCGAATTGCACAGATGTTTTCAGACACTATGTGGGCAAACATGCCACTGGCAGTGTGTACACTAAGAAGTACATTAATCACTAGGCCTATTTGACTGTTTATCCTGTTGAGTCTTTGTAAGGAAAATGATGGTAGTAGTTCAAGTTGAAGGTAGTAGTCCTGGACAGTGCCTCAGTAGGTCCCATTGTCTAATCTTTATCCATGTTAAGCCAGTACCAGTTAAGCCATGCAGATTGTCCTGGTATAGATGATAGTATTCTACAAAATGTACAGGTGAAACTTGAAAAATTAGAATATCGTGCAACAGTTCATGTATTTCAGTAATTCAAATTAAAAGGTGAAACTAATATATTTAGTATACATAACTATATACATATGCATGATTATACTTTTCAGAGGGTCGACATTTCTGTATTTAAAATCCTTTTTTTATTTTATTTCATGTAATATTCTAATTTTCTGATATTTTGAATTTGAGGTTTTCATAAGCTATAAGCCATAATCATCAAAATGATAATTGCACGATATTCTAATTTTTCGAGTTTCACCTGTACGTCTCACCATTAGTTACTTTCCTGTAAATTATATTGTGATGCTCAGCTGTATTACTTTTTGTAGCCATGCCAGGAGAGGCAGGGACCCCCAGAGCAGCAGAGAGAGGGACAGTAGCAGAGACACCCAGGGCCAGGGCAGCAGACACACCTAGGCTGATAATAGAGACACTAGCAGTAGGGATACAGCAGAGACCAGAGCAAGGGAAGAGTCGGAAAAGGGTTAGCACTCCATCATCATGGAAGTCAGTAGGCAGAAAGAGGCTTTATCAAGAGGGTAAAGAACACATGAACACATCTAAAGAGACAGTGCCAGCCAAACAGATAAAAACATTTAAGGACTGCACCGTGTCCTGTAAATTTAACTGTGCAAGGAAAGTAACTTATGGTGAGAGGGAGAGGTGTTTTGAAGGGTACTACAGGCTGAATCAGGACAGGAAATATGACTACATTATGATGACAACTGAGTGCCATGTCAAAGAGAGACAACGTGGTAGTGGCGGCGACTCACGTCGTACACACTCATTCAAATATTTTCATGATATAGGAGAGGGACAGAAAGTCAGAGTATGCAAGCCTTTTTTTCTAGGTACTCTTTCAATAAGTCAGAAAACAGTGTATAATGTACACCAAAAGAAAAGCCAGGCTGGCATACCAAAGTCAGATGCACGGGGAAAGCATCCTAAAAAACACATAGATGAGGACAAAAAAGAGAAGGTGCTGGAGCACATTAGGTCTTTCCCTGTAGTCGAGTCACACTACTGTCGTGCCCGCACCCAAAAGCAATATCTGGAGCCAACTCTAAATGTGGCCAAGATGTACGATCTCTATAAAATCAAATGTGCTGTACATGAAACACCAGTGAAAATGTCTTACTATAGATTTATATTTAACACAGAGTTTAATCTTGGTTTTCATGTCCCCAAATCAGACAGGTGTGATGAATGTGAGGCACATGACGCAGCACAAAAACAGGGGTTGTTAAACCAGCACCAAGAGGATGCACACAATAAACATGTATATGAAAAAAATGGCATGCGCCAAAGAGATAGAGATGATAAACAGCACCTTACGGTCTGTTTTGATTTAGAAAATGTCATCTCATGTCCACGAGCTGAGGTTAGTTCATTCTTTTATAAAAGGAAGATGAATCTATATAATATGACTGCCCACAGCTCACTTACTAAGAAAGGATATTGTGCTGTGTGGACAGAGGCCATGTCAGGTAGAGGAGGGAATGACATGGCAAGTCAAAATCCATAGTCAAAATCCTTGAAAGAGTAGTTCAAGACCATCCTGAGGTAACTGAGATAGTCACATGGAGTGACAGCTGTGTGCCACAAAATAGAAATTCCATTATGTCTTTTGCAATCATTGAGTTCTTGTCAAGAAATACCAAAATCCAAAAGATCACAATGAAATATTCTACGCCTGGCCACTCGGCTGTCCAAGAAGTAGACAACATGCATAGCAACATCGAAAAGGCAATGGCAAGCTCAGAGTTTCACAGCCCACTGTCGTTCTTGCGTGTCCTTCTGATAGTGAACAGAACTAATCCTTACACTGTCATCCAGATGAAAGATACAGATTTCAAAGACTTTCAGTCATGTTCAAAACTTTTCCAGTACAAGCAGGTACCATTCGCTTCAGTGGCCCAAATAACATTTTCTCAAAATCTGTTCAGTGTGCAGTACAGTACCTCCCATGCTCAGCCTCCTATACAGGTGGATATTAGGGGCTCAAATGCCAAAACCAGGGCTAACATGCCAACGTCTCTCTTGCTGCCCAAGCCAAAGTTGCTCACCAAAAAAAACACAATCGCAGAGGCAAAGAAGTCAGACCTTTTATCCATGTTCAAGTACATGCCTGCCGTTGACAAAGCATACTACAAGGCAGTATTTAGAAAGTCATAATCTAGATAGAAGGTTGGAGGGTTGGAAAGAGTCATGTTCTGCACGTCCGATATAGACGTTCATGGAACCTTACATAAAAACTTTAATTCTGGCTCCTCAATGGATGTCTTTTCAATGTACGCTTTTGTGACAAAGACGTTGAAAAGACATCTTTTGAACTTCATTTTGCTCAGTGGGAAAACAGACATACAGAATAATAATAAATAATAAAAGTGTCTCATAGTTTAAAACTAGCTTATTAAATAAATTAACAATGTGTTTTTAAAAATAAATTTAAAAATGTTTTTTACTGATGTTTAGTAACAGTGTGTGTAGGAGGGGTATACCGGTGGAGAGGAGGGGATGTCAAGGGATTTACAACAATACATTATTGATTAGAAGTGTGTTTAGAATGTTTTTAAATGGGTATCCCTATGCATTAATTTCTGCAAAAATGTGGGACATCATAGCTAATACGAGACATAAGAGAGAGCAGAAAGTCTTGGTAACATATACTTCACCATTGTTTTTTTTTTGTGCTCCACGTTCTTCTGCCATATTTAAATAATTAAATCTCAAATCAATATTTTCTTAGAAATAATGCATTTCTTTGGTAAGTAAACATGCAATAAGCACATTCTGTTCCCGTTTAGAGTCATGTTCATGGTTTATTTTGCAATAAAAACATTTAACTATAACATTTTTAGATTTCAAACAAATGAAAATATGAAACATTTGATTAGAGTTAATCACTGGCATTACTGAATTCATCCATGCATCCAAAATAATCTAAATATCTAATCTCACAATAACGCATTAAGGAACTTCGTTTGAAATGGCCACTAATTCCTAATGTTGGGATCCTTCAGAAGTCTATGCAGAGACATGTTTTTTCCACAACCAGGTACAAAACAACGTCTGGGGACCTAACATAACTCTTTTTGCTGGTTAAAAGCGAACTACATTTACATTAGCAATAGTACCACTTTCAGTGTTGCAGTGTCCCCGCCGCTTTCTCTCTGTCAAATCACCAGCTGATGATTAAGTGTGTTGTGGAGATGGGGACTATGCAAATGACTCCTATCTTCTACATCACGGGGGGGGAGGGGCCAAACAAGTTGTTTTTGAAACAACTTCGAAACTAGTTTTTTTTGGAGGGTGAAAATAATAAATGCTCTTTTTGGACTGTAGGGGATATTTTTAGTTACGAGTTTAGCACAATAATCTCGTATATGTCAAAATATCAAGGGAAACTTTATTTCTCATGACATGACCCCTTTTAATGAACGATTACCCCCTTTAAATAAAATATATAAATAAATGCAATCTGTCAGTCTTCCATCTTCCACCATCAACACAGTTCATTTAACATCAAAGTATGTCAATATAGGCATTATGGGACAGAGTCCAGTTTGGAATTAGACAGCATTAGTAAACATTACCTTAATTTATAAGCGACCATGTTGGCATCCACTGATCATAATCACACTTCAAACAAGCAAACACATTCATACATCCATTCACAGTGCCTGAAAACTTAAGAAAAAAAAAACATATACTATGAATGTGACAACATGAATACAGGTTATTCAGGGGTCATGACTCCTACAGCACATTTCAGAACAAAATGAGTGTGAGAAATGAATGCTCTTGTAAGGTTTAAGCAGTACAAATATGAAAAGTTAGTTACTGAGAGTCAGGATTCGTGTCCATCATTATAAGCTCCAGTCCTCTTTGTTCTGTGGTGGTTTTCTTCTACAGTTCAGATTTTCGCTCTGTCTCAGCATGTTATTAGACAGTTTCTCTGGTGTACATCTGCATTAAATTGTCTTAAGAAAATAAAGAATACTGAATAGCTGCTTTGATTTAAAGTTACTGGATGCTAATGCTTTCATAGGCTTTCAATGTCAAATTTACAAGGTGCTTCTCATCAAGAATTATATTTAAAAGAAAGCTATAAATTCTCTCTAGTGCATAAATAACATATAGGATTTGACTTGGCATGTGGCAATTTTTTTCATGCCAACTATCTCATAGTTGGAAAGAATAACAGCCTCCACCTCTGTATCAAAGTGTTTTTGGTTCAAGCCTAGAGTCACCCAAAGTCTGACAGGACCCCACATCAGTCAAGGAAAATAATGCAAATGTGCATCTTAGAGTCTTCTCTCCAAAAAGAACTAGTCCATTTGAATGTAAAATTCATTCTTTAAGCTGATCCTAGTGGCAAAATAACAGAAATTCTTTAAAAACAGACACAGCATTCACCACACTCACGTTTGTGCATTATTCCCCAGCCAAAAGAATCAAACTTCATTGATGTTATGCTTGAGAGAATGAAAATAAATAATAGATAAATGTCTGCCTGACTAAATGATGTTGTTTGTATTATTTGTGCCCGCCAGTTCAGTGAAGCAGAAAATAGGAAATGTGCCTCGTAGGGCAGCACAGGTTCACTTGACTGCAGGTTCCCAGGAGCCACAGGGAGTCACCTCAAAAAACATCCAGAAGGCCAGAAGCAGCCTGCAGCGCTAATTATAAAACACTGGGGCCACGTAGACACTAATGCCTTTTTGTTTTAAAACGCATTAATTTCTCTATGTTTTGGCCTTCTGTCCACACTGAAACACTGTTATGCCCAGAGAAAACAGAGCTTTTCGAAAACGCTCTCCAAAGTAAATACATTTTAAAATGCAGCCTTCGCGTAATAGTGTGGACAGGGAAAACTGAGATATTAAAACATTCTGAATTATTTGTGGTCATATGGCTTAGTCATGTGATCCATTGCACCCAAAACATCAATATGGTGGCCTATGTTGTAGTGGTGTTGTTTTGCCTGCTATCCACTTTGATGGGATTGTTAAAGATATATGTTACATTGTCCAACCTTCACATTGCATTCCTTTACTTTGAATCGATGTCCAGGGATAGGACAATTGCGTTTCAGACTGTGCATGGAAATGACACAGGGCCACACTTATTACATCAGTGTAAACTTATTATCAACTGCACATGCACTACACTAGTATTCATCACAGTTAAATCACATATTTTCTAGCATAATTTGGTTTGTCATGAGGTAAAAGCTGAGATGTGGACATGCTCTGCGTTTGGATGACGAGTGAACTGAGTGTGTCAGACCAGTGGCAACTAAATTATTCTGTATCTGCCCCAGTGCTTAAATTGTTTAACAGCTATTCATAGTAAAAATAAATAAGTTTTTACTTAAAAATGTTAAGTCATGGTTAATGTTAAATTATTTAATATTTATGATTTTCATATAAATAATATTACTACTAATTAACTTTTAGCTTATTATTACAAATGTGTGGATTTAGTAAGTCAAATCTCAGAACTATTGCACTATGAATTGTGTTAATTATAGCTTGTGTTGTTGTAAATACAAACATGCTTTACTTAAAAATATGTAAATATGTTTTATATGGTTGTTTCATATTCTTAGTGTTATAGTGTATGAACTATTGAATTTGCTTATCTATTAAATGTTCTTCCGGTAATAAAACAAAAAATACATTTAAGAATTAAACAAAACCAAATGTTACGGTTGCGTGTTGGGAACCACTAAAAGGTTATAAGGAACCTTTCCACACACACACACACACACACACTCACACACACACACACACACACACACACAGATATATATATATATATATATATATATTCTTTTTCCTTTCATGTGTGTTAGCCCAGGTGGTTTTTATGAATCCCAAAGGATGCTGACAGCATAAAGGCTCATTTCATTAGTACACTGAAAAATTGTAATTGTGCAACGTCATGTGCTTTTATGCAATATGTGGCAGAAAAAGGCTAATTTAAATTTGTCTTCTTCTGTATAAACCATTATATTTACATACATAAATGACGATAAAACATACTGCATTGCTGTGCTACTGACCTCATGTACCAATTGATCTTGCCTTGCTAGAACAGTTTTTTAATGGGGTAAGAAAAACTAAAGGAGTACTGTTTATAGGTGGATGGGTCTATGAGTTGATGCAGCATATCTCCTCTGGCACTTATCTCAGGCCAGTATTATTATGCATTTGTCTTTGTTGCTGAGTTTAATTGAGATGATAGGATCAGGAGTGTCTGCGACAGTGTTCCTGGTTCCCCTGTAATGAGCCACATTGGGAAGCCAGTTATGTGAGTTTCTCTCTGAAGAATCCACCGAGGATTAGTGTGTCTATATGAGCTAATGAAGTAGAGCAGCCACAGGCAGAATCACACTTATTCAGCTGCTCAGTCTCTCCACATTATCCTGCAATGATCCTCAATTCCTTTTTCATCACTGGTGGAAGACCTGACCCCCCTCAACACTCTCTGTACCTCACTCACGGCCATCTCTAAATGTAAATAACAAATGAGCTTACTGGTGTCAAAATTGAGTCCGACTGGACAATCGAGTCCCCAGGTGGTAGCCATTTGTAATGCCTGATCAAAAGCCTATCGTATTGTGGTGGTTTACGGTAAGCTAGCAGGCTAATTGGCTAGCGGTATGCTAAGGTAGCTTGCTGAGAGGTTAACTTGCAAAATGTAAGGAAGTTGAAAACACAAAGCACATATAGCTTCAGTTATACTATGATGTGGGACATCTAATGAAAAATACATTCATTGTTATATTCACACACATCATAAAGCAATTCTGTAGGATTTGTAATGAGTGAAGTGTATACGTTTTTTCTACAAAAATAAGCAGCATTAAGCCAGGGCTATGCACTACTATGTGCTTTGTCTTCTCCAATTTTCATCATCAAAATTATTAATATTATGCTTATATTATAACTTTTTGTTTAACAGAGCCTTTAAATAGGGCCCACACCCACAGTGTTTTCACTCTTTGGCAAGGCATTATAAAAATTCCTTATACTGAATTTAAAGTAATTTGTGACCTACTTACTGTTCAAACATCTAGACTGCATTTACACAGCAAGGGTTAATGCACAAATCCAATGGGCACGATAGACCATATCCGATATCTTTGTCCCACCTGTTCACAATTACTTAAGACAACTGACTGTGTTCAAATTAATTACCTGTCAAGATGCACTACAGGCTATCATAGGGCTGCTAGGATCTCCGTGGCAACCTCCCCACTGCGGTAGTGAAGTTGCTTCACGGTGGTGGAGAGCTCTCTGCGGTTATGTGCACGTAAATGTGTCAACTTATAAGACCTTCTGAAAATCTGAAATAAATTAATGAAATATCATCATAGGAGTTTAATAATGTATTGGTTCCTTAGTTACTGTGTTTTTTTTTTACTGATTTTTAAAGCTAGAGATGTCTTAATATTCAGTTTTTTAGGACTTAAGGATTTTGTTACAGCACTGGCCTATTCACAATAAGATATATGCATCTAGCACAACTTGTTCAAGTTCAGCTGTGCATTCGCTTCATTGTTTGTGCAGATGTAAGTGGTGATATTATATATATGCTGTTGATATAGCTAATGAATGTCTTATAGTATGCTTTGAAAAAAGGAGATTAATCCACTAAGTGATTCAGTTAATCACTGTTTAACTCTTTAGCTCCCGCAGCTCAGACAGTGCAATCCTCAAAAGACTGGATCATTTGACAGTATTTTATTCAACAATGTTTTTTTTTCTTCTAAATAAAACATTGTTAATGAATTAGTAATAACTCGCAGTGATATTTATTTTACGAAATTTTTTCGGCAACAGCATGTTTTCAGTAGAATTGTTTAATTATCCTCATGATGCGTATTTTCCATCTCGTCTTTGTTAACGGAAAAAATTTTTTAAATGTTTTTTTTTTTTTTATTTTGTCAGCAATTTCATTAACTGAACGTGTATTCAGTGAGGCTGGAAATATATTTGCAATGAGGTCCTCTCCAAAACTGGAAATTATTTATTTATTTATTTTCAGTAAAAAAAAACAAATAAACATCTGACAATTGAAAAGATTTCAATCAAGTTAGGACTATTAATTATTGTCAAGCTGTTTAATGTCCTTTAGTCTGGTTGAATATTTGAGTTTAGTTTTGTTAACAGATTTTGACAATCTGGAATATTTTTTGCCATTGAAGTTTACGTTACTTAATAAAATAAAATACATTTTAAAGCCAATTAAATATATATATATATTTTGTGTTATTTTACACATTTTTAAATTTCTATTCCGTGTTCAATGACACATTTTTAAAAGTTTGATCCACAATAAATACAATTTGTGCACACCCCTCCCCTGCCGTCAAACCACCGTGCAGCACTGTTCACTGGCAGCGGTTGGCCCTTAAACAAAAAATTTGCCAATGCAAGAGCCCAAGGCTATCAGTCAGTGCTGTGTCAGCAATGATATGTAATATGAACAGCAATGAACACACCATTATTTTACATGCCATTATTCTTAAAAACATCACAAGTGTTTAAGAATAACGTGATTAAATAAACATCACAAGAATTGCCTACAATTATATCTTGAGAGAATAAGATTTTTACATAAAAATTCCCATGCAAGTATTCATTCACCAACTTCATCACTACCAAATAATGATTTCACAACATAGCCCACTATCTTTCGTAACAGATAAAGGTAATAAATTATAATTATATAATTATAATAAATTATATATTATAAATACAATAATTATTATTGTTGTCCTCTACATTAAGGTAAAATTTGTGTATACAATCAGACTTGAGCGTATCATAAGCATAGCGTAATGACTTACGGTGCTTTCACCTGTACGTATATGTATTTAAGTTTGAAATGTCTCTTTGCTTGACATTTCACAATTGGTTGACATCTCGTTCCTCCAGAATAATGTTGATATCCATGCACAAAACAGAAATTTCAGAAATACAAGGAGAATCTGATACCAGTGTTTAGATGTAAATCAGATGTCCAGAAATTTTATATGTATCGGATTTACACCACATTTGGAAGAGGCTCAGATCGAATCAGATAAATTAATCTTGTGTGCTTTTGTATCATATGTGCAACAATAACCGATTTGTGTCTAATTTGGGTAAAAAATTCCGTTTTTTTTTGTGACAGTGTAAATGCAGCCATAGACCGCAGGATTCCAAGGCCATTAGTTAAATTTTACAAGAGAATAAAGAAAACATTCAAACAGTCTATGTAAGAACATATTACAGTTACCTCCTTCCTTTAAGTATCACAATTACAGTTACAAATACATAAAACCATACTGATTTTACCTATAAAACAAGTATTTGCACCCTTATACATGGAAATAATGGTAATTTCTAGGACAATATCGCATATACCACAATGTATTTCAATGCACCTCTATCATCTCTATTTATTTCCATCAATAACAAAAAACTAAATTGCAGTTTATAGCATTGTAAACAGATCAAATGCCCAGACAAAACACCAGCTTAACTAGATGAATATAATTATCACAACTGTCCCTTTGTTAGTGAAGAAAATCTTCTCATCATGCTTAATGTTGACTTGGAAGTAAACTGATGAATGGAAATAATTAAGGAACAGCTGTGGTTAAAGCTTAGGGCAGAATTGCTGCTTCTGGCCACATCTATCTTACTAAAAAATCCACTGAAGTGAAGACCTTTGCCCAGTGCCTGCAGTCTTGGAGGCCAACACACTCGTCTTGCTCATTACAGCTCCCAGACGCCCTGACATTGACTCAAAATACCATCTTGGGTCATTACATTTCTTTAAAACTTTACTGCTCCACTGTGAGTGTTATAATTGTATATATACTTTTTTTGTATCTTTTCTAACTCAACATATTTTAAATGTTTTCTACATGCTGCCATTGTATTGATAAGACTGCCCATGGTATTCATCAAAACATCTGTTTTTTTTTTTGTTTTTGTTTCTGCATAAGAAAGAAATTTGTTTGGAATGATGTGATTAAATTAAGACAGAATTTGTCCTCTTTGGTTTTGATGCACAACATGGGTCTAAAGTGACCTGACTGAGTTTTTATTTTCTATATCTTTGAAATAAATTAATTTAATCATTCAGTATTCCAGGTATTCCTCAATTAACTTGTTTTTCAAAAATGAAAAATCCCTATTTTCATTTTTGTATCACTACCCTTCTACTGCACAACATGGGTCTAAAATTACCCGTATTCATTCCCTATGTTATTTCAATCATGGCTGAGTGTTTCTTTGCTGAATCTTTGAAAGAAATGTATTTTATCATTTATTATTCCAGGTATTCATTAAATATCTTGTTTTTGATTTCCACAAATCATTGTTTATTTTTCCTTTCTTACTTTATAAACAAACACATTTTTTGTAGTTCTATGGGTTCAAAAATGACCCATATGTATCCACAATGGAATTTGATAGGAACCTTTGATATTTGTACATTTTTTCAATTAGGAACATATTTACTGTGGAAAATTATTCACCTGCCACACATTTCACAACTCAACACGGCTGCTTTTGCATATTTGATGCGAGTCTTATATTACATGTTTATTACATATAGAAAATATATAAAATTGAATATTTTATATATTGTGAAAGATAACTGGACATAATATGTGAATGTTAGGCTAAGGTTACCTTGACCTTGACCTTGAAATCCATTACTAGTGAGAAAGAGAAACATGTCCAATACTATTAACTAGCTTGCTGTTGACATATTCTGTTCCAGCTAGCGTCTAGGTTACTAATGAGACCCCTGTTTCCTGATGGAGGGAACGAAACATTATGTCGATTGTAGTGACACAAGGGGCTTCTTTTGGGAGCCTCGGATACCTCTGAATATGATAAAGGCCAATGCCATATTGGCAAACAGAATTTGCATGTCCCGCCTCCGGACATACGGGTATAAATGGTGGGGATCATGCATCTGTTCAGTTAGGTTCTGCACTTGGTACAGTGTTGTGGCAAGGGGATACAATGTCTCGTTCCCTCCATCAGGGAACGGGGTTACACTAGTAACCTAGTCATTCCCCTTCTGTCATACACTCGACGTTTGTAGTGGGGTCCCTATTCAATTGCGCCACCTAAACTGAACCGTGTTACGTGATCTGCTGATGCTGGTGCAGCAATCTGTAGCGTGCCAAGGAGCATTAGCCTCTGACTGCACGTAACCCTCCCCGACACCCCACTAAGACATCATATTGTTTTTAATATGTTCCCGTGATCTGACCAAGCTTTGGGGGTGAGAACAAGCGACATGACAAGCATGGGAGCAGGCCGCGCCAGCCGTGGCCTTTTCTCTCTCTATGTCTCTATGAGTGTTAGATGCGGCTGGGGCCATCTAGCTATAACACGCATCGGGGAAGGCGTTCTTTTCCAGTCCTATTCTTTCAGGGGGAAAAGACCCTGCGGAGACCACAACCTGCCCAGGCTGGGGGGAGTTAGAGATGTGGCAAATACATCACATGGGTTTTCAGGCCACATGTGGAAGTGGCACGTGGTAGATCCTACCTAGCGAGGTAGGAGTTGCTACAAAACACTGCGACCGGGTGGCAGGGGTACTGTATTGTGAAAAATACGCTCAACCCGGAGATTGTAGAATCTCGAAAAGGTATTTTGTGTCGCCCAGCCCGCTGTTCTAGAGATCTACCTCTGGAGAGGTGCTGTTGGCCAATGCCCACGAGGATGCCACACTTCTTGTAGAGTGTGCTCAAACCCGCAAGGGGGTGGGCACGGCCTGAATCCAATAGGCCAATCCGATGCCGTCAACTACCCATTGGGCAAGCCTATGTTTGGATACAGCATTCCCTTTCAGCTGTCCGCCAAAGCAAACAGAGAGCTCCTCAGTGAGTCTAAAGCTTTGTGTGTGGTCCAAATAGGTACGCAAAGCATGTACCGGCTGGGTCTGCCTCCTCCAGGGGCAGTGTTTGCAGGTTCACTACCTGGTCCCTGAAAGGGGTCATAGGAACCTTGGGCACATAGCCCGGTTGAGGTCTTAGGATAACATGAGTATCTGCCGGACCGAA
Organism: Xyrauchen texanus; assembly: GCF_025860055.1. NCBI lineage: Eukaryota > Metazoa > Chordata > Actinopteri > Cypriniformes > Catostomidae > Xyrauchen > Xyrauchen texanus. Next base: position 31,926,461 of record NC_068303.1, read on the forward strand.
CTCCGGGCAAGTGTCGCTGACAGAGTACACTTTCAGGTCTCCAACCCTCTTGATGGAAGTGAGCGCAATCAGGAGGGCCATCTTCTGGGAGAGGGCACTTAGCTCGACTGATTCTAGAGGCTCTAAGGGGGTTCTCTGAAGGCCCGTAAGGACCACGGAGAGATCAAATTAGGGGAACAGGCATGGCCTGGGAGGGTTCAACCTCTGGGCACCTCATAGAAACCTGATGATCAGGTCGTGCTGTCCTAGGGACTTACCATCCACCGCGTCATGGTGGGCCGCTATAGCAGCAACATATACCTTTAAGGTGGAGGGGACAGCCGGTCCTCCAGCTTTCCCTGTAGGAATGAGAGCACTGACCCGACTGCACCTCTGCAGGTCTTCATCTCGGGAAGAACACCAATTTGCAAACAGGCACCACTTTAGGGCATAAAGCTGCCTGGTAGAGGGAGTTCTGGCTTGGTTGATGGTGTATTCAACAGCTGGTGGTAGACCACACAGATCTTCCACTTCCCTTCCAGACGCCAGACGTGGAGGTTCCAAATGTCTGGGCGCGGATGCCAGAGGGTGCCCCCCGTCCCTGAGAAAGAAGGTCTTTCCTCAGGGGGAATTGATAGGGAGGTGCTGTCGCGAGGAGCGTAAGATCCGATAACCAAGTCCAGGTGGGCCAGTAGGGGGCCACTAGAGTGACTTGTTCCTCGTCCTCCCTGACATTGAACAGCACCTGTGCAAGTAGGGTCACTGGAGGAAATGCATACTTGTGCAGCACCTGGGGCCAGCTGTGTGCCAACACATCCCTGAGGGAGTACCAGAGAGGGCAATGGGAGTTCTCTTGGGAAGCAAACAGGTCTACCTGTGCTTTGCCATAATGATCCCAGATCACCTGAACCACCCGGGGGTGGAGCCTCCACTCTCCGTTGACAGCATGTCTGCTGTCGTGTTGAGGCTGCCCGGTATATGATTGGCGTGCAGTGACCTTAGTCGGTGTTGACTCCAAAGGAGGAGATGGCGGTCGAGTTGTGACATATGACGAGAGAGCACGGCACCTTGCCGATTTATGTATGCTACCGTTGTGGTGCTGTCTGAACGGATCAAGACGTGCTTGCCTCGGATCAGCGGGAGAAACCTCCACAGGGCAAGAAATACAGCCAGCAACTCTAGGCAGTTGATGTGCCAACATAGCCGTGGGCCCATTGCACACGGTGCCCCAACCCTGTTTGGAGGCATCTGTGGTGACCACGATGCACCTGGACACCTGCTGCAGGGGGACTCCTGTCCGCAGAAAACAGAGGTCTGTCCAGGGGTTGAATAACTGATCGCGGTTCCAGGAGCCTCTGGAACTGTTTTAGAGGGTCTAGAGACCTAGACGGCTGAGGTGTCTGAGCACCAGCTCCCTGTGGGTGCATAGTGCCGCTGAAACTGAATCGCGTAGTCGAGTCGGATGGTCCTTGCCAGCCAGCGCGACGGGTTGGAAAGCATTAGCCACACATCCAAGCTCTGCGCGAGGGGTACTAAAGGGATGATAATTTTTGACATACCCAGTGGGGCCGGTAGGGGTGGGTTAGTGACTGATGAGGAAGTCCTGGTAAGGTGTCCTCTGGACTCGTCAGAACCGGCCAGCCGGGGTTGTGAACGCTGTACAGATGTGGACATGGAGGTGAAGTTTCTATGTCCAGAGTGCCACTTCATCTGTAAGGTCTGTTGCCGGGGTGCCATAAGAACAGCATTTGCGGGCACCGGTTAGGTGACTCAGGGAATGAGAAAATCACTCTTTTATTGAAAAATGTAGTACCGCAGCCCAAAGGGGGTGAGGCAATGAAAAAATGGAAGCCAAGGATTTTCCTCCTGGCCCTCCACCGGGGGAAGGATTGGTCTGGCTACCAGCTCCTGAGAGAACATCTCGTCCTCTGGGTGTTCCGTCTCAGGAACGCTTGAGAGCCTTCAGGGTCCTTGAGGAGGTTCATGAGATGGGGGCATTCGCTTACTGTGGGTGGCTCTATGCCGGGGCTGAGAGCTGGGCCCTGGTTGTTGTGGAGCTACCTGCTGGTTTCTTGCCACCGCAGGAGGACCCCCTCAGCGAGCAGACGGAGCTTGGCTGGATGTAGACCGGCGCTAAGATAGGATGTGTTGGATGGTCTCTGTCTGCTCCTTCACCACTGAAAACTGCTAGGCGAAGTCTTCAATGGTGTCGCCAAATAGGCTGAGCTGGGAGAGGGGGGTGTTGAGAAAGCAGGTTTTGTCAGTTTCCCGCATCTCAACCAAGTTCACCCACAGATGAAGTTCCTGGCCACAAGGGTGGCCATTGCCTGTCCGAGTGCCTGCACTGTGACCTTCGAGGCCCAGAGTGCGAGGTTGGTAGCTGAGCACAGTTCCTGCAGCACATCAGGATCAGTACTACCCACGTGCAGATCTTTTAGTGTCTTGGCCTGGTGAACTTGCAGGAGGGCCATGGCATGCAGGGGGGAGGCGGCCTGTCCAGCAGCCTATTAGGCTTTTGCTGTCAGCAATGACGTTGTCCTACAGGCCTTGGAGCCGAGTGCGGGATGATCCCACCAAGTGGCACAGGTGCACCGCAACCGCTTTGTCCACCTGGGGGACCGCCGTGTACCCGTGGACCACCCCACCATCGAGGGTAGTGAGAGCGGATGAGTAAGGAGGTCGGTTATTGGCAGTAAATGTTGCCCTCCATGACCTTGTTAGCTCGTCATGCACCTCCGGGAAGAAAGGAACCAGGGGGGAGCCCCGGAATTGTTTCCCAGGAAAGCGACCATACATGCCCAGCAAGCCTGAAAAATATGGATTAAAAATCTTCTGGATTTGTGATGCAAGGGTACCTTATGCATTAAATGGAATGGTCTACACAGGGAGACAGGAGAGGAGGTTCAGCAGAACCTTGCAGAGAATTTCGTCCAACAGTTGTGCAACGGAATCAGACAGACAGGTCAATATAGAATACAGGAGTGAATATACTATTGAAATTATAAAACATCGATCATTGTTCCAATATTTATGTGTATTTTATTTCTAAATAAATTTGGGTCATTTTAGATCCATGTTGTGCTTTAGAAGGGGTTTGCATTGCTTGTGCATCAAAGGGTTAAACTATTCCTTTAAAAGTGAATGCAACAGACATGGAGATTTAGACAATAACTTCAGTTCAGAATTAGCGCTCATCCATCAAGTTACATCAGATAAATATATACTGGATTCTATAGTTACATTTATGGTTTATTCTAGGTCTATTAAATGTAGAGTTCCATTTCCAGCTTGTGCCACAAAACAAGGTCTAACATCTGTGGAGAAAAAAATAGTGTGACAGACAGAGATTAAACACTAAAGAAGCTGCTTACCCTACCATTTATATGAGATCCTGATGTTCAAATATATGCACCGCTGGGAAAATTCACCCTTTTTCAGGCTTAAGTCATTCCTCATATCACAAAAGAAAAATCTGCCTCAGGTGTGGGAATGCAATCATTTTCAATGCCAGAGCCCTCACTTATAGTTTTAGATATGGCCTGGCTGCTGACTAAACAATTCTAAAAATTGGAGATGACAGAGCTCTGGTTTAGGACACAAAGAATGCATCAGTTACAGTAATATGAGGCAACAGACGTTTAAAAAAAAAAAAATATTATTATTTTTTCACAGTAAAAAATGACTTTAAGGTTTAGTAGTATGAATTAGCTTTTTTGAGAAAGTTTGCCTTCAAGAAAGTCCCCATGTGGACACAACATCGAAATGAGTGACAGACAGGGAATGTCTAGGTTACTGTTGTAACCTTCATTCCCTGATGGAGGGAATGAGACGTTATGCCCAGTGAAGCGACACTAGGGGATTTTCGGCCCTTAGTGTTGCTTCACTCAACACAACGTCAAAGTGAGCGGCAGACGGGGAACTTAAGTTTCATAGCAACTTAACTTGAGTTTTGATTCTATTAACTTGTGTTTAAGTTGGATTAACAATTGTATTTGTCAACTCACTTAACAAAGCAAAGATATGCCAATGTGACAGGGCAGAGGGCGGGGCTGGGTCCTGATTCTACACACCCGGTCCCTTATCAGGCTAATCAAGCCTCCGAGCGGGATAAATGCTGACTGCGGACGGTGGTGTGACAGAGGGTTTACGGGCAGCTGCCCTGTGTGTGTTTGTGTCTTTTTATTTAATTAAATGATGTTTTAAATCATCAAGCCATTTCTCGCCTCCTCCTTTCCATGAATCCCTTTACAGCCAGCTCCCAGCATGCATTGCAGCATGAATAAATAATGAGGTTAGTGTTTTAGGCACTTGGATTATTTAGCTGTCGACAAAACTTCTTAAGTTGAAAGAAATTTATAATTTTTGTTAATGTTACTTGACTTAGTCAAAGCAAAAAGATAACTAGCTTTGGTTAAGTTAAATGATTTTTTTTTTTTTTTTACAGTGAACAGCCACTGTACAGAAGACCCTGTGTGACATTCCTTTTTACATCTTCTTTTTGTACCAAAATATTGATTAAAATGTTGCTCTTTGTCACTGTAGTTTCAACTCAGTTATATACCTTAGTGTATTTTTTGTTTTATTCATTGCATTTTTGTGCAGTGTTCAAATTGTGTCAGAGCTCTGTAGGGGTCTCCTTAACTCTTAAGGGGCAGTCACAGAGCTCTGTGGGGGTCTCTTAACTCTTAAGGGGCAGTCACAGAGCTCTGTGGGGGTCTCCTTAACTATTAAGGGGCAGTCACACTAGACTTCGTGTTCCATCTACTCTCATTCAAACGCATCTGAATGATGCAGACTGGAAACGCAAGCTCATGCGAAGAAATTTTGTACTACACTGCGTACCAAAGTTCAAGCTTGATGAGCTCTGAACTGTAGATTCGTACAACGGGAGGACCCGTGACCAATAGAAGATCAAAATGCCACACTCTGACCTCTTGGCTCAATTCAAAGGATACATATATTAAAGCTGCAAGCTTGCAAGTGAGTAGACAATATATTTTAAAATGTTTAATATAATATTATTTGTTAGATTTATTATTTACTTACACCAGAAGTTCTCCCATGTGACATATCCTGGTCTGTTGTGAAAAAATTTGCTTGCTCAAAGCCTAGTGAGACCGCCCATATAACCTCCCGTTAGAATCATTTGAACTGAATAATTACGTCAGATCCACGTATAACCACCAAGATTCCCTATGGAAATCCTTTCCAAAATTCACAAAATCATTTTTTTATTTTGTTTGGTTAGGTTTGTGAGATTAATTTTGACACACTGCCGCACGGTCCTCAACCGTTCCTCCGCCCTCTGGCGGACGCCAGATCAAACATAAACAGACACACATGGAACGCGACCACGTGCGTCTCTCTCTCTCTCGAACCAGCATCTCCAGCTGTCCCTTATCTCACTCTCCCACTGTTCACAGCTGATTCAGTGCTGGCTGTGCTCCATCACGGCCCGGCCACGCCCTCCTCGTCACAGTATGGTTGAGTTTGAAGTAAGACATAGCTCAAACAAGAGACTATCATATGTTCCAATACATAGTTTATCAGCATGCCTGAGTATATAAAGATATTGAGGAAGGTTCTGCTCATCACAGGCATGGCAAAATAGATGGTCATAAATTAGTTGATTTGATCTTATTATTGTGATGTTAAAATGAGGATCCACTCTGACTTCAGAATACAGCATACGGTGTTTCGAATTTTCAGATTGAAAAAAAAATCTAATTTGGATTATGTACAAAAACTGGAACAGATGATGGACAATGGTGCTTTGTGTCACGCAATAATGTGAAAATCATTTTAGTTGTCTGATTCTAGAATTCTAGTTTTGATGAAACACTAGTGGAACACCCAAATCCAATTCTTTTTTGGCCAGCCAACCCCCCTTAATTCGAACACCAATCTTGTGTTATTTGATCTGTTTCAGTTTAATGCCTAGTTGAGTTCTAGAACTTAGGTTTGAATCTGGCCTGTATTATGCCCCAGTTCCATTCCCCCTCTTTTCTAAATGTTTCTGTCTCCCTGCACTATACTATAAATAAAGGCTATAAACGTCCATAAATAAAATTAATATGCAGAGTGAAAGGAGAATGAGTCACACATCACGTCAATGACACCAAAAAAATAAAACTCTTTTGTCTCTGACATGAACCAATGTTAACTTTCTTGCTTAACGATGTCACTTCCTTTCTTTAAGCTGTTTCATCATTGTTTATGATGAGCCCTATTGCTGTGATGTCACCTGTGGATTCGATGATGTTGCTTGGGAGCCTGGTCACACAGTTGCGGGACAGAAGAGGGCTGAGGACACGTCCCTGTGGGGCACCAGTGCTCAGTGTAACAGAACAGAAGTCATAGATTTTTGCTCCCCGTATTCTCTCAGACAGGCAGTCTAGAATCCAGCTGCACAGGGTCAATGCTAAGGCTGCATCTGAATTCCCATATTTTCGTAACTGATATCTATGAAGAACTTATCCGCCATTGATAAAATATCATATTTTTCCAGAAATATTCCAAGTCACACCTGAATTTTAGTCGCACGTGCTCAAAATCATGTTGCTGAGAGAAAAACATACAGATAAGTCGAATCCATGGGTGCTTTGGTAGGTGCATGGTGCGGCCCCTTTCGGCATAGCGTGGAGCAGTTTGCAGGATGTTCGGACCTGTTTCTTGGCTGGCCCACCAGGAAAAGTCCCGGTTCTCCCTGTGCCCACTCCACCCCTGAATAAGCTGCACAACAAAGGTTGCATGGGGTAGGCATTAGGACCCAGGAGCTGCCAACTTCCCTTCAGCCACTCAGCATGCCAAGATGTGCTCCATGAAGAGTATCTCAAGATCTATGCATCGAATCATGATTTATTTGGCCTCTTTTTAATCGGGAACATCTACTTTATATAATCATTTAAGAAGTCATTAAGTAACTCTCCAGGGATCCCCAATGTGGTTTTAACCACATTTAGTTTGAAATTGTTTGTTGTTTGAAATAAATATATATTTCTTATATTTCCTTTAAATATTATATACATTTGTACTTTTCATATCGGTCCCTCTGCAGTACCTTGATGGACCCACAGTCTAAAACCCTGGGTGTAGATGATAATGGTTCTTTTCGAATGAGAGCACAAAATAGCTTCATTTAACACACTGGAAATCATGTGGAATAATTGAATCTGCCTTTTCTGGTTGATTTACACCCAGCAATGGCTGTAATGAAAGTCCTTTAAGATTGACCAACTAAGCCTTTCTAATATAGACAGATGCCATTTTTTGATATGCTTAACCTCTGATTATATTGGATTTAGTTCATGTTGAAATCAATGTGGAAAAGAGCTGGATACAACATGAACAAATGGAAATTCTGCATGTTTTTTAACCTTGTATCAGCCACATTATGCCGACTCCATGACAAGATCCATCTCCTATCAGACATTTTTGCATCGGCTCCATTGTGTTTATCTTCCCCTGTGCCACGACCGGAAGTGTGTTGCGTCAGCAGTGTGGGAAACTGGGTTCAGATCCCGTGTTGACACCAGAAAGTAATCACGTTTAGATAATCAGTAACAAGCGCAATTTTGAGGTTCCAATTTTTTCTCTCTAACACATTTTTACTCAATAGATGGTTTGGTTTAGGTTTGAGGTTTGGTTTCAGGGTATATGTTATTAAATATGCATTCCTCTTCACTGTATTACAACTTGTACAGCTAAAAAAAACTTGCTTCACAACTCGCTTTTGCGCCCCTCTGTGGACTTTTCACCCATAAAATGGAGCTCACACAGTACCATATGCCCAACAACGGTTACCAATTTGGCCACTGGGGGCAGTGTTTAGCATTTCGGTAAGCACAGACTGATTTTAGCTAAAGAAAGTCAACTTACTGTTTCTGATTTCACTGTGAGGTCAGTCTGCTGGATAACAGATTATCTGTATTTTAGAGCAAACTATGTGCATTCAAATGCTTGGAAATGTCATTAAGCTTGGATTTTCATATACCTGTATGTTATACATTAGCTACTGATTTGTTAAGCATTAGCCTATGTTTGATAATGACTAATAGATATATATATAAAACAATTATAAAGTGTTATGTTATATACAGTTTTTGTAAAAATTACTAATACAAAATAAAAAATAAAATACAAAATACATATAGCTGTATACATAAACTATCATATTAGACCAACTCCAAAATCACATTGACACAACTTTAGTCCAATTCATGTGGGTCATCCTCTTGTCTATTGAGCTTTATTGTTTTTCCTGTCAGTCTTGTAAGCCTGATGGTGTGCTGGTGAAGTAAAGCCTCTGCCCACCCACTGCTTTCAGCTGTCTTTTTGAGACCCAGTTGACAAATATTAACATTAGCCTCAAACACAAAGATTTCCACATCTAGCTTCATCTTACACACCAGGAGGACATTTGAGTTTTACACAAACAGCAGTGTCCAAGGCTCTTTCCAGATAAGCTGACATGTCACTGGGACTTTGGACGCACGCTGCTGATGATCCCCCACTGTTTTGAAGGGTGGTAAAATTTATTTGTGTGTTGCTTTGAGGTCTTACCAGACAAGCCTTTTATCTACACCTGCTGTGTATTGATCCTTACAGACTCTAAACCCTCCCACTGTATCTGTCCTCTGTGACATAAGCATACATGCTGTTGTGTTCATCTGCATAGGATATATTTCTTGTAAAATACTGTATTTGTTAGGCAGTTTAACAATACATTAGTTTACAAGCAAACCAGGTGGGACATTTAACAAAAATAGTCATTTGTGCTCATTCTGTGGTGCCACTCAATTATCATCAAGGCTCAACTAATGAAATATAAACATTGAGTAAACACTCTTATTCAGCCTAATACAAAAATGACTGTTATTTAGTTATTTCTTTAAAGGTGCACTGAGTAATTTTTTATGCAAGCCATCTTGGACTAAGGGGCATGGATTATGCCTTTGTAGAAATTCACTATTCACAGTCAGCCATGATACATGTAATCCTTGAGTGAAAGTGTCCAATAACAGGGCAGTTACTGTAATTGAGTAGTTCTGGTCATGTGATGCTAACTTGGCAGCCCCCATGAGGGGACCCTCTCCATATAGAATAAAACAGCATTTATAAGGTTACTGATATGACTGGATTCTTCATTGCATGTGAATGGTCATGAAATCTTTTTTTAATGAGGGAAAATTACTGCGTACACGTTTTAAAAATTACATTGACATAGTAAAAAAACTGTTATATGAATTGTTGTTAAATATTTTATATTCATATTAAGAATACATAAATTAACTTTTCATTGTTAACAGGTACCACTCAATGATATTGCCATTGGTTATGGGCAAAAAAATATGGTCCCCTCTCCTTCAACTTACTATGACCTTCAAACCCAAGTCATCTCTTTTCTATCTAGCCATCCAATAAAGGTGTTGGATTGTCTGTCATCAAATCCCACAGAGTGCTTCATCACAGGTAACACCGTCCTTGATCTCTGACCCTGCAGCTATAGCAACAATTTCTCAATTACCTTCACTATAGTTTTCTGCCTCAAAGTGTGGCGCAGAAGTCATAGAAGACATGTTAGTAAGAAATCTCCCAGCTTAAAATTTACATTTTAATTTGTTGCATTTTGACTGAAAATAAATAAGTCTATGTATTTTTTTCCTTAACAAACGATTGATCTCTTGTTATCACTCTCTTTGATTGTCTGTTATCAAATCTCACAGAGTGCTTCATCTCAGCTAACACCGCCCTTGATCTCTAACCCTGCAGATAGCATAGTTTTCTGCTTAAAAGTCAGGTGCAGATGTCATGCATTGTGGTTAAAATGAAGACACGTTAGTAAGAAATTTCCCAGTTTAAAATGTACACTTTCATTTTAAACATTTTGACTGAAAATAAGTAAGTCTATGTGTTTTAAGACTCACCAAACTATTGATTGCTCCTTATCACCATGCTCCTGAATTTCTGATAACTATAAACTGCTCTCTTCTTTGGTTGAGTCACCTGGGCTGATTAAAGGAAGAGTTCATCCAAAAAAAATTTTTTTTTGGTGTCTTTTTATGTCACATGTCTTTGGATCTCTGGCTGTACAGTACATTTACACATAAGTGATGTTTTGATCCTAGTACTGTTATGGTTAGGGTAAGGTATTAATGTAATTTCTACATGGATGCTCAGTATCTTTCACGTCACATACAATCAAAGTAAGTGAAAAAATGCACAGTCCTTTTGCACACTATGTAATCCTAGCTTCTTTAGACATTTGGAAAGCATCCAACCTTCTGTCGCCAATTGTCCTGCGAGATCACTCTGGTTGAGTTACAGGAACACACTAGCACTTTCATGTCACCAAAGTCAACTTAGCTGAGATAACACCCATTTTCATATTTTGGGACAACGATTTTCACAAGTTATAATTTATTTGATATTTCTCTCTTATTGTCTTAACAACCTTGAGAACATTGTTACATTTTTCCTTATTTGCAGGGAATGTTACAATTTCATTTCATTACGCATTTCATTAAACAGGTCAAATATTAACTGTAACCAGTAGTTCATCTCATTTCAAGCTCAAATCAAGCACGGTCCACAGCCTGCGCTCAGTCACCTGTCAATAACCCAACCTTTCCAGTCCTCACTGCAAGATGGGTGACACCAGCTCAGTTTAGCTCCAAACTCAAGTGACATTTAAAGTGCTGTGGTGAGCACATGGGTAAGAGATTACAGGTGAAACTCGAAAAATTAGAATATCGTGCAAAAGTTCATTAATTTCAGTAATTCAACTTAAAAGGTGAAACTAATATATTATATAGACTCATTACAAGCAAAGTAAGATATTTCAAGCCTTTATTTGATATAATTTTGATGATTATGGCTTACAGCTTATGAAAACCCCAAATTCAGAATCTCAGAAAATTAGAATATTGTGAAAAGGTTCAGTATTGTAGGCTCAAAGTGTCACACTCTAATCAGCTAAACACCTGCAAAGGGTTCCTGAGCCTTTAAATGGTCTCTCAGTCTGGTTCAGTTGAATTCACAATCATGGGGAAGACTGCTGACCTGACAGTTGTGCAGAAAACCATCATTGACACCCTCCACAAGGAGGGAAAGCCTCAAAAGGTAACTGCAAAAGAAGTTGGATGTTCTCAAAGTGCTGTATCAAAGCACATTAATAGAAAGTTAAGTGGAAGGGAAAAGTGTGGAAGAAAAAGGTGCACAAGCAGCAGGGATGACCGTAGCCTGGAGAGGATTGTCAGGAAAAGGCCATTCAAATGTGTGGGGGAGCTTCACAAGGAGTGGACTGAGGCTGGAGTTACTGCATCAAGAGCCACCACACACAGACGGGTCCTGGACATGGACTTCAAATGTCAAACGTCTTACCTGGGCTAAAGAAAAAAAGAACTGGTCTGTTGCTCAGTGGTCCAAAGTCCTCTTTTCTGATGAGAGCAAATTTTGCATCTCATCTGGAAACCAAGGTCCCAGAGTCTGGAGGAAGAATGGAGAGGCACTCAATCCAAGATGCTTGAAGTCCAGTGTGAAGTTTCCACAGTCTGTGTTGGTTTGGGGAGCCATGTCATCGGCTGGTGTTTATTAAGTCCAGAGTCAACGCAGCCGTCTACCGGGACATTTTAGAGCACTTCATGCTTCCTTCAGCAGACAAGCTTTATGGAGATGCTGACTTCATTTTCCAGCAGGACTTGGCACCTGCCCACACTGCCAAAAGTACCAAAACCTGGTTCAATGACCATGGTATTACTGTGCTTGATTGGCCAGCAAACTCGCCTGACCTGAACCCCACAGAGAATCTATGGGGCATTGCCAAGAGAAAGATGAGAGACATGAGACCAAACAATGCAGAAGAGCTGAAGGCCGCTATTGAAGCATCTTGGTCTTCCATAACACCTCATCAGTGCCACAGGCTGATAGCATCCATGCCACGCCGCATTGAGGCAGTAATTAATGCAAAAGGGGCCCAAACCAAGTACTGAGTACATATGCATGATTATACTTTTCAGAGGGCCGACATTTCTGTATTTAAAATCCTTTTTTTATTGATTTCATGTAATATTCTACTTTTCTGAGATTCTGAATTTGGGGTTTTCATAAGCTGTAAGCCATAATCATCAAAATTATATCAAATAAAGGCTTGAAATATCTTACTTTGCTTGTAATGAGTCTATATAATATATTAGTTTCACCTTTTAAGTTGAATTACTGAAATTAATGAACTTTTGCACGATATTCTAATTTTTCGAGTTTCACCTGTATGATACTGATAAATCCTCTGCTGCTTGTGGATGGATGTGATTTAACCCTCAGTTTTTGTTTGAGGTCTGAGAGACACCAAGCCCCTTGTAAAAATATGCTGAGGTATCACATTGATACTTGACATGCTATTTCAGAATTGTATGTGGACTGATTGTAAACAAAGAATATAATAAATAACATGAATATATGCCACATTTCTTTTAAATACTATTTTTATCAAGAATGTGCAGGAGTAATTGATTACTCATGTTGAGGGCTGACTAGACTAAAAACATACCAATCTGCAAGATGTTGCACTGTCTGGGATGGATTGTTTCTGGACAAGAGAATTCCAATAAGCAAATAAACAAGTATATAAAAAAAAACAATACAGGCCTGAACACTACCTTCATCTCGTTATTAAAATCGGTGTTCCCTCTCAAGTCTCAAGTCAATAGCTGATGCAAAGGGAACTCCTCCCAGGAGCGATGATCTTTGAAGCCCTTTAAAATCACATCGATCCATTGGCAGGTGGTGCTTGATAATCCACCACTGATGTGCATGTCATCGCGAGCATATAAATCGAAGCACAGCATCATTTGATCAGAATTTTTAGGATCGCTATAACATATCTAGTGCTCTGGACACCTGAATCTTCACTTCGTCTTAGAATCTGTACACCTTAACAGTGAGTGGAATATTTTCTATCTCCCTGCCTGTGCTCCAACGAATAGCGTATTTTTATCACTTCAATGCTTGAATGATGTTGTATTGTGATTGTTGTGTGTTATTGAGTGTAAAGCAAGAAATCTGCTCTCACAAGCACAAGGGATGATCTGGCATCCTTGGCCACAGCTGTGAAACCTTTATGTCTGGCCCCTAAACAGGGCTTGTCTGACACATATGGGTTGTCCTCGAACACCATATCACAGGTCAGAGCCCCTTTATCGAATCAGCTGTATGCCTTGAAATGGCAAGTTTTTGCTAACTGGTGTTCCTCCTGATAACTGAGAGTTTGGGCCTGGCACTTGTACTAAATGTGCTTATCCTTCTCCCTTTTAGCCGATTGATTCTGTAAGCTTGCGCATGCTCTCTTTAAAGACCACACTGCTACTTGCTTTGGCTTTGGTCAAACATGTCTGGGATCTTTAGGCCCTGTCGGTCTATGGTTCTTACTTGGAATTCAGACCAAGCTTTTCTCTCGGAATTCAGGCCTCCTTTCTCGCACATGCTTTTTCAGTTCTGCCCAACACTTTTCTATCAGATTGAGGTCCAGGCTTTGTGATGGCAACTCCAATACCTTGACTTTGTTGTCCTTAAGCCATTTTGCCACAGCTTTGGAGGTATGCTTGGTGTCATTGTCCATTTGGAAGACCCATTTGCGACTGAGCTTTAACTTCCTGGCTGATGTCTTGAGATGTTGCTTAAATATATTCACATAATTTTCTTTCCTCATGTTGCCATCTATTTTGTGAAGTGCACCAGTCCCTCCAGCAGCAAAGCACCCCCACAACATGATGCTGCCACCCCTATACTTCATGGTTGGGATGGTGTTCTTCGGCTTGCAAGCCTCACCGTTTTTCTTCTAAACATAACGATGGTGATTATGGACAAAAAGTTAAATTTTTGTTTCATCAGACCAGAGGAAATTTCTTCAAAAAGTAAGATCTTTGTCCCCATGTGCACTTGCAAACTTTATTGTTGCTTTTGTATGGCGATTTTGGAGCATTGGCTTCTTTCTTGCTGAGCAGCATTTCAGGTTATGTCAATATAGGACTCATTTTACTGTGGATATAGATACTTGTCTACCTGTTTCCTCCAGCATCTTCACAAGGTCCTTTGTTGTTGTTCTGGGATTGATTTGCACTTTTTGCACCAAACTACATTCATCTCTAGGAGACAGAATGTGTCTCCTTCCTGAGCGGTACGATGGCTGTGTGGTACCATGGTGTTTATACTTGCGCACTATTGTTTGTACAGATGAATGTGGTACCTTCAGGCATTTGGAAATTGCTCCTAAGTATGAACCAGACTTGTGGTGATCCACAATTTTTGTTTCTGAGGTCTTGACTGATTTCCCCATGATGTCAAGTGAATAGGCCCTGAGTTTGAAGGTAGGCCTTAAAATATACCCACAGGTACATCTCCAGTTCAGTACACAACATATCAAAAACGAATTGGCTAATTGTCTAAAGGCTTGGCATGTTTATTTGTAATTTTCCAAGCTGCTTAATGCCGCAGTTAATTAATGTAAATGTAAACTTCTGATGCACTGGAATTTTGATATAATCAATTAAAAGTGAAACAATCTGTCTGTAAACATTTGTTGGAAGAATTACTCATTTCATGCACAAAGTAGGTGTCCTAAATGACTTACCAAATCTATAGTTTGCTATTATGAAATGGTAAATGTTTGCTATTATGGACTGGTAAAAAAAATTGTTTTAATGACTTCAATCTAAGTGCATGTAAACATCTGACTTATGTGCTGAAGGTTTTGGCCACTCTCTTTAGAGTTCAGGTGGTACCCTTATACGCTTTCTCTCCTCTTCCATTTGAATCGGACAGGGTGCAGATCCTACACATTAGGGGTGTACAGTGAATCCATTATCTGTATCTTTTGTTATGGCAAAATGATCTGTATCTGTCTTCGGATATAACCGGATGTGGACAGGGCTTGAACCGGAAATTGAATGAAACGCACATTTTAAATGTAACTCTATTACACTAATAGCTTCTATATAAATGCATACTGAAATCATTACTTCAGGTCAGGAATTCACAATCTTCCTCAGTTTGGTTTATGAATACATGCACAGGAATTAAGTGTGTATTGTGAAAAACATTAACATTTCAAGAAGAGGGACATTTATATGATATAGTATCTTAGTCAAATGCCTCTGCTGTAACGAAGTTGCTGCTGCTGGCAATGACGAAGAAGTGAAGAACCCAAGTGCAGTTTATTAAATATATGAAACTAAAACCATAACTTTAAATAAAAACTAAATTAGACATAACCATGACTGAAACATGGCTAAACATAAACTAGACTTGGCATGGTTTAAACAAAACAACAAAGTTACACTTACAAACAATACTTGACAAGAGACAAAGGCAAACATGAGAGCTTATATACACAGACACGGGTAACAAGACAACCAATGAACAGACAGAACTATAAACAAGATAACAAGTCTAATAACCTAAAACCAATGACAAACTAGAACTAATAACAAAGTAATCAAACAATGAACCAATGAAAACAAGACACATGAACATGGAAGGAAACATGAAATCACATGACAAGGGAACCACATGACAAGAACCAGGAACTAGACATTAAACATTACATCTTATGTAATTTCTTATGATTTTGCCTTCTCATACTAATATTACTACTTTTTTGAAACCAGGTTGTCTTTATTGAATGGAGTTTGTTGCACAGGAATCAGTTAGGACAGTTCCTTGTTTAGCTGTGCTGAGGGAGCCATACCATAACACTGTGCTACTGATAGGGCAATGCCCACTAGCCAACAGAGTAGTTAAAGGCATTGCTATTACCACTCCATTGTATTGAAAAATAGGAAGGAAAGTGGAGGAACAATAAACCATATATTAACCATACAGAGACACTAGCAATAACGGGTAGTGGTATAATGCCTCAACACATCTTCTCACTTAGCGAGAAGGATTTTTGGCGAGCAGGGCGGTTGCCTTCCAATGGCTTTGTTACATTGACACTTGCCAACAGGGTAGTGAAACTTAACTTGCATGCTTTCATCCAACTAGTGTGGTAGAGAGGACACAGTTTTTGATTTAACACCCAATATAACGACACTTACCAACTAGTCAGTGTTCATTGGACAATCGACTCTCTTCTGTGAAAATCTGGGAAGAGAGGGATGACATATTATATTATAAAACCTGGAAAAGGTTTTAGGGGAAGTCCAACCTGCAGCCAGAATACGGTTTCAAGCAGTGACATTTCTGAAGTTTTTGGGCCCTAAGCAAAACTCCCATTTGGGGCCCCACAACACTCATATCAAGAAAACTACCTACCACATTACCAGGATATTGCTAATTTAATTCAAGTTCCAACATTTATCGCATTGCAATTTAATTTTTCAGCAGAGAGTATCTTAACCAGGGAGTTTTGTAAACAGCATTGCCTCACCTTGAGCGTCACAATCTGCATGTTTGTCTCTGATTGGTACATTTAGCTCACAGGAGGGAGAGCGTATACTGGAGAATGAGCATTCTAGGTTGGGTTTGGGGATATAAGGATAGGATTGCTCCAGCTGTATTTAAGGTCTCATTTAAGCTGGGATTTTAAGTTAAAACTGTTGTTGTTGGTAATCCTTCGATTTTGAAGTTGACACATTTTGTCTGTGCTAACGTCTGTGGACTCTTGAGTGTCTATGCAGTCACAATCTGGAATCGGTGTAAAAATAGGCTTTTTGCACAGGTTGACACTTTCCGGATTTTACTGGATTCTCAACAGGTTTGTGGCATCGCTCGCGGGAGGCCAGGTGATGTGAGCAAAGCTGATTATCTAGCATTTTTTACTGCTGCGTACTGCTCGAAATCTTAGTCGGTTGGTCATCACTTCCTCCAGCTCTGATGGGGTGATACTGCACCACTTGAGGTTGTTTTTTTGCCTTGTTGCATTTGCATGGTCTGCCTCATTTGCGGTGACCCTTTTCTAGTTCTCTGTTGACCAGCTGCTTGGGGATCTGATTGTTTTTCATTTGTATGACATGGCCTGGCCAGTGTGTATCATTAAGATGGGTATCATGCTGAAGAATCTAGAAGTCTTTTTTAGCAATGTGTGGCAGGGCGGAGGACGGGACCGGGTGTGTATGATCACGACCCAGCCCCACCCTCCGCCCTGCCACACAATGCTTTCTCTTGTAAATGTAAAAACTTGTAAACATCTGAATATCTCAAGGAATTGAGTCTGTCACACAAAACACTGATTTCATTCAATCAATTGCTTTTTATTTCTGCCATAATGCTACTCTTGGTTGGAGGCTTCAGTGAATATTAATTATACATATGCTTTCATGGTGTAATGTTAAAATATTGAGTCGTGCATGCTGCAAGTTGTTTATGCATTTACGCTATAACTAGTCATTGTTACGCACAGCTGTTGCAGCTGGCCACAATAAGAGGGTGATGTGCTCTCTGCCATAATTTGTCTGTTTCTTTTTTTTCTGGAATGTTTTTTGTTTTCTTTACTGCACCTCTTTTGTAGTGTAATTTCTTCTTTTTTTATGCTCAAACAAGTTGTCCAACAGTATTTGATAGCCAGCTGCCACAGGTAAAGAACTCAAGGAGTGGTGTTCCTTTAAGGGGGAGTTGACAGTTGGGAGTTGGCATACACATGGGAATTTCTCAATAACATGACTCCTATATATGGAAATGTAGATGATAGCCTATAAAATTGTTTTAATTTTCATAGCTGTAATACCTAATTCCTTGATTTTATGTAATTCATATGACATGAACATCAGGGAGGCTTCAGCCTTCAATTAAGTCCAGGCCAAATGAACATTCATGGCCTCACCATTGCCTGAGGCTTCCCTTTGATGGGAGCTTGGTTTGCTTTTCCTCTAGCTTCGCCTCTGGTTTCAAGGTCACCATCTGTGATAGGAGCTCCCACAGCATCAGGTACTGACAGAGCAGTGATGTTTCCAACTTCAAAAGGGAACCCTATTATTTCTCTACGGGACATCTTTGAAACAAAGATGAAGAACCAATGCCATGTTTAGCCAAGAGCAACAACCATAGCTTCAGGGAAGAGGAACAAATTATTTTCTCGTGGTTTTCACCCTATCCCAAACAACTTCTGGGAAAAAATTAAGGGTGATACTTTGTTTTCTCTCTACTTTCTAAATTAGTTTGGCTCTGATATAACAGTGATCTGATGGTTGCCAAAGGAAAACTGGCTCTTTCAATTTTTAACTTAGTAACTATCAGGCATGGGGACAGTTAAAGTTGTGCCATCATCAACGTTCCCAAGCATTCTGCATGAACAGGCTGTGAAATTGCACCAAGAATGGACATTTTTATCCAGTCTTTCCATCCTGTGGTGTTCTATAAAATACTTTGTTCCAAAACCAAGTTAGCTTCCAACGTAAGCACTATTTTAAGGCATCATAGGCAGGCATAATTATGCTGCCTTCTAAGATAGCCTACCTCGATACCTTGCAGAAAGTATAAACAATTATAATTAAAAACATACTGTTTCAACCAAAACTTCTGTTTTGTATATTTATGCTGATTAGAGCATTGCGCCGTTAGCTTAGCAACATGCTACCAACAAACTCTATTACTATCAGTTGTCAAGTCTCAGCACAAAGATGTTGCTTTAGTAGATCATTATAAATCAGTAACTATGCGGTTACATTTAGGTTATATTTAAGTTAGGATGCTCCCTTAGAAAGCACTAAGTTTCTAAACAAAGCCTATATCACCACTATAAAATAAATAAAATTAATCTTAGTTCATTAGAAAGAATATAAACTAATCTACTGTGGACCTTGACCATAAGTAACACACTCGGTAACGAGGTGACCATTGAAAAGACAGATGTAGCAAAACATCAACCATGTTATCAAGTCTCAGATGGATGAATCAGATGTCGAGACCTGCTGCTGACAGCCCTATTCATACACTTAACACAACATGATTAGAGTCTATGCATATATGTTGTTGCATACATTAAAATTCAACAAAGCACAAGACTGTGACCTCAGTGGTCTATTTCTACTTGAGCTAACCTGTAAAAAAATACTTTATAATTTGACAGGTAAATTTAGCCAGATTATAACAATTTTTAATTTAATAAAACCAGTTGATGTTACCACATGAAGCACATTTTTAAGGTTACCTGACATTTGTTTCTAAACTGTGCATGGATACTATATTATAGATACTTTCACAGTGCTGAGTACACATTTTTTATATCAGAAATATTTTGTTAAAAGAACCAAAGTCGTACAAATACCAAGGCCAGAATGCAACATACACTCCCCACAAAACCAAAACTTTCCTTTTGATATTGATGCATCTGCTTGTTAAAAGCTGTCACACACTGTGTAGGAAAGCTTTTTTTTTTTTTTACCAGAAATGCTACAATTATCCTTTGTTTTTTTTTTTAACTCTATTTTTACTTCCATTATAATTTAACCTTTCAATAGATATTGGAGATAATAGCACCTTGTTGTTCAGATCAGCATAAAAGACACTTATCAAATAAAACTTGAAACTTGAATAATTAACTCATAATTAACGTTATTGGAGGATAAACCACTTTTTCCTGTCACAACTGTTCACGACAAGCATATATAGTATCTCAGTTGCACTCTTTAAACAAAAAAGGCTTTTAAAGTAGCTTAAATATAAGATTTATATTGCCATCTTTGTGTGTGTGTGTATATATATATATATATATATATATATATATATATATATATATATATATATATATATATATACACACACAATATACCAATATATCATTGGTTTAGACAATGTTGCTTTGATGGGCTGCAATGTTTTTACACTCTTTGGGGAAATGTAATGTTTTCTCTGCATTTTGATCTTAAATAAGAGTATTTTAACATAAGATATTACATGCTTCAGCTTTAAGTACATACCATATCAGGGTTTTCAGAGTAGCTCAAGAGTACCCTTCTGTTTTCATTGAGGTTGATACATTCTGCAATTTCACTCGCAAGGCTGTTCTTTAAGCATGCTTTTCCCAAAAGGTCTAGGGTATTGCTCGAGAATATTTTGCACATATCACACACCTAATCCAAGATGGTTGATTCTATGTCTTTTTTCCCCTTTGCATGGAGATTGAGCTGACATCCCTTTGCTGGATTGCACAAAAAAACAACAACAACAAAAAGAAACGCTTTTGTTTTTTTGTTTACAGCTGCGTTTTGTGGAAGGGGAGACCTAGGGGATTGCTGCAGAATACGCCACAGATCTTTGTCTTCTTGTTTTCAAAACAGACAATTCTGTGCGGAAGAATGTGGGATGAAATAGAGAACTCATGAGACAAGCTACAAATGCAATCATGTCAAGCATATAATAACTTCATTTAGAGAGACTGGTGGGTGAGGATAAATCAATGATGGGGGTTTATTCAGGCAGGGTGGGCTGTAATAAGTGAGTTTGAGTGGTACAGTATGTGTAGTCTGACAATCTCTCTCAATAAAGGGACTGTGTATTGTAGCATTTCTGAGCTGTGTAGGAGGAACATGAAAAATGAAGGAAATGAGAAAGTGCATGCAAAGTTTAGTAAAACATAATAGTCCTGTGTGGGGTCTGCACTTTGTATCTCTGTCGCCATTCTGAATGGTTTTGCAGTGTGTCAGATGAGTCCTGCACCCACACGTTTTCTATTGCTATTTCATAGGCCACACACTGCAAATAAATACAGTTGTCACTCTTCTTCTAAGTGCTGTGCACACAGCGTCTCTCTAATTACAGTGAGTGAAAACTTCTTTCAACAACCATATACAATCCTGAAAAGTTAGTGACAACCATATTTTCATTAAACCTGTGCAATGTGTAAACCCAACTGAACAACTACTGTAGTTAATGCAGTGACATCAATGTCTTTTGGAGATTCTCAGTTTGTCCTGGGGCAGTGTTAGATAATGTGTCTTGACTCATTTGCATATTTTGACTCCATTCTGTCTCTCTCCAACGTAGTTGCTCCAACCAGCCCTGCAGTCTTGAGTATATCCATTCAATGTGGTTGATAAAATGCACACTGTATAAAAGCAGTAAAATGAGCAAGAACATTTTAGAACAACAATGCATTACAGAAGTAGACATTTTCTCCATAAGCAAATTGATGTTTAACAATAACTATTAAATCGACCCAGCAGCGACTGCCCACTTCCATGATGCATTGCATATGACATAATCAAGTTGGTCTCCCTAAACTCTCAAACTACATATATTTATCTGAAAACCGGTAGTGGTGAACCTGCTGAAAACCTTTGGCAGCTATGGACAATATGCTGCAAGTTTGCTGCAAAGCTCATTTGCATGTGAAAGTAATCAGTCGCAAATTTGTGGCAAGTTTGCAGCAATTTGTCATGAACTCTCGATTTTTGTAAAGGTTTTGAAATCAACTCAGAATAGAGAGTCAAGTAGAGAGGGTTAATTCTTATATAAAGCACAGAGATGCTGCCTACAAAAAGCTTCCAAAATTTGTCATTGAAGAGCTTCCGTTTTAGATGGGATGCTGCCCTAAGGCTAGTGTACACAACTCGACTCAAGCTCGCCTCTTTTGATGTATTGAGTCCGCGAAATAAAAATAATTATTTGCCCACATCTCCCTACCCGCTGACTTTATTATTCTCAGCTGATTTACTTTTTAGTCATTTGCAATAAAGTGCCAGTAAGCGCAATTGTTTTTCATATTTGTTGACATGTTATCAAGAATATACTGAGTTTGTGAATGAATTGTTATCACAATTTTTAGAAGCATTTTGGGTGATCTGTTTGAAATGAGACAATGCTTAAAGCAGTAAAGTTTTTTTTTAACTGAGTCTGATATCAACATGCAGGGACACAGGCATGAGAAGCATGCACATTAAAAGCTCAGTTAAAGGTAATGCACTAAAATAACTATATATATATATATATATATATATATATATATATATATATATATATATATATGTGTGTGTGTATATATAGATATATATACTGTATATATAGATATATACACACACAAATATGGCAATATAAATCTTAAGCTACTTTAGATAACTGTAACACAATTAAGGTTGGGAAAGGAGTAGGCGGGAACCGGATGAACCATCAAAATAATGTTTAATGAAAACAAAAAGACAACACAAAAGCACACACTGCAGCTGCACGTGGCTCTCTCTCTCCCACCACGTCCCGCTGGATTTATCCCTCTCCTCGGCTGATTAGCTGGATTGGGGGCCAGGTGGTAGTCACGGCCCTGCCCTCCTCCTCGTCACACTCCTCCCGCTTTTGCCTCAGCCTGGGGAACCTATCATGCCGTACACCCCCCACTTCTGGCCCCGCCTGCCGGCAGGCTTTTCCTTGCCTCTGTAGAGCTGTGGAGGGGGACGAGGGGAGGGAAAAAAAAGAGGAGAGGGAAAGGGCAAAGCAGAGTGACAGCGAGCGAGAGGAAATAACTGGTTTGCTGGTACACAGATACGCGGTTACCCGTCCCTCAGCCACTCCCCATCCTCTGGCGGACAACAGCTCGCTCCTCCCCCGGTGGATGGTAGTGGGTCCTCCGGCCCGGGCAGTCAGTCACGCTCCTACCACCTCTTTTCTTTTTTTCTAAGGGGGGGGCAGCGTGCATCAGATCCTCGGCGGCCGGCAGCGACATCTCTGTCCTCAGAGACTTGAGCTTATCCCTGCCCCTTCCCGGGTTTCGGCACCAATGTAACTGGGTTCAATGGAGAGGAGGAGGCGGGAACCAGATGAACCATCAAAATAATGTTTAATGAAAACAAAAAATGCACAAACGTAAATGCATACAGGGCAGCTGCCAGTAGCTCTCTCTCTCTCCCGAACTGCCATATCTCATTTCACTTATCCCTTTCCTCGGCTGATTAGCCCGATTGGGGGCCGGGCGTGCGTAGTCACGGCGGTAGTCACGGCCCTCCTCCCTCCTCCTTGTCACAATAACATGAGTGCAGCATCATTCTGCTCTAAACATCATGTTTGCAAATAATTAAGAGAAACTGTTTGCTTCGGTTTTCTTTTTTGCGCTTAATTCATCATATCTTTCAGTAATACACATACATAATGACAGATGTGTCCTAATGAAATCAGAGACTCTCCACTCGAAATCCAAACACAAGTGGTCAAAATGGTCTCGCTTTGCATCTTAATACCAGGTTGCAGGGCCTCAGTTGGGGACAAATTGTCATGTAATTGATACACTATCAGTCGTGTAGTGTGCACCCCAGAGCGATGGAAAACAAGACTGTGAGTACATACAGTGCTGTTTTTGGTCATATTAATTATACAAAATAAATAAATATAAAAACAAAACATTGAAGTGTAGGCCAGCTAATGCATATTGCCCAAAATATGAAAGATCTATAAGAACAGCCTATGTAAAAAGACTAAATGAAAGCTCTGCCGCTGCCCTGTAAATAGCCATTAGCATGAAGTGACTGAAAGGTAGACAGGGAGCTTTATAGTGAACAATGACTTTGAAATGCAAAATAGTCTCAGCCAATCAACATTTACTCAGTGTGCCTAGGTAAAATGGGCGCAGGGTTTCTTGATTTTACTCTCATGTCAGACTTGTGCAAATCTGGTAAATGCAAGCGCTTTCAATTTACTAGCGAATACAAAATAAAAGAGATGAAAGCACAGATCTTTCATCTTTGGCCATAAAAAGGCATCAAAGAGAGTTTGGAAAGCCTGCCAAGATTTGTGTTGCACGCAAAAGACATTGTTCTTCTAAGCACTTTTACACTTGATGAAAACTGGCCATTTCATGAAAGTGAATCTATAGCTGCAAAATTAGATAACTGTGAGCTTGCTGGTTGAAAAGTGGCAGAAAGTTGTAACAGAGATGTGTCATCTTGGTTAAACCTTGTTTGTCCTTAGTTTACCTCTTGGATTACACCACTAGTCAGTACACCATTATACACACACCAAAAGGTGGTCTTTTTCCTCTGTACACACACCTATAGACAGGAAGGGAAGGGGAAGGGAGGTACATTTTGAATGGTAAGTTTTAAGGCAGTGGTGGCTCAGTGGTTAAGGCTCTGGGTTACTGATCAGAAGGTCAGGGGTTCAAGCCCCAACACCACCAAGACACCACTGTTGGGCCCTTGAGCAAGGCCCTTGAACCTATCTGCTCCAGGGGCGCCGTATCATGGCTGACCCTGCACTCTGGGATATGTGAAAAATAAATAATTTCACCATGTATATGCAGAAATGTATGTATAATGTGTGACAATTGATCAATTAAATTAAATTTTACAGGAGCAGAGAATCTGCTGCTACAGAAACTCATAATTAACATATTTCAGTGTGAAACCACCGAGAGCATCTGTTAGAAAACTCCAAGTATTTTGTCTCATGTGCAATCTAATTATGTTTTTACATTCCGACAGATTTTAATTGAATGTTCTGTTTGTGTAACTGGCTATTAAATAAATACCACTAACACTACATCAGTAAAACAAGAGAGATCAGTATTTTCTTGTCTTAAGAGAAACTAGAAAAGTATTACCATCCACAATGGTATGCAGTATGTTATAATATATTTAGTGCTGTCAGTCGATTTACATTTTTAATCATGATTTATTGCATACATTTTCATAGTTAATCGTGATTTATCACAGATTTTGAAAGTGTTTAAATTTGGCTCTACATACACCATACTTTACTGTCAAAATGCACGTATTTCCTTCTTAGGAAAGAAAACAATATGTAACAATAATGCTTTAGTAACATTTTTCAAACAAAGCCTTCTACATATAAAGATCAAAATGCACTAAAATAGCACCAATTAAATTAACATTAAACGTTTCGCAAACTCTAAGTGGGAGTTTGACTATTTGAAAGAACTAGTCTCCCAAATAGGTTGATGCATTAAAGGGGTCATGTCATGAGGAATAACATTTTCCTTGATATTTTGACATATAAGAGGTCTTTCCACTACAAAAATATACTGTACTTTTCAGAACTCCAAACTTAATTCCCAATGCAATAAAGGCGTTTATTGAAACCAAACTGCCAAACGCCTCATTCTATACATCCGTATTTTAGTGATGTCACAATGGGTACTCATTATTTCATGACCACCTCTACAGCAACAACATCAACACCTATTTTAAAATCATTGCACCCATGGCCCCGCCCACTGGTGCTCACTTTGTAAACAGAGAGAAGAACAAAATGCCTACTGTGATCTCACTACTGAACTGCAAAAGGGACCCATCTGGACTATTTTTAATTACTTTTGTATTTAAACATGCCCTACACAGACATCTTTGATTGTTGTCATGTCTCTGGCATGCTTTTAAAAGATGCGATGTCAAGTTTCAACTCTGAACGTTTCTTTGTGTTGTTAGCAATGGCAGTAGTAGCGCCAGCATAAAATGGAACGGTATACCTTTTTACTGTCGCAAAGTGTCGCCGCAATGGACGCTTCCATTGTTGAAAGCATTACTGTTTATAATGGGGTCTTCTATTGCTTTTGATGCGACACGCCGCCCGCGTCCAGTGTAGACAGGGTGTGAGTGTTAACAGTTGTGCTTGAGATGAACAGTTTAATATATTTGCATGCAACGTGTTGGATTTGCGTTATATGTAAAACCATGAAATGTATAATGTTTTGGCACTTGTTCATTCTCTTCTAATTGAGTTTAAAAAATTGCTGATTTTGAGGGGCTGCAAGCTGTTAGCCAATCATAACAGTGGGCATTTGCAATTAAGCGTTTGGATTATTTACCCAAGTCTGGTGATCGCTTTTTCATAATCCAGACACAGATAACTATATTATTGTTGCTGGAGCATTTCCATTGTGAAACAGAGACCAGATATCAAAGTTCAACCCTTAGACCTTTCAAAAGATGTATAATTTGTCAACATTTATAAAGTTTATGGACAGTAAATTGTATTGTAAAGGTATGCAGTGTGACATCAAGCCCATTGGAGGGTACAATGTGTTTCAACAGGTAGAATATTTTGATCATTTTACATGAAAACAAGACAAAAATACTTGTCTTGAAAATCATTTTTGCAGTGTATATTTTCTAACCACCTAACAACTCACTGCCATCCTTTCATGTAAAATACTTTTTATTAATTATATTTTTCAGAGCTGAGTAATTGCATAATTACCTTTACCATTAAATCAGCATCAGCTCATAGTTTGTATGCTAATATATTTAACTAGGCCTAGTATGAATAATATCACATTGTACAAACAAAACCTAACAATTAATTGCGAGGGAATTTTATGCACCCACATTTTTGCTACTTTTTGCTAGTAGTTGTTAGTGAAGTTAACTATTTTTTTTAAGTTTAGCTTGAATGTACCATTGTTTAACTACTTTTAAGTAATACTGAGTTACAGTTTCAAATAAGTATTAGTAGTACTTTATTTAAAGTTTATATAAATTGTGCATGTTAATATAAATTGTGCATGTTATATTTTATTGTTAGCAGTGGGTTGTCTCATATTTCTAGAGTTGGTGTGGTGTTTCAGGTCGTGTAGTGTTTTAGGACTCTTATCTGAAAGACAAGAGTTTAGACAGCAAACAAACACACAGACACACACACACACACACACACACACACACACACACACACACACATACACACACACACATACACACCATGACGCACACTCGCATACAGACACTGGTTAGGAAATGTTTTATCACTTTAACAGATATTGAAACCCAATACAATTATCAATGTTGTGTGTGTGGATAAGGAGAACAAATACACATTGATGTTCCTGACTGTAAAAGGGTTCAATGGAAAGGAGGAGGCGGGAACCAGATGAACCATCAAAATAATGTTTAGACAATAATGCTGTCTCCAAAAGACCATCACTCCTGGAGAAGGGAACACTTAACAGCTTCTACACTGATGTCAGACAATGTGTCAAATCTGGGGATTATTCATAATCACTCATGGGGAAAGAAAATGAGAAACTTCAGTTGTTCATTGAGGAGCATTCATTTTGTAGTTCCACATTATAAAGAGTGAGTGTGCCCAATCAGATGTTAATCTTCACCAAATGTCATCTCCATTTATCAGAGTTGTACAGATGAGTCTGGTACCTCCTCACACATTATGAATGTTTGCGAAGTGAGATCGCTCATTGTCATTCGTGGAAAAGCCTTGCATCTCTCAAGCAGGAGGTTGACATTTACTATTCGGGATGGAGAGATGGGTAAAGGTATAGTGGAGGTGACACAGAGCAGATGGTTTTGCTCATTGGAGGATTTCAGCACTGATGCCTGCATTCAAATGCCTCGTGTTGGTTTCCAAGAGAACATATACGGAATGGCAGCTTCAGAGGAGACACCTGACTGAAAGACTTCTGTCTTTTGCTTTGTTTTTGTTTTGTTTCAGTCTTAGACCAGATAAAAGTGCAAATCAAATATTAAGATCATAACACTGTGTGTTAATTTACAAAGAAGAAAGGTTCTGTGGAGGTTATGTACAACTCACTTGTGACCACCGTTCTACTAATTGCCTTATAAAACCCAGTCTCTGAGTTTTTTCAATCTGTAGATTTTCTATATTTTCTCTAGGTTTTCTATCTTTTTTATATTCATTTTTTTAAGCAACTAATGCTTTACTTTCCTCTATTTCCACATAAAACTGAAGACTAAAATGATCTTGATCCTTCTGTTTAGAGAGTGCAACATGTTCTCATAAAGCATGGTGTAACCTTCCATAAATATTAGGGCTGGGAAATGTAAAGCAGTAATTTTTGTGATTAATTGTTGAGTGTTAAACACATTAAATAGTATTAACACAATTAATGCAGTATCCAAGCATGTCCTGAGCATAATAAACATGGGAGCGAATTTACTGTATGGAGAATGGAAACTTCACCCACAAGTGGTGAGCTAGGTCTTCCCGTTGCCTGAAAGCACCCAGTCACTGTCTTCTGAACCAGTGTCAAAAGCGAAACCATGCATGAAAGACCCAGCGGGTGCTTGATAGAGACTGAACAACTGAAACTGACAGAGTAAATAATAGTTTTGAGATTATAAACTTCAGCAAATTCAGCATTCAGTTTGTTTTATATATGTATACAGTGTCTTATTGTGCATTGGTAATGTACTCTAAATTAGTTATCTTGCCAACAAAGCTTGATTTGTATTGAATCAGACCATTTGATCATATTACTAAATAAAGTTTACTGGAAAATGCCAGAAGATTTTGCTACTAACTTCTAATTACAACAAGTCCACTGATTTTATGGCATAAAAAAAAAAAAATAAAAATAAAAAAAAATAAAAAAAACAATATGCATAGAACAGTTAGTTCTGGTCCTCGAATCTGATTGGATGAAGAGACGTTCCATGAGCACTGATGCTCTGACACCATCAGCTCTCCAACGCTTCACTGTGTGTATCACTCCACTTGTGTTTGCGCTGTTCTAAACTAAAGTGTAAGAGTAGTGCATATGTGTTAAGAGTTACTGTATAAGTGTCTCTACCATGCATTGTTTTTTGTTTTTTTTGACATTACATATGTTAGCCAGCATATGTTTGGTACCTATAAATGGCTTCCTGTTTGACATTTTCTGTATTTCTGTGCATTTTCTGTACATCAAGCACAGAGCATGAATACTTTATTAAAACATTAAAACAACCCACTCTTAAGTTTTTTTTTATATATACCCCAATGCTTTACATATAAAAACAATAATAGTACGTTTAAAATGAACCTTTATTTCCCCTAAATTATTGTATTGTTTTGTTTTTCATACTTGATCAAAACACAGTAGCCAGATATTTTTGAAGATTTAAGAGGTGAACTTTTTCAGAAAGGTATATTTTATCCAGTACATTGCAGTAACAATTTGACCCAGTAAAAAAATACAATAAAAACACATACTGTACATGACTTGGAATAGTTTATTTCTACACAATCAAAAGAAAATTGTTGTAGGTTAAGATTTATAGCAATTATTCATGTTTATTAATAGGCACAGGGTGTTAAGCACAGGGTGTTCATTACATAAGTAATGTAACATTCTTCATGGATGTGCATGTTGTCAAGTTGAAATTTTGTTTATAATAAATTCTATAATAAAGATTAGGAAAAGTCATGAAGTATTACCTTGTTTTGAGGGCAATTATAATGGCCTTAGGGTCTCTCGGACACCAAACAGAATTAGTTATTAAGGAAATTTAGCAATACTCTGTAATTTGCCTAGAGGATAAAATCTAGCACTTGAGATCTGTTTTCCAGCATGTGTGAAACTAATACTGCAGCTTTGCAAAAAAAAAAAATTTTATGAAATATTTAAATGGTCCCTTACAAGCATTTCATTAAAACAAATTATTTAATCCCACCATTTTCTTTTCTGTCTGAAAGCTTCACAATGACAGCAGAGCAGCTCTTGGTGTGACAATGGATTAATATCCAAACTAAATAAATCTAAAGAGCTTAATGACATAGTTATGCAGATTGTGGAGCACAGAGACAGTCTGTAAGAATGTTAAATGGAATAATCCCAGCCATGTGGCGCCTTAGAGGAAGTTGCTCATCATTTAGTTACAACCACTTCCTGTTAAATGGAGGTATTGGTGATAAATGGTAAAGAACATAAACACAACGTCTAACAAGTCAAGATAAAACATGATCACATATGTTTAGACACCCATTTTAATCAAATGATCCAAACATCAGTCAATAAGGCCCTGTTTACAGCTGGTATTAACATTTGTCTCAGGTGATCCGATCACAAGTGGTTAGCGGAGACAGATAGCTGTTTACACCAGGAATGAACATATATCCTTAATGTGTCTTCTAGGGCCATTTGTGGTTGAATTTTGGGGGCTGGGTGTTTCTCTGATTGTGTGACTACTATGCATTATTGGGCAGTAACAGATTACATGTGTGGGGATCTAACAATGCAAAGTGGATCTAACAATGCTAAATGAATGGCAGCATTTAAGTTATAGCTTAGTTGTCACGGTTCATCGATCCATGTGTTCATTTTGTATATCTGTTGGTGTATTTATAGGTGTGGGGTTGTGTGTGTGTGTGTGTGTGTGTGTGTGTGTGTGTGTGTGTGTGTATCAGTGCTTGTTTGTTGCTTAGCACCAGCTGATTACTCTACTGCCATCAGCTGCTACTAATCACTACTGCTTGTTAGCTGCCTTTATCTAGCTGGAAATCATCATGCTTGGTGTCGGTTCGTTATTCATGTTTGTATTCTGTTACCCAGTTCCTGTGTCCTAGTTCCTTGCGGGCGCTTCCCGTTTTCCTCTGTACCTCCAGTCTACTGAGGGATCGTCTGGGAGATTGTATCCTGACGCTGGCCTGAGTCCGCACTGTATTTCCAGTCCTGCTTATCTCTTTTCGAGATTGTGTACTACTAGGTCGCCCGCCTGTAAACGCGGCATTTTGAGTATTTCCCTGTGCTGTCCGTCATTAATAAACTGTTCACTTGCACTTGGATTTTGAGACTCATCATTTTGACATTAGTTCACTCATGAACCACTCAGTAAAATCATTCCTCATGCTCCCTGAACCACTCTTTCACAATCTGAGCCAGACAAATCTTGGCATTGTCATCCTGGAATGTGTCTGTGCCATCAGGGAAGAAAAATCCATTGTTGGAATAACATGGTCATTCAGTACGTTCAGGTAGTCAGTTGACTTAATTTTATTTTATTGCTGCAAAATGTTGCTGAGCCTAGACCTGTCCAATTGAAGCAACCCCTGATGATAACACTGCATCAATAGGCTTGTACATTGGGCACTATCCATGATGGTGAAAAGCTTCATGCACTTCCACTTTACCCTACCCATCACTTTGGAACAGGGTAATCTAGACTCACCAGACCACACAACCTTTTACTCCACAGTCCAATTTATTATGCTCCCTAGCAAAGCACTTTTGGTGCCACTCACTGGAAATGTTGCTGGGAAACTGCAGCGCAATGCATACTAAAGCATGTAATTTCTTTTGTAATTTTTTTACATTGTCACATACTTTACCTGAGATCAGGACAAATATACTCCTACATTTTAAAAGAGCATATGATTCGAAGCCTGAAAAATATGAAGTAGTTCAATCCCTATTCCTATATAAAAACATTTATTAAATTAAAAATAAAAGCAAGTTATCAATGTCTTCTAATTTGGGTAATGTTAGTTTTTCCCTTTTGTTGTGTCATCTATGGTGGTTAAAGACCTGGATGAGACACCTATCTAATTCTGTTCCCAGTCCTCTGAGAATTTTTGTCAACTAGCCTTAATGATTAATGGTTGCTGAGACATGTTTCAAAGAAGTGTAAATGATTGCTCAGGTGAGCTTTCCACAGACAGGAGCCAAGCATGGATCAGATGCTTTTTCTGGCCCAAACCAGCCTGAGCATTGGAGATGCCGACACAGATGTATTACATCCTAGAGGTACAGTTTATTGCCTTTTAACAACCTTTCATACCATAACAGATGCCTGACTTTTCTGTCACCTCAACCTAAAACAGGGTTCAAATATTCTCTCCTAAAAAAAAAAAAAATAGTCAAAGTGGACAATCTGCTCTTACAACAGAAGCAGAACAAATTTCTGCCTGGCCTGTAAGCTTTATTTATTTTTTTATTTTTTTAAATGAACTGGAATGGCCTCCTACTGAAAAATGAAGACTCAAACATCTATGGCCTTTATGCTGTTCCACTTTATCATCACACAGTTAAGATTTACTTTTGAAAGGCCATGTGAACTCAGTGATGTCCATTAAACTGGTGGGCAGATTTAGGAACATGGTGTGGAGGTCTATAAAAATCCTCTCGATACTCTGAGTCAGTAGTTGCCCTTGGTTATGGCATGATGACCCATTAAAAAGCCCTTGAAGAGGTTACTGAACAAAATTAAGGAAAGCTGACAAAAAGGGAAAAGGGGCTTAAATTTTGTTATATTTCAGAGTTTCATTCAGAGATGTTAGGTATTTTGTATAGCTAACATTTTGTGAAAAGATTGCTGAATATGGCCCTTGTGGGTATTTTTTCTCTCTGGTTTTACCCAATTTAAAGGGATTTTTCAATTCTTTTTTTCAAATCACAAGGTCTAGGGTGATAATGGGTTATCGACTCAACATCTGATCTACCCTCCACAAGCAGTTGTGTGCAAAAAGAGAGACAATCAAGATGTCAATATACCCCCAACTTTCCTTTCCAATAAGTACAAGGAAAAAGGGAAGTTGTTGTAAACCCAGTATTGCCTCCTGCGTTGTGTGCTTTCTTACACTGAAAGCTTTATCGTCATTTAAAAAGTTTAACTCCTAAAAACACAAATTGTAATTAAGTTTAACTCCTAAAGACATGAAATGTAATTTTGCAACCATGATCACTCATGAAGACACCAGTTTTATCAGTAACCTTATAAAAGTGGTTTTATTCTACATTGCGAGGGTCTACACATATTATGGCTGCAAATCAAATGAGCAGCCGAATATGAATGGATTAATCTCAGTATCTGCCCTGTTATTTTACACTTTCACTCACTGACTGAGAAAACGAAATTTCATCTGAAATTGAAAACTATTGATTTTAAATGATGTTGCATCCAAGCTTCTAGGTGTCAGTGTAGGTCCAAAATGACACAAAGACAAAAGTTACTGAGTGCACCTTTAAGTAGTCCTGATGGGGGGGGATCTTAGAGCTGGAGCAAAGCCACATGCTCAAGTCCTTCATGCTTAAGCCCCTCCTTTACAGACAGCAAGCCAAATCTGTTTTCCCTTAACAATCTGTTTATCATTTCCACTTCAGGGGCTAGGTGGACTAGGTGGACAAACTCATGAAACTATATCTGAATGTAATGTGCTCTGATGGTTATTTTTAGGTTTTATATTTACAACCATAAATTAACCTTCCCAGAACTTTGCAGGGCAGTTTTTGTATGAAACGCTAAACTGAACATTCTCTAATAGTTATATTTAGATTTTCTTTTTCTTTCAAATTCGTCAATATTTTTCATTATCAGATATTTGGTACTTTTTCATAAATGTTGCAGAGAGGTTGATAGACAGCAATGACTGACACAAGTGTTGAACAGCATTTGGAGTAATGTAGAAATAAAGAACACAGTGTATGGGATTTGACTGCATTATAGTGAACAGATGTGAAAATCATAAAAGAATATGAGTAATATCTTACTAACTGCATCTGATACATGCAAGCAGATTTTATCCGGATGTGCCTAGTAATTTATTCCTCCACAGAAATCTGCACGCTTGCCAGTGATGGGCAAGCTACTTGAAAACTTTAGCTAGCTAAGCCACCAACTATTTACAGAGATGGAGCACTGGTCTTAACAGGTAAAAGAGCCAATCACCTTTTAGATACAGACACTGTCTTTCTGTCAACTTGCTACTCAACAGAAAAAAATACACTGCCTGTCCAACAAAATAAAAGAAATAAAAATGGCTTTAAATAACCAGATACTTAAGAGCCTATGATTGGATCATTATTGATCATTATTGTAACATAGTGATTAATATGTTTCAGCTGGCAACACTTATTTTAACCCTAACTGATGCAGTGTGTAGCTTCTCATTTCTTAAACAACAGAAGACACATCTCGTGGTCGTGGAAAAGATGTTACTGTGTCTCACTCAGGGGCGTAGGAGCAATTTTGAACCTGGGGGGGACAGGAAATGCTAGGGGGGTTTGGGGGAAATTCCCCGCTTTTTTAAATATTTTTAATATATATAAAGCACTTAAATGCTCATTTCTAATGACTTTTCGGAACAGACTGTACTACTTAGTTTGGTTGTAAGAGGGTATATGCAGTGACAGACTGGGTAGATTATAAAAACAGAGAGAAGCAATCTAATATAACTACAACCAAATGACTACATACCATGAACTGTACAAAAACATACTTTATTTAATAAAGAACACATAAATGAAAACACACCATTTAGAAGATGATCGAGCTGGGACAGAGCCTTGTGATAAAGAGGTTGGGGCAGAGCCTGGTGATAAAGAGGTTGGGGCAGAGCCTGGCAATGGAGAGAGGCTGAGGCAGAGCCTGGTGATGGATGGAGA
This sequence comes from Xyrauchen texanus, assembly GCF_025860055.1. Lineage (NCBI taxonomy): Eukaryota > Metazoa > Chordata > Actinopteri > Cypriniformes > Catostomidae > Xyrauchen > Xyrauchen texanus. Next base: position 31,960,482 of record NC_068303.1, read on the forward strand.
CTGAGGCAGTGATGTAGAGAGGCTGAGGCAGACTGATGGAGAGAGGCTGAGGCAGACTGATGGATGGAGACTGAGGCAGACTGATGGATGGAGACTGAGGCAGACTGATGGAGAGAGACTGAGGCAGATTGATGGATGGAGACTAAGGCAGACTGATGGAGAGAGGCTGAGGCAGACTGATGGATGGAGACTGAGGCAGACTGATGGAGAGAGGCTGAGGCAGACTGCTGGATGGAGACTGAGGCAGACTGATGGATGGAGACTGAGGCAGACTGATGGAGAGAGGCTGAGGCAGACTGATGGATGGAGACTGAGGCAGACTGATGGATGGAGACTGAGGCAGACTGAAGGATGGAGACTAAGGCAGACTGATGGAGAGAGGCTGAGGCAGACTGATGGAGAGAGACTGAGGCAGAGCCTGGGGATGGATGGAGGTTGAGGGAGTGATGGAGAGAGACTGAGGCAGAGCCAGGTGATGGACAGAAAGAGCATGTTGACTTAATTGAAGGTCCCAAAAACATGCCTTCTTTGATCGTTTGCAGAGATGAACTGCTCGCAAATTCTTGCTCTATCTAGACGATTCAACTTGTTCTGATGGATGTGAGAGATTGCAGTGCTGTTTAGACGGGTCTGTGACTAAGGCAGACTGATGGAGAGAGGCTGAGGCAGACTGATGGATGGAGACTGAGGCAGACTGATGGAGAGAGACTGAGGCAGACTGATGGATGGAGACTAAGGCAGACTGATGGAGAGAGGCTGAGGCAGACTGATGGATGGAGACTGAGGCAGACTGATGGAGAGAGGCTGAGGCAGACTGATGGATGGAGACTGAGGCAGACTGATGGATGGAGACTGAGGCAGACTGATGGATGGAGACTAAGGCAGACTGATGGAGAGAGGCTGAGGCAGACTGATGGAGAGAGACTGAGGCAGAGCCTGGGGATGGATGGAGGTTGAGGGAGTGATGGAGAGAGACTGAGGCAGAGCCAGGTGATGGACAGAAAGAGCATGTTGACTTAATTGAAGGTCCCAAAAACATGCCTTCTTTGATCGTTTGCAGAGATGAACTGCTCGCAAATTCTTGCTCTATCTAGACGATTCAACTTGTTCTGATGGATGTGAGAGATTGCAGTGCTGTTTAGACGGGTCTGTGACTAAGGCAGACTGATGGAGAGAGGCTGAGGCAGACTGATGGATGAGATTGAGGCAGACTGATGGATGGAGACTGAGGCAGACTGATGGAGAGAGGCTGAGGCAGACTGATGGAGCGAGACTGAGGCAGACTGATGGATGGAGACTGAGGCAGTGATGTAGAGAGGCTGAGGCAGACTGATGGAGAGAGACTGAGGCAGACTGATGGATGGAGTCTAAGGCAGACTGATGGAGAGAGGCTGAGGCAGACTGATGGATGGAGACTGAGGCAGACTGATGGATGGAGACTGAGGCAGACTGATGGAGAGAGGCTGAGGCAGACTGATGGAGAGAGACTGAGGCAGACTGATGGAGGGAGACTGAGGCAGACTGATGGAGAGAGACTGAGGCAGACTGATGGATGGAGACTAAGACAGACTGATGGAGAGAGGCTGAGGCAGACTGATGGATGGAGACTAAGGCAGACTGATGGAGAGAGGCTGAGGCAGACTGATGGATGGAGACTAAGGCAGACTGATGGAGAGAGGCTGAGGCAGACTGATGGAGAGAGACTGAGGCAGACTGATGGAGAGAGGCTGAGGCAGACTGATGGAGAGAGACTGAGGCAGAGCCTGGAGATGGATGGAGGTTGAGGCAGTGATGGAGAGAGAATGAGGCAGAGCCAGGTGATGGACAGAAAGAGCATGTTGACTTAATTGAAGGTCCCAAAAACATGCCTTCTTTGATCGTTTGCAGAGATGAACTGCTCGCAAATTCTTGCTCTATCTAGACGATTCAACTTGTTCTGATGGATGTGACAGATTGCAGTGCTGTTTAGACGGGTCTGTGACTAAGGCAGACTGATGGAGAGAGGCTGAGGCAGACTGATGGATGGAGACTGAGGCAGACTGATGGATGGAGACTGAGGCAGACTGATGGAGAGAGGCTGAGGCAGACTGATGGAGAGAGGCTGAAGCAGACTGATGGATGGAGACTAAGGCAGACTGATGGAGAGAGGCTGAGGCAGACTGATGGAGAGAGACTGAGGCAGACTGATGGAGAGAGGCTGAGGCAGACTGATGGAGAGAGACTGAGGCAGACTGATGGAGAGAGGCTGAGGCAGACTGATGGAGAGAGACTGAGGCAGAGCCTGGGGATGGATGGAGGTTGAGGCAGTGATGGAGAGAGACTGAGGCAGAGCCAGGTGATGGACAGAAAGAGCATGCTGACTTAATTGAAGGTCCCAAAAACATGCCTTCTTTGGTCGTTTGCAGAGATGAACTGCTCGCAAATTCTTGCTCTATCTAGATGATTCAACTTGTTCTGATGGATGTGACAGATTGCAGTGCTGTTTAGACGGGTCTGTGACATTGTGCTCCTTAGCCAGGTCTTCAGTCTTCTTAGGGAACTGAAACTTCTTTCTGCTTCTGCAGAGGAAGAAGGAACAACCAAAAGCAGCCTCACCAATGTCTCTACCTGGCTGAAGAGACTGCGGACCTCTGGCAGCAGATTTTTTAGTATGTTGGTAGCCTCAACAGTGGTACCTTAGTCGAACTGAAGCTTGAACATTGGCAGCTGTACCTCCAGTGAATGCCGATCTAGCTCTGGATATTGGCTGACAACATCTTGCATCTTTCCAGTCAGGAGCACTCACTCTAATTCATCCAGGACTTGCAGGCTACTCTGTTCAAAGCGCTTGGTTAGTTGAATGTCCACAGTATCCAGCATTTTGAAGAAGTCAATGCGGTTTTCAGTGGTTGCTGGGACAAATGCTGTTGCATTTCCTGTGAAGCGCTTGGGTGGCTTTCTGACATGCGGCATCTGGATAGGTTCAATACCTGTGCTGGTGACTAGCTCAGTGGCCCTTGTGTATATGCGGTGAAACATTTCATCTGACCTCTTTGCCTTCAGAGTTGACTTCACGCAGTCCACAGCTGCCGTCATGCCCATGACAGTTCCTGTTGACGTCTGTAGGGAGTAATTCAGACACTCTAGTTCTCCAATCACTTCACAAGCAAGAAGAAGCCCAAGCACCGTGGTCCCCTTTTGGAATCGCTCCAAAAGCCCCCTAGCTGTGATTGTTGTTTCAGAGTAACCAGATGAAGCCATCTCCTCCAGACTGAGCAGCACTGTCTCATACTACCCAAGAACAGCTCGAATAGCCTTCATCCTGACAACCCATCTGGTAGGGCATAAGGGCTTCAGTGTTTTGATGTTCCCATGTTCTGATTTGGCAATCTCTTTAAAGACCGTTTTAAACTTGCCTGACTGGTTGAAGAGGGTTCCAAGTTTGTGGACCAATGACAGTGCATCCATAACCACACAGGATGAACTGCAGGCAGCCTGTGTTACAAGATTGACGCAATGTGGTCCACAATGGACATAGAGGGCAAGAGGCTGAATCTCCTTGATTTTGGTCTGCACTCCACCAGTCTTGCCAGACATGTTTGCAGCTCCATCGTACGTTTGCCCACGGAGACCAGATAGCGGCAAATTCATTCTATGGAGGACATCAATGGCAACCCTAGCCAGATTTTCCCCTGTGGTCGAAGACACTTCATAAAGACCGACAAACTCTTCATGAGGTATTAGATCATGGTCCACATACCGGATGCAGATTGACTCCTGCTCTACCCCTGCAACATCTTGGGTGCCATCCATGATGATGGAGTATTGGAGTGTCGGCAAGTTCCGCACAGCAGATGCTATCTCCCGCACAATGTTTAAAGACAGGATCTGCAAAATCTCATTTTGAATTTGAGGGCTGAGAAAATTTGACCTCCTCTCTATCCAACTCTCCAGTCCCTCAATATCCTCTGACCTGAGACGAAGGAGCTGTCTGAAATTTCCCTCACTGTTTTCATGACCTCGAATAGCAGTACCTTGTCTAGCAAGAAACTGCAATGAGCCAACAATTTTTAGCAGATGAGACCTTGCCTGCTGTTGCTGAAGAGCCTTTGCTGATGATAACTGTGTGTCTATTGATTTTGCCTGATGTGTGTGTGTTGTTATGGCCACTTTGTGTGCTTGAGACATTTCATGTGATTTAAATTTTTCTATTGCTTTTTTCCAGTTTTGGAATCCTGTAGATACAAATGACTGATCTACACTTTTAGCAAGGGGACGTGTTTGATTTTTAAATGCTTTCATGCAATAGAAACAGAGTATACCTCTCACATCAGGACAGTAGTGTAGACATATATAGTTCTTGTACCATCTATCCTGGAAACTAAGTGTCTTGTTTGTAAGCTGCTGCTGAATGATACATCCTGCCTTAGGTTGATATGGCCTTTGATGCTCTGTCTGGCTGACCTGCTCTGAAACGCTGACCTCTTTCCAATTCTGGCTGCTCTATAGAATGTACACGAAATAACACAAATCAAACTCTATAAATTGTTATCATAAAAAGCCACTTTACTTAGCGTATCTTATCATTATAAAGCTTCAGCGATAAACTCATTTTACATTCAAATATATACAGGTGCTGGTCATAAAATTAGAATATCATCAAAAAGTTGATTTATTTCAAGAATTCAACTTAACAGGTGAAACTAATGTATTATATAGACTCATTACATGCAAAGTGAGATATTTCAAGCCTTTATTTGTTATAATTTTGATGATTATGGCTTACAGCTTATGAAACCCATGAAATCAAAATCCCCAAAAAATAGAATATTACATGAAATCACACAGTAGTTAAACAGTAATACCATGGTCACTGAACCAGCTTTTGGTTCTTTTGGCAGTGTGGGCAGGTGCAAATCCTGCCAGAAAATGAAGCAAGCATGAAGCGCTCTGAAAATGTCCTGGTAGACGGCTGCATTGACTCTGGATTTAATAAAGCACAGTGGACCAAAGTCCTCTTTTCTGATGAGAGCAAATTTTGCATCTCATGTGGAAACCAAGGTCCCAGAGTCTGGAGGAAGAGAGGAGAGGCACACAATCCAAGATGCTTGAAGTCCAGTGTAAAGTTTCCACAGTCAGTGATGGTTTGGGGTGCCATGTCATCTGCTGGTTTTGGTCCACTGTGTTTTCTGAAGTTTACCAGGAAGTTTTAGAGCTCTTCATGCTTCCTGCTGCTGACCAACGTTATGGAGATGCAGATTTCATTTTCCAACAGGACTTGGCACCTGCACACAGTGCCAAAGCTACCAGTACCTGGTTTAAGGACCATGGTATCCCTGTTCTTAATTGGCCAGCAAACTCACCTGACCTTAACCCAATAGAAAATCTATGGGGTATTGTGAAGAGGAAGATGCAATACGCCAGACCCAACAATGCAGAAGAGTTGAAGGCCACTATCAGAGCAACCTGGGCTCTCATAACACCTGAGCAGTGCCACAGACTGATCGACTCCATGCCACGCCGCATTGCTGCAGTAATTCAGGCAAAAGGAGCCCCAACTAAGTATTGAGTGCTGTACATGCTCATACTTTACATGTTCATACTTTTTAGTTGGCCAACATTTCTAAAAATCTTTTTTTTTGTATTGGTCTTAAGTAATATTCTAATTTTCAGAGAGACTGAATTTGGTATTTTCATTTGTTGTCAGTTTTAATCCTCACAATTAAATGAAATAAACATTTGAAATATATCAGTCTGTGTGTAATGAATGAATATAATATCCAAGTTTCACTTTTTGAATGGAATTACTGAAATAAATCAACTTTTTGATGATATTCTAATTATATGACCAGCACCTGTATATTAATCATAAGAACAACTAGTTAAATTAGCTGGACACAGTACCAATGTATTCTGTTATCCTACACAAATGAGCATTCTGTCATATTCCCATTACCTGTGTCTCACTTGGCCCTAACTCTCCCTGTTCTGTGGTCTCTTCATCTCCTGTCTAGGAAAGTAACAAATGTTTGAGGACACAGAACTGGTTTCAATGCAAACTCTGATGACATGCCATTGGCCTAATTTGATCTAAAGTGCTTTTACTATGTGAATTTTAGAATATACTGTATGTAGCTATCCATTAAACTTACAAGCCCGTTCTCCTCTGTCCTCTTCCTCTTAAAGTACTGTAGGATGCTCATCTCTGTGTGAACAATTTGTGACTAATGTTACTTCTACATAGTTTATGGACACGTATCAATGGCACATTCACACACTCTTGGCTGTTCATCAGCTTTGATAGCATATAGCTAGTTAACTAATTAGCTAACATTTGCCTGTTTTACACAACATAAAATTAGATAGTTTGCTTCTAAGGCTATATTTGACAGTTTCAAAATACAACAAAACTGATGATCAAACTGAAAACTGCCATTTCATCGGCTGAATTAGCCCAAAAACTGTTCAAAAACCGCCAAAATGCAAACAAAACCACCCAAAATATGTTATCAGTATTTATTTCAGTATTTTTACTTCCATGTTTCCTTTCCTACGTTAACTTACCTCACATTTACATCATACTAGATTTACATACAAGAAATAAAAACACCGGCTGCCGAAGCATACATAAATAAACCGTTTTTAGGTGCATTAGTGCCACCTCCTGGACTGGAGTGTTGCCCTCCTTATAAATAAATGACGCTATCAAAACCTTACGGCGAAATGACAATATCCTCCACACACACTCGTTTGTAAGGCGGCCTCCTGTATTTTTGCTAGTCCATTTTATTTCATCCAGTGACATGAAGGGTTTTAACTTCATTCATGAGATTTTGGGTAACTGCACAACTGACAGATGACTTTGAGCGCACCGCCAACTTGTGTGTGTGTGTGTGTGTGTGTGTGTGTGTGTGTGTGTGTGTGTGTGTGTGTAACCATAGCGACAAAACGATGAAGGAACGTGATCTGTCAGTCAAGAAGATTTTCTAAAACTTTACTCCAGACAGACAAGTGTGGGAGGTTTTACCTTTAGATGCAGAACAGGCTGTCAGCTGCAACTTGAACAGACTGCTGAAGAAAACAGCTGAACGTCTGAACGCAACTTTGTGGAGCGTACAGTCTGCGGATCTGTCTAGTACCGCGAGCAACGTGACTTTGAATTGGGCGTAGGCCAATTACAGAATGGATTCATTTGGAGACTCCGAAATCGGCAGAGATAGGCAGGTAATGCAAAACAAAATCTTACATTGGGAAATAGTGGGGGGGACATGCCCCTGGTCTCACTAACTTACAGGTTTGGGACTAAACAGTTGTGTGGCCACAAGAAAGACACTTGCTAGTGAGGCAAATCAGAAAAAAAATACTTCAATTAGCTAGGGAGCATAAAGATTGGACTGTGGAGCAATGGAAAAAGGTCACGTGGTCTGATGAGTCCAGATTTACCCTATCCCAAAGTTATGGGTACATCAGGGTAAGAAGGGAGGCACATGGAGCGATGCACCCATCATGCATAGTGCCCACTGTACAAGCCTCTGGAGACAGTGTTATGAACAGGGGTTGCTTCAATTGGATAGGTCTAGTCTCAGCAACATTATGCGGCAATAAAATTAATTCAGCTGACTACCTGAATGTACTGAATGACCAGGTTATCCCATCAATGGATTTTTTCTTTCCTGATGGCATGGGCATATTCCAGGATGACAATGCCAAGATTAATTTGGCTCAAATTGTGAAAGAGTGGTTCAGGGAGCATGAGGAATAATTTTCATACATGAAATGGCCACCACAGGGTCCTGACCATAACCCCTTTAATGTCTTTGGGATGTGCTGGAGAAGACTTTGCTGAGTGGTTCAACTCTCTCATTGTCAAAACAAGATCTCGGCCAAAAACTAAAGCAACTGTGGACGGAAATAAATGGTGTGACGTTGCATAAGGTTGCTGAAGTCTTATGCCACGATGAATGCATGCCGTAATCAAAGCTAAATACTTTTTTTTGGCCAGGCAGTGTAGTTAAGCTAAGTTGAAAGCTACATTTTTGAGAATGTAGCAAGTTACACTACAAGCAACATGCCAAAAATATCTTGCTACTTATTAATTACTTTTTTTTATCAACCAGATGCACAGAGCATACTGTCATAGGCAAAGCATCAAAAAGACGTATTCACATTTTATCACGTTTATCAAAGCCATGGCATGGTATAGTACAGTATACTGTATAAGTATACAGTATGGTGCAATATAAAGTGTATGTGCATGTAAAAAACAAAAACAAACAAAAAACATGGAAATTAATGTATATAAAATGTTACTATACAAACCCATGTGTTCAACATGCAAAATTACTATTTTCACATTTTTTTTTCATATTTATTCTACTACCTGTACAAACCCATTCCCATTTGAACATTTCCCTTTGCACATTCCTGTACAACAACTCTACGTAAATATACTTTCTATCATATCCTGCTCTTCTGTGTCTAACTGTTGATTTAGTCAATATGTACTGGAAGCTTCTCTTCAGAGGCCAACTTCCTTGTGGGTGTATCTGGGCAATAACACTCCAAAATCTGATGATGTCAAGTCAAGTTAACCTTTATTTATAAAGCACATTTATAAAAAACAGAAGTTGACCCAAAGATCTTTACAGATCAAACAAACAAACAAAATGGCATATTGATATAATGTTAGATATAATGTATACATTGATTTAAAGTTAAATATTAAACATAATAAAATAAATAAAAGCATTTAATTACAACAATATGCATTTATCCATTTCAAACTAGTCAATCTATTCAAAAGCAGCAGAATAAAAATATGTTTTTAAAGAAGATTTAAAAAAGGCCAATGATGAAGCTGATCTCATATGGAAAGGGAGACTGTTCCACAGATTAGGATCTATATTACAGAAAAGGCACGGTCACTCTTAGATCTACAGCAGCATTGAGGAACCCTCAGTAAAAGTTGATCAGAAGAACTGAGCACTCTGGTGGGTGAGTAAGGGTGTAGCAGGTCACTGATATATTTGGGTGCAAGATGAGATAGTGCCTTGTAGACAAAAATCAGAATTTTAAAATCGACCCTGAAATTTACAGGAAGTCAGAGTAGAGACGCTAAAAATGGATAAATGTGATCCCTCTTTCTTGACCATGTTAAAAGACTAGCTGTAGGTGGGATAACGCAGTTTGGGGCAGACCAATGTACAATAAGTTACAATAGTCTAACCTTGATGTGATACGTGAGTGGATCACAATTCCCAAGTCTTTATGGAAAATATATATTTTTTATTTTAGCGATAGATCTCTGGTGGAAAAATCTACCCTTGACAACAGCACTTATTTGCTTATTGAAAAGTAGCAAGGAGTCTAAAATCACTCCAAGACCCCTCAAATGATCTTGAACATTCGACGACAGAGTACAATCTAGGCAACCATGTTAAGTTAGGAGGACACAGAGGAACCTAAAATCAGAACTTCGGTTTTGCTTTCATTTTATTGTAAGACATTGTTTGCCAGCCAATGTTTAATATCTTTGAAGCAATGTAGGGCATTCTCAGATGAACAGTTCTTATCTACACTCACTGGGAAATAAAATTGTGAAATGTCAGCATAACAGTGATAAAATATGCTGTTCTTCTGTAAAATATAGCTCAGAGGAAGCATATACAGGGAAAATAACAAGGGTCCTAAGATTGCCCCTTGAGGGACACCACACTGTTATTGAGCCAACATAGAATGAAAAATTACCAACATTTACAGAGAACATCCGTTTTTTTAGATAGGAGGAAAACCACTGGAGGGCCATACTCTGGATGCCCACCATACATTCTAGACGAATGAGAAGAATATTATGGTAGATTGTGTCAAACGCGACACTGAGATCTAATAAAACTAATAAAACTAATGGATTCAGGTGAACCTGAATCCATTGAGAGTAAAATATCACTAGTGACCTTCAACAATGCAGATTCAATGCTGTACAATAGTATAGCACTGAATCTGTATAGCTGCGAATAAACAACTGTCTCCAAAATCTTGGAACTAAAAGGCAGTTTGGAGATTGGACTGTAATTGTTGTGTATAGCCGGATCCAAATACATTTTTTTTTTAACTAAAGATGTAGAATTGCATGTTTGAAACTACTTGGAACACCTCCACTTGCTAATGAGCTGTTATTTATAAATGTCACTCTGGAACTGATAGTCATGGAAACTTCTTTAAGATGGCATGGAGAAAGAATATCCAGCTTGTAACTGGAACACTTCATCTTGGAGACTACATCTGCTAACTGTGCTGACGTAACTGGTTGAAAGTGAGTCGGGGAGATGGACAGGGAAGGAATTAGTAGTTGATCAAATTTTGCTGGTCGAATCACACCTTTAATCCACTCAATTTTGTGTGTAAAGAACTTTACAAATGTTTCACAGGTCTCTAGGGTGGCGTCCAGAAAAGCATTTTTAGTTGGGTTTAAAACAGAATCAATTGTTTTGAACAATAATGTTGGTCGATTTGCATTATCAGAGATTAATGTAGAGAAAAACGAAGCTTTCGCTTCCTTTACAGCTATCTGATAGTTAGTTAAACACTCCTTTAAAATGTCATAAGATACCTCAAGCTTGTCTCATATCCACTTGCGCTCAGCTTTTCTAAACTCTTGTCTGACTCCTTGGCTTGAGCAGAGCGACATTATCAAGTGTAAAGGTACAAGATTTATTAAAAGCTTCAACCAATTATTCAGTGTCGAGTCCAACTAAGACATCATCTGTGAACTTTAGTTAGATACAATTCTGAAAAAATAATGTCAATAGACGAGAACAAGTAAAAACAAACTCAAACATTATTGAATAATGGTCAGAAATGCCAATATCTAAGACCTCTAAGTTGGATACAGACAACATAAGACAACACAAGATCGAATGTATGACCCATATTGTGAGTAGGACTAGTGACATGTCGTACAAAATTTAAAGACTAAAGTGAGGGAGATAAATTCATTTACCAGAGGTATTGATGGACAGCATACATGAATATTAAAATCCCTAAGAATCAGGAGTCTGTCACCAAAAGACACCAGTCCAGAGAGAACCTACCAGTCCATAGTTGGACCTTAAAACTGGAATACATGTTCATAGGCAGTGTCCTGCATTTAAAAGTGTTTCTAAAAACAGTGGCAACACCACCACTCACCCAAATTATATCAGATGACAATACCATAGTCATTTGATATACAACTACTCTACCATATTTATGTGAACCATTCTATATTTACAGTATATGGTGCTTCAAAATTTTCAAAGAATAACATGTTGCTACCATGGTTCTTTGATATATGGTTAGGATATACTACTGTATTTAAAGTAAGGTAATTCAAAGAATACCATAGTCATATACCAAACGATATGATGCATTTACAGGTTTGGTTTGCATTGATTATAGACAAATATCTACTGCAACTAGCATCATCTTTGTTTTCTGTCTTGTACAGTATTCCATCTGTGTGTATGTTGAGAAATAAATTGCTCCAAATGATACATAAGCGGGCGCATGAGCTCTCACATCTCACCAATTTATTGTGAAGAACCGACTCATGAGTAATTCATTTGTGAAATTGTGTAAATCTTTAGTTCTAGTTCAAAACTGGCAACAGTACACACCAGAGAAAATGGCATAATGTAGCAGTGTAGCGGTCGCTATTCCTGCCTCCTAATCAATAAAATAGCTACACCAATGAAAAAGCTACTTGATTCTGCTACCTGCTCGCAAAGTAAAAATGTAGCCACTCTCACAATGTAAATATGAATGGTCATTCCAGGGAACCGACTCACTGACTGACATTTTTATTATCGATTCCTTCAATAAATATTTACTTCTAGATGTGTGATTAAATATATATCTTATTGATTTGATAAAGATTTTACTTATATAATTGAAAAGAACATGATTTATCAATGTAACCGAGAAGTTGTTGTTTATCGATTACAAAAGAAAGAAGCGGAGATGTCCCTGTTTAACTGTAAAATTCAGTGGTAAGAATTAAGTTAATGTTGGCCTTAGTAAAGCTGTCAATACATTTTTTATTTTATGTGATGTGAATATATACATGCATTGCAAGTCAAGCGATATGATTGGTTTTGGGGAGAACAGACCAAAATATAACTCCTTTTCAAATCTTGCCATCTGCAGTCTCCTAGGTGATCTCACCCAAAACTGATTGTATCTCTTCAGAAGGCATGGATTAGACCACATGAGTTGTATGGATCGGTCCCTTTTGACTTGCATTGTATGGACATATTCACATAAAATATCCATCAAAATATCTTAATTTGTGTTCCACAGAAGTAAGAAAGTCATATGAGTTTGAGATAGCATAATGGTGAGTAAATGATAAGAGAATTATCATTTTAGGGTTCATTTAACTTCATTTAAAGCTCCCAGAATGTTCTTGAACCAAAAAGTGTTAGAGTTGGGAGGGTTACTTTTGAAATGTATTCCACTACAGATTACGGAGTACAAGCTGTAATATTTAATTTGTAACGTGTTCCGTTAGATTACTCAAGGTCAGTACCGTATTCCAAATATGGATTACTTCTTCAGCCCTGAAGAAGTAATTAAAAATTTGTTTTGACCATAAAATCTCTGCCAGTACAGTAAGACAATATACACATGTTAAAAATACATTCTCTGAAAAACCCAAATATCTTCTGCAGTGTTGTTTCTAAAATAAGATCAACCTAACTGATCTTGTTTTAAGGACTTTAAGATATTTTTACAGGAAAACAATACAAAAATTATTATCAAGAATATGATTTTTGCACTAATATCAAAGGTCTTACTAGAAAAAAGAAATTATCATCCAACGTGAATTTTCTTGATAAAAAAATATGATCATGCTTGGTAAAGTGCATGTAAAATAGCTAGAAATAAAATTTTAGCTTAGCAAAAAGCTGACAATTTACACAAGGTTTATTTCTATTTCTTCTGCTCCAAACTTACTTCAAACTTACTTCTCTGTCGGCTCGTATGAATGTAACACATCATAAGAAAGTGTTTCACTGCTCTTCAAATGCACTTTGGATCACATCATTTATATATATAAATGTTTTCCACCTGAAAGGACTAAATATTAAATAAAACAAATGACAAAGTGCAAAATAATCTCTTCAGTTATCAAAATACTTTTTGAATGTAACTGTATTCTAATTACCAATTAATTAAATTGTAACTGTATTATAATTACCAATGTTTGGAATACAGTTACTTATATTTTGTATTTTAAATACGTAATCCCATTACATGTATTCCGTTACTCCCCAACCCTGAAAATTGTTAATTGGGTTAATAGAGGTGCAAATTTAACTTTTATATACAGTTGCCCTCAAATATATTTGGACACTTAGGACACACTTAAAATGTGTATATTGAATGGCTTTATGTAACAAAATATCAAGCCAAGCTACATATGCAAACCATATTTTTTCCCTTTTTTCAGAACAAACTTCACTAGGTGTGCAATTACTTTTAATCAATTATTCCCAATTAGGTAATATTTTGTAAATATATCAAATAATTTTTGTCACTGGTGCCCTTGATGAGTAAATAAAGGTGTAGTTCATCACATTAACTATGAACGTGTTCCACTAACAACCAGAAAGTGTCTAAAAAATCTTCATTTTGAACATTACATCTATTGTTGTATGATTAAAATCCAAAAGAACTTATTTTTGTGAAAAGTTTTACTTGAAAAGTGTGCATGTGCTGTCATTTTTATTTGTTTTAATTAAAGCCAATTGCTTTGATATTTGGTTGGATGCAAGGACATTTACCCATTTTTTAAGTGTGGTTAAAGTGTTCAAAACTATTTTTGAGGCCACTGCATGTGGTCTTTCTACAGGGCTGTGGATATCAGTTAACTAAGCCTCAGACCATAGGTTGCTGTATTGCTGCTCTGTCCTTTGCTGTAAATCAGGTGTACCAAACACCCCCTCCCCCTCCCATTCCTGATCTGCATGCAAGAATGAAGGAAAGAAAACCTGATGATCTGTGACATGTTTCTCTCCCACAGGACCAAACAACGTTCTCTGACCTTCCCCCTGCTAACCGTCACCTTGGCCAGAACATTCTCTGTTGCAGATCTTTAATCTTGGTGATTCAACAGCACAGGGGATGCTATACCGAACGCAGAGCAGTTCACCTCACCTACGAGGGACATTGAGCTAAAAGAGTTTAGATTCTGCTCCTCAGGGCTGCCATAATGAGATTGTTGCCGAGCAGTGAGCGACCGTCTTTATTTTTTGTTTGTTGCCAGTGTCATTTGCACCATGGAAGTATGTGACCTGCGAGCAGAATTGTTAAGAACTGTTCTGTGAATATTTTATGTGTGTTGGACTGAGTGTCGGTGTGAAAGTAATATAAGGACACACGCAGTGCTGGACACTATAAACTGAATTACTTGCTGTGTTACTGATTACTCGATTATAGACATAGCACCGCTGCCAATGGTCCTTTGACAAAATATTCAATAATATAAACCTTGCAAAGACACAAGTGACATGCCCAAAGATAATAATTTGTAGGGGAGGTTACTTTAATACTTGATAAAAGTTCCTTGTAATGTATTGGAAGTTTCAGTTGGGTTGTACAAGTGATTACATAATTATCGGCACGTGCTGTTTAGCCGGGGTTGCACTGATTAGTCGATTTGTTCTGCCACTACAGCCTGATCTCATTATTATTTGTATGTATTTATCCATAACATTTACACATACATTTTTTTTGTGTTTAAATGGACATTCTTGCTCTGTAATATTCCTGACATCTGACAAGTATGATTTAAAAAATGTATATTCACAGGGATGGAAAATGCAAAGAAATTTACCCATTGCTTTTCTCTTCAGTAAATGGCTAAAAACACTGTCAAAATTACATTTACATTACATTTATATTTATGTATTTATATTTGGCAGACACTTTTATCCAAAGCAACTTACATTGGAAGTGCATTCAAGGTATACATTTGATCCGTTTTTCAGATGATGAAGAATATTTTTGGGGAACAAAAGCTGCAAACTGAATAAAGGATGGAAAATCTCAAGAGGAATGAAAGTCTGTGCAGTTGGAGGAACCCTCAGGCAGCCTGTTCTCATGGTTCCCCATAAGCCCTGAGTGGAGGTGACTTGGCCGGGGTCACAGCTGTCCCTCTTTGCTGTTTGATGATGGAGACTGATTGGCCTGGCTGAGTTTCACAGACTCTTGTGGCCGCTTTAACCGAGATGAGTCGTCCAGGAGCTGCTGTGCAGATGGCTGATTAGAAACAACTTTGTGTGGCCATCTGTATTTCTGTGCGGTACAGATATGTCTGATGTGTAATCCTAATCAAGTCCCTTATCTCTCAGCCTCTTTTCAGTCCTCTTTATGTTTCTTCAAGGATACTCAAGTATTTTTTTCCCTCCTTCATCCTTCAAAAGAGGGGTCAGTGCGGATCTGAACTTTGTGCTACAAAAGATTAACAATATTTGACCTCAGAGCTCAGATAATCTGTCATCATGTCTTCACCCTCATGTAATTGTATTTTTACGTTGAAAACAAAAGGAGAAATGGAGACATTTTTAAGAATGTACCGAACACAATCCATATAATGAAAATGAATGGGTACTCGAATGGGGTCTATCTAAAATAAAAAAGCACCATAAACGCATCATCAAAGTAGTCCGTATGACTTGACTTCTATTTCCTTAGTCTACTGAAGCCATATAGCAGCATTATGTGAGGTACTGACTGAAATTTAAATTGTTGTTCACGTAATCTTCTCCTACTGCGAGAGCTACCTTGAACAACTTTTTGCTGGATTTATTTACTCAAGTATTCTTTATTTCAGAAAATTCTGTACCAAATATATTCTGATGTAATGGTTTGCTAACATTGATTTGAACCATGGAAAGCCTACAAGCTCACACTGCATGTTCAATCAAACTCTCACATATGTTAAATAGGTAAAAACATAATTTTTCTAGAAGAGCTGCAGGATTAATCGTTAAAAGATCACAATCTCGATTCAGACACTCACTCAATCTCATTTCTGAATGAAAACAATTCTGCAATTATATTAAAATTCCTGTGGCAGTGTGACGAAATATTTGCTAAGTTCAATATTTTAATAGCTACCGAATACCGATGCTAAAAAAAATTATATCGGCATTTTCTAGATCTGACTAAATTTGCTACACCTGTGTGTGCTGTTTAATTACAGCCGGCTGCTCCGAAACGTTCACATGCATGTGTCTGCCTGTGCGCTTGTGTCATGTGATGAATGAAGTGCTTCTGCACGAGACTCTGCGCTGTTTTTAATCAAACTCCTCTTAATGCTGTTTAGGTTATATTAATGTAAACACAGCTGTTAATTAATTACAAGAGTGTAAACAGACAGGATTAAATCTGTGCTGCCTTGACAAGATCCTAAAGCAAACAGCCATTAAATGTATAAGCAGATGGGACAAATTCTTCAAAATGTTAGATTTGTGCGATGTCTAAATGTATATAAGATGCATGCTGTCTGTTATAGGCATTCAGGCATTCTTACTGCATCAAATCAGTTAATGTAAATCTATCACACAGTAAAGATTGTCAAATATTTATGTTGTTTCATTTTGCAATAAATAATGTTTCTCATGTTTCGTGATTTCTTGAATAATTCCTTTAAAAGCTTGAAGCAATTTTTGCACAAAAAAACCCAGGTGTTTTTTAATTAAAACATTATATATATATATACATACATATCTTCTTTTTATAACTTTTGTAAAATGACCTTTATTTATTATAACTTTTATTTAACCAGGATAACCTCTCTGAGATTAAAAATCTCTTTTACATGAGTGTCTTGGCCAAGATGGGCAGCAAGTAAATAAAAAAATACACAACCTAATTAAAAACAAATCTACAAACAGGGAACAGGCATTTTTGGTTACCAGTGCAACACTTAGCTAACATAGAACTGTTAATGAAGCTTTTTTTCTGCTTGTTTTGTTTTTTACTTAGCATGTGAGAAACTTTATGCACTTTTTAACATAATTTTTTTTTTTTTGTGCAGTAGTAACAAGGTGTTGTTTGGGTGGCTCAGTGGTTAGAACTCTGTCGCCTCACAGTAAGAAGGTCCTGGGTTCAAGTCCTGGCTCAATTAGGCCTTTCTGTGTGGAGTTTGCATGTTCTCTCTGTGTTTGTGTGAGTGTGTTTCTTGAGTGTGTTTCCTCTGGGTGCTCTGGTTTCCCCCACAAGTTAAAAACATGCAGGTTAAGTAAATTGGAGAAAATTAACCCATAGGTGAGAGTGAGAGTCCCTCAGCCACTGGGGATTGCGTCATGAAGGGCATCTGGCGTAAATCCTGTGCCTAGTCAAATACATGGATCATGGATCATCTGCTGAAGGGATGGGCGGAAAACGAAGGTATCGATACTTCCGATACTGATGTGGTATCACGAATATTGATCCTCACATAAAAAAATTGATTCTGACATTTAATATTTTTAAATTAGTGATCTTATTATTTAGATAACATGAATATTAATGCATCTCATAAGCTTCGGAGTGGGAAAAATAATTATATTAGTGAATTGTTGCATGACACCAGAACAATTTTTTCTTCCGCTCATCTTGACGTGCAGAAATGCTAAAATACACCAGCAGACAGCGCTCACCCTTTCAGTCATAGCACTTGTTCAAATAGGGAACAGTGCTTTCCTGAGGTAATGACAGAAAAACAGCATCTGGAGTTATTCACACTAAGTAATGACAAACCTAGACATGACATGTATTATATATAATGTGCTTGTGTGACCATTTTTACAGTCTTATTTAAATTGAGTTGTTAAAACATTGATTATGATCTGTAATCCTGATACCCTTATGATAACTACCCATGGATTTACTGTAGTAATATTGTATTAACCATGACTAGTAATCACGACTGTAGTAGCCATGTTTTTTTGTTTTTGTTTTTTTAAGCGGTAACCAAGGTTTTGATACAATTAACCATGGTTTTGCTAAATCATTATTGTAGTATCCATATTGCAACTCGGTTTTAGTAATAGTAGCCATATAATAATATCTATGGTTAATTTTGTGGATTTTAAAATGTAAACAAAGCAGCCTAATTATTTTCTGCTAAGGTCTATAAATATATAAAAAATTTTAAGTAATAATTTAAGTTACTAATTTTATCCAAAGAATTCATAAAAATGTCATTTATTAAAGCTATCAATACTGGTATCGATATCGGCGATACTGGCCTAAAAGTACTTGGTATTGGATCGAAAAGAAAATAAGTGGTATCGCCCATCCCAAGTCTGTGTGGCGACCCCTAATGGGAGCAGATGAAAGAAGAAGAAGTGTTAGTTGCACTCTCTTGTGGACTACGGACATGTTAAATTAGTATATTTGATTGACAACTTTGGTTGTAAATCAACCGATCGGTTGAAGCAAAGAACATTTTTTCAGAACCTCTAGTATACATCATGTTACTTTGTTTACTACCCTTATGTCCAGGTTTTGTAAATCTTCAGAATCATGAGAGAATTGTGATCTTTACTCTAAGCAAACAATCATGATTCTCAATTTATCCAGAATCGTACAGCTCTAATTTCTAGGTATTTTTAATGAAATATCATGATAAACACAGAGCATGGCTAGTGGAAAGGGCAGATCATTATTCTGAGCTGTTCTATCATTCTTCTTGCCTTAAGATTCTTTTTTTTTCTTCTTTCTTTCTTTTTTTTTTATAATTGGCTCCACTGTATGTAAACCACCTTCTTTTGCCTGAACTTAATTATACTGGAGTGAAAAATTTAGCTTTCTCCATTTAAATTTAATTAAATTCTTTGTCAAATGTATTCTATATGATTGACAGCACTCACTAATTGTGGTATGACATTAGAATCAATGAAACTACATTAAACAAATCACTTTGACAAACAAGCCTAGGCTTTTAGAAACCAAATTATGGTTGGTCTCTTTGGCAACAACCAAGGGAAAAAAAAAAACTCATAGTTCAGAGTCTACAATAATTATAATTTTGTACATGTGGCTTTAACGGTGTTATAAAGAAATACAATTTAAATTTTTGTACGATTTTGTACTTTTATTTTTACATGGAACACAAAAGGAGAAATGGACAAATTTTTAAAAATATACCGACCCCACTCCATATAATGAAAATGAATGGGTACTCGAATGGGGTCTATCTAAATTTAAAAAAGCATCATCAAAGTAGTCCATATGACTTGACATCTATTTCCTAAGTCTACTGAAGCCATATAGCAGCATTGTGTGAGGTACTGACTGAAAGTTGTTTTTCAGGTAATCTTCTCCTACTGCCATAAATACTCTAATGGCATACATATACACATGTGTACACATACACATGCTATGTAACAATACTATATCAAATGCAAACTTGGGCAACTGCTTGTAACACATTGCCCTGTTTAGTGCCTGGTTTATATTTTTTTATATGATCAGCCATAATAACAAACTGGCAAGTCTGATTTGTTGTAACTCTTGGTTTGTGCTTAATGCTGTAAAGATCAACTCCAGTTTACTTCATCACACTTAATTCTGACACTATACGTAGGGGAAATTACATTCAAGGAATTTGATGAGAGGTTCAAGTCGTATTATATACATAGGACAATTCATGATGACAATCAACGACAGACTGAAGAAAATGAACTGTTTTCAGTTCAAAAACATTCTTCTGAAAGAGCTCAAACGAGGTGGAGCATTTAGGGAAACCTGCAATTAAGTTTGGTATCACTGGTTCTGCAAAATTACAATTTCTACCGCAACTTAAAGCATTGTTACCAAAATGGACTGATTTGACTACATCCATATACAAACGCCTTACTGTAAATGTGCATTTAACATGACAAAGTTCCCTATCCAAAATATAGAAAACTCTTTGCAGGCCCAGAACTAACTGAAACAATGAAATTCTGATCTCGCTCAGGGACATCATGAATTCACAGCTGACCTCTGCTGATTCTCATGTAGCAGCTCTGTTCAGCGGTTCCATTATAGCACTGCACCAGGGGAATATGTTCCTCTAAAGAGCTCTCTCAGGCAGGGAATACAATCTCATGGAAGATCTAGAGGCCCCTGAATACTAGTTATAACTTGTGATGAAATCTGATTCGGAGCCAGAGCAGAATAAAGCATTCTGTTTAAATTGAAAAACTGCACTTAAATCCAATAAATGCTCAATTTAATGTGAAATACAGGAGCTTACGGTATTTTAGGCAGAAAGTAAAGTGTTGCTAAAAAAGATTTTAACAAATTAGTTACATTACAATAGACAAACAACACAAATTTCTCCATTAATCGCTCATTAAAACATATCATATTATTGCTACTAAACAATTGAGAGTGCTTGTAGGTGTAAACTTAAATATAACAATAGGAACAAACGTTTCAGTACTTAAGGGAAAAGACTTAATGCATGGACTCTCACAGAAGACTCCTCATAGGGAATGAATTTTCAGAGATATTGTGCTTTAATATATTTTATTCCTTAAAAAAATAACACACTTTATTTTAGTTAAAGCAGTAATAGTATATTGAGTAAAAGCAATATATTTTCACTTGCCTTTTTATTATATAATTTCTGTAAGGTCAATTATGTTATTTTTGTATTAATGTTTAAAATGTTGCTAAAGGGGCACAGTTTCAGTAATGGGATTCCTGATTTGTTTGCAAATGATTATTCAAGATTGTTGAACGTAAGTTCCCTATCTATCACTCACTCGATGTTGTGTCAATGTAGTGACACTAGGGGTCTCCCTTGGGAGCCCCAAACAACTCTGATCTTTGAGAAAAGGCCAATGGGAATTGGTGAGTGGAATTTGCATACCACTCCCCTGGAGATACGGGTATTAAAGGAGCTAGCTCGCAACCACTCATTCAGTTTTTTCTTCAGAGACGAGCGGGTGTGTTCAGCGAGCTGAATCCCTCTGCCCTTCCATTCATCTCTGAGAAGTAAAGCTGTTGGATTTACGCCAAATTTCAGCGGTTTCTCCCCCTGCAGTGCACCGGTTGAGTTCCCCTGAAAGTCCCTAGGCGATTCAGCAGCCTAAAAGTGGTCTTCCTCTAAAAGAGTATATTTCCATCCTAAAAGAGTGGCACTGACGGCGAGCATCTTTATGAAGATGCCTTTCCGTCTGTATATAATTCCTGGTTGCGGTCATTACATCTCCGCTTCCGACAGCCACGACCTCTGCCTCACATGCTTGGGCGTTGCCCATGCAGAGACGGCATTCGTGGACGGGTCATGTTCTCACTGCGAGAGCATGACCATGATAACTTTGCGGTCACGGCTTTTCTTCGTCAGAGGGAAAGCCATCCCAGCGGCTCCCTGCCTCGGTCCTTCTACCTATGGGTATGAGGCCGTGTCTGTAAGCACTGGGGGCGATTTGGGGCTCCCAATGGGAGCTGCTCCGCCAGGTAACCCCCCACAGACCTCCCATTCCCCAGGACACTCGTTTTCCCGGTCAAGTTCTGTGATGCGACTGCCGGCTCGTCTCAGGGCCTCACAGTTGGTGTCCCCGGCTGTTGTTATTACAGGTTGATTTTTTCAGTTCAGATGGAGACATCAATGATCCTAAAATGAAAGGAAAAGGTGTCTCTACTCTGAATAAGGTCCGTATTACAATTTCAGCTAATGTTAGTTAGTAACTCCCCTACTCCACCAAGGCAAGGTCACTTTGGTTTATATGGAGTTGGCGGGGATGCTTACCTCATCATCCTGGCAACGATTCAAGATCATGTCGGATTGCGTCAGGGTTTATTGGAAAATCTTATCCGACCGCTCAAACATATCATGACCATACCAAGAAACAGTTCAACCTTAAAATGTTAATGCGCTAATCCAACAAAACCTATTCAAAAGTTGTTTGTTGCTGTTTGTTGAGGCAGTGTGAACTACCCATTACATGTTAAACTAATGGTCAGTTCTGCTTCATGGTGGAACATTTCTAGATTTTATGTATGTATTTTAACCTCTTTGCACTTGAATTCTTACTGTATTGACTAATCCTGCAGCCTGAGGTATTTAATGTGCGCTGTATTTAAAATAAATGTTGCCTTACACTTCACATCAGACATACTGGAGGAAGGAATTTAATATTATTAAGCAAATGATTTGACTTGAAGATGTTTATACTTATTGATTGATAGATAAGATGTGATTCAGAACGCTATTGCTGGTATGTTCACTGCCTTTCCACTGTCTCATGACTTATGACTAAAAAAAAAACAACAACATGATAAACCTAATGAAAGTTGAGGCACTGTGAACCACACATAACATGTTGTAAAGGGATTTAGACAGGCAAGGAGGAGGCGAGAACCAACTTGACAATATATATAATAGTTTAATGAAGAAATAAACCAAAAGACACAAACACACATGACGGTCAGCTGACCGTAAACAATCTCTCTCTCGTCGCACCACCTTCCGCAGTCAGCCTTTATCCCTCTCGGAGGCTTAATTAGCCTGATAAGGGACTGGGTGTGTATAATCACGACCCGGCCCCGCCCTCTGCCCTGTCACACATGTAAAGCCAACAGTCAGCTCTACCTCATGGAGGAAAAATGTCTAGATTTGATATAGAGTTTTAATAAGTTTTAATAGATTAGGTTTCTTTCCATAAAATGTCTTGTCACTTTCCATTAACTAAAAACAACAACATAAAAGTAATAGTAAACAAATGTGAAACAGAGGAGAGTTAATCATCAATTATTTCTCATCAATTAGTTTTGATTTAATTGCATACTTGTATAAATTACATACCTTCTTTGCACATTTGTGACTTTATGTATTCAAATAAATGACACAATTATGGGTTCTTTGAGACTTAATGAAGCATCTTTGCTCTGAATTTGGTGGGACTGCCTAAACATAATGTCCTAAAACCTTCTCCATTTGTAAATTATTTAATGTACATAATTTATTTTTATCTTTATTTATATCTTGTAACTCTTAGCTTAATCTGTGATTTGTCTCCATTGTCTTCTCTGTTGGCAGAAACTTTATTCCCTGATGCATGCTGTATTCTTGTGCTTTTTATATGTTAACTTTTACTTGACTTAGTTTTAGAATCACTTTTAGCACTTTGGGGCTACGTTTGTGTTTATTTAAAACCTGGGAGCAAAGCCATTTTTAGAATAATGGCTCTTTAGTTCCAACTAAAGATAAAATGCAACAAATTTTAAAAAGCATCACAGAACATTGCTCATGTAAATATTTCAAAGGCCATTTATTTACATCCATGAATAATTCACAACTACCATCCCAATTATTTTGTGATTAAAATTAATATTTAATCAGAGAGCTGAGCATTAGTTCGTTTTTAGAAAATGCTCTGTGCCTACATTTCTTTGTTTGTATGGATAATTATTTTTATGTAATAGTTTATTCCGATCCTCATATCTGATTGGACGAGAGGCTTTCCAAGAGTGCTTATGGCTTTACTGTTTGTATCACTCCACTTGTGTTCATAATGCTCCAAATTAACATGTAAGACCAGTACAGATGTGCAAGAGCAGCTAGATTTGTGAATTTTCATTTAAACCTGTGGCATTAAAGATTTGAGCCAGCGGCTTAATCAAAATTAAGCTGATGAAAATGCTAATTATCGCAAAAATTTCACAAGCATCGACATAATATTTTTACATTTATGTCTAGCGAATAAACTCTAAAAACTGGTTTGAAAACACTTTTTGTCAAGTAAATTGGCATTAACGCAAAAATGTGGTGTCACATGACAGAATTTGCCCCAATCGTTAGCCTGTGTTAATCATGATGACAAGGTATACAGACTTGAAAGCCAATTCATTGTATGTTATTAAGTCAAGTCAATTTTATTTGTATAGCGCCTTTCACAACACACATCGTTTCAAAGCATCTTTACAGAAGATCAGGCATTAACAGACGATAAAACTGTAATGTCTATAACGTCTATGAATCATCATTGTGCAATTTAGATAAAATACGATTCTTAATCGTGTTTAAAAATAATTAAATAATAATTGTATTAATAACCCCAGTGAGCAAGCTGAAGGTGACTGTGGCAAGGAACACAAAACTCCATAAGATGTAGATTAATGGAGAAAAATAACCTTGGGGGAAACCAGACTCACTGTGGGGGCCAGTTTCCCTCTGGCTAACATCATGAATATAATGCCAATATTACTTATGTATAGTGCAAGTCATGGTTTAACATTATTAAACTAAGTAAGGGTTAAGGGTCAGTGTTTAAACATTGATTGTGTTTGAACTGTAAGATTAATGACCACTGCCTTTGAAGTCCATCTTGATTCATTGCAGAAGTTCACATAGATGCAATTGTCCTTGTTAATTGGCTGATGAAGGCTTTTGTTGGCAATAGTTCGTCTATGCATTCCATTTCAAGATCGTAGTCCATCAATAATCAATAGATTAGGGCTGGACTGATAATCTTGCATACCGGGCATTTTCCCGGTGGGCTGACACACTTTGGGGCCGATCAGGGGCAGACTGGCCATCGGGTGAAACGAGCGGGCCAGTGGGTCGGCCGTGAAATGGGCCGAATGGGCTGTGACAAGCAAAAATAAGCCTCCGAGTTATGCAGAACAGACCACAAAATAGTGCCGCGATATGCAGAAATGGACCACGAACCCCGAACCCCCAAATGTATTAAATTATTATTTAGCTTACCTTTGAAAAAATGCCAGCAAAATTCCCTGTATTAAGTTAAACAAATTACCAAATTAAAAAAGCATTAAATAAAAAATTTAAAAAAATTACCAAATGAAAAAAATTATATTTCTAGACCTATATATGCCATTTCTTTATACAAACTTAAATGAGCTTTAACCTGTTCAGTAGACAAAAAATATTAACATTTTAAGACATTTAAATATTTTAAATCTAAACCTTTTTGCCTCTGATCGCATTTGCTGATCTTCTTCAGAAAATTACAATTGCATTATGATGCTAAAATTTAATTTAGACTATAATCAAGATCAGTTGGTCATTAAAAGTTGCTGGACAAATATGCGGGGCATAATGCAGTTGTGATGGCGATGCTTTAGAATAGATGATTGTTCAAAACAGCCTGTTGAATATCAGGAATGTATCATATATGTCACGACGGCGACCGCTAGCGACCGGATGTGGGCGTGTCCAGTGACGCAAAAAAGTTGAGTAAGGTTTAACTTTATGCAAATGAAGAGCTACTTTCGGGAGCGACAGCCAATACGAGAGAAGATGGTAGAGCTCAAGTTATCCTAATATTTTAATAATAATATTAATTGTAAAGAAACAGTGCTGTTTAGACTCTCCATACACACCACTAGCGACCTAAATGCCAGCCACTGGCGACATGCAGCGACAAAGTAGCTGGCAGTGTGAGCGCTGATTTTGTCTGAGCAGACAGTCAGAACGAATGAGCAAAATGTAGCATTTTGGCCTAAATTATTTTATTTCTTTTTGCGTTCTTTGAATTAGTCAATTCCATTAATTTAAATCTTTTGATTATTCATATCTTCATTTTTATAAATAGATTTGGCTTTTCTGATATGCGAGCCGGCTGCCACAGTACTTCAGAAGACAGTGTCTCATATTATTCCCTGTGAACAACTACAGCAGTGATTGTGTGTGCATTGAGTTTTATGCTGAAAACTGATCTTTGTATGTGGAATTAAATTTACGTTGGATTGTTTATCCGGCTCCCGCTTCCTCTGAAAAAGCTGTAAAAAAAGGTTTCTGGCAGCTAGGGTGACGGAAAATGTCTGTTGAAAACAGAAAATTACTGTCGGATTAAAAACATAGATAAACAAAATGTATTCTAAATTTATTCGATAAATTGAGAATAGAGAATTCTGATAACAAATGTTGGTGCACATTAATATGAATTTGATTATGATCAGGAATATCTCATCTGTAATTTGGTGCCTATCCTATTTTACAGTAAAGTAGATAACCTCATATCCGGGTTATGCCTTGTGGGATAAACATAAATCAGGATACTGAAACATGTAAAGGCCATCCTGTCTACTGATGGGCTTTGGAACCATGTGGGTCCCATATCGGCCTTATGTTCTATTCAAACCAACATTCTGGTCTATGAAAGTATTGCATAAAGAGTATTGCATAAAACAGAATATGTCAATACTGCATGTAAGTAGGTATCAATAACCAGGTTATTTAAATTCCAAGTAGTTTACTAAAAAGTATAATCGTGCATATTACAGCCTCACTGACTGCTCTATTTTTGAGAAACCTATTCTGCACCTACCTGGGTTTAAAGACAGTCCAATACCCTATGAGACGGTTTAGTCTCATAACTCAAGCTCAATTCACTTTTTGAAAATACAAAGCTCACAATAAAGTCAGATGGCAGGTAATGCAAAGATATACAGAAACTATGATCAACCAAGATGCATTACTGAGCTAAAAAAAGAACAGAAAACAAAACCTTTTGGTCATAGCATATTGATTATCAAGTGAATATAATTTAACCTTCAACTGACTGCTGCCTGTAATGCATTGTGATATATCACTGTAGATTGTTGTTTAAGCTAATAGCAATTTATATTTAACTGGCTTTGATTGTAAAGGTCTTTCACTGTAGTTAATAGCTTTGTCATCATGCGTTTGGTGAAGAACTACGTTCTAGACGTCTAAAAGGACAACATTTGGTTGTTTGTTAGTAGAGTTGCTTTACTGTAATTGCAATGCTAATACAACTTAGTATAGTGGTAGCACTATCTGCTAACAAGGTTTTGATATTCAAGATAGGTTGACTGTTAGTGCTTGCCAGTTTGATGGCAAGTTAGGGCATTCGTTTCACCAGTCCTGTCTGAGTTCAGAAAGCAGGTCTGTTTCAGAGTTTAATGTTATGGGCTAAATTGTACTGGCTAGTGTGATAAGGCATAGTGAAAAATACTAATGTTAAATAACTTCCAGATCCCTTTCTTTTTTGCTTATGGTGAAACATAATATGGATTTTGCATCCTGAAAGCCAATCACTATATTTTTTTCAATATTTCATTAAATTAACATGTGGTTGTCACACATTTTAGCTATTAATACATTATCTAAAAACTACTTTCCTTATGAACATGGTGTAGACGAATTGTCACTGCGCTACTAGAATATTCTTTTTTTTTTTAGCTGAGCAAGCCACTTTGCGGTAGCTTCACCTTTAGTCTCTGATGATGTTCCCCCTTTTAACACATCTCTGATCATCTTTGAAAAGCTAAGTGGTGTCAGAAATTGACACAGCTGTTACAGAATTTCACAGGTTGATGTTCTTGGGTTGTGAATGTGCCTGTACGACACTGGTGTACAGTGCATATGCTAAACAACAGCTAGCGATTTTTTAAATTCAACTTCAAAACTGATCAAAATCCACTTCAGTTAGGCTATTTTTGACCCCATTAATATTCACATTGTACTGGAAATGCAATGAGTCTGGACTTTCTTATTTGGGCATACAATTTACAGGTCTATGACTGATTAGCAATTACTTTATCTCTGTACTTGGTCACATGAGATTTGCCTGGGAGAAGAGACATGAATTAGCTAGTTCATTATGATGGCATAGCCAAATGCCTGCTGTAACTGGTGGGTTAGAGCATCACTTTATATCTGTATGGTGCTCTAGTAGGAATGTGCACCTAAAATGTTGTCCTGATGGACTGTAATATCTTTTTCTGTGTATTGGGGAAAGTGATGAGTAATTTATACTTGATTTACATGTCATATAAATGTAAGGAAGCTTGAAACACAGTTATTAACTTTTTGTTATTTTACTCTATGGTTTTACAAAGGTATTTATAACATGAAATGTACTTATTTAACAATCAAACCTTTAAATTAAGACAAATGTAGTGATAAAGTGAAAGTCAAAATCTGATCAAATTTGTTTTTATCTGTCTCATAGGACAGTCAATACCTGTGTTTTTTGTTTGTTTGTTTGTTTTTTTCAGATTATGTATGTAAAGTAGTGGTTAAGTTATGTAAAATTACAAAATATTTATTTATTTAGTCATATATATATATTATTATACTTTTTTTATTATTTTTTTTCTTGAAATTATAAATTTTTACACGTATTATTAACAGTATTTTTTATGTATTTGACATTGATATATCGCCATAATAAAAGCAATGTTTTGTAAAATTAAAGAACATTATGATACTGTTGTCAATAAAGAATACTTTACGGTTAGATTTGTTGAAATTGTCATTTAAAAGTGGTTAAAAAACTGATATTTAATGTATTACATTTATACAGATTTTTCTTTTTAAATCATGTAACACATTTCAGTTTTTTCTTGTAATATTAATAATAAAAAAATTCCTGTCATTTTGAAATACAGGGGAAACAATGTAACATTTATTGTTAAAAACTGTAAAAAAAAACAAAATTTTGTATAATTTATTTAATTTTTTTTACAGTGTAGAGACTTGTCACATACTGTATCAAACTTTTGTACCCCACTGCATACATATTCATAAACAGAAATAGGTAAACATTTTGCTTTCAAGAACATTCTGTGATATTTCAGCACCACTGACACACTTATTGTTGATTAATTTGCTAAAACTGTAATATTGTAAACAATGTTGATATATTAATTATCAAGTAGAAGCAACATTTTAAGAGATTAGAGAAACTACAAGAGCAGTCTTTAATCCCATCTAATCCAGTGCTGGTCATTCCACTCATGCTAATTGTAAACTCAGCAAAAATAGAAATGTCCTCTCACTTTCAACTGCTTTTATTTTCAGCAAACTTAACATGTTAAGTGTAAATATTTGTATGAACATAACTATTCAACATCTAAGCCATAAACTAAATAAGTTTCACAGACATGTGACTAACAGAAATTGAATAATGTGTCTCTGGTGGGTTCAATATCAAAAGTAAGTCAGTAACTTGTGTGGCCACGAGCTGCATTAAGTACAGCAGTGCATCTCCTCCTCATGGACACCACCAGATTTCCCAGTTCTTGTTGTGATACGTTACCCTGCCCAACACACAGCGTTGAGATTGCCTGCAATGACAACAAGCTCAGTGATGATGGTGTTACACAACACCCCAAACCACGACGGACCCTGCACCTCCAAATCGATCCCGCTCCAGAATACAGGCCTCAGTGTAACACTCATTCCTTTGATTATTTACAGTTCTTGAGTCCGATCATCACCCCTGGTGAGACATAACCGCGACTCGTCAGTGAAGAACAATTTTTGCCAGTCCTGTCTGGTCCAGCAAAGGTGGAATTTTGCCCATAGTGATGTCCGATAAGGACTTGCCTTACAACAGGCCTACAAGCCCTCAGTCCAGCCTCTCTCAGCCTATTGAGGACAGTCTGAGCACTGATGGAGGGACTGTGCATTCCTGGTGTAACTCAGGCAGTTGTTGTTGCCATCCTGTACCTGTCCCGCAGGTGTGGTATTCGGATGTACTGATCCTATGCAGGTGTTGTTACCATCCTGGTTACTTTCATAACCTCAGTTTTCTGATGTAGACATTGTGTTGATTACACTTGCCAATTCCCATTGGCCTTTTCTCAAAAATCATAGGTGTTTTGGGCTCCCAAGGGCGACCCCTAGTGTCACTAAATCGACACAACATCGAGTGAGTGACAGATATGCAAATGTGGTTTGCGACTGCGAGGATGATCGGCTGTCTTTCCTGTCTCCCTGTAGTGCTGTCTTAGGTGTTTTACCGTATGGACATTGCAATTTATTGCCCTGGCCACATCTTCAGTCCTCATGCCTCCATGCTGCATGCCTAAGGCACGTTCACGCAGATGAGCAGGGACCCTGGGCATCTTTCTTTTGGTGTTTTTGGAGTCAGTAGAAAGGTCTCTTTAGTATCCTAAAGTTTTTATAACTGTGACCATAATTAACTACCATCTGTAAGCTGTTAGTGTCTTAATGACCGTTCGACAGGTGCATGTTCATTAATTGTTTATGGTTCATTGAACAAGCATGAAAAACATTGTTTAAGTTATTTGGATTTTTAAAACATTATCTTTAAAATACAGTGTCCTTAAAAAGGTTGTTTATTTAGAAATTTAGAAATTGCATTTAGTGTATTTAGGTTGACAAACATTTTCTGAAGGTTAAGCAGTAACCTCTTCATGACTAAGAAAAACAATTCTGTTTTTCAAGAGTTTAAGCTCTATTTTGTATCCTACTTGGGGAAAGTGCCCAATTTAAAATATTAAATTCATTTTTAAAAATGTTTATTTTGAGTTTCTAAAAGTGGCATATGCAGGGCACAGACTGTGGACAACTAATGCACATCTCCTTCACATCTGGGCCCTGAGGCTTATGCGTCCCAGATCCAGATTGGAAAAAACCAGATGGCAGTAAGAGCATCACCTCAAGTAAGAGACCTGAGAGTGTGTGCACATCTGTGTGAACAATTACCCAGGCCAAAGGCCCTGCTCTGGCTCCTACAAGCTCTGAGACATTTGGACAGAAAGGCGAGATGTAATGACTGACAGCCCTACCACACCACCCTTTGTTTAATATTTAGGTGTGTGTTCAATGGAGGTTAAAACTGCTATGATGAGATCTGATGTGTATTAGAGAGAGTGGAGAACTCCCTGCAGCTACTTTTGTTACAATAATTTGTTCATGCTCAGATGGTGCATGTGGCCAGATGCTGCAGTGGTCTCCAGTTGAAAGAGGGAGCACTAAGGGGGAAAACTCTCTACTGCTTCCTGCCAACTTCTTTACTTACAGTTTAAGACTAATCCTGAGCTCAGGATTACTTATATTTAATCTTAGACTTGAGAGCCAAAGAGCAACTGCTGCATTCCAAATGACAGGTGATTGTATGCAGCAATGTGGGGCCCCCTAATAGATTAATCAGAGAACAAAAACGTTTGTAAATGAAGAACTGAAGATTCTATTAATGCTGATCTCCATAAAAGGTATAAACCAAATTTAAAAGATGGTTATTAATAAACTAGATTTGGTATTTACCCAACAATAAACTTCAAAACTTCTCAAATTTGAGTTGGCCTCACATTTGTATCTTTCTCAGTATTTGCTTTGGTTTACTGTTTGATTTATGTGGCATTGCTAGTGTGTTGTTGGTAATTGCTAAGGCATTACTACTGTGAAATGTATGTGCCTGTGGCAACATTTTTACAAAATGATATTACGTGGTTCATTACACGTATAGTGGCAGTTCTGATGTGAAATGTCCACTATGTGGCACTAAAAGAGATTTAGAGAGTTTTCTCCCAAAGAGATGAGGTCTTTAAGGTTTATGCTCTATTGAGTTTTAACCTCTTCGCACATGAGTTCTTACTGTACTGACTAATCCCCGGAAACAAGGCCCTGTTTTGTTCAGATGATTGAGATTTGAGATTTTTCTTTAAATCCTTTAAACTTTAGTCTACTTACTATAATGCTTTAATTTTCTGCAAAACATGATCCAAAAAAGGAATGTCCTTCCTTTATCTCTAAGGTCTCTAATCTCTTAGGTTCATAATGTCCAACACCTAAAAAAAAGCCTATTTTTAATATTTACACATTTTAATTTCATAATAAATTTCCATCAACTTGAATTTTGTGATCTTTAACTAAATTAATTAGTAAAACTTAATATCTAAGTGTTAATATCTTAAATATCTTTATTTTTATTTTTGTAGATTACTCAGTTATATTGGATGGAAATTTGTTATGAAATTGAAACATGTACATATTTAAAATGCATATTGTAAATATTGAAAATATACAAGTATTTTATTTCCTTTGGTTTAAATGTATCAAAGTTTTATTTAATTTAGTTACAAATTACTATTTATTTTGATTGAATTTTGTTACGAAATTGAAATTCATATCTTAAAAATAGGATAAAATATTTTTAGTGTATTGATGTTATTGTTTGATTGAATTACAACCCCGATTCCGAAAAAGTTGGGACAGTATGACAATTGTTAATAAAAACAAAAAGTATTGATTTGTAAATTATATTCATCTTTTGCTACATTGCAAGCACCACAACCACACATACTATGATGTTTTACCTTGTGAATCTTTCTTAAATTAATTTTTTTATTTTTAAATGTACAGTAATTTCAAACAGATGATTGCAACACGCTCCAAAAAAGTTGGGACAGTCGAGTGTTTACCACTGTGAAACATCACCATTTCTTCTAATAACACTTATTAAGCATTTGGGCACTGAAGACACAAGTTTATTAAGTTTAGAAAGTGGAATTTCCCCCAATCATCCATTATGTAGGTCTTTAGCTGCACAACTGTATGGGAACTTCTATCTGGATGGTGTGCTTAATAATGTGCCACACATTCTCAATTGGAAATGGTCAGGACTGCAGGCAGGCCAGTCTAGCACATACACTCTCTGCTTACACAGCCATGCACTTATAATCAGGGCAGTATGTATTTTTAGTTTTCCTGCTTGAAAATGCAGGGACATCCGTGGAAATGATGGTGCTGGATGGCAATATATGCTGCTCCAAAGTTTGTACATATGTCTGCATTCATGGTGTTCTCACAGATGTGCGAGTTAACCATGCCATGGGCACTGATACACCCTTGGCCCATACAGACACTGGCTTTTGGACCTGACGCTGATAACAGCTTGGATGGTCCTTTTCCTGTTCGTCCCAGAGAACACAATAGCTGTGTTTTTCAAAAACTATTTGAAATGTGGACTCTTCAGACCAAAGAGCACGGTTCCACCATTCTACTTTCCATCTACGATGAGACGTTGGCAGCGTTTCTGGACAGTGTTGAAGTAGAGCTTTTGCTTTGCATTGTAAAGTATTAACTTCAACATCTGTGGATGCAGCGGCAAGTGGTGTTGACTAAAAAAGGTTTACTAAAGTTATCCCAAGCCCATGTTCATGATATCCATTAGATCAATGATATTGAGGATGGATCAGAGATCATGCACATTCAGAAATGTTTTTTCAACTTGCCCTTAATGCACCAAGATTTGGGGTGGAACAAGCATGGCAGAAGCCGTGCCAGCCGCAGCCTTTTCTCTCTATGTTTTCTCTCCACAGAGTATCAGGGAAGGTGTTCTTTTCCATTTGTATACTTTCTGGTGGAAAAGACGCAGCGGAGACCCCATCCTGCCCAAAGGGGAAGTCAACATGTGGCAATATGACACGTGGACTCACCAGCTGCACATGTAAGGGGCGTGGTGGTTAGACTGTACCATGGAAAATACATCACAGGGAGTTACCTGAGTGATCGGCATATGTGGAGCACCTTTCCCAGTACAGGGTTTATTAGTACCCATAGTGGGTCTGGCCGTGAACTCTTCCACCGAATTCGCGAGCCCCAGGGCTAGGGAGGAAGGACATCCAGGGTCCGCGACTTTGTGAACTCGACTGGGGGTAAAAGCGCACATTTTCACCTCAGGGGAGGGGAAAGGTGATATACACAAGTGATACACCAGGCCAGTTCTTTATTACCAAACTCTACCTGTTCGTACCTGACAAAACATGGAACAAAACTGGCTAAAACCAGGAAGGAAAACTGTCTAAAACCTCTGAGGAACCTAATGATCAGGTCATGCTTCCCTAGAGACTTACCGTCCAATGTGTTGTGGGATAAGGACAGCTGCCCCTCCATTCTCTCTTCAAGGAAAGCACTGACCCGAATGCGCATCTCTGGGGGTCTTCGGCTGAGAAGAACACCAATTCGCGAACAAGCGCCACTTCAGGGCATAAAGCTGCCTCGTAGAGGGAGCTCAGGCCTGAGTGTTCATGTCTACCACTGCTGGTGGTAGGCCACTTAGGTCTTCCGCGTCTTGTCCAAGGGCCAGACCTGGAGGTTCCAGAGGTCTGGGTGGGCCAATATGGGGCCACGAGGGTGACTCATTCCTCATCCTCCCTGACTGGTTTGTCTGTGCAAGTAGGCTCATTGGGGGAACATGTATTTGCACAGCCCCCGGGGTCAGCTGCAACTCCCATCAGAGAATACTAGACCGGGCAGAATCGACTCAAAATCAGCTGGACCACCTAGGGGTGGAGTCTCAACTCTCCGCTGATCATAGTCTGCTGTGACAGTGCGTCCACTGTAGCGTTGAGGCTGCCTGGGATGTGACTGGCCCACGGGGACCTCAGCCAGCTCTGACTCCAAAGGAGGAGATGGTAGGCGAGTAGCGGCATGCGAAGAGAGCATATGCCGCCTTCGTGATTTTTGTAAGCTACTGTCGCTGTTTTGTCCGACTGGTCCAACACATGCTTGCCCCGGATCAATGGCAATAGCCTCTGCAGGGCGAACAGTACAGCCAGCAACTCTAAGCAGTTGATGTGCCAACCCAGTCACGGTCCTGTCCAGGAACCTGCGGCTATGTGCCCGTTGCACACGGCGCCCCAGCCCAACTTAAAGGTGTCTGTGGTGATAGGTCATGCTTCCCATGACGCATCTGGACACCTGCTGTAGAGGAACTCCTGCCCACAAAAACATGAGGTCTGTCCAAGGGCTGAATAAGTGGTGGCAGAGTGGCGTTATAGCTACGCGATGCATGCCTTGGAGCCATGCCCATCTTGGGACTCAAGTCTGAAGCCAGTGTTCTCATTTTGTTGTGAGATGAAGAGGAGTGTCCGGAATGAGAGTGCTCAGACTGCAGATTAAACTTAACCTCGAAAGTGATCTCATTTGCATCAACCTGAGTGGCGTTCAGCACCGACTGCGTGTGCTCGCTTGTTAGGCGTGCTATCATTGAGACAGAAAAGGGGTGCTCTAAACCGGGGAGAGCTTGATCGATTCCCTAGACTGCTGAGATACCTGAGCACCAGGTTCCTGTGCACGCAGAGCAACTCTCGAGAGTGTGCTAGAATCAGCCAGTTGTCGAGGTTGTCGAGTATGCGGATGCCCACTTCCCATAATGGGGCAAGAGCTGCCTCTTTGTGAAGACGCGAGGTTTACAGGGAGAGGCCGAAGCGGAGGACCTTGTACTGATACAAACTGTAGGAAGGGTCTGTGTTGAGGTCAAACCGAGACGTGAATGTTTGCATCCTTCAGGTCTACCGCCGCGAACCCAGAAACCAATCATCAACCCGCGAGCGCTTAAGGGAGGGTGGAGGGTTCCAGTCCAACCCGATACTCGCACAATGGGCAAGCATGGCGGTCAGCTCTGCGTCTGCCTCAGACTGGGCGGGCAGACCCGAAGGTGGCAGTCGAGTCCTCAGCATCTGACATCGGCGGTGAATTCTCCGATGCAGTGATCGAAGGCCCTGAAAGAGACGTCAAGGCAGGTCTCATTTCAGAACCAGACGGGAGCAAACGAGCGTGCTGGGGAATGGGAGGTCCACTTGGAATTACCCAGCAAGACTGCACACATTGAACTCCCCAAATCGTCTCCAGTTCCAGCCGGGCCGGCCTCATACCTGTGTGTAGAAGGTGCAGGGCAGGGGGTGGCTAGAGTGGCTTTCCCGCTTCGGAAGAAGGAAAGCCGTGACCGCAATTTTGCAATGGTCATATTCTCGCAATGAGAACATGAACCATCCACAAACGCTGCCTCAGTGCGATCGCTTCCCAGACACGTGAGGAAGTGCCCGTGGCTGTCGGAGGTGGAGAGATAACGACCGCATCCAGGAATCACACAAAGACGGAAAGGCATCTTTATAAAGACTCAATGTCAGTGTGTCTGCTCTAATCGAGAAAATATACTCTTTAGCAGGAAAATACACACTTTTAGCGCCGTCGAAGTGCCCAGGGGTGAAATCTGCACTTGTGCAAAAGGAGAGAAAGCTGCTGGAAATGCGCTTTTTCATTGGCCTTTTCTCAAAAGAATAGAAGTATTCAGGGCTCTCAAGAGCGACTTCTAGTGTCACTACATTGACACTACGTTGGGTGAGTGACAGAAGGGGAACTTAAAACATATAATTTCTATGCACAAATATGTTTTAAATAAAAAAATAAATACACAACACTTACAGCCCAATTCTATTAAATTATTGTTTAGCTTACTTTAGAAAAAATGCCGGAAATATTCCCTGTATTAAATTAAATAAATTACCAAATGAAAAAAAGCATTAAATTAACAAAATTATTACCAAATGAAAAAATATTTATTTTGAGACCTATATATGCCTTTTCTTTACACAAACTTAAATTAGCCTTACCCTGTTCTGTCGGCTGAATGACATTCTCAGAATGTTCTGCACTTTTTCAAGACTATAAAATCAGAATCATGTGCCCAAGGAGTTCAATTTCAGAAAACGAGCTTTTAAACATTTAAAAATCTTTACCTCAGATCGCATTTGCTGATCTTCTTCAGAAAATGTGAATCGCATTATGATGCTAAAATAAATTTTTGATGATAATCAAGTTCAGTTAGTCATTAAAAGTTGCTGGAGAAATATGCGGGACATAATGCAGTTGTGATGGGAATGCTTTAGATTAGATTATTGTTCAAAATAGCCTATTGAATATCAGGAATGTATCATACATGTAATCCCTCATATTACACTGCATATTGTTTTCTTTAATAGCTGTGCACACAGCATACATACATACATCTATCCATGGTTCTTATACTAAGACCGAAAGTTCCCCCGCTACTTGGTGCAAGTTTAAATCTTAAACAGGGCCATGACGATTCGCTTTCAGGTCGGAACCGGTGGCAACCTGTGATAAGCGCAACATCAGGACCAATATTACAGTCCTATCAGAAGGGCAACTGCTACCTTTTTGATTGCAATTCCTCCTCTTCTGATTGCTTTTATTTGTGAAATTAAAATGACAGTATTCTAGCTAATTTCAATGAATTGTCTCAATAATCTCCCCATTTTAGGAAAATATTTAAGGACATCTGAGAGGCGAATTAGTGATAAACACACATTTCTGTATGGAAACGGCTTAAGAGCAGATTTCTGTTGCAATAAACCTAAACTTATGCGTCAAAGTGTTTTTTAGGCAAGACGTGATCACGTACACCAATGTTATCGATAAAAGGCCATTTGAATGGAAACAGGCAGAAGATGGAACATTTTGCAAAAAACTTTTTACACATCATCAGTTTGTTGATAACAACATATCGTAAAAAGTGAATGGAAACTAGGCTAATGAGGTGAGGAAGAATGTGTACCAATCCATGTTTTATATTTCTCTTTAACATTTACATTTATGTCTCCAAGGGTTTTGCTGGATATAAAAATTAATGATTAGTTGCAGAGTTCATTCTCTCATGCGGTTCTTCAGTACCTTCTGCAAAAATGTGGAATGTAAATTGATTTTAGACACAAAAAGGTCATGTTCATGGAGTGTGTTAATGCCCACAAAGACATAGCTGCTGTATGTTTCTGTTTATTTGTTGGAGGACAGAGAGAGAGAGAGAGAGAGAGAGAGAGAGAGAGAGAGAGAGAGAGATTGGTTCAGATTCTCAATTCTGCACTATTATTCAGAATTACAGACCCGCTCTCTGCCTACTCTCATCTGCTCTTTCAGCTCTCTCTGCCCTGCTAGTTCTCTCTTCTACAGCTCCCTCCCACTCTTTCCCTCCTGACACCATGGCTTTGCAGGCCAAGTCACTTCATCACACACACACACACACACACACACACACACACACACACACACACACACACACACACACACACACACACAAATGCTCACCAAAGACCGTAGAGATTCTCATCTCTGCCACTCTTGCTCGAAACGGTGCCACAGCAGACCGTGGAATGGACATTTTAGGCAAAAGGAGAGGGAAAGGAAAGGAAAGGAGGAAGGTCTGCAAAAGTTTTCTATAAATTTTTTTAACATCTTAAACCAACCAGGTTATACATTTACATTTAAAAAATGCATTCTTAAAAATAAAGGTTCCAAAAAGGTTTCACAGCTCAACTGCAAAAGAAAAAATGTTAAAATGTTGTACACAACCATTCTTTATTATTTTACACATTTTAGAATGATATTCTTTACATGAATGTTCCATTAGTTAAAGGTTTATAAATGGGTTCATTAATGACTAAGTCATTTACAAATGCATTATACGTTTGATATGCAGTCATACTTTTCAAACAGTAAACTTAAACTTACATGTTATAAATGCTCAATACACACAGTTTTTCAT
The DNA here is from genome assembly GCF_025860055.1 of Xyrauchen texanus. Taxonomy (NCBI): domain Eukaryota; kingdom Metazoa; phylum Chordata; class Actinopteri; order Cypriniformes; family Catostomidae; genus Xyrauchen; species Xyrauchen texanus. The sequence goes on from NC_068303.1 coordinate 31,998,575, forward strand.
TATTATATTAATCAAAAACATAAAAGTATTTAATTCATGATATAATGTACGTATGTCACTATGCAGAAAAAAACCGAATATATATATATATATATCAATTATTACATACATTTTTTTACCACCCTCTGCACCTCCTCTGACATGTTCTAGCGCCGCCCCGGTGATGCGTGCCCCACTCTTTGAAAATCCCTAACCTAGACGATGCAACATCAGTCATAATGTACCAAAACACCCACCTCACATCAGCACCCATCAGTAGACCGGAGACAGACTAGTGTAGCCAACCTGTGTATATGGGGATGATTAGGAAGCCATGATTGATAGAGGCCAATGGACAAATTGGACCAGGACACCTCCTGGGATTTCAGGTCACCAGAGAGAGTCAGGACCTTGGTTTAACATCTCTGCCAAAGGACATTGCATTTATTTTCAGTATAGTGTCCCCAACACTATACTGGGATATTCGGACATGCACCGATTACTGGGTGAGCACCCTCTCCTGGCCTCATTAATAACTCTTCCAGCAGCAACCTTAGTATTCCTCAGGAGGTTCCCCATCCAGGTATAGGGACCAGGTTCATCTCTGCTTAGCTTCCTAATATCTTTAGGGTGATCTGGAGCTTCTTCCCTCGAAAATCTTTTCTAAGAGTGTACTTTATTCCACTTATTTGTAAAAAGAAGCCTCTATAGTCATATTGTCATTACACATAAAAGTAATCTCTACACCCCCCACCCCCACCCACAGAGTTTTTACTTAAGTGCTCCCAATCAAGATGATTGTGTGCTTGCCCTGTCAACATTAAAGGTTAAAAAAAAACTTGAAAAGAAGCATTTAAAAAAAGCACAGCTAATTGCAAATCCACCAAAAATGGGGGGGGAGCAATCTTCTCTAGTGGTCTGTGCACACTGTAATCCCTTAGGCGCACATTCAGTTCCTGCACTAAAAATGAAAGGGGCAGGATGAAATGTTTTGTGCTTCTGTCTAAAAAAAAAAAAAAAAAACACTTTTAAAAAGTGGCAGGGTAAAAATACAAAAGGGCAAATTCCCTAAACACTTGCAGTGCATGATATTTCAGTGAAACCCAGTGTAACTAGTTGATAAATGCGCTGAAATAGCACTGTGCTATGACTATTTAAAATAAATCATTGTCATTAAAGGAGGGGGTACATTCACATTCTTACACCGATAATGCTTAATAAGTCGTAAAGGTCATGAAAACACCTTTAGCAGCTTTCTTTTATCGGGGTAAGGTCATACACACACATGCAGTTTTTGCCCATTTTCCCCAATTTTGTGTTGCATGTAAACACCTTTATCCGCACTCGTGCTGGCTTATCCTGTGTGTGCAATTGTTGTTTGCATGCCAGTTTAAGATTTGACATCAAAGCAGAGAGTAACCTGCTGATTTAAAAATGTCTAAAATGAGTTGTTGATGTATTTTAAATAGAGTTGTCAGTTATAAACGAAAGTGCAGACAGTCTTGATTCCATGTGAAAACATTTGACCTGGGTGGTGTAAATATTCTGTGCTGTCTTTGTCAAAACCATAAAATATAGAGCGACTCGATTGTGTTATTTACTCCATAAAATGAAGCAAGCAAAACCTGTCATTATAAAATCAGGACTACCATATTCTGTAAATATAATGTTTAAAGGGTCTATTATTTATTTATGAATAAGACTGTATTGGCTCATGTAAATCATGCTCGCAGAGACGAGTAAACAAGTAAGCAGCCACAACTGGGACTGGTGGGAAAACAGAGCCTCATTTTTGAATAGGTAACTCATTGAGACCCAGTCTCAGTATTGATAAGATAAATGAAACAAAGTAAAATTAAAAAGATTAATGCATTTTATAATTTCCTTTATCCCTACAATTTCCAGAAAGAAATAATTTATGTTACTTTATTGATTGCAATTTTCTATTGGGTCCTATTGAACAACTGTGACTTTTTAGTTTCCCTCCAGAAGAGCATTCAGTATGTTTCATTGGGATTTCCAAGGACTAAAATATGTTTACCCACTTAACTGGGAAAAATTTGGCATTAAATGAATGTTGCATTTTTACCGGGGAATTGCCCAGTGTAAATTGTATTGCAGATTTTGAGCTATTTTTGTGCCGTTACAAATAACAGGTGCAATACATTTTCATTCTGTCCAAAGAATTTGATTGCATTAGTTAAAATGTGTATTATTGCTGATGGTAATAATCGCATGAATCACAGTCTTCATAAACACATATGCATTTGTATAATCAAGGGTAGTTTGTGTACTGTAAACCTCATGCACAACAAATCCTAAAATGTAATTGTGATGTCACAATAGGCTATATTTTCAAAGGTTACAGATCTCTGCCAAAGACTATAAAATGTGGTTCTTGAAGAGAAATGGAAAGTCCAGGATGGCTTTTTCCAGTAGAAATGCCTCCTAGAGAGATACCGGATTTTGAGAAGGAAAACATAAAAGGTTAAGTTTAATCTGCAGTCTGAGCACTCTCATTCCGGACACTCCTCTTCTTTGAGAAGATAGACTGGAGGTCATTGGGGTGAATGAATCAACTGGATTTCTGCAGGCTTGGCGAAATGACTGTGCTCTATAGTATAAGAATAAACTGTAAAAACTCAAGGACACCACAGATTCAGACAGCCCACAAATATTGTAACATATAAATTAAAACAAACTAATAAATCCACTCATTTGAACACATACAGTATCATCTCATATTCGACTCAATAGTAACTCTAGTTTTCACTCTAGTTTTCACTGGTTGATCCAAAGTAGCTGTGTTGGGCTGTATCTGGATGCTCAGACAAACAGAGCAATGTTTTGTTAGCGCTACAGAACCATGGTGTTTACACTTTTCAGTGGAATCTACCTAGAAATTGCTTACTTATAATTGTCTCTGTATATAAACCTGGGATACAAAAAAGTATATTAACATAGGCAAAATTACATACATTAATTTATCTTTTAATGTAGTTGGGAAGTTTCTTTCTTGTGCTGAAGACTGATTGATCATACAGTTATTATAACACACTGTCTTTCAATTAATGTCTCAACACCAGGGCAACTCAGTCTCCTCATTATGTAGGAGGACATTTTTCCGGCTTCTTATTTATTTATTTAATCAGCAGCGCTCTATTTTCACGTTCTTGTGCATTTTGAAGCCGGTTTGTGAAGACATCTGCTTCTGCCATAATCTATATATGAGGACACTACAGCATGTTTATAGCTTTTCCAGAAGAACTGGCGAGAAATGAAAAAGCTCGCAAATGGCTTTGTGATTGACAGTTCTTAAAATATGAATTCCCATGGTAGGGAGAACTATTTTTGCCTCTCTGGTGGACAGTAAAATAACTATTATTTGTAGTGTGCACACACAAACTTAGTCACAGAAAATAAGCACCCTACTTTAAAGTTTTGTTATAATATCTACCCTATGTAAATGTATTAGAAATGATAGTTAAGATTATAGACATCACACAAAATATTCTCACTATTCATGAATGTTGTGCAATATTCATCTGCATTATGCATTTTGCTGATGTGTCTATTGTCTGTATAGATCCAGATAGCCTTTATAGTGTGTATTTTTTTAACTAAACATGCAAGAATCATGTAACTTGTTTAGTCAACTTTGTGTACTTCACTTTTCAATTATTTGTGTTTACTTTCTTAAGCGTCTGTTGTAGTGTTCTTGCAGTACAGTATTTAGAGGTATGCCACACATCATAACTTTCCCATGCAAAGCATTGGCCATGGCTATGTGGTCATTTTGAGATGTGAGAGGCAAAACTGAACTTGTGCATCAACATTCATTTTTCTTAAACTAAGAATGTGCATATGGAGTTTCAGCCAGACCACAGTTGGACTCACACAGCAGAAATGACATGAACATGTATTTGAAAAACAAAATTGGGCAATTGTGGATCAGCAACATCCTAGGATCTTAAAGGCTTTTCAGGTCACTGATAAGCTGTTCCAGGAAAGGCGGCATGCCTGATATAGTCAGATTGCATTGATTACTTCATATATAACTCTAACTTTACAATTTTACTAATAAGACCAAATGTGAAGTCACTGTTGGAAATAACTTGGAAATAATGCAATATGTGCTTTCTTTGTGTAGCATTTTGTGGTTTTAAAACATTTGCTATTTTACCAGTTGTCTACCCACTGTGAATGTGTTTTCAAAATTTCCAGCTTAGTCTCAGCATAAGACAAGCTTTTAGCAGTGATTCTATGGCTCTTTTTCCCTCCGCAACTCTTTATTTAGCTCAGCCAAATGTCTCTAATCGCTGTAAGGGAAAGGTGGGTTGTGCTTTAACAACTTGATGTTTCCATCTCCAAGAACGCCTCAGTCCCCACAGGCCTTCACTCACATAAATATTCATGAGGTAAAGGCATCCATACTGGGCTGCTCATTTTGTGCACACATTAAAAGACACATGGCCCATTTAAAGCTTTCAGATAGAAGATTTCTGTGACCTTCATTCAGGTGTTCAATAAACATCCTGCTAATGATCATGACGCTGTTCATCACAGTTACATTTAAAAGTGCAATCACACAGTTCATATGACACAGGACCAGTCTGATAATGTATCATTAACTGGTGTTACAGCGACATCTAGTGGGAAAGTTCTGCTTGAAAATGATTGACAGATAATATTTTAGGTTAGAGCAGGAGGGAAATGCCCATAATAAGGAATGAAAGCAGTTTATTTCCTCTCATATACAATCACAATCTCCTTTTCTTTTGTGTCTTACCTTCTTTTTTACTCTCATTTTCACTCTTTCCACACACTTTCCACTCAATAATAATGACTTTATTTCTTCTGCAGAACACAAACTAAGATTTTTAGAACAATACATATTTCAGCTCTGTAGGTCCAGCATAAACATAATTCATAAAACTCCAGAGATTAAATCCATATCTTCAGACATGATATGATAGATCTGGGTGAGAAACAGATCAATACTGAAGTTCATTTTTACTACAAATCCTTCTCCCTGCCCAGTAGGGGGCGTATGCATGAAGAATGTGAACCTCTAAAAATACAAGAAGAAGAAAAATTTAAGTGGAGATTGTTATAGCAGGATAATTTGTTGTAAAAATTGACTAAAGTATATATATGTTTCTCACCCACACCTATCGAATCGCTTCTGAGGACATTGATTTAACCACTGGACTCATATGGAATAATTGTATGCTGACTTATGTGATATTTTGAACTTCAACATTTTGGCACCCATTTACTTGCATTGTATGGACCAAATGAGTTGAGAACTTCTAAAAATCTTTATTTGTGTTCTGCTTAAGAAAGAAAGTCATACACATCCGTGATGGCATAAGGGTGAGTAAATGATAAGAGAAATTTCATTTTTGGGTGAACTGTTCCTTTAAGACAATCTCAGGAGAGTTTTAAATATCATTTAAATTGTACCTAACCTAAACCAAACACCATTTCAAGGCAAGCCATTCCATTTGGGAACAGTCCTGGACACCACTTTCGATGGATACAAGTGACAGGCTGTACAAGTTCAGCTCCTATCTACTTGAGTGGGGAAAGACTGAAATCTACATAACAGTTGCTCAAGATTACAATCAAATTAAATACTTCAATTTAGCAGTAAAATCTGACAACAATGGTATCATAAATTGAGCTTATTTTGTGAAGAGAAAAAATTAAATTGATCCAGCTAATGCACATACACATTCTTGAGTTAACTGACAGGGAATGTCCCTATCATAGGATCTTATAACGTGCAACGGAGGTTGGACGTTATAGATGTCTCAAAGAGGAGAAATAGATATAACTCACTCAAGAGGGAGACACATGAGACAAACAGGTGTTAGTATTTCATCCTGTATTAAATAAATGTCCAAAAAAAAGAGTGCTACCTCATCCACATGCAAGGCGAGTGGGGAAGCGTATAACAACTTAGTCACAACTCAGTCACACAAAATAAAAGGAAAACAAAAAGAAATACAAGTAGAGAGCATCTACCTCCTCACATCCTCCATCTTACACATCCTTCTCTTACGCTCTCTCTCTGTGCAGCTGTATCACGCACCCACAATTACCGTAATCCCTGTAAGTGACCGTTATAAAAGCAGGACTTCCATTTCTACACCCGCCATATTGGGAATTTCAATTTCTCCCATTCATTTTGATACAAGTGTGTCGTCTCAGCTAAACAGTTTCTGCCAAAACCTAAACCAAATGCTAACCTCAACTATAGCTATAGAGTAGGTAGTTCTCTTCAGGGGCATAGATGATATGAATGATCAGAAAAGTGGCAGGAGCACATTATAAACCTTACCAACTTAATTGAACAGCTCATAAATATTAATTAGTTGATTTTCTGGAAGACAGCAGCTTACCTGCAAGTTGTTTAGTCCACTGCCCATGTTGTAGGTCAGCAGAGACTACTGCTTGGTCTCAAAATTGTAATTTTACATGGCTGGCCACATTTTAGTTTTCTCTGCACTTAAATTAACCTAAATAAAATTATTATCTCCCAGAAATTGGGGTAAAAGAATGCATAAGATGAGGTCATAATGATCAAATATCTGCAAAGGTATACTTACCTTGCAAAAGAAGTTCTTCTCCAAAATATCTGGTTCTATAGCAGTACTTCATCATTACAGATACAATTCAACTGATCAAATATGCAAAACTTGGTTTAATTTGCAAATAATATGCTATTTATTTCTATGTTGACTATTTTGTGCATTCTCAAAATATAGTTTGTGATAATATACTTTGGATAATATCATAAGTAGGCAGCACAAAATACAGCGATAAACAATGTTAAAAATATTTTGATATCAGATCACTTAAACTAAATTCTGAGCTTGTCATAAATGCACGTGACTTCCTCAACGCATATATACACATAAATGATGCGATCCAAAGTGCATTTGAACAATGGTGAATCACTTTGTTATGATGTGTCACATTCATATGAGCAGACAGAGAAGTAAGATCATATTTTTTTATCAAGAAAACTCACGTTAGATCATAATACATTTTTTTTCTAGTAAGACTTTTGATATTAGGGCAAAAATAAAACAAATTTGATTTATCTTGTTTTAGAAACAACACTGCATATGATATTTAGATTTTTCAGAGAATGTGTTTTTAACATGTGTATTTTGTCTTACTGCACTGACAGAGTTTTTATTGTCAAAACAAGTGAACAAATCTACCAGTGCTGAAGAAGTAACCCAAAGTATTTAGAACACATTACTGACCTTGAGTAATCTAACGGGATATGTTGAAAATGACATTTTACAGCATGTGTTCTGTTATCTACAGTGAAAGTAACCCTGAACTTATGAAGGTTATTTCGATAAGAAATATCTATTTGTATATACTGAACTGAAATAGAATGTTGCATCATTCATGGCTCAGACTATGTGTTTGATCTCATTATGTGATATATCTTTTTTATCCCTTTACATTTATGACACACATATCCTCACTGTTGTTAATCTTCTGTTTCAATAATAACATTTCTCTTCTGTTGCTTGTATTTCAGACTACACCAGCACCAGGTGAGACCAGTAGGTCATATGCAGGCATAAGCTGTATGCCCACCTATCTTTCTTAGGATTTTGCAACTGCCCACCTAAAATAAGTGATGACACGTATGGCCACCAGAACAATGAGTAGTCTTTTGACCAGGAACTTTAACGTGATGGCTCAGCACAGTTGAGTGAATTGATTTGATTTTATTTTAAAAAGTGTACAGAGGTTCTCTCTAAATGTGCACAGAGCTGCGGGAGCGCAACTGATGGCACAGGCAAGACAGACAATCTGACTAAGCTGATCCACCAATCAGAAACTTAATTTCAGATGTGATTGGATATTTTCAAACAAATCATATTTTCCGTGTCAGTAAGGGGCGGGACCTTTTCAGCAAGCGTCCCTGGAGTAATTTGCGCTGTAAATTTATTTCCCCGCTAAACATAAATACATACATTTAAATTTAACGTATGCAGTTAAGCTTTGTGAAAATACTGCATGTTTTTGAAGAAGTGTTCGTAGATTCTGGACAACCGTGTCCTGTAATTATATCAAATGCCTTTTTCTCTTGAAATCAAATAATTTCAATTTATATTTCTATGTAGGAAAATAATTTCACTATACACAGAAAAGCACATTATAGTACACAAATAAAACCAATAACCATTAACATTTATGTAGGCTAAACATGGTAATACTAGATAATGTGTTAACGTGAATATTACAACACTCACATTAGCTATAATATGCTAACAGTTTATTGCGTTTTATGTATGTACACGTATTAACAATTTTCATATTAGCCTAATGAAAGGAACATTAATGACACCTATTAATTTAAATACATATTTAACATCCTTCATAAATTCACAGTATGCCCACCTCTTCAGACACTACTACACCACTGGGTGATACAACATACTGTCTGGCAGCTTGAAGCCGCAGTAACTCAAGATGTAGTCAGTGTGGCAGAATCCTCTCAAGATAGAGAGATGCTTGACATGTAAGTCATAAAAATCATATTTCACAAGTGCCACAAACAGGATGGTTAGACAGGATCTGTTGTCATAAAACAGACTCTGTTCATTCTCTTCCTCCTCTTGTGCACAGCACAGCATACATTATATGAACACACCCTCAGAAACAAGAAGTGTTGAGAATATGTCAACAATTTTATGAAGGTGCACTCTTTTAACTTTTGACTTTGTGTCTTATTGGAATTACACTGACACCTAGCGGCTTGGATGTAGCATCATTTAAAATCAATAGTTTTCAGTTTCAGATGCCATTGTATAAATTTAGTATTTACCATCAGTCATGATTATTTAAAAAAATTAGTGAAAGTGTCAAAAAACAGGACGGTTACTGAGATTAAGTGAGTAGTATTCAGCTGGTCATGTGATGCTAACATGGCAGCCCCCATGAGGTTTCTCGCCATGTAAAATAAAACAGCTTTAATAAGGTTACTGATTTGGCCGCAGTCATTTTAATGTAAGTGGTCATGATTTCCTTCATATATTGAAAAATTTGAATTCATGTCTTTAGGAGTTAATCTTTTTTAATGAGGAAAAAATTACCGAGAGCACCTTTAATGCTGACTGCACTTTGAACAAATACATGTTGTCTAATTTGTCATTCGTTTTAATTAAAAGTTTGGGAAATTATGGTAGATAGAACATTGAAATGAAATGGAAGAGAAATGTACTGAATTAAAATTCAACACAGTAGAGGACTCACCAGTCCTGAAAAGAAAAGCCTTCCTGAGAACTGGGAGGTCAACGAGGGCACATGGGATTTTCCCAGCGCTATATATCTGGAGGATTACCTGTGTTGGGCGGCCTTTTGCCAGATAATACTTTTCTCTATTTTGGAACTCTTTTGTGAAATACTGGTTCACGGATATTCAAAAGAAGAAAAGGGTTTGGTTTGGTCTCTGGACCATTTTCACTACTCTGCTGGACACTCAAGATAAGTGTTTGTTTCGTTATATTGCTCTGATGTGTTTGCTATCTTGATTTATGGTTATGTTCACGGAATTAAGTTCCTGTATAAGAGTGGCATTCTATGCTGGTGGATTGGAAATACAGTTTAGAGTTTTTTTTTAATTTTATTTTTCTCTCTAACGTTTTGTGGTGACATTTGGTTTATCAATTTTAGTAAACCAAATTTGATTCATGGTGACTACCTCTTCAAGCTTCAAAAAGGACACAAAAGTATAATTCAGGAGTCTAATAAATTCCATGAGACTCATGATTGTTATGAAAGCATAAGATAACGCACGGTTTGGTGCGAAACAAACCGAACTCTAATGTATTATTTAGTAAAAATTTTCACTCACCGATGGTCTCCTGTGCGTGTTCATGAGTCTGCACGTGAGCTTTAGAGCTCTTTGCACGAGAGCAACAGAAGTTACGAGCGTTCAAGCGAAAACTTTTGTTTCACTTCAACAAGACCACCAGTGACATTAACAACATAAAACACAAGATAGTTGCACAAAAACCAGAGAACAGAACTAACAAACATGTTTGAAGAGTTTGTAGTGGAAGAAAAGATGCATTTCATTGGTGGCCTCCATCAAACTGAGAGATGGGGCTGATGGTAGCTCCAGTCACACTGTGACCTACTCAGATTTTAAATGACACACAATTAGTTATCTTTTATGTTCATTTTGTCCTAAGCAGCTGTGTAAAGCAATGGGACATTCTGTCGATCGATTGATTTCTATATTTGCCGTCATGCTTGGTAGTGTTACAAATCAGACGAGGAGTGAGGATCTAAATGCAGTTTTATTGAAAATAACAAAGACAAACGACTGGAACAAACAAAACATCCAGGATGGGAAACCAAAGATATACACTAGAGAAAACATGAACATGGGTGAGGCACAGGGTCAAAACATATACAACAACTGACAACCAATGATACAAACATCAGGACTTAAATACACAAAGGGTAATGACACACAGGTGAGAACAATGAAGTGCTGTTGGCAGTGATGAGGGCAGGGAATTATGGGAAGTGTAGTCCGGGACAGATGACAAGTGAGAAACACAGGGCAGACAACAGGGAATCGTGACAGGTAGACCCGTCTGGCACCAGTGTCCTTTTATTTTATCCTACCCATCAGATTGTAATCTATTACTGAAAGATCTTGGAATGTGAGCAATATCAAAAAGTAGGAAAGACTTTTACTGCTGTGCAGACATTACAGCACATCAAGGTTAATGCGTGCAGTAACATTTTTATGGTAAACAGTATTTAAAAGTATACTTTAATTAAAAGTAACTTGCTGTTATGTAATTCGATTGTAATGCATTTTAAATATGCTCTTCCAACAAAAAATATATACAGAATATACACTAAACCTACTTTACATTTTGTTTACTTGATAGGCTTCTGCTGTCTGGAATCTCATTGGCATTGATTTAACTGGACCATTACCCGAATCTGCGGATGGCTTCCATTACATCCTCACAGCCACAGACTACTTTTCAAAGTGGGTTGAGGCCTTTCCTTTAAAAACTAAGACAGCAGTTGAAGTTGGAAATCATCTCTGTTCCATTATTTATAGACATGGCTGTCCCCAGTGAATTCTCTCAGATCAGGGAAGAGAATTTGTTAATGAAAGTGCATTTTAAAAATATCAGTAATAAAGTGGTTTAGGAATTGGTCCATAGCCTCAATATCTTCATGTCTTCAAATACATAAATGCATGTAATTATTGTATGTTTTAAGGAGCTTTTCATCCATTTGCTCACAGTAATTTTGTCTTTATTTTTGAAGCTCAATCACAGGCTTTGTGAAATGTTGTGCATCAAAAGGAGTGTGACAGCAGCCTATCCCCAAACTAATGCCCTGGATGAACACACAAATGACAAAATTAAATGTTAAGTTTGAATATTGCGTAGGTCAGGAAAGGTTAAGGCAAAAAATAGACTTAACACCTTCAGCATACTGAGCTATAGACTTGTAGTTATTTAACTCCCCCCTAACAATTAGTAAGTACTGTTTATTTTACTATTTGGCAGTGGGGGTGTGGCCGAGCGCCTCGAGCACCTGTTGTTTGTCGTGTGAGAGGTCCCGCAAGCCTCCACTGGGTTTTCCCAACTCAAGCTGTAAAGTAAAAACGAAATTCAATATGTTCTTGATCTTCGAGCAAAACTCCACACTCAGGGGAAACTACCTCAAGAACTTGCAAATAAAACACGGAAGGTTTCATTCGGATCTGCATAAAAATAAATAGCTTTTGTATTCATATCCCAGCATGGTGTATGCCAGCATGGTGTCTGTATACAGACTATTGAAAATAACTAAGCAAAATACAAAGGATTACCTAGATAAGCTGTCACGAAAAGAGTTTTTCTATATAGCGCTGGTTAGCGGTCAGCATTAGGCTTATGGTCTACTGTCGCTAATATGCTACAAAGCCAAATATTACAATAACTTCAAAAATACTTGTCACACATATTTCACCTCATTACGTCAAGTGTATAAGCACACAATAAGCAGGTGAGTAGTTTTTATCTTAGCACAACTTACCTTATATACACCTCAGGATCAAACTTTCCTGACTCATATCCATAACTTCGCGACCGGAGTAATTCTCGTGCGTAAACAGGAAATAAGTCCGTCACTTTGCGGTCCAACTAGAAACAAGTGCTTGTCGAAGGTTCCTAGGTCCGTAGCGAATATGCACTCACCGGCATTGGGGGAATGCAGACGTTATCTCGGCTGGTTGATTGAGTCAAACGGTTTGTCGCATATTTATGACAGTGGGCGTTAAGGGGTTAAATTTGGCCTTGAAATCATTGGTCAGGGGTACTGTAGATGATGCCAAACCTTTTTTTTTTTACAGATCTCATCATACAGTAAATACCATGTTTATTTTTTGGTACCCAGGACTGATTTCACAGATAACTGTACACAATTTTAACGTCTGTTATAAACCATTTTATCTTAAACTGTTGATGTAATGATCATATTTTTTGGACCCCGTTCCATGACAGACAATTGTCACTAATATTCCTAACAGTTTTATGTGAATGGAAACCAACCATGTTTTTAAAACTGCAAAGAAGGACCTCTACTCATACCACCATGGGCTTTCCATTACTTACCTGTAACCTACATGTAAAATGTTAAATATTTCAACATTTTAATATTAATTAACTTAATATAATTAATTAATATTGTTTCATTTAAATTGCCTTATTTTTTAGATTTCATCAGTCTCCCTGTGGAATCTAGTTTTAGTGAATATGTAGCTTCCCATAAAAAAAAGACAGAAGTAAACATTGATAACTCACAGTAGAAACAGAAGGAAGCATATGCCAAAAGGGACCAGAAGTACAGAGATTTGATTTACAATGTTGGTTATGAGGTTCTTCAGATGAATATGAGGAAGCGTGGAAGGAAAGGAGGAAGGATTGTACCTGAGTTCTCAGGACCCTACAACACTGAGAGACTCAGTGGCAAATTTGTCACGTTAAAAAAACCTGGAGTCATTACTTTAAAAACTAAATATAGTATTGCTCACATTAAACCATTCAGAAGAAGCCAAACTGGAAACATGCCTGATGACTGTTCTGATATCTCAGTCTCCAATGGGCCTCCAGAGAGTAACATGTCTTTCAAGATGTTGCACCTACACTCAAACCTCAGCATTCTGTGACCAAGGTACATGATCCTGAGAAGCTCCAAGAAAATTTGCTTCTAAAAGGCCTGACCAAACATATGACAACATCAAGGAGGTAAAGGTAAGCCCAACAGATGAAAGGTCCAATCAGATGTAAAGCAAATCACAGAAGAACAAGGTTTTACAGTATATCTACAAAGATCTCAGTTCGTCATTAGTGGAAATTTTGGCCTGCCTGACCAGTTTGGTTTTGGAGTTATGGTTGTTTGCCTGCAGTGTTTAATTCACATTGGCCTGTTGACCATTTTGACCTGTTGGTGACAAGTCACAGTTAATTACAGGAAGTGGACAAAATAACTGAAAAATAATAAAAACACAATATGCTAATGTGATAAAAATGCATGAACAAAGACGAACAGTATTTGTAAATCAAAGCTCACTTTAAAACCTACACAATTACGTACACCAAATTATAAAATTATTCTTCAATAATATGGATATTATTCATATATTATTCATGACTCAAATGTTTTTGAGTCATGTCCTCTACATTACCTGTTATTTCTATATGATTACTGTTTGCAAGGGTGTAGGTTTGCATATGGATGGTAGGGTTTGTCCTTACCAATATTTTGGGAGGACAAAATTGTCTACTAATATTTCAGCGAACTCCGATCGCATTATTCTTGGAGTGAAGTCATATTAGATCATTTCGATGTGGGGTAGGGGGTGGGTTGTTGTCCCGCTACCAATATAAAGACCAAAACCTACACACTTGACTGTTTGGCACTTCATTTTGCACAGTGTATTTAATGTCGGCTCGTTGGCCCGGTCAAGTTGATTAATTACAAAAATGATTGAAAACATTAACTTTGTCTTTTCTTTTCAGTAATGAAGGTCTGGGCTGCAAATGTCAGTGGTCAGGTAGAAGCTCTATTGCTCTACTTTCTGCTCACTGCAAGGGACTGAGTGGCTTTTTGATCTCAAGTCTCAAACTGTGTGACCTGAAGCTAAAGTTGCGTACACACTGCCAGCGACATCGCGCGCGACAGCGACTCCATCCCATTAATTTTCAATGAGAGCACAGCGACTTCCGGCGACACGAGCTGTCGCGACCATTGCCGACTAGATGTGGGCGTGTCCAGCGACGCGACAAAGTTAAGACAAGTTCAACTTTATTCAAATGAAGAGCGACTAACGGAAGCGACAGCCAATAGGAGAGAAGACGGGAGAGCTCACGTGATCCTTCTCACTCTCTCAGCTCCTGCAGTAATGGAAAGATGGATGAAAGGCTAATTCTTGCTGTTAGAAATTTTCCAGTGCTCTATGATATGTCTCTTCCCACGTACAAGGACATTTTTAAGAAAAATACTGAGTGGAAAGGTGTATCTGAGATCGCGGGGATTTTATGGACCCAGACAGACTGGCATTTGCGTTTTCGCCGCAGATAAACAGCCGCTATGGCAAACAGCACACCTTGTTTCTCATTCATCTTTGATATAAAGCATTTTATGTACTGATTCCATTTATATTTAGTCTTTTCCCTGAATGTGAATGTCATTTATAAACGTTACTAGGCAACCAGTAGTGGGAACACCCACTAGCGACTTCACCGCCAGCCACTGGCGACCTGCAGCGACAAAGTCGCTGGCAGTGTGTACGTACCTTAAAAGTCACACCATTGATGGATATGAAAATTTCGTCCACAAAATTACCGTAATTTCCGGACTATAAGCCGCAACTTTTTTCCCACGCTTTGAACCTCGCGGCTTATACAATGACGCGGCTAATATATGGATTTTTCCCGCTCTCAAATGTTATATATATATATATATATATATATATATATATATATATATATATATATAAAACATTCTGTGACGTGCTCAGTTTTTTACGGCGTGAAGCTTTCATTAGACCAATGAAATTGCCGAACGGGTTAAGGTCAAAACAACTTTTTTGTATACTGTTTAGATTAAATCGAAGCGCTCAAACTTCCCATCATTCTGATTACGGTAGTAATTTTGTCACCCTCACCATGGCAAAGACATGGAGAAACGCATATGATGCTGCTTTCAAGTTGAAGGCGATTGATCTGGCTGCTGCACGGGAGCTTGGTCTTAATGAGTCGATGATAAGACGTTGGAAACAGCAGCGTGAGGAATTGACTCAGTGCAAAAATACAACTAAATCTGAGGCTATTCAACTCCGACACCGAAGGAGATGACTTCAGTGGTTTCAGTGCACTGCACGAGGAAGATAGTGACCAATGACTTTCTTGGTAGGCTACTATTTACTGCAAATGTTTTATTACAAGCCGTGTGTGGCAGCGGGGGCGTGGTCAAGCGCCCGTCCGGGGGAGAAAAGCTGTAAGGGCGCTTACACCTGCGCTAAATTATGTCTAACACCGGTGTCTAATTTCAAGTGCCCTGCTTCACGTGTCCTTCTTGGGAAAACTGTCACACGGGCACCAGTGTGACAGTTTTCAGCAGGGCACTTGACGTTCCAGGTAAGGCTTTTAATGGCCACAGCAATGTTTACAATCAATTTTATAAAGTTTCTCAATTCCTCTATGCGCCAACACTAGACTGACGTGTGTCACTCTCTCAGCTCTGTGGCTGCTGCCTTTTATGCCGCTCTCCCCATGCTTACTAAAATTAGACACCGGTGTTAGACATAATTTAGCTCAGGTGTAAGCGCCTTACCGCTTTTCTCTCCGGACGGGCGCTTGACCACGCCCGCTGCCACACCGTGTTTCGTTAAAGCCTATTTATTTTTGTTACAAGTCGTGTTTCGTTAAAGCCTGAGTAAAGTTCATTTGTTTCAATGTACCGGTAGGCACCTGCGGCTTATAGACAGGTGCGGCTTATTTATGTTCAAAATAATATTTTATTTAAAAATCAGTGGGTGCGGCTTATATTCGGGTGCGCTCAATAGTCCGGAAATTACGGTAATACTTTATTTCTTAGCAACATTTCTGTTCATATATATTTTTCTTAATATAGGTCATTGATGCATACCTGCACTGAGTCATTGAAAAACAACAGGTATGTATAGAATATATACTTATTTATGAACACTTATTTCATTTTAAATACTTACAACATGTTTTGTGTTATTTTCTTCAGAACCATGTACACCGGCTCTGTGCATTTGTTGCATCTTTATTGTTTGCTGGACAGTTGACCAGATGACTCAGGAATGTAATTTAGCTATCCAGAAAGTAATAGATTTTATTTACATCTTTTGGAACCATCACAAACTTGATATTGAACACTTTTGAAAATGTTAAAATGAATTAATTGACAAAAATCTATATTAATCTTCAATCTAATGTTTCAGTTTGCTGAACAATATCTGCTGACAGGAATGATCATCAACGTTCAGACCATGTCTGAAGCTGTGAGCTCAGCACGCATAAAAATAGCCTGCACACTTTTTAGATATCGAGGTGGGTGCTGTTGTAATTCTGTAATACTGCAATAATGTAATGTAGTTCACCTCTGTAGATGCTATCTACACTCTGAAAAATTTATTTAAAGAAGTACAGAGGTAGTGCATCATAGAGAAGACAATAACTTGATGGCTGCAAAAGTAATGCAAGAATGATTTTATAAAATTTCAGAAGGGTCTGAGATGGTTGTTTTCATGGTGTGTATGTTGACATAGTACACTATGATATGATTTCCTAATTAATTCATATTTAATCAGGTAATGTTAAGCAATTTGTTTACAGGAAATGCAGAGGACTACTGCACAGTTTGATAGAATAGATAGAA
This sequence comes from Xyrauchen texanus, assembly GCF_025860055.1. Lineage (NCBI taxonomy): Eukaryota > Metazoa > Chordata > Actinopteri > Cypriniformes > Catostomidae > Xyrauchen > Xyrauchen texanus. The sequence goes on from NC_068303.1 coordinate 32,015,522, forward strand.
TAAAATAGTTTATGAAAGTGTTTTCCCTTTATCATTTGAATTACAATCTGTATTATGTATTTTATATACTGTGCATGCTTTTCATGTTTGTGCTTCTGCTCTGCATTTTTTAGGTAGTGTCTTAGAATGCAGAACAATGTGGTCTTATTTAGTCTATATTTCTATTAATAATATCTAATTTTATTGTTTTGCATGTTTTGTATTATGTGCATATGTGTATTTTGTTGAATGATTTAAATAGTACCTGACAATGTTGTAGTCTCCTGAATTATGTTTTTTATAAACATTTTAATATTCTCTTTTCTTTTGATTATTGTTCTGCAAAATTATAAATAATCTCAATAACTAATCTTATTTCAATGTTATATAATCATCTGTTTTTAAGGTGACTTTGTAACATCTGTCCAGGTACTAAAGATGAAAAACATCCTATCCCTTCATTGCAGACTGAAAGAACAATCTGATAGGGTATTTTGCACTATAAAATCATCCTACCCCTTCATTTCAGACTGATAGTGCAAAATACCCTATCAGATTGTCCTGTTAAATCATCCTTCCTATATATTTCAGACTGGTAGGACAATCTGATAAGGTATTTTGCACTGTCAAATCATCCTACCTATTTATTTCAGACTGGAAGGATAATCTGATAGGGTATTTTGCACTGTAAAGTCATCCTACCCCTTCATTTCAGACTGATAGGACAATCTGATAAGGTATTTTGCACTGTCAAATCATCCTACCTATTTATTTCAGACTGATAGGGCAATATAATAGGGTATTTTGCACTGTTAAATCATCCTACTCCATTTCAGACTAGTAGGACGATCTGATAATGTATTTTGCACTGTTAAATCATCCTACCATTGGTTAGGAAGAATCTTCGGTAAAGTTACACTGGATTATTTTACGTATTCACAGACGTGAAGCAGAAACCTGCAGTAGGAGTTTTTAATCAGGTAGGATGGATCGATAGATGTAATTATAATTTTGTTCTATGGTAGGAAAATCTGACAAGGTAGGACAGAACTCCGGTCCAAAATGCGATGCGTGGAATTATTTATTAGACTTCAGAATTATACTTTTGTGTCCTTTTGATGCTTAAAGATGTGTTCCCCTTCTGTCACTCACTCGACGTTGTGTCGGTTGTAGTGACAAAAGGGGTCTCTTCTGAGAGCGTTGCGTACCTCTGAACTTGAACTTGAGAAAAGGCCAATGTCAAGTTGGCAGACAGAATTTGCATGCCCCGCCCGGACATACGGGTATAAAGGGAGCAGGCGAGCGAATGCCAGACAGATTTTTTCTTCGGAGCCGAACGGTTGTGTGATCAGCGAGCTATGTGACACACGACTGCTTCACCCACCTCTGCAAGAGAGCTTGCTGTTGGATCTGACGGTGCATTCCAGTGGCTTTCTCCTCTCTGCACACCGTGCAGACTCTGTCCCTGGGCGCTTTGACAGCACTTCTCTTATAAAAGAGTTGACTTCTCTGAAAGAGTTTATTTTCTTCTAAAAGAGTTTGATTCTGGTAAAAGAGAAACAACGCTGAACGTCCTTTTCAGGACGCGTCTTTTATTGGATGCCCTTCCACCGCTGTGTAGTTCCTTGATGCGGTCGATTTCTATCCACTTCTATCCACGGTCATAAAAGCTGTCTCATGTGCCTGGGCTGCAAACACACGCAGACAGCATTTTATGAATGGTTTATGTTATCAGTGCAAGAACATAGCCATGGCAACATTGCGGTCGCAGCTTTCTATTCTCATGAGAGAAAGCCACTTCAGCCGCCCACCACATCGTTCCTTATTCCCACGGGATTGAGGACGACCTGGCTGGCGTTGAAGGCAATTCAGGGATGACGACAGGCTCGGTTTTGCCGGGTAAAACCCCATGAACCACCCACCCCCCAGCACGCTTGCTTGCTTCCGTACGAGCACAGGAGGAGTGCGGCTCACTTCGCAGCCAGCCAGCATTCTCCTTCGAGCCCCCAGAATTGGATGACAATTTCTGTCTGATGCTGATGACTCACCAGGGCTGCCACCTGCTACGTGCCCAAGGTTCCTTCAGGGTTTAGGTCATGAACCTGCAAGCGAAGCTGCCCTGGGAGGAGGCAGACCCAGCATCTTCGTTGCTGTGTCTGGTACGTGCTTTGCTTACCCATGTGGACCGCATGCAGGGCTCTGGATGCTCTGAGCAGCTCTTTGTCTGCTTTGGTGGATGGCGGAAAGGGAACGCCGTCTCCAAACAGAGGTTAGCTCATTGGGTTGTTGACACTATTTCCCTAGCCTATCACACCCAGGCCGTGCCCCCCCTTGCAGGTTCGAGCAAACTCTACGAGAAGTGTGGCATTGGCCCACGGCACCTCCTTAGCAGACATCTGCAGAGCGGCGGGGTGGGCAACACCCAACACCTTTGATAGGTTCTACAACCTCAGGGTTGAGTCGGTCTCGTCCCATGTTTTGACCAGTCCGAGCCGGTAGAACTTGGTAATACGGAACAACCGACTGGGTGTTCCGCTTGCACCTTGCACCCTTCACCAAGCTGATCCAGTGCATCTTCTTTCCCAGGTGAGCCAGCAATTCGCTGCCAGACCTACCACGAATCGAGTGCTCCGTGTTGGGATTGGGCTCCACATGCATAGTTCCCGCTTCTGGCAACTCCCTGTGACGTATTTTCCACGGTACGGTCCCCCCACTGGCAGGGTTGTCCCCTGGTCGCCGTGTCTGTAGCAACTCCTCCCTTGTCAGGCAGGATGGCTTGATAACCCCCATGTGTATTAACCACAAGTTACCTCCCCCCAGTTTGGTCAGGTCGTGGTCTCCGCAGGGCCTTTTCCCCCTGTAAGAATAGGAACGGGAAAGGACGCATTCCCCGACGCATCTATAGCGTTAAGATAGCCCCATCTGCTTTTTAACTCTATGAAGAGAAACATAAGAGCGATAAAAGGCGCTGCTGGCTGGCTGGTTTCCATGCAAGTCATGTCACCTGTTTCTGTACGGGTACGGGGAACCTAAGAGCGGTATATGACACCTTTTATTGGGGGCGTTGGGGAGGGTTATGTGCAGCCGATCCAGCTGCTTCTAGCACGCAACAGCCTGCTTGCACCTGGCTCAGCAGCCATGTAACAAAGGGTAGTGCATGCCGTTTTTAAGTGGGACCCCTTGTGTCACTACAATCGACACAACGTTGAGTGAGTGACAGAAGGGGAACGTCATGGTTACTGTTGTAATCTCCGTTCCCCGATGGAAGGAACGAGACGTTGTGTTCCCCTTGCTACGTCACTATCCCTACCACTGTAATGCGCCATAACCGTATACTCGGCTCTTCAGTGAAAACCTGTCAGGCATTCGCTCGCCCGCTCCCTTTATACCCGTATGTCTGGGGTGGGGCATGCAAATTTTGTCTGTCAACTTGACATTGGCCTTTTCTTAAGTTCAAGTTCAGAGGTACGCAAGGCTCTCAGAAGAGACCACTTGTGTAACTACAATCGACACAGCGTCTTGTTCCTTCCATCGGGGAACAGAGATTACAACAGTAACCATGATGTTCACCATAAACTGGCATTGTATGACATCACTGAGAAATTTTTTTTTCTTTTCTTTTACTAATTATTCATTTGTAAAAACAAACAAAAAAAAAAAAAACTCATATAGAGTTATAACAAATCAGGGGTGAGCAAACAATGACTGAATTTTCATTTTTAAGTGAACTGTCCCTGTAATGTTTCTGGAAATGCCTTATTCATTGAACAACAGTATTTGTGGTTATTCAGTCCTGTAAATAAATAAATAATTTTAGGGATTTAATAACATTTCTTTCCATTTGAATTCTGTATATTAAAATTGCAATTCTGCATCCTATATGCTACCTCAATTCAGGTTCATAAGCAGGAACTGAAGTAGAATTTAAATGACATTCTCAATTCAATTCTGAATGCCTCATAACTCACTTATTCTCATCACGTTCTGTACTTACAGAATAACCAATGTGGAGAGCTCATATTGTCCTCTGTTGGTTTAAATTGTCATTCTTTACACATATTGCTAATTATGTGGTTTGCCACTGACACCTCACATTGCTGAATTGTTTGGGGGGCACATTTGCGGTTTAACAATAATAATAATAAGTTAAATAATATCTCTCACAGGACGCCTTATTCCCTGAGGTAAAATAGATTTCACATTCAGCTCTGTTTTTGTGTGTGCTTCTGTTTAGCTGAGTCAGGTCCCGTAAACATTGTCAACATTAACGTATCTACAGTAGGTTGATGTTATGCAGAAAAGGCGCAGTTTAGTTAGTTAATTCCATTTAGATTGTTAGTTTACGTTTGTCAAATAGTTCAGTTACAGTCAATGATGAAACAACCCTTGAACTTAAACTAGTTTCAAGATCATTAATGTTTTAGGGGTTTGGGATGACAAACGTGTGCAGCACTATACTAGCTCAGATGGCCACTGGTTTAACTGGATTGGCAAAGATGTTTGCACTGAAATACAGTACTGCAACTAAACATTTTATTCAAATGTAAACTATTCAATGTATTTGCCCCTAAGAGTTAAATAAGATTGTTGTCAGTGGTGACATGACCTGGAGATGATCTTTTAACAGCTGTAGGAAATTTGGTTGTATAAATGTTCACGGTACAGATTAAATTGCTGCAATTCTCCACCATTATATGTAGGAATATTATGTGTGAGATAGGAATTAAATTAAACTGTCCTTATTCTACATTATTATGCAAGTAAATGTATAATGGAATTAGTCACGTTCGACAACCATTATAAATTTGATAAATGACAAATAACTCGATTATTTGTCTGAATAAAATTCTCTACCATTAAAATCTCATTGTATCCGCTCACAATTTATGTAGTAAGGAATTAGCTTAAATAAGGGAATTATGATTAATTCAATTATTGGAGTAATATTATTCTCATGGCCTATTGAAAAAAATATTGCACATATTTAGGTATAGCTTTGAAGCGAAATCTTTTATAAACAGGGATGAGATTATTTATCAAAATATACCACAGTCAAATTATCTTTGAATACAGACAAACTTTATTGCTATTCTAAACATAAACTAATCTAACACATAAAACATGAAACAGGTTGGTGAGTGATCAATACAGTGAAAATTTACTTTTTGGAGTCTGCTGACAATGCCTTAAGAACCATTTATCCTTTTTTGAGTCTAAATAGATTTGCAATCAGATTACCCAAAGTATTCTACTAACACACCAGCACTTTGAGCAAAGGTCTGGAGATGTACTTGCATGTCATTGCGTTTCCTTGCATTGCGTTTCATTTCCTTGTGTTGCTTGGTTCTTTGGCGTTTGTGAGAAAGTTGGTTCCGTCAATGTTCTTTGTGGAGGATTCTTACAAACACCCCCTCAAAAATAGTGCACGTTTAATCATGAAATTTTATATCTTGAAAATGGTACAAGACATTCTCTACATTCACATTCATTCATGAATATTATACGTGTATGTAACAAAACATAAAATCCCTGGTTACAAATCATACTGGTTAAATCATTAGTTTTACTACATGGATAATACATTACACATTATGAGAAATCTGATTGTCAGGGTATAATATCCATTTGAACCTTGAAGTTACTGTATAAGATTAAAGATTATAATCATCGATTTGTTAGTTAAAGTGATTACAAATCACTACACATATTTTAAAAGGTACATCAGGCTATAATCATTAATTTTTCAGTTATACAAGTGATCACAGTTCATAGAGTAATTTTCGGAATTATCTAGCAAGGCTGGGTATGGTGTATATTATATAGGGTTAAATCTCAAGTACTGGAATGAGGATCTCATGAAGATCACATGGGGAACTCACAAGGAAACCTTTCAAAGAAAATCTGCTTTAGCTCTGTGTGGAAGTTCAGAAGGTCATTCTGAGGGTTTAAGTTTGTGGAACAAAGAAGGATCTTCTTTATTGGTCAGCTCTGTCATTACAAACCCTAGTTTGAAATTAAACAGTCATGGGAGGGACGGTCTCCTTCAGCCATTTAGGTGCCATAGATTCGTTTTTATGACTCTCTAATGGCTCGGTGGGGGATCTCTGATCTGTGATGTGTTCATTTGATGGCTTTGTTCGTGGATAATCCTACACAGCATTCAGTGTTTCCCAACAACATCTTATGCAATATATCATGTTCATTGTGCTGCAAAACCAAATAAATAGTACATTCACAAATTTAGAACAAAGCAGTGGATTATACAATGACGTTAATAATATTACAGTAGGCCTATTGATTTGCTGTTTAGAAATGTAGCCCTGTCTCATTAGCCACTGTTCCACTATCGAGCCACAGCTATGAACTGGTCAACCAGGGCCAATAGCCTTGGATCTCAAGCCACGAGTCTAAAATAGATCTGCATTCCCACCATCAGGCCAATAGCCCCACAGCATTGCCCTAAAACCCACCCTTAATATGCAGCCCTTGTGCCAACATTACACACACCACCCATTTCACAAGCAAGAGGGAAGCTCAAGCTCCGGGACGTGCACAGACATTTTGGGGGGAAGGGGCCCAAGTGGAAAAAAAATGCACTTATCATAATTATTTGTTTAAAAAAACAAATGTTTTTGGTCAAATGTATGCAAATTAGCACATTGTAATTAGTTAACTAATTTGCATATCAATGTGGCGATTGTGATGACATTATTAGACACAGATTTTATTGTATTCACCTGTAGTGTCTCCGTTAAGCACAGTACATTAGCCTGTATGGCCATGATATATTGCCTCAGCTAAACTTTTGCTAACTTATTACATTAGTTAGCAAGACACAAGTTAAATATATTTGTCTTTTGGCTTTTAGCTAATTAGCTGTAAAGTCAAGGTACTGGTAGCTTAGTCTTTTGTTGATCACCACTCACCTCCACACAAGCCAAGAAAAATACAACTGAGATAGGAGTTGGGAGGGGCTGCTGCTTGCCTGTCTGATGTGCTGATGTGTGATGCACTGCTGCGCGGAGACACAGAGGGAGAGAGAGAGGGAGGGAGGGAGGATATCGGAACTCGAAAAGTCTCATCCCCCCGACCTGATATTTAGATTTTTAGTGAATAAATATATTTGTTTGACAGGGAAGATGTGCACAAACAAGAATATATACATATTGCTCGCGTGTCCCCTCCGTGTGTGAAGGATGCTAAGATCTATTGGGATTTTACTGTTCATTACTGTTCAGTTCATCACTGAAAAGGTTTGCTAGCAGCATCACGATGGACACGGAGTTACTGCAACACACTTTGCTTTTTGCATAATATTGCACTATTGAGCACTCTAAGGGTTTTTCAGAAGAGGAGAGAGAAAGTGCGAACACTTGCATGAATGGTTGCCCGATTGCATAAATTAAGTATGACATAAGGCGAAATATTTTCTATTTGTGCAAGTATAAATCTCTGATTGGGGTGTTGCATCTATTATCCCTATATATGTATACATATGTATGTATATATATATATATACACATACACTCACCTAAAGGATTATTAGGAACACCTGTTCAATTTCTCATTAATGCAATTATCTAATCAACCAATCACATGGCAGTTGCTTCAATGCATTTAGGGGTGTGGTCCTGGTCAAGACAATCTCCTGAACTTCAAACTGAATGTCAGAATGGGAAAGAAAGGTGATTTAAGCAATTTTGAGCGTGGCATGGTTGTTGGTGCCAGACGGGCAGGTCTGAGTATTTCACAATCTGCTCAGTTACTGGGATTTTCACACACAACCATTTCTAGGGTTTACAAAGAATGGTGTGAAAAGGGAAAAACATCCAGTATGCGGCAGTCCTGTGGGCAAAAATGCCTTGTTGATGCTAGAGGTCAGAGGAGAATGGGCCGACTGATTCAAGCTGATAGAAGAGCAACTTTGCCTGAAATAACCACTCGTTACAACCGAGGTATGCAGCAAAGCATTTGTGAAGCCACAACACGCACAACCTTGAGGCGGATGGGCTACAACAGCAGAAGACCCCACCGGGTACCACTCATCTCCACTACAAATAGGAAAAAGAGGCTACAATTTGCAAGAGCTCACCAAAATTGGACAGTTGAAGACTGGAAAAATGTTGCCTGGTCTGATGAGTCTCGATTTCTGTTGAGACATTCAGATGGTAGAGTCAGAATTTGGTGTAAACAGAATGAGAACATGGATCCATCATGCCTTGTTACCACTGTGCAGGCTGGTGGTGGTGGTGTAATGGTGTGGGGGATGTTTTCTTGGCACACTTTAGGCCCCTTAGTGCCAATTGGGCATCGTTTAAATGCCACGGCCTACCTGAGCATTGTTTCTGACCATGTCCATCCCTTTATGGCCACCATGTACCCATCCTCTGATGGCTACTTCCAGCAGGATAATGCACCATGTCACAAAGCTCGAATCATTTCAAATTGGTTTCTTGAACATGACAATGAGTTCACTGTACTAAAATGGCCCCCACAGTCACCACATCTCAACCCAATAGAGCATCTTTGGGATGTGGTGGAACGGAGCTTCGTGCCCTGGATGTGCATCCCACAAATCTCCATCAACTGCAAGATGCTATCCTATCAATATGGGCCAACATTTCTAAAGAATGCTTTCAGCACCTTGTTGAATCAATGCCACGTAGAATTAAGGCAGTTCTGAAGGTGAAAGGGGTCAAACACAGTATTAGTATGGTGTTCCTAATAATCCTTTAGGTGAGTGTATATATATATATATATATATATATATATATATATATATATATATATCACACACACACACACACACACACACACACATACACACACACAAATAAAAGAGTAAATTTTCCTCTTAAAGAGTGGCACAAACGAAAGCGTCATTTTCAAAACGCCTCTTCGTTTGTGTGTGTTTTCCTGGTTGCGATTATTACCTCTCCACTTCCCACTATCACTGCCCACACTGGGACAGCGCTTGTGGACAGGTCATGCTCCCACTGCGAGGGCATGATATTGGCAACGTTGCGGTTGTGGCTTTCTCTCGTAAGAGGGCTAATGCTGTCCGACTCGGCGATATGATTCAGTTCACTAGGTGCCCGCCCAGGTGCAGCGGTGTCCGTTTCACTACGGTGAGAGGAGAGAACGCTGCTGCTCTGTGTACGCAGATCGCCTCCCTCCTACAGAAGGATGCGATAGAGCCTGTCCCTCCAGCCGAGGTGAAGAAGGGGTCTTACAGCCAACTGTAATGGAATTGGAATGACAACTGGCTACTTCTAACTCACTCACGGGACACGTTCTGTGCACACAGGGACCTGGTGCTCAGGCAACTCAGTCATTTCTCAGTATGGAGTTAGACTCAGTCTCAATGACAGCGCACATCACCAACGCATGTGCGCAGCAAGTGCTTAACTTCTGGTGCCTGTTAACCTGAAGTGGCGTCTGTTCGCTAAGTGGTGTTCTTCCCGATGCGAAGACCCCCAGAGATGCACAGTCGGATCAGTGCTTTCCTTTCTGCAGGAGAAGTTGAACGTGTATAGCCGCTACATCGGCACATCATGATGCAGTAAAAGGAAAGTACTTGGGGAAGCATGACTTGATCCTCGGGTTCCTGAGAGGCCCGAGGGGGTTAACCCCCCCAGGTCACTCCTCATTCCCTCGTGGGACCTCTCCGTGGTCCTTCAGGGCTTTCGGGGATCTCCCTTCGAGCCCCTTGAGTCAGCTGAGTTAAAGGCACTCTCCTTAAAGACCGCCCTCCTCAAGATGCTCACCTCCATCAAGAGAGTAGAGGATCTGCAAGCGTTCTCTGTCAGTGAACCATGTCTGGTGTTCGGTCCGGTTTACTCTCACGTCATCCTGAGACCCTGACCGGGCTACGTGCCCAAGATTCCCATGACCCCTCTCAGAGATCAGGTGGGGAACCTGCAAGCACTGCCCCAGGAGGAGGCAGACCCAGCCTTAGCGTTGCTGTGTCCGGTGTGTGCTCTTCGCATCTACTTGGATCGAACACAGAGCTTTAGAAGCTCCGAGCAGCACTTTGTCTTTTTCAGTGGACAACGGAAAGGAAGCGCTGTCTCCAAACAGAGGATCGCTCACTGGGTTATCGAAACCATCACCATGGCATACCATGCCCAGCATGTGCCTCCCCCTGCTGGCCTGCGAGCCCAGTCTACCAGGGGTGTTGCGGCTTCTTGGGCTCTGTAGATATCTGTAGAACTGCGGGCTGGGCAACACCTAATACCCTTGCAAGGTTTTATAACCTCAGGGTTGAGCCAGTTTGGTCCCGTGTGTTATCAGGTGACACAAACAGGTAAGTTCGGGTCAGCTTGCCGGGTGTACCACTTGCGCTTATTGCCTTTCCCCTCCCTTGAGGTGAAGACATGCGCTCTTTTCCTAGCTGCGTTCGCAAAAAAGTTTGAACCATGGATGTTCTTCCTCCTTAGCCCAGTAGCCGATGAGTCGTCGGACAGGCTCGCTGCCACCCCAGTACGTGCATCACTTAGGCCCCTGTTCTGATGTAAGTGCTCCACATGTGCTGGTTGTCTCCTTAGGTAACCCCTGTGTGAAGTATATTCCGCAAAATGGTTTCCCCACTGGTAAACTGCATCTTCCTTGGGCAGAGTCCCTCTGTCCTTGGTCACCGTGTTTTTAGTAACACCTCCCCTCCTTGGGTAGGACCTACCCCGGTGCCGCTCTGCATGATGTGCTTCCACTCCAACCTGGTAAGACTGTGTGTTGTATTCCACTTAGAAACCCCCTCCCTCTCGGGGCCGGGTGTGGTCTCTGCGGTGTCCTCCTCTTTGGAGGGACACCCCCCAACGTGGACCTTATATGTCCCCCAGCTGAACGATTTGTTACTTTTTTGGGAAGAACAATGGAGAGAAGGCCACGGCTGGGCCAGCCAGTCCTTAAACTTCTGAGCATTTAGCCGCTCCCCGAGGTGTAGGGGACCAATTCATGCCTGCCAGTGTGTTGGGGTATGTGCTGGCTACGAGGCGCACAGAGTTCTGCCCATCTTGCACTGCCAGTCTGCATAACCCGGTTCAGTTCTTGTGCCGTTTTCAATTGGGACCCCCTAGTGTCAACTCATCGACACAACGTCTCGTTCCCTCCATCAGGAAATGGAGGTTATATCAGTAACCGAGACATAATCCTGTTTATGATCAGATGTTCCAGTCAGACGTGTGATTTTAATCTTGTCATGTTCCCAATTCAACACTCTGAGAATAAAGCCCAAAGTATGCTTCACTCAGACAAAATGCGTGATGCAAATCTCATCATCAGCAGAGTGCGTGAGCACATAATGCTCACAACCTGATTTTTCCAACCACTTTGAACACACAGAGTGTGCATGCACCTGGAGTTATTTGCACTACTTCGTGGGTCCACAAGGTGGCAACACTTACATTTTGAGCCATTTAGTCACTAGCTCAGAGATAAAAGTCTGGGCTAGACTAAAAGTTTGCAAATTCCTCATGCACATCTGTACTGAATATCTTATTTTTGCAACTTTAGAGCAGTTTTATATTTGCCATATAAACAGCGTTTTTTCAAATGGCATTTTGAATCTGAATCATACATCTGCTCTGAGGGGAATGCTGTCTGAACATTTTATAAAAATCAGATTTCTCATTGATTTACCCCAGTAAGTTTAATAAACATGAACAAAATAAGAACTGGCTTTAAATAACTCATTTGTTGCCTAAAAGCTGGAAATACAGACAGGAAACAGTTCCATCTCAGGAAAAAAAAGAAAAATGCAATGTTGCACACATCTCCAAGGTCCCCTCTTATCCCAGGTATAGGTGATGAATGATGGTGCTTACTGTAGCAAATGCCTCATCTGTAATAAATTAAACTGTGTAACTGCAAAGATGCAGTTCGAATCAATGGAATGCAAGGAAAAGACCTCTGTGTCACCCTGTCACCAATTGAATGTGTTTGTTAGCAGTTGTCAGTGGATAGTAATGGACTCAATGCACATTAAAAGCAGTTTTGTGCAGCAAATTCTTTAAACTAAAAAGACAGTCATGAGATCAATCCACATGAATGTTTAGCTTATGCATTCAAACAGCTTAATCCCCTTATTTTCAAACTGGGAGGCGTGGAGATTGACATGTTCACCAAGTGAAATAAAAAAAAATACAAAATACCAGAGATATCCTGATACCGATAATGGTTTTGGTATCAGGTCTGATACCGCGCTCATGTACTGATACTCATACGCTTAAAAATGCTCCGATACCAAAAACTGATACCATCTGACGTATGAATGTCATTACATAAACATTCTGCATACAAATTAAAATCACGTTCGGTCCTAATGAGACTATTTTACTGAAAAAGCTATGATTTAATTATATCAATATATTGTTTAAATGAGTGGGGTGCTGTGAATTTATGGAGACAGTGTTGTGCGATGCCAGCTGCATGTACCTTTTAATCGTCCATGGCTCATACAGGGAACACAGTCTTGTGCATCGAGTTCTCTGTTTGAAGCAGATGACAGCAAACAGAGCGCAAATTCACTTTGTACTGTACTTATTTAATGAAATAGCAGCCTTTGAGGTCTAATAATCACGTAATGGCTTTTCTGGAGTGGGAAGCTCATCATTACATTGAGAAACTTGGTCTTAACAACACAGCAACATTTCAAAATAAAAGCTCTGCCAAAATAAAAGCTCAATTTAAACAAAAAAAATATGACAGAAATGTAATATTCACTGCTATACTAAGGGTCTTTTCAGACCATTCTGGCACCCTAGGCAGGATCCCATTGCTGTCCCCGGTTGGGGTGGGGGGTGTGTGTTTGTGGTGCATTGCGGTGGCCTCCTCTTTGGCGCCCCCACATCAGGGCATTATAAAAGTAATATAATTGTGGAATAATTTACCTGTAATAATTATGGAAAGCAATCATATTGTGCAATTTAAAAGAAGGTTTAAAATGTCTATATTAGAAAAGTATATGAATTAAGGTGGACTTGGGACAAATGTCTCATTTCCTCTTCAAGAGGTTGATTTGAATTACCATACAGTCTGTTTCTTGCCATTTTATTAATATTTATATTATTGTTTGTATTACATTTTGGGTTTTTCTTTTTCTTTTTTTTTGGTTAAAATATGTTTTGTTACTAATGATTATGTTCTGAAGAGGAAGGGAAAAGAAAAGAAAAGAAAATAAATAAATAAATAAATAAATTATTATTTATTTAACTGTTAATGGCAGCGGATATATGGGGTAATATATGGGAAGGAATTGGGGGTGGGAGTAAATAAGTTATACTTCTTTCCACTCCCTTTCGAGCAACTATTATTATAAGTGTAAATAATATTTGTGTATATGTGTATATATTTATATCTATGTATATGGGATAGAGGTCTGCTACCCGACCCGAGCCCGACGGGTCCCGAAAAATGTGCGGTTTCGGGTCGGGTTCGGGTTAATGTTTAATGAACAGCCTCGGGTTCGGGTCGGGTTCGGGTTTAACTAAGAAAAACTAAATAGGCTATATATAGTTTGCGTGCTGTGTGCTTTGCCTGCTTGCTGCGTTGTGGTGACCGCACGCTAGAGAGAAAGTACATACGCATGCAGATGTGCAATATGTGTGCATACACACAGTCAGACACGCAGGCTCTCTCTCTCAAATATGATGATATATATATAAATATCTATATTTTAAATTATTTGTTTTATTTTATCATATCATTATATCACAAAACTGTTTTGCGCATGTGCTACCGCTCTCACACGCTATTTCAGTCACAATACAGACAGACAGCAGACGACAACAAGCAAACCATGTGTCTGATAAAGCAAAAAATTACTGAGGGAAAACTTATGACAGTTCCAAATGATGCAGGAAAAGCTGCAATCTGGAAGCATTATGATCTTGTTGTTTCAACCAGTAAAGAGCCCAGTGGTTACGTGCAGTGTAGAGCTTGCAAAGCTGTCATGGCATATGACAGCAAAAAGACAGGTACATCTTCTTTACAGCGACACACTGACCGTGGATGCACTCGTCCAACAGCAGGCCTAGCCGCTAGTAACAACAGACAGTCATCTCTTTCGGACTATCTATCTCCAACAGCCAAGTCAGTACCAGCTTCTGTAAAATCTAATATAACAGAAAAATGTGTGGAGTTTTGCTGTCGGGATATTAGATCGTTTCATACAGTTGCTGGACGAGGTTTTATTAACCTAGCGCAAGACCTAATAAATGTGGGGGCTACATATGGCCGTGTCTCAGTGGACAGTGTGTTACCTGATCCCACAACCATCTCTCGGAGATGCAAGGAAACCGTGGCCTCCAAAAGACAGGCGCTGGTCAAAGAAATATCGGAGATCATGTCTGATATTAGTGTTGGGATGACCATTGACATGTGGACTGACGACTATCGCAAGATCAGTTTCTTAACTATAACTTGCCACTACATCACACCTGATTTTTGCTTCGAAGCAGAGTCCTTACAACAGCGATGTTCCCTCCTGAAGAAGCGAAAACTGGTGACAACATACGGAGAGAATTACAGAGACTGCTCGTATCTCTACTAGGATTTGATGCTTGTGTTATGAACAAAGTCGTCTGGGTCACTGACCAGGGATCAAACATGATTGCTGCACTCGCGCCATATCATCGACTGGATTGTCAGGACCATGTTTATAACACAGTTCTCAAACACGCTTGATTCTGCCGAACTACGAGACAGCGCACCAGAGGTCACACAGACTTTACTGGCAGCAAAGGCACTTGTGCGATATGTCAAGCAAACGGGTATAATAAGTCAGTTATCAACAACTGTCAGGCAAATGTCAGACACCAGGTTTAGCACAGTGTTCCTTACCTTGGATTCAATTAAGCAGGTGTACGCTGAGCTTCGAGAAAAACTTGAAAGCCGAGGGGAAAGCCGTAAAATCGACGAAATATCTCCAGATGTCTTGGAGTTCCTGCTGGAATTTCTTCGCCCATTTTACGAGGCTCAGAGGGAACTAGAGGGTGACCAGTACCCCACACTTAACCTGGTTGTTTTGTGGCACGAGAGGCTTAAGCACCACTGCAGACCTGTGGCATCTGACAGTCCTCATCAGGCCATCATTCGTGAGCGGCATCTTGAATGGCTGAACCGTAAAATCAAAATCCAGACACTACATAAGCTTGCCATATTCCTTTGGCCAAAGTTCTGTCAGCTCCGCATGCTGTCTCTCCCTGACAGAGAGGATATCCAGCAAGAAGCCAGGCTTCGGATAGCCAGCTTTACCACAGGCAACGAGCCAGCTGAACGAGTGGCTGAACCGGTCACTAAAAGAAGCAAGATAGTGGCAGAGTTTGAGGAGTGGGTGAACGTGCCCCTCGGTGAAACCGCAGATGAAGTTACGCAATACTCCAGCCGCAACCACGACATGGAAGAAGAGCGGGATCTCTTGGGTTGGTGGAAAAACAACAGCGGTGTTTTCCTCTTACTGTCAAAACTGGCCCGTAGTATCCTCAGCATCCCTGCAAGTAGCAGCAGCAGCGAGAGGAACTTCAGTGCAGCTGGACTAACTTTCAATCAGAGGAGGACGGCGCTGAAACCATCAACTGTCGATGCTATTCTCTTCCTTCATGACTCATACTGAGAAGGATGTTTGTGTAAATAGTTTTGCAACAGTGCGTGAACTTTTTAAAGTTTAAAGTTTGAGTTCCAGAGAAATTTGTGACTGTTACACCTGTTCGACCACAGCAAAGTTATGTAATTGGTAAGTTTTTTTCTCTTACTGCTGTGCTGCCTGCTGATAGGGGCCGCTGCGCCTACATGTAGCCTATTTGTTTAATGTTTATTTGTTTAATGTCAAGCAATCATTAAATACAACATAGCATATTGCAAAAATGGTATTTGCTGTGAGAAACAGAATGGACCTCGGGTTCGGGCTTAATATGTAAATGTAATTGTCGGGTCGGGTCGGGTTAAATGATCGCGGGTACGGGCCGGGTTCGGGCTTCAGTTTAAAGCCCGTGCAGACCTCTGATATGGGAGATAAGCTGTGCTATGTTATTTTTATTTTTTTATTTGTGTGTGTGTGTTAATATATATGTATATATTATTTTATTTTATTTTGCTCGAAATAAACTTCAATCAATAATACAACATTATGTTTAAAATGAATTGTTATACTTAAAATGAATTGTTATACTTTCATTTGATAATTTTTTAATGAATTTATTTATTTAAACACCCTTTTGATGATAACATTAAATAAACTGTTGATATGGAAAAAATGAAAACAGGTAAACAGGTATCGGACTCTGTATCGGCGAGTACCAAAATATAAAGGTTCGGTACTCATGCTCGGTCTCAAAAAAATGGTATAGGGAAATCATTACAAAAAACTATGAAAATTAATTGTGAAAACCAATGAAAATAAGCTTACTAGACTGTAGATCTATGGTGTTATAATACCGTTGATGTTGAGAGCATGAATTATTGTCCAAGACTTTGAAAACCATCGACTTACGCTATAAAAACATTATATTTCACTACAGAAACATTATATTTCACTAGAGGTTAAATGTATCACAATAGATATTTTTTATCAAATAGATGCCACATTACCTTAAACTGAGAATAGTCAATACATTTACCAATAGTCAATGAAAAATTCCTTGCTTTGCTCTATGACTGAGGCAGGAGCCATTGTGTAATAACTGCAGCACTTTTTGGAAATGTTTACTTAATAAGGCTACTAATTATTCAAGGCTTTCTAAAAAAAAAATAATCAAATAAAGTAATAAAGCTGTACATATGTAGATAAATCCTCCATCAAAGAGAGAGAGAAGGGACAGGCTATCAAATTAATGTTAACATACAAATAATTGAACAGAAACAAGCAAACAATGAACAAAATAAGCCCAAATTAGGCATTCAAATATATATATTTTTTTAATCACAACAAAAAAGATTCACATAAAGCATTTCAATTTTCTTAACAGAGGGACCAATACAACTGTAGCTTTGGGCTTTTGTTTAGTTGCAATGCTTTTTGGTTAAACGTTTTTTTCTGGGTTTTCACCATATAAATGAGAATATTGTCTGTATATTGTAACTACGTCCTATAGCTCCACTTAAAATGTTATTGCATTAGAAGACACCTTGAACAATTCAGATGTGTGATGGAGTTAAGTGTTAGTTTTTATCTTTTGAGATGTATTGCTAAATTATGGATGTTATAACAGGAGCTCGACATTTTATCAAACATAATGGGTCATCTAATTTTTTAGTCTACTATTTTTGGTATTCCAAATTAGAGAAGTGCAGAAGGTAACTACAGTAGGCCTATGTCTTTGTTACACCTGTCCTGGGGTATCGTGGCAAAAACACTTGAAATGGCAGTTTTCAATCAAAGCTCTGCCTTTCTGTCACAGAACAAGCTGCTGGATGAGAATCAGTCAGGCTTCAAAAGTTGACACTCCACAGAGACTGCCCTGCTCTCTGTCACTGGGTCACTTAGACAGGTGAAAGCTGCATCTAGATCATCCATCCTGATTCTACTGGATCTTTCTGCAGCCTTTGACACAGTCTACCATCAGATCTTACTCTCCACGCTCTGTTCGCTGGGCATCACAGGAACTGTGCTTGACTGGTTGAATTGCTATCTCTCAGGTAGGTCCTTCAATGTAGTCTGGAGAGGTGAGGTGTCCAAGCAACATCAGCTACTTACTGGGTTGCCTCAGGGTTCAGTGCTTGGGCCACTTCTCTTCTCTATATACACACAACATCACTGGGACCATTATTCAGGCACATGGTTTCTCTTACCACTGCTACGACGATGACACGCAGCTCTGCTTTTCTTTCCAGCCCAACGACACCACTGTGACTGCTCAAACCTCTGCCTGTTTGTCAAACTAAATTTCACAGACCACATCTCAAAGACTGCTAGACCATGTAGATGTACACTCTACAATATCAGGAAGATAAGACCCTTCCTATCGGAACATGACACACAACCTCTTGTTTAGTCACATGCCATAACTAGACTGGACTACTGTAATATTCTCATTGCAGGCCTCCCTGCATGTGCAATTAAGACCCCTGCAAATTATCCAGAATGCAGCAGCACATCTGGTCTTTAATGAACCAAAGAGACTGCATGGTACACCACTCCTTGTCTCTCTTCACTGGCTGCCGGTTGATGCATCTATCAATTTCAAGGCTCTGATGCTGGCATACAGAACAGTAGCTGCTCCAGCATACCTAAAATCATTTCTGCAGAGCTACACACCCACTAGAAGCCTGCAGTCGGCTAAGGAACGTCACCTTGTTGTACCAACACAAAGAGGCACCAAAACACTTTCCCGGAATGACCTTCCTAACTCCATCCATGAAGCTGACTCATGTTCTGTATTAAAAAATGGCTAAAAACACATCTTTTCTGTAAGCACTTAACCAGTCACAAAAAAAAAATAAAATAAATGAAATTCTTGTTGCACTTTAATCTGTTTTGAATACTACTATTCTGATTCTAGGGAAATTTTGTAATGGCACTTTTTGTACCGCTGCCTCCTTAAGATGATTCACTTATGTTTTCTTCTTTTGTAAGTTGCTTTGGATATAAGTGTCTGCCAAATGAATAAATGTAAAATGTAGAGGTAAAACAACTGGCATAAGGACAGTTGTAACAAATGCACTCCTTGTCTTCAAGGATTTTTGACACATCACATGTCTTTAATATGCCTTTAAACAAGAATATTACATGACAACAGAAGAAAGAATGCCACAATCTTGGACTTGAGGCTGGATTTTACAAAGCACTAAGTAGAACTGTAGTAGCATACTAGCATCTAAGTAGAACATAAAAACATTTGTAAATTTACAAGAGCTTTGAACTGTTTGTAAGTCCAAGCGCAACTTAAACATATCTTTCTTGCATCTTTTATAGTTTATCAGGGACATTTAATAAATAGAAATAATCAATGTTGATCATTCAAAAGCTATTGTACACTATTTCAGAGGATACGAAAGTGTAAAAAACTTCTTACTTCCTCCAATGGCTAGTTCAAATCAGCTCAGTAGCCCTTTAGTTTGTTACATGGTATATAATGGCAGTAAGGCTACAAGAATACAGTGCTTAGAACTCTAACCAGATGATCTATTCATATTTAGATATGAGTGGTCCAAAAATAATTAAATACTGATACCCATCATTTTAACCCTGTTTTGTGTGCATCTGTTCAGTTTCCAGCCAAAGAAACAAATATTTAGGGTATGTGAGATACCCTTATGATTCACATTGCATGCTTTCATTCCTAATACCACTTGCATTAATCTCTACAAAGTTGATACATCTGAAAACCTGTCTTACAAAAGCCATCATTATTTCTTTAAATCAATTCAGTAATAGTTATTAACATCTGCGCCTTGACAAGTTATCATACAATTTCCATTGTCAGTAATTACACATTAAGTATCTTCATGTTGAGAAGACAAACTCCTGGACATGATGTCCAAATTTTCAGCTCTCGTAACTAATCAATGAAATTCTACTTTATAATGAGTGGTCTAAGTGCTTTTTTGGCAAAACAGGCCTTACTCCATTGTAAAATAATAAGCAACATTAGTTAAGATGATCATAAAAGCTTATGTTCCAATGTTATCAGGAAACCCAGCCACTTATTGCAAAAGTAAAATTGTCAGAGAATGAATGAAGAGTGCAAGACTCAAAAGCAGAGTGATGGGGTTTTATTAAATAACAAAAACAAACTGAAACTACCCTGTAGGGGAAAAACACAGTCCAGGACAATAATCTTCTAGACAGGTTGGGGTGGGACAGACAGACAGAATCAAGACAGAAGGAACACGACTGAAAAGAACAGACTAGTGAGGTAACAAGACGAACTTGCACAGAACAGAGAACATGAGGAGACTAAATAGGGAGAGAAATCAAAATTAGGGCAAGTGCAAATAATGATATAATAATAAGCAGGCAAGGAGGCGGGGTATGACGCAAGACAGACACATGTGGCAGTATGGAAACAAAACAAAGCCACACATTCTCACAGACACAAACACACAAATGACATAAGCGTATAACGCCAGAAATTACAAGGCAACATGCGCTCATGACAAATGACACACAAAACAAAAGAATGCATGGCAGCGGCAACAAATCAATGCCATGCGCTCTCACACCTAGACAGAGCCTGAGCGTACACTGAAAAGCAATTAGCATGTGATGCATGCAACAGGTGACAAAATGAGATGGGACATCACAAATAAACAGGCACCTGAGACAGGAGTGGCCGACCCCCAACACATGAAGACGGATCACAACCCGGATGTGCAACTCAAAGTGAGCACAACACGAAGCTACCAATGTCGAGAGACACAAATAATTGACACAATTGCACGCCGCAAGGATGACATTAGAGAAATGCACTCATGCCAATAAACAACAGGACAAAAGAATGCATGACAATTCCAATAAGGCAAGCCATGCATTCTCACACAAGACTCAGACTAGACAAGATGCTAAACATCAGTGTCCGAGTTCAGCCAAAATTAAAATAAAAATACACTCAAAAGAAGTGGCTGAACCCTGACAAAAAGTACTGTCATTAAGTATGTCATGATACAAGTTGCAGACACATGAATAACTCTTAGTCTGAACTTTATTGAACGCACTACAACAACATGTCTTGCTTTCTAACTCTATGTCAGCCCCGCCTCCGTTACCTGGCAACCTCACAGTTAACATCCAATCACAATGTAACGTATACATGTCATGTCACCACATCTCCCCTCTTAAGATGTGTTCTTCTTTCCCCCCTTTTTAAAGTGAAACATTCAATTACAGACTCACGGTGGGCACATGGTGAGATGCCGCAGTGGATGGCGTGAAGCCTCCACATGCGCTATTTCTCCGTGGTAACATGCACAACAATCCATGTGATAAGATGCACAGGTTGATGGTCTCAGATAATTGGGGCAACTGAGATTCGTCCTCCACCACCCGGATTGAGGCGAGTCACTATGCCACCATGAGGACTTGGGAATTGGGCATTCTAAATTGGGAGAAAAAACAAACAAAAAAAACGTGTTCACTTAATTTCAAAATAATGTAATAAAGTTATTTTTAAATTATCCAATTAAGTACCTTTGAAGTAATTTTATATGTGACTCTAACATGATTAATTTCTTCAGCTTTACATAATATTTTTGTGTCATATTATTGACTTATTTATAAAGGTATTCTAGTTAGCTATCTTTTAACTAGCAATAACATACATTAGCATGCTAAATGGTAAGTAGTATTTGCTACTTGAATATAGCAACATAACAAATGGCGTTTGTGTAATTGTCCTCAACGCAAGCAAAAGATCCACTTTTCTCCAAAATGGTAACCCACCAGCATATTAGAATCAGCTCTAAATTTCAAAATAACAACATTAAACACTATTAATGTTGTTAACAGTTTTCAATATGTCTTTATCCTATGCAATGTACAGTGCAATTATCGTATGTGTTCCCTGAAAATCAATCCAATTTCATTTTTTCTAGTGCCACACTCCTCCAGTTAAGCTAATTTGAGCAAATATATTAAACCTCATTATTCATGGATTTTGGAAAAGTGTTGTTGTCGTCCCATTAAATATTTCAGAGAATATGGAATTAATTATGGGATTTAAACTTGAATTTGAACATGTTTACCTGAACTTGAATTACATCAAACCTGAAATTCAAATGTATGTGACACGAATTCAGATGTAATACACCGATTCAGATATTCAGATTCAGGTAAATTTGACAAAGACATCCGGGGTACTCAGAAAGAGCAATCAAGCCTGTATGTAACCAAACTCCTTCTTAACCAATTACAACATAGCTCACAGTTCACAGTTAGAAAAGAAAGGGTGAAATAGTGCCAACCTGGGATCATGGCTGAATGAGAGCCTCCATCTCTCTCCATCATAAGTTACTTGTTCTGCCCTGTTTCAAAATCCAGAGGTAATTATTGTGATCGGTAAACAGGCTGCTTGATGCATGACACAAATGCTTATCAGATATCTGTTTCTTTCACCATCTCAAAATCAAGGTTCTTTTCCCTTTAGGTTGTTTTCACACTGGGCATGTTTGCTTCGGTCTGAATCCAAGTGCTATTGGTCCCAGCACCCTCCGCAGTGTTGGACTGTAGACTCATGTATGATTCTGTCGAACCCCGGTGCTTTTATGCCATCAACTTGCATCATCACAAACATGCACATGATGGAAAGCAAAACGCGGGTCACTATATCGAAGTTTGTTATTAATTTTGTATCATTATGCACACCACAGTGAACAGCACTTGTGCCTCTGTGTTCACATCCTGTAATTCAGCAGTTGTACATATCCAGGGGAAGGAGATTGTCCAGCTGGTTGCACACTCACCTCACCTTTTCTGTTTCCCTGCCACTCGTGATGCACATGTGTGTTTGTTTTTGTGCAACTGATGATGTCATCATGCTTAAATCGGCACAAACGCATGCACAAGTCATTTTACTTCCAAGTGCGGACCAGAGTACAGGTTGTTTCTCACTCATGTGATACGCGCCACAATCCCAGTGCAATTGACATCAGACCACCTCCTACAGGTAGTCTCGTGTTCTATACCACGGTGCACTTCCCGGTCTGCATGACAGCTTTCATAATACCTACTTTTCCTGCGAAACATGCTCTGTTTCAGACTAAACTGCCAGTGTGAAAGCACCCTTATATTACCTTGAAAAAATTGGTAACCTGCAATTGGTATCTAAAGGACCTGTTTCTACTTGATCTACTCCATAAAATTACTTTCTTTGGTGCAAACAAATTTTTCTGGTAAATTTAGTCTGATTAATACAAATTTTTCAATTGAATAAAACCAGTAAAGTTTTACATTGACAAGTTAGGCATGTTTATGTTACCTCACAACACAATATTACTGTGTTTATAATTGACGTATTGACTATTTTATTTATTTGTTTTACTTTATTTTTCAAATAAAAGAAACAATACCCAGAGACCACTATGGCTAAACCTACTTAAATCTTTTCTTGTCTTCGTTCTCACAGCCAGCAAGGATTTCTTGGAGCAGCTCTGTTGAATGTGGAACACAAAAAGAAAGGAAAAAAAGAAATTAATCATTGAATTGGGAAGTTTGTTAAAGCTGAATTGTGGGTTGGAGGGGGATTAGCTATGGCTCACTAATGGTTGTAGAGGTAGACCTTTCCAGCTGATTTGGAAGCAGTTTTGCAAACACCTTCAAAATTATTTGGGCAAGAAAGGCTAATCCTAGATTAAGGTGGCAAGGTAACCTCTACCAAGTGTGAACACATTGCTTGGTCCACAGCCAGTGGTCAGGGATTCAAAAAGGAGCTAAGATGCCACAGTGCCTAGTCAGCACTGTGCAGTTGCCTAGATACGTATGTTTCCATGGTTCATACAAAATTTGGCAGTGTCCAATGTCTCCACAACACTGAACCTCCAGACCGAACCTTTACCCTCTGGACCTTTTTTCATGTTCACAAAAAGATGACAGAGAATACAGAAGTTCAAATGATGTTTAGTCATTTAGAATGACTAGGTTTTAGTAACAATTCCATTTCTTTCCTCGACTCTGTACCCTGTTCATTTCTCTCTATGCTCCAATGATGTCTTCGTTGTCTCAGAAGACCTGGGCCTCGTTTCCTGAAAGCATCATAAGCCTTAGTAGATCGTAGAATCCAATTTACGATTCATCTTGGTTTTGCGGCCCCTTTCCCATAAGTATCATAACTTAAGTAGTACTTGAAAATGCTCATAGATTTTTGAGTGCTCTGGAGTACTCACAGCGCTAAGAGCATCGTAAGAATGTACACTTAAGGCGGGTGCACGCTGTACGATTTTGGCCACGATTCTGCCGTCTGAGAGTCTCTCGTTTTCTCTCATTGCAGGGCAAAATCGGCAATCTTACAATGGTCAGTGTGACATGTTCACAGACGGCTGATTAATAGCTTTTGCGATGATCTTCAGCCTCCAAAGAAGTTTGGGAAGTGTCTGAAATATAGCTTTGCAGCCGTATAGTGTCACTTCTATTCTCGCACCCGAAAAGAAACCTGCTCTGCATTTGCACCATAACAAAATTTGTGCCCAGTTATCGCTCCACTCAAGCACTTTCAATGTTTTTGCTTCTTTTAGCTCATTACTGCTATTATAGGCTACCTCCCGCACACATGTTCATTCTCAACATCTGTAAATTTCTGTAGTTTCAGGATGTCTTGTTATAGGCCTATTTGACAAAAGCCATCCTTCTTGTGAATGTGAGCCTATACTCAGGATGGAGTAGTTTGTAGCAATGGAAATGCTGATGTCCTGACTTTCAAAAAGAGGAAAAAATCCTCCTCCGTCGTGGGCAAATTTCGCCATTTTGCTTCTATTCCACAACACACCTGTAACGTGAGTCACGTTCACTGATCAGGATGATTGGGACCACAGTCGGCTACAATGTATATCATGCAGTCTGAAATAATGTCGCACAGTGTGCCATGGCGATATCAATGCGTTTATATCATACAGTCTGACAAGCAAAAATCGTAAAGGACTATTATAAATCATAGAGTATGCACCCACCTTGGACACCTGCAGGACAATCACAAAATTACATGTAATATAATTTAAACACCTATAGCTACACTTTATGCTGAGACTTTAATATCAGGATATATGTGTTTTATTTACTTAAAATTTAACAGACAATTCTAATAATAATATTATTAATAATAATAACAACAATTACATGCATAAAATAGAGAGGCCTAGTTTAAATGGATGAATAGATTAACTAGTAAACAAATAAAGTTGTGGCATGATTGATGGTTACAACTGTCATTAACTTGCTGCGGTGCATGATAATCATCCGTATATATTGCTCATCATCCTACATTTACATTTATTTATTTGGCAGATGCTTTATCCTTATCTCCTCTTCCTCTCTGACACCCAAAGTCTACAAGACTACAAGTTGTGTAGCACCGCATATGCAGCATTGCTCTACCGTTATCACTTTTGGAGTAAAGACCAAACTTCTGCTTTATTGGTGAATGTCCCTAACGCGCATCTTCTATTTTTCACTCCTCGATAACACATAATATACAATAATTAGCAGGAACATACACAGGGCCTCCGCTATCTTCACTAATCCTGGAAGCTTTTATATCAAGAGGAATTTATAAAAATGTAATTCACACCTGATTATGGAAGCAGATTGTGTATAAGAAAAAAAATCGTTCTGCATAAAATTATTGTAAAAACAATGTGTAAATATGCAGTTAATTAGGTCGAATATTTAAGAAAATATGTAAAAACAAATTTAAGTGGGGTAAATTACAAATGATTGTAAAGTTACACACAAAATGAAGAAAATTAAGTTACAATGACAAATAGCACTATACGGTCACATTTCAGCACTGTCAATAGGACAGCGACTATTTTAGGTAGCACTTAAAGCGTGTTCTCGCACATTCATGTTAAGTGCAGTTTTGGGAAATGCGTGTAAAAAATAATGAACGTTCGGAAAATTGCTTTTAGAAAACGCTCTTAACTGCTAAAATTGATCGTTATGGGGAAACGCAGCCCTAATCTGTTCCTGCAGTCTAGCAAACAAGGATGTATTATGCATTTTAAATTCTGATTTCTTTCTATAATAGCCAACTATTTTCCCTCATAACTCTTTTACTATTTTCAAGAAAGTGTGTGATTGGGCCAGGTGTACTCTGGGAAGTTTTAACATTCATTGCTTATTTTTCAGTAAATAGAAAGCTATAATTTCTTCCCCAAGCTTTATAGTGTACTGTAAAGGGATAGTTCACCCAAAATGTATGTTGTGCAAGTACATGGTGGCCAGAACTTTGGTCCAAAAAGCATATAAAGGCAGCATAAAAGTGATCCATACTACTCCAGTAATTAAATCCATGTCTTCAGAAGCGATATTATAGGTGTGTGTGTGTGTGTGTGTGTGTGTGTGTGTATGTGTGACAAACAGATCAATATTGAAGTCTTTTTTACTATAAATCTACACTTTCACTTTCACATTCATATTTTGTCTTTGGTCATTTGCATTTGTCATGCTTATTGCCACCTACTGGGCAGGGAGGAGAATTTACATTACAATAGGACTTATATATTGAATGGTTTCTCTCTCACACCTATCATATCGCTTCTGAAGACATGGATTTAACCACTGGTATCGTGTGGATTACTTGAATGCTGCCTTTATATGCTTTTAGGATCTTTAAAGTTATGGCCACCATCCACTTCCATTGAATGGATCTACAGGGCTGAGATATTTAAAAAATCTTTGTTTGTGTTGAGCAGAAGACAGAAAGTCATACACATCTGAGATGGCATGAGGGTTAGAACATAATGAGAGAATTTTCATTTTTGGTCAAACTAGAGAAAAGATCACATCTTTCCTGTTTACTTTCATAGATTCTGACACCTGCGCACATTAATTCTTCAGTTAATTAATATAATAAATAAATACTATTTTCTCACAACATCATATAGATAACACTATATGCATGAATCTGGTGCTCAAACATGCTCATCTTGTTATTTATCCCATTTGCTTTTGTTGGCATTTGACATTGAATTTTTATGAATCACGCAGGATCTTATAAAATTAAGCTGAATTAAGAATATGCATATCAGAGATGCTATTTTCACATACTATTCACAATCTGAAGTGCCCCACAACTACTAGTTGGAAACTGAATAAATGAAGTCTAGGATTGTATTATAGCTGCTATTTGTCTTGACAATTTATCCTGTGACATAGCCGAATGAAGTCTGTGTTTGGAAAGTTTCTGGAACTTTTTTATGCTGTCAGATTTTAGAAATAATAGTAAAGACTATGTTTCCTTGTTCTTAGTCAGTTCACTTCTCAAGCTATTTAGACTTGCAACCTGATTTTTAGGATTCTGACTGAAATCTGGAAAACAATATTTTTTTTATTATTATTTCTCTCTGTTGTTTGCAGTTCTAACTCTAGGCAGTGAAGAATTAATCCTCACACTTTTATTTATTGTTCCTCCTCTTTTGTTTATTGATGAGTTGAATAAATGTACTAACGAGTGCTTTTATTATTTAATCAATCATATCAGGTCAATCATTTAATGCATTTTCAAAAAGGGAGCTATTAATGTTTATTATTATTAATAATAATAATAACTGTTATTATTATCTTGTGTTTATCTTTTGTTTTGTCAGTGATTCCCAACCAAATGATTCCAGAAGAGATTGGAGAGATCGTAGGAAAATATACTGTATGTGTTATATGGTAAGTCTGTTTTTGGCCCACGATATTGCAGGGGTGTATTCCACAACTCCACCCTCCTTTTGTTGTTCTTCCATAATTTAAATATAACCTTTAATAAGTAGTATTAGACTATTAGTAATCAATAAGCATTTTGAATCACATATTATAGATACCGTGTGTATTTGTGCCTCTCTGAGAGGTGACATCCCCAAGCCAGGAATGCATTGACAGAGCTCTGTCATTTAGCCAAATTATTTAAATTGTACATTTAGTGGAATACAGTTATTATATTTTGTATTTATATACATAATCCCATTACAAGTATTCTGTTACTCCCCAACCCTGATAATAAAACATGTGCAAACTTAATAGCATATACAAAAAATGTCCAATTGTTGAGGATTGCTTCTTTCAGATGTGCAAAATAGAGCCACATATTTGTGTGGTTTGTCTTAATGAATATGCAGTTTATGGCATACCTCCAACACACACAAAATAAAAGGAAGTGTCAGTGCAAATGGATTCCAAAAAAAATATTTATCAAGCCTTAACATCACTTACATGGATTGTATCTTTTGTCAAAAGTGATTAACAAAACTGGATATATTAAGGTAGAAACCGACGTAAAAATTTTCTTATGCGTACCTCAACTGATAAGCATGCGTACACAGTTTATTGTGCTCATGCTCAGGTGTGCCAGTGTACGGCAATGCATGCTGACTTGATTATTTTTAATTTTTTTGTGATGCAAATATGAGTCAGTGACTTGTTATTGAATGAGTGAACCCAATTACGTGAACAAGAATTTCAGAAAGTCCAAATGTGGTCTTATTTAGATTATGTATGCATAATGTGAATGGTTTATTTTAGATATGCGTTGTAACATAATATTTATTTAGCCCTACCTGCACGTTTCCATAATAAATAAATTTTGAGACCTATGAGTGTGAGAGATCAGCCAAGCTTGATTCCACCCTCCACTCAACGATCACTCTCCCCGGATGACTAATCACACACACCTGTTCACTATTAGCAACCTCATCAATTACTTCATCAACCAGCTCATAAAAACACTCACCGTGATTCCAGTCCTTGTCAAGCCTCCAACAGGAACAGACTGTTTCCTCCCGTATCCTGTGAACCCTGAACACCTGAGTATTCCGCTTCCTTACCTGACTCAATACTAACCCTTTGCATTGTTGTTCTGCCATCTCCAGATCTCCCGTCCGATTCCTGAAAGCCCATGTTTGATATCTGTCCAAGTTGCTCCGACCAGTCCTAGAAGAAAGAATGGATTAACGAACTGAGACTGAGTATTATGCCACGATTGAAGTTATCTGGATTACCTGTTGTTCTCCGTACATCCAGCGACCTTCACCAAACCTGCACCTGAAAACTCACCTTATACCCACCTTGCACCATTACCACCCAAAATAAAGCTGTGTTTGGATTCACTTACCTCTGCCTCCTTGTTTATATCCTGGCAGAAGGCTTGACCCACACTGCCAGTGAATCCAAACAACCCGAAGACTGCACTTCCGCAAACCCCGCTTCCTCTCTGGTGTACGTCGCCAAGTCCGCTTCCCGACCAGCGCCCTTCTCAGGTCGGGCGGAAGATTGCAACGGATTCTTGCTGCAATCCTCGCTCATCCTTGAACAACAACCTCAATTGTATCCTACAAAAGGATCAAAGATCTCCATCATGGACCCAACAGTTCGGCTCTTGGCTCTCAGTCAGGGGAATCAACCCCTGGAGGCTTTTGTCGTGGAATTTGGTGCCCTGGCAGATCAGGTCGACTTCAATGAGGTAACCCTTAAAGATATTTTTCGTTATGGGCTAAATGAGCCAACTTCTTCTTATATGCCTGGTGGTCGCTGTTCCCTCAGCCTGGTTCAATATATTGCCCTCGCCCTACTGTTCGCTGGTCGTTTTTCACCGTGGGGGAGGTGGACACTGAGCCAGTGTTCCACAACATAGCCAGCAAACAAACCCCCACACCAGTCGATTCCCTTGAGCCTGCACGGTCCACTTCATCTGCCCGGAGGAGAAAGAGAAGACGGGCTTCAGTATCCCAGCCCACGCCTGCCCCGGTCTGCGAGCCAGAGCCCACGCCTGCCCGGTCAGCGATCCTGAGCCTTTGCCAGCCACGGCCAGCGTGCCTGAAGCCACGCCTACCAGGAACAGCGTTCCAGCGTCGCCAGTCGCATCAGCCCGGAGGAAGAGGAGAAGGGGAAAGGTCTCTGCCCTCCAGCCTCCGCCTGCCGCAACCCTGTGCCCAAAACCCCCCTTGGTTCTGCCCTCAGCGCCCAGCAAACCCAAACCGGCGCATACCACGGTAACCCAGCCAGCGCCGGTAACCTCGACCGTCCCTGAGCCAGTGCCAGCAGCCATGACCGTCCCAGAGCCAGCGCCTGTAGCCTCGACCGTCCCAGAGCCAGCGCCTGTAGCCTCGACCGTCCCGGAGCCAGCGCCTGTAGCCTCGACCGTCCCGGAGCCAGCGCCTGTAGCCTCGACCGTCCCGGAGCCAGCGCCTGTAGCCTCGACCGTCCCGGAGCCAGCGCCTGTAGCCTCGACCGTCCCGGAGCCAGCGCCTGCAGCCTCGGCCGGCCCCATGACCATGCTCCCTGTTGGCCGAAAGAGAAAGAAGGAAGAGGGCGCCTTCTCCCCAGTCTCTACCTACCTCTGCTCCGCCCTCAGAGCCTTCCACGGCTCTGCCTGCCTCTGCTCCGCCTCCCGAGCTTTCCAGAGCTCCGCCTTCCGAGCCTCCCGAGCTTTCCAGAGCGCCGCCTCCCGAGCTTTCCAGAGCTCCGCCTACCGAGTCTTCCAGGGCTCCTCTCAAGCTTCCCAGAGCTCCGCCTCCCGAGTCTTCCAGGACTCCGCTTCTCAAGTCTCTCGAGCCTCCCAGGGCTCCTCTCGAGCCTCCCAGGGCTCCGCCCCTCAAGCCCCTCGAGCCTTCCAGGGCTCCGCCCCTCAAGCCTCTCGAGCCCTCTAGGGCTCCGCCCCTCAAGTCTCTCGAGCTTTCCAGAGCTGCTCCTCTCGAGCTTTCCAGAGCTCCTCCTCCCGAGCCTTCCAGGGCTCCACCTCTCAAGCCTCTCGAGCCTTCCAGGGCTCCGCCTCTCAGGTCACTCGAGCCTTTCACAGCTCCACCTCCTGAGCGTCCTATGGCACTTCGCCCCGAGCCTCCTACAACTCTGCTCCCAGAGCCTCCTGAGCCTCCTATGGCTCCGCCTCCCGAGCCTCCTACGGCTCCACCCCTAGAGGTCCCCACGGCGCCACCTTCCTCGGCTCCACCTCCAGAGCCTTCCAGGCCTCCGCCTTTAAAGCCTCCTATGGCGCCGCCTCCCACGGCTCTGCCTCCTGAGCCTCCCACGGCTCTGCCTCCTGAGCCTCCCACGGCTCTACCTCCTGAGCCTCCCACGGCTCTACCTCCTGAGCCTCCCACGGCTCTGCCTCCTGAGCCTCCAGAGCCTTCCTCAGCTTCGTCTCCAGAGCCCCTTGCAGCTCTGCCCCCAGGGTCTCCGGCGGCCTTGCCCACGCCTCCTTCGACGCCACCACCCAAGTCTTCGTCTGCTCCGTCTCAGAAGTCCTCCTTGGCTCCGCCAGCTCCCCTAGTGGCCACTCTTCCTCCCAGGCCCCTTGAACCAGCCCTAGCCCTATGGCCACCCCCTAGGTCACCTAAACCTGTCCCTGTCCTGGAGCCACATCCCAGGCCCCCTAGACCTGTCCCTGTCTTGTGGCCGCCTCCCAGGCCTCCTGGACCCGTCCCTGTCCGATGGACACCTCCCAGGTCCCCTGAACCGGCCTTTGCCTTGTGGCCAGCTCCCGGGCCACCCAAACCTGTCCCCTTAGTGTGGCCTTCTCCCAGGACCCCTGACCTAGTCCCCGTCCTGTGGCCTCCTCCCGGGCCTCCTGACAATGTTCCCGTCCTGTGGCCTCCTCCCAGGCCTCCTGACCCTGTTCCCGACCTGTGGCCTCCTCCTGACCCAGTCCCTGCCCCATGGCTGCCTCTCAGACCTCCTGACCCAGTCCCCATCCTGTGGTCACCTTCCAAGCCCCCTGATCCAGTCCCTGTCCCACAGTCGCCTTTCAGGCCCCCTGACCCAGTCTCTGCCCTATGGCTGCCTCCCGGACCTCAACCCAGTCACCTACCAACTTCGCCTGCCTGCTCCGTACCGCATCCACCCCACGACGTGGGGGTCCAATGTGCGCTGGCGCGGACTCGGGGGGGGGGGGTACTGTGAGAGATCAGCCAAGCTTGATTCCACCCTCCACTCAACGATCACTCTCCCCGGATGACTAATCACACACACCTGTTCACTATTAGCAACCTCATCAATTACTTCATCAACCAGCTCATAAAAACACTCACCGTGATTCCAGTCCTTGTCAAGCCTCCAACAGGAACAGACCGTTTCCTCCCGTATCCTGTGAACCCTGTGAAACCTGAACACCTGAGTATTCCGCTTCCTTACCTGACTCAATACTAACCCTTTGCATTGTTGTTCTGCCATCTCCAGATCTCCCGTCCGATTCCTGAAAGCCCATGTTTGATATCTGTCCAAGTTGCTCCGACCAGTCCTAGAAGAAAGAATGGATTAACGAACTGAGACTGAGTATTATGCCACGATTGAAGTTATCTGGATTACCTGTTGTTCTCCGTACATCCAGCGATCTTCACCAAACCTGCACCTGAAAACTCACCTTATACCAACGTTGCACGATTACCACCTAAAATAAAGCTGTGTTTGGATTCACTTACCTCTGCCTCCTTGTTTATATCCTGACAATGAGATATCAGGCAGGTGTAATATACGGTATGTAATATGTCAAGCACATTTTTGGAGCGATTATACTAGTTAAACATAAATAAATATACAGATGGTTAAAAGCTCTGCAAAAGTCTCCTATTTAAAACTCGCCTAAATATATTTTTAGCAATTTATCCTTCAGCCTCTTGTTTGCTGTTGTTGGAGACACAAATAAAAATGAATGATTTCACTAAAATGCACAGTTTTATTAGGATATTTATGGACGTTCTGTAGGTGGAGTCCATGCACTTGTTCAGGAATTATTGATAGGCACATTATTTTATCTAAATATTTTTGAGGCATCTTGCTGTCGCTCACAAGTTGTGTTGAGAAATATGTTTGAAAAGACATCAGAAAACAATCCCGATATACATTATATTGATATACAATCATATTTGAGATCATTTTAACGGCGTCTTTTATAAATGAGGCACTCTGATCATCCACTGGGGCTAGCTGTTTTCCCCTACATTATTAAATGCTGTTGTGTTTCTTACACCAGCTATGTGTGGCGCGGCATTAGGGGAAAGCAGGGAAAAACTAAAGATGTAAATATAGCTGACTACGCCACCCTGTTAAACAGGGAAATTTGAATATTTAATTAAATCACCCATAAAGGGCACACAGGTTCACTTGTTTCAACCAAAGAACCCAAGAAAATACAAAAACCTTTATTTACTACAATTATCAAGCAGTAACTTTAAAACATTTAAAAGACTGTAAGACCCTGGCAGAAAAATGCACACATGAACACAGACACTACAAAACAAGAGACCAAGGCTTACCAGTGGCAGGTAGGCTAGCTGACGAGCACAATGATCTTTTCATGAAATATTACCACCCAGTGCACTAAACTCACCATGCACACATCAGCACATAAATGAGGTCAAGCGTGAATACACATCACTCAGTGACAGAAGTACCACCACCACACAAGGAGGCAAGCTAGCTGCCTGCCTTGGGTATTGGCTCCTGTAAACATAAACAACAGTTAACCACAAATAATGAATTACAGTTAAACCATGAAAAACAAACACTTCAACAGCACGAGAGTGTTCACTGTTGTTAGATAGGGATAATTAAGATGTGAAACATCTATGAACAGATCAATACAATAAATCAACAAAACAATTAACCTCACAGGCCCATTAGTCACACAATACCCAAGTTGGACAGAGCCAGAGATGAGGCTAGATGAAAAAAAAAATTATTAACTCAAAATAGCTCAAGGCTAAACATCATACAACCAAACAAATAAGGACAAAACCCACAAATAGAGACAAACAACCACAAACAAAGCAGCTTAATCAGATGAGAGGTTTCCTAAAACACCTGATTATTCTGCGGGAAATGTTGCCCCACCGGATCAAGCAGCCAGATGTTTCTTAAATCCCCAATTGTTCTTCCTACAAATTAAACAAAGGATTGTTTACAACATAACTATTTAAAAATATGCCTAAATACCAATAGTTCCACATACCTTCATGTTGTAGCTCCAACTGTATATAAATCGCACACCCACTCGAATAACAAAAAGGCATCAATACGCCAATAAAACACTCCAAAGTGGAGGAAGAATGTTGAGGGGAGATCCTTGAAGCGGTGCTCTGACACACAAGCAGTGCCCTACAGTTCCATTTTATATGATCACTAAAGGCCACAGGTGTGGTACAATAATTACAAAAAAATATCTGTGAAATGCCCACTGTTTGTACCACTGCATATGCCTAGGATCATGAATTTTAGAGAATCACCTGCCTCCCAATGGACTTCAGTGACATCCAGATTAGAACAGATAATTTACAACCAACCTATGACATTTGTTTACAAATTAAGAATTTAGTTGTGTTGAACCTGATAAAAGTTATGTCTCATAATAACTGCACACACATAGACAGAGGAAGTCCATGTTTGGAAAGTTTGGGAATTTAAAAAAAAATTGCTCAAATGTTTTGAGCTTGCAACCAGATTTATCCAATCCGAATGAGGGTTGAAGTAAATGGA
Organism: Xyrauchen texanus; assembly: GCF_025860055.1. Lineage (NCBI taxonomy): Eukaryota > Metazoa > Chordata > Actinopteri > Cypriniformes > Catostomidae > Xyrauchen > Xyrauchen texanus. The sequence continues at coordinate 32,049,591 of NC_068303.1, forward strand.
TTTTGCATGTGCTTATAATTACTAGTCCCTTTTTTGTTGTTGCTTTGCTAGCTTGAAATTGTAGAGAAAATTTTGCCTTTAGCTCTTTCAATTAATTGCAACTCACTCTTGGTCTTCATTGTCCACACTGGTCTACTGGACAAGGCTGCCCACTCAAACAGTGGTCTCTCGTTTGGACCCAGCTGACCTTTTTCAATAACCTTAAAGTGGGAGATGCGGGCAATGCTACTTTTAAATCAACTACTACAATGGTAGGTAGATTGCAAATTGTAAGTGTTGGGTCTTGTCTGGTGAACAGAAATTGAATAAGTTGTAAAGCCACAGCTTTGTTCAATGTTCCTGTTCATTCAGATTAGTGAATTATTTGGCAGTTATGGAGTTCTTACTCACTTCCTGTTCTGGTTGCTGCCGGCACGCTGCACAAGTCTGTGTTTGTAGCTTGCTAGCCTGCTAAGTATTGCTTATTCTTATACGTATTGTTTTATCCTTTGCCATTTTACCATGTGCTTCATTTTCCCCACTTTTCTACGGTTTCAACTGCGTGTATTTACCACGTGTACGTTTCTCTCTTTTTTTCCTTTTAATTTCCTCTTGTCTACATCTCGTGTATCAGCTGCATGCATTTGTTTTCGCCACTGTGTTTTACATGGATTATTGCATAAATCGCAAGCATCTACTGATTAGGAACCATATCAGTCTCAAACCCTCACCACTCAAGAACAACAATAACAACTACAACAACAACAAACAAGTGCGGTAAGTCATGGCATCCGCTCATGTTATTTCTTCCTGCATTGCATGCCACATGTCTATAATAGCTTCCGTCAGCAGTGAGTGATTTACATGTGATAAATGTAAGCAATTAATGAAGATTTATGAGTTAGAGACTCACACATGCTTTGGTTCCGGCTGAAGAGCCCCCGCAGCAGGGTGTTTCGATGACATCTTGGTGGCATACTCGCTCAGCAAAGTGAAACCACTCTCCCATTCCTGTTAAGGTTTCCAATTGATTCTCTGCACTCAGTGATCCACCCACTGAGAATCATGTTGAAATAGCCTTAGGAAATAGAACGAGGAAATAGAGACTTCAGCCATTATTGTTAACCCTTTCCAGCCGGAGCGTTCAAATTTGGGAACAATTATTCCCATGGTTCCGGTCTCAATATCGTCGCCATCCAATCACCGATTTTATTTCTGAAAACTGCCAGATACTCATGACAACATAAGTTAAAGGCACATATGATTGGTTAAGGGGCTACTGGGCTTGAATAATAAATATATCATCATCGTCATCCTCCATTTGCCCGAGCAGAGTCAGTGAGGACGTCACGGGAGATTACCTCCTGTGTTGGATTTACTGCTTCAAATTGAAAACTGAGACGATATTTCAAGGTAAGACAAGTTATTTAACATGTGTTGTCAATATTGTCTATTGAAAGTCAAAACATTTTAGTTAAAGCATTTATTTGTAGGTTTTATTACATTTCCCATGCAATAAAAATGAGAGATATCTTTCTATAATGTAGCAGATAGACTTACCCATCCATCAAACAGTAAAAATAAATAAATAAACATTCAGCTGTCAAGTTATGCTAATGAGAATTTGGGGGTAAATTGTGCTAAAGTGTCCTGAAAATAATGGCAGTAATTGTCCTAAAAGTAGGCGTAATTTTCTATATCCAATATATATATATGGATATATAAATATATATATATATATATATATATATATATATAATGTATGTATTTATTTGGGGTTAAATATGACATTTCTTTGACAGGTTTAGAGAGAATCATCCATTCTACATAGAGTTTTCGACATGTCTGGAGCAAGAACACCACACACTGCAGCGACTGCATTTAGATTTTGTGTAGCTTCCTGTTCACAATGAAAGTGTGAGATTGCTGTCTGCAGTTGGACATTCTGGTTAGTCTGCAAGCTTTTGGTTACTATTCAGTGTATGGATTTATGAAGAACACACTGCTGGCTAAAAAATGCTGTATGAATTCATATTGATAAAGGATGATTAGCCTTAAATAATCATACATATATTTATATAATTTGAAAGCCCTAGTTCTTCTCTTCAAAATGGTATACAGAGTTTAGGTTTGTGATGTTATATGAATATTAATATAATATGAATTTGGATATGAATACCATATTCTGGCACAGAATGGAATTTTCTGAATTTTGGGCTCAGGCTGGAAAGGGTTAAATGTTTTTCGGGGGCTTGGGCATCTGACATCAGATCAAATTTACAAGTGCTGGCTAATGCTAAATGTAGATATTCTAAAATTGATATTCATGTCGGCACTAATGATGTCTGGCCTCGTAAGACAGAAATCACTAAAGATAATGTTAAAGAGGTGTGTGAACTTGAAAAATATGTCAGACACTGTAAAATGCCCTGGCCCTCTCTCTGCTCATTGTGGTGATGAGGTTTATAGTAGATTTGTGTCACAGAACAGCAGGATGTCTGAGTGGTGTCTGGAGATTAGCATAGGATTTATAAACAATTGGAAGAGTTTTTGGGGTAGGCCTGACCTGCTAAAGGGAGATAGACTTCATCCCTCCAGGGAAGGTGCTGCTCTCCCCTCTAGTAATTTGGCTCTAGTAATCTTAATAGTGATAGTATCTGATTAACTGGGGCCCAGGTCAGGAAGCAGACAAACTGGTTAATCCGAATGTCTGCTAGCTGCCTTGAGACATCACACAGGTCACATAAACTACAATACATAGAGACTGTATCACATAGATATCATATAGAGACTGTGTCTGTTACCCGAACTACAGAAATGAAACCCTTCACTAAATAATTTAGAAAAAATTGTATTACGGTCAAACTTGAAAAAATAAATAAATGGAAGATAATAATCATATAAAAGGTTGGACTTCAAAACATTAGATCTCTTTCAACCAAAGCACTAATTGTAAATGAAATTACAGATCATAATTTGGATGCACTCTGTTTGACTGAATCCTGACTTAAACCGGATGAATATATTCAGTTTATATATAGTTGATATATTTTAAATGAATCTACTCCCCCAGGTTATTCTTATAAACATGAGCCATGTCTAAGGGTCAGGAAGTTGTTGCTACAATTTATAGTGAAGCTTTTGGGTTTACTCAGATGACATGAAGTAAGTTTAAGTCTTTTGAACAAATAATGCTTAACGTGACACCATTATATAAATAAAAAATCTTTGTTGTCTTTTGCCCTTGCTACAGTATATAGATCACCTATGCCGTATTTTGATTTCCTTGTTGAATTTGCAAATTTTCTATCAGATCTAGTAGTTACTGTAAATAAAGCTTTAATTTTTGGTGACATCAACATTAACATAGTAATAATTATGAAAATGACACATTGGGATTAGCATTTATCAATATACTCAACTCTCTTGCAGTCATACAAAATGTGACAGGACCAACTCATCACCGTATCATACATTTGATTTAATTCTGGCATATGGAGTTGAATTTGATACTAGAAAATTCCTACTGGAGAGCAAAGACATCTCAGATCATTACCTTGTCTCCTGTTTGATGCGATCAGCTAATGTCAGTCAATCTACACCATGCTATTGATCAGGTAGAACAATTATTTTCGACCACTAAAGAAAGCTTAAAGAATAATCTTCCAGAATTGTCTCACATACTCAGTAAGCCAAAAGTCTAGAAGAACTAGATGTAATAACAGAAAATATAAATACAGTCTTCTCTAGCACTTTTGATAGTCTTGCCCCCCTTTGATTAAATAATAAAGAAAAAAGCCTGCACAATGTTACAATGATCACACTCATGCTCTCAAGAGAGCAGCTCTGAAAATGGAGCGCAAGTGGAGAATACAAAATTAGAGGTATTTTGCGGTGCATGGAAGGATAGTGTCTGTAGCTAATAAAAGGCACTAAAAGCTGCCATGTCAGCATATTTTTGCAAACTCATAGAGAATAACCACAACATTTGCCTTTTAAAATTAGTTTTCTGTATTATTTTAGTCAATAACAGTGGTAGTGAGTTCCATGTATTCATTTTCCTTTATAGTACTGTACATTTAAGGAAATTGTTTGTTGCTTTAGGTAGTAAAACATATGTCAGGTGGCATATGTATATGACAATAAATTGAGTTTTAATTGACTGTACTGATACATACTGATTAAAATGACAACGTGGCTTGTTGAGCACGTTACAGCGGAGACAAAGAGCGTGTTGAGGCTCACGGTATTCTCTGCAGCGTCCACGCACAACTCACCATGCGCCCCACCGAGAGCGAGAACCACATTATAGTGACCATGAGGTGGTTACCACATGTGACTCTACTCTCACTAGCAACCGGGCCAATTTTGGTTGCTTAGGAGACCAGGCTAGAGTCACACAGCACACCCTAGATTCGAACTCGCGACTCCAGGGATGGTAGTCAGCATATTAACTTGCTGAGCTACCCAGGTCCCCAGGATTTTGGATTAGCTATCTTTTCAGATTTGAGGTACCAAACATCCTGTCTTCAACTTTGAACCAGTTAAGATGTAAATGCATGCTATTAGTATTTGTGACAAACGGACACTGGAAAGCAAGGCATGCCACCTTGTTCTGTACTAACTGAAGTTTGTTTAAATATTTTTTGTGGCATTAGCCAAAATTATCTGGCAATAGCTATGAGAGAAAAATAGTACTTAGTACATGTAAAATATTTTCTACATTGCCTTACTACAGCTAATGCCTTGCCCATCCTATTAAAAATGTTGTCAATGTGTTTTGACAAGGACAATTTGTTATCAATGGTGATGCCCAATATCTTAGTTTCCTTTACATGCTGGATGGGTGTTTTATTTATATCAAGCTCTGGCTCACGCCTTATAGAATGATTTGAACCAAACACTATTCTCTTTGTTTTAGATGTTAAGTATCAGTTTGATTTCAAAGATCCATTTTACAATAATACCTAGCTCCCAGTTCAAGATAGGAGTCAGGTCAGAAGATGTTGTTGCAGATCCATATACTGTAATGTCATCTGTGAACATCATTTATTTAGCATTTTATAAATAAAGCCTCACCTGAACCAGATATTCTGTCGCAGCACAATAGTAAGGTCTTCATTAATTTCATTACTGATAAAATAGAAATCATCAAAAATAAAATTGGAATTATGCAATCAACTGTCACAAACCTCAAAAAACAGTATATTTGAATTTTTCTCATGAACAACTCCAATCTTTTGCTGTCATAGGTTATGAAGAGCTAAAAAATTGTATAAAGCCACAACATGCATGTTATATCCAATACCAAATAAGTTTTTAAAAGATGTATTCCTTGTAATCTCAGAACCTCTTCTTAATATTATTAACTCCTCGCTATCCATAGGACATGTCCCAAAAAACTTTAAAATGGCAATTAGCAAACCACTTATTAAGAAGCCACAGATTGATCCAAGCAAACTGGCTAATTATAGACCAATTTAAAATACGAAAATACTAGAAAAGGTTGTGTCTTCCCAACTATGTTCATTTCTACAACAAAATGGTATATATTAACATTTTCAGTTAGGATTTAGGCCCCATCACAATACAGATACCGCTACCACTTTGTATGTGTATACGAGGAATTGTCAAATCAAACAAAAGTAAAGTATGGAGTGCCACTGGGATCAGTTTTAGGGCCTCTAATTTTCTCCTTATATATGCTTCCCCTGGGAGATATTATCAGGAATCGTGGAATAAGTTTCCACTGTTATGCCGATGATACCCAGCTTTATATTTCTTCGAAGCCTGACGAAATTTCACAGTTGTCCAAATTAGCAGATAAAACACATCCATACTACTGTCACTACCTGCAGAAGTGAATTGGTTGTGTGTACACCAATCAGAACATCTCGGCATATGAGAAAATTCATAGCATATTGTTATTTTAGCATATTGTTATTTTATCCCTGGGGTCTTTGAGACACCATACAGAAATTTTATATCATTTCACATGTGATGAATGTTACCAAGCTGAAATGTAGTTTATAATCAGTTATCTTGAAATATGAAAAGTCATGCAGTATCAAGTAGATAATTCAATGTTTTCACCCTAGATATTAAAATCAAAATCTCTCAGACACCAAAAAGAATATGAGGCTAAAATTACATTCAATTGAATTAAATGAACAGGGACAGCCCAGTAGTCCTTAGAACACTTTCTGTGAACTTTAAATGTTTTAATCATCATGAGAATCACGAGAAGCATGTTTAAATGACCATCAGAAAAAGTAAACAAGGATTAAGACTAAGGATTGCCATTCATAGCCTTGTCCGGATATCTTTCATTCATTCTAAAGTGCTCTTATTTACCTGGAGATATTCATCTCTCTCTTTTCCTCCCTCTTTCCCCCAGCTGAGGTTAGAGAGGCTTCAGAGACATGGCAGAGATGGACTAAGTCAAGCGTTAAATTGGCTTTTTAAGGCAAATGAATAAATAACTTTGAGGAACTGATCCCTTGGCAGTGCACATCTGTTGTGCTTGCATTTTTTTTATAGAAGGCTGCCAGCTTGAATGCCCTTTTTTGACCTGTAAACAGGCCATTTATGCAATAGTTTTACTATAGATGGGGTGATTAAATGATGAGAGAACTTTCGTTTTTGGGAGAACTAAGAAGTGTTTGACTTTCTATCTTTTGCAGAACACAAAACATTTTTTTAGAAGAATATCTTGGCTCTGTAGGTCAATACAAAGCAAGTAAATTGTGATCAGCACTTTAAAGCTCCAAAAAGCACATAAAGTCGTAATAAAAGTAATCAATGCAACTCCAGTGGTTATATTAAAGTCTTCTAAAGTGATTAGATCACTTTAGCTGAGAAACAGATACATATTTAAGACCTTTTCACCATAATATGTTTACTTTTGATCACTTTCCAATGTGCGTTCACGAGAGGACTCAGATCACGCAGACTTTCGCATGACGTAATTGGAATGATGTAATTGGCGCATTGGCATGTTCAAATAAAAGCAAAAGCAATGAAGCTTGACAACAGTGTTCTGTTGTAAATAAACTGAGCTGCACTTCCAGTTGTTTGGTGAACATGCTAATGCACTTGTGTCACACGAGAGGCTGCGTTAACTAGGTCCTCTCATGAACGCGCATCAGAGAGTGACCAGAAGTAAACAATTATAGTGAAAAGGACTTAAATATTGATCTGTTTCTCACACACACCAATCATACCACTTAAGATATGGATTTAATCACTGGAGTCTTATGGATTACTTTTAATCTGCCTTTATGTGCTTTTTGGACCTTCAAAGTTCTGTCCACCATTCACTTTCATTGTATGGACCTACAGAGCAGAGATATCCTTCTAAAAACATTATTTTGTGTTCAGAAGAAGAAAAAAAGTCATACACATCTGGAATGGCATAAGGGTGAATAAATGATGAGAGAATTTTCTTTTTTTGGTGAACTATCCCTTTAATTACCACTATGTCTGGCCTTGTTGTTGGCCTGTGTTCTCTCAGTCAGTACATGACAGGCCAGTACTATTCAGTGACACAATTCTTCATAACACACAAAATAACATATCAATAATAAAATAAGACAAAACGTTTTCTTCCAATCCATTAAAATGCTTGTGTGAAAAACAATTGAACTGGTTTGTACGTTAACATTACTAACTGCAATAGGTAATAGTTAATGTTACATTTTATATGTACTAATACATTTTAGCATATTTGTTTATATTGTCAATGCATTGTGAATTTACATAAACTTGCAAAAGTGAATTCATGAATTAACATTAAAGGAATAATAGTTTTTCGATAGCATTTGAGGCGTAATTTCCTGTTTCTTTACTTTCAAAAAAACTAAAATCTTGGTTTCAGTGAGACACTTACAATGGAAGTGAATTTGGCCAATCCGTAAACCTTAAAATAATCGCGGTTTCAAAAGTAAAGCCAGAAGACAAAAAACAATATAAGTGTTAATGTGATTTAAGTGTGATAAAATTGCTTACTAACCTTTTCTGTGTAAAGATAAACACAATTTTACAACTTTGTTGCCATTATGATTTAAACAACTTTACAGCTCAAATAATAAATGCATTTTAAAAGAAAATGCTTTGGTAGGAAGTGCTTTTATAAAATAATAAGCTTCACATTTCTGCTTTTAAACCTTCCAAAACTTGGCCCCATTCACTTCCATTGTAAGTGCCTCACTGTAACCTCCGTTTTTCCTTTTTGAAGATAAGGAGGGATGAGTAAAATACATTTTTGTGTTAATCAACATTACAAATGCTGTTGATTGACCATAATGTGTATTGAAATATAACTTACATTTTTTACTTGTTTATTGTTAGTTCATGAAACCATATGCATTAACTTACAAATTACACAACTTTGATTTGTTGATTTTTATCCAAATCATTCAGTTTTTAGACATTTTAGTCAGAGACATTTTTGAAGTAATGAGATTGCAATGAAGGAAGTCAAAATCCTAGTACCAGTCTGGCTCAATCTCTCCTTGATTACAGCCTCATGAAGATGGACTGAACAAGCTGTTATAAACTGCACTTCCATTTCGGCAGTGAGGAAAGCCTGCTCCATTTTAGCATTTTGACAAAGAGAGAATAAACCGTTATACTATTCCACATCCTACCAGAAAATGGACTGAGCACAAACATTTGTGAGTATACTCCTCTTTTCTGAATGTCTCAGAACTTATATTACTTCACTATGGCAGAGTCACATGCCAAAAATGAACTATAATCCAAACAAGTTGAGAGCTAGATAATTTAGAGTGTAGCTTGTGAGTTATATCTTTAGCTTGTGAGTTATATCCTGCTCAGTGCTGTAGACTCCTCCCTGGCCATGGTTGAGGAATGCAGGGTCTCACCATCTCCTAAATATACAGCATAACATATACAAAGAACTAAAGTCACACACAGGATAAGTTTAAGAACTATTTAATCAGTTCTCAGCATATTTCATATAAATGATCACCTCTGGTTGTCCTGAGCTTCAAAATGATCAGAGATTTGAGCACTTGTGAATCTCTCCCAAGAATCTCTAATTTTGCTGCCTGCCACATAGCTGTCAAGTGGACTGAATATAAATTGAGAGAAAGCAGAAAATATAAGCCCTTTATTAATTCTCAAACAAATTATTTGCAGTGTGACAAATGGCCCCATAATAATGAGCTTATAAATTTCATGGACAAAACACTCCTATTTTGTCCGTAAGCGGATATACCACTCTCCAGGTTGTGACACTACAGTATATTGCATTCATTTATGTATGATAGATAGGAAGTTTATTCTTTACACAAACCTGAAATTCCTGCCATTGAAAAATTAGTTTAAATGGACGAGTGCTTTCCCTGTTAAAATTGTGTTTTTATTTGCTCATATTAATCATTTCAGATTAAAGAGATTAGATCATTCATATGTATCTTCTCTCACTTCTCTCAAACCATCTAAAGTGATTTAGGTTCCAGCTTTGTTATGTTAATACAATCAATCCTAATGAATGGATATTTGGCACAAGGTGGAGGTGAAAGTTTCTTAACTTCAAATACTACAACTCCTAGTCAAAAAACCTAAAGGAATGTGGACAGCCTGATCAAATCATAATTTGGGGTTTTCCGTACATAACATTTACACGTAAATCTTGGTACGTTTGGGTAGATACTAAAACATAAAATATGAATGTACGTAAAACAAAGGATTTAACATAAGTAGATCTTTAGAAACATACAAACATTTACAAATCATTTATGTATATATTTGAATTGTCACATTTTTTAAATGTTGTAGATATATTAGAACCATTAACCCCACCCTATCCTAACCACTTCTCCACAATATAAAAATGTAACCGGCATTATTTGTTTCAATATAGGACTACTATAATACAGTGTAGATATTTTGAGCCTCTAATCACACTCCTATCCTAAACTTAACCATTTCTAAACAATATAAATAATGTAACAGGCAGATAAATTTAAGCACAATACTTTAATGCTGAAATGGCTAAAAGCAGTGCAAAAGTAGTCCAAATGACAATGTGCTGCACTTTAAGTGCTGATGGCATACAATAGCATTGTGTGAGGTATAGAGTGGAATTTAAGTTATTAATGGCAAAAAAATCTTCTCCAGATCACCTCCGAGATGGTGCCCTATCTCATTCGAAAATATACATTATCTGAAATGTTCACAATCGATTGCAAGACACACAAGAGCTGATGAGCATTTGACATCAGTGGTCGAAAAACTTAAGGTGGTAAATTTGCAATGTTTAAATGAGTACAGGATTGGACTGTTACAGCCCCCACGGCAGATGAAGACGAAGATCATTGAATAAAGATTTACATTTTTCCGGTCATTTCCGGTCCAAAATATACACAAACTATGCAAGTTGTGTAGGGCCCCTGATCCGACAGGGGGCCCAACTCTGTCAAAGCATTATAGGCTCTAATTTTGTGAGTGCACAACCATGCGCAGCAATGTCTTATCCAATTTTGCAAGTGCAATTTTCATGCCAGCGCAAATGGGCGTGGGTGGACGTGTTTGTGCTATTGTGGGAGTAGGTGTGCAAACTGTGGGTGTATTGTATGTAAATGATTTTCCTAAGATTTTGGTTGTTTCAATACCACCTTTTTACTCACTGCAAAGTCCAAATTCAGTTCCTGCATTTATAGTTTGGAGATTTCACCAGCAGGTGGTAATAAAGTTCATGTCCAAACTCTTAAAATACAATGGAACATAAAATGAAGTCCCTGACAATCACTGTCATAGCTGTTTTGAGAATAAACATATTATTATGACATTGTGTTAAACTATTTAAAGGTCACGGCTTATTTTTCAATTATTATCATTATGTTTATATATATATTATATATTTTATTATTTATTTTTTTTGTGTGTGTGTGTGTGTGTGATTTTCAAGTCACTGCAAAAGGGGCCGGTGGAAGAAATAGTAACATGTTTGGATTTGGTATGATTTTTTTTAACCACTTATATATTTGGCTTAATTTGATTGTGTTTCAATAAATTAATACATTTTTTCAAATCAACCGCTAGAAGTGAAGTGCGTTCCTATACAATCACTGTTAAGACTAGACATGATTTGTGTGTCAGTAGATGAAAATGATTAATAATACTTACATTCTCTATCATTTTAAAAATCATACATCCAAATTATGACGAAAATCGCATTTTCCATGCAAATAAAAGCCGCGTGTCTCACTGACATAGAATATGCCTGACATTCATCAAAGACTCAGTTAATGCACAGAAGAACGTTAGTCCATCTTTTAGTTCATTGCATACTGTCCATTTACACTACCAACTTCTTATGAATATTCTGTAGTTTAAATCATTGGTGCTTGAGGTAATGGACTAATAGGACGCAGACACTGGAATAACCGGAGAAGAGCCTAAGAATTAAAATGCAATTGTTCCAGCCTTTTGAGTGTTGCGTGCATGATTCCGCCAAACCCACTTGTGCCTAGATTTAGCACATGCTTGCATGAAAATACAAAAACTTCATGGCCATGCCCACTTACTTTGAGCTTCTGACTTCTGCGCATAATGCTTGCACTCTTAAAATTGGGCCCTGTAAGTAGCCTAGTACTGTTATTTCTTGTCAAGAAAACATAACCATACCAGTAAAAAAGGGTACTACTAATTATAATTAATATAATAATTCTTTCATTTACATTTCAGACATGACCCAGGTAATTAGATAAGTAATACGGTAGACAGACATGATATGGTTTTGAAACGAAGCTGCCATCCCTCAGGAGCAGAAAAAAACACTAAGAACGTAAAAATGAAAGAGCAAGAAGTAGGTATGCACTTTTATCATATTTTTAATTCTTAGTAACGCTTTCGCACATACGAACAAACCGTTGTGGGCTCAGACATGTACAATCAAACCATTCGTGCTGCAAAAGAGGGACTGAAGCAGTTGTCATAATGAACCAGCAGCTCAAATAGTCTTTTCAACATCACAATATCATAATTTATTTGTTACAAACATTCAAACAATCACTTAATAAAAGTTTAAAGCCATTACCATCAGAGCGCACTGTTCTGATGCAGCAATACGGCCATGTTTTCTGACGTCAAACAAAGAATATACAAACTAGTCAGTCCACACAAGATCTCATTCTAACCACTTTTGGTGCTGGGAAAGTGGAAGGGTACATTTTTTAGAACATTATGCTTCTTTGACGAACTCACAATCCCATGTTGCATTGCATGTATACAATATGGCGACGTGCATTGCCAGCGAGTGCATTTGCAATCGCATCTTATCTATCATAATCAATCATTATAAACATAAAAAAACATTATATGTTTGTGGAGCAGAGGGGGGCATGGCCGGGTCGGAATATCGCGCGCCTGGTCCCCAATCAGCCTGATGAGGCGCGCGAGGGATAAAGGCGGCCGGTGACGATGGTTCGAGAGAGAGAGAATTACGGGCATGTCCGTCATGTGTGTTTATGTTTGTGCTTTTGGTTTGAGTTCAGTTTTAATTAAATTATCATTTATGTTGACAAGCCGGTTCTCGCCTCCTCCTTGCCAATCCTTTAACTGTGTTACAATGTTTGATAATATATAATCTGGCCTTCAGTGCACCTGCTGCGATATAATCTGTCCTCCAGAGCATCTGCTGTGAAGTGTAAGGTAAGATTTTAAGGTAAGATTTAATTAAAGCGCATATCAAAGAACTCATGGTAGGGAAAAACTTTTTCATCAGTACAGGAAAAAGGTTTGTCTTCACAATTACAAAGCTTATACTCCCGGTTTTAAGCTTTGAAAATTAGATCACTGTTTTAGGACAGAAATGTCACATCAAAAGTAATTCTTAATTTGTTTCAAGAGTACACATCAAAGGATGCAAAATCAAAATGTGGCGTGTGTTTTAGGATGTAATAAAGTAGTACAAAACCTCTTCAATCATGCGAGCTCTGTTGAATATGCCTGTCAATGCCTCAGTAAACAATATAAAAGTTGTATCCATTAAACATAAGGTCTTACTGTCTTACTGCCATTTTTATATGTATTTTAGTCTGCATTTATTTTTAATCTTGTTCATTGTTTTATTACATTTGATCTGCTTTATGTTATAGTTCTTATAGTGTAGCGTTTGGTGCCCAAGGAGTGGAAGAGAGGAAATGCAGGAGTAGAATCTTAGAATTATACAAACTGGAGTAGAACAAATGCTGGCATGGAAACAAACATTAACATTCAAGGACTGACAAACTATGAACAAAACTAGAGGGTATATATATATATATATATATATATATATATATATATTCACTTGGAGACTTAATGAGGGAATGACATACAGGTGGGGATAACATGAAGTGATTAGGGCAGTGGATACTGGGAAATGTAGTGCAGGAGATAACTTAAAAAAAAGAGTCCTTGAACATGATGGAGACAAACTATGACAGAAAGATAGTTTGATATATATATATATATATATATATATATATATATATATATATATATATATATATATATATATATATATATATTATTTGTTCCATCTGTACTTTGTGTACTGCACAATTTCTGTTGTTTTTAACATGCTCTATAAATACTAAATTACTTAAATAAAAAATCATAATAAAATGCAAAAACTTTGTCATAACTGTTGGAATTCGGCAGCTTATATAACGTTGACCTATTGCCAGTATAAAAAGTAATAAATTACCTCACTTTATGTTTGTTTACATTAAAACTGCTCTGAGAGATAGGTTTAAGGGTTGGGAGGATCATGTTGGGGTTTATGAACACACTGACAGGGCCCCCCACACAATTATTTGCTTAGGGCCTGAATTTGGGTCTCTTCCCAAATCCATCACACAGATCCATAATATGGCTTCTGAAAATTTGGAAATTAAAGTAGCATGCAAATAAAATTTATTACTTTTATAATCATATAAAGAGCCCATATTATGCTCATTTACATGTAATAATTTAATTTTGGGGGTTTACGAGAATAGATTAACATGCTTTAATGTAAAAAATAAAAAAAATAAAAAAATACTCATACTGTACTACATTGCTGCAGCACCTCTTTTCGCCCTCTGAAACGCTCTGTTGTCCATATGCAGGCATTATATAAATGGGTTACATAGTGACATAGTTAAGTCACGTAAATAATGGCAGGACTGCAAACCAGGCATTTCAGGCAGTTCAGGAGCAGTGTTTTTTGTGGGAGAGAGTAACTTTGGACTTTGTGCTTTGTAACTTTACAGACCTTTTACATGCAAAAACAGCTATATTACACACTAAAGGAAAGGTAGAATCCCAAAAAAAGCATAATACGGCCTCTTTAATTGTGCTTATGTTTTTGTTTTGTTTTAGTCATATTCAGAAAACAGCATATTCAGAAAACTCCTTTTGTCTCCCACAGCAAATAAAATTAATGATGAAATTGGTTAAAGTGATATAATCCTTTAAACCAAGGTGAATATGGCACCAGAAATCACACAGAACAGAATGAAACTGTTTTAATTTTAAATCAGGTAAATGCGTCAACTCAGTTGAATAAATGAGATGTCATTAAAGTTGAAAATGTAAAACTAGACCTTGAATAAATCTTATTTTCCCTCAAAATAAATAATAAATTAAGTAGCATTTGTAGTGTATGTGCTTTAATTTAAGCTCTGAAAGATTTTTAAAGATTTCCTGTTTCAGCAACATACCCAAAATGAAAGGGTTATAACAAACAAACAAGTATGGTCAAGTGTTTGGTATCATTGTAAAGAAAACTTTCTAATTACATAGTTTATGATATATTCTAAGACTCATCCTAATGGTGCGTTCACATACAACGCGAAGCGAGCGTTTCACATGGCGCAATTACATACAAAGTCAATGCAAAGATGTGAATAGACGCAAATGAAGCTAATGGCATGACTCGAACGTGCAAAATCGCTTCATTCAAGAAAAATTTGCATGACATGTTGTCCGGATGTCACTGACACACTGATGTACTAGCAAAACAATTGTTGTAGTGGTGTGTTGGCACCCGGAATTGTATGACACAACATCATTCATGTACAGAGACCAGACGAAAAAAGGCACCGTTTGGAGGAAAGTGATTAAGGAAGTTGGACTACCTGGTAGGTTCTGAAAATATGTGTGTCTACTTGATTCCATCTATTGGTTGTACTTTACTATGAACCACGTTAGCACTAGCATTAGCCCAAGTTAGCAAAACCGCGGGCTTGCCCGGTGTTTAAAAAGTGAACAGCATTTCATTTTTAACATGTGTTTCTAGTCAGAGGAGATATGCAGTAGGAAGTGGAAGGGCCTGCGAGACACATATCTTAAGATGAGGATGGAGGAGATGGAGAAGAGAAGTGGGTCAGCGGCAGGGCCAGTAAAAAGGTGGAAGTACTCTGCGGTCCTGTCTTTCATCGACCCATTTGTTACCCCAAGACAAACAACCTGTAACATGGTGTGGGGGGGCCGAGGAAGACAGGACTGCAGAGTTCTGCGAAAATGCATCAGTTGAGCACCAGGTTTCAGAGGCAGCAGCAGGGCCGTCAGAGATTAACATAGGAGGTTGGTTTACAAGTGAAGACACACACACAGCATGGGAAACTCATACGGAAACGTTTTTATAGATGGAAAACGTTTTTATTCTCACATGTACCAAAACTGTTATTCCAAAAAGGATGGATAAA
Source organism: Xyrauchen texanus (assembly GCF_025860055.1). NCBI lineage: Eukaryota > Metazoa > Chordata > Actinopteri > Cypriniformes > Catostomidae > Xyrauchen > Xyrauchen texanus. Next base: position 32,065,274 of record NC_068303.1, read on the forward strand.
ACATCCCTCAGTTGTGTCTCGGTGATAAAACAATTGAACCACATGGTGTAAAAGACAGGTTTCATTATTCCAGGAATACTGCAAAACTAGAAGAACATAAAAACACCAGAACTCACAGAATAGATACATTTCTGACTGGAAGGGCTGACTTTAGTCAATAGTTAAGAATGAACAATACAAATTAGGGAAGTTTAAGCAAGTTTGTGATAATTTCTTAAAAAACACTGGGCTCACTGCATTAAAAGTTTGTGGTAAAATCAAAGGGTAGCTATTATCATGGCTGAAAATGCATGATGTATTAAAATGGGTGCATTTGTAAATTTGCATTTGTGCTTGATTTGCTGTAATTGACACTAATGCTGTAAATAACACTGAATGCTAGAATAACCAGTTCTATTTGACAATTCATACCAAAAAAGCAAGCAATGCCATCTTTTGTTATATCGTCACTACAGACCAGCCAGATCAGTCACCGGAAGGCAGTGAGGCAGTCTCAAAGTTCACCTGTCCCACCTCCTGTCTCAGAGGATGAGCTTTTCTTTCAAAGCCTGGTTTCTTCCCTGGGAACCAACTTCAATAATTTAAATAATAATAATAATACAAATAATAATTGTACATTTTAAGAACTAATTACATGTGCAAACACAACAATGACTAAAGGTATGACTAAAGGAACATGCTGACATGATTTTAGTAATGCGATTTCACAGAATGAGTGCCTTTAGACTCAAAGAGACTGCATCGAGTTAATGTTATATACTTGGTGCCATCACCTTGTGGTCATATGTAAAATTGTGCTTTGTATGGATTATCTAATGATCTATGCATCTGATTACCTCATGGGGCTTGTTGGAAAGATAATCCCCTCCACTTAGTAATGATATTTGATACTTATGTTCCATTTATGTTTTGTAAAGTTATAAGCGAAAACGTGACATATAAGTAACACCAAGATAATTGTCAAATACATATAGTTAGCTATTACTCGCTAATTTTGTGAGTAATCCAAATAGCCTGGTTGTATTCTACTCTTTGAGAACTTTCCAACAACATATGAGACATGAAAATTTGATGAGTTTAATGTTTTTACTGGTTACAAATGCAATTATATGTACAGTGCAGTTGTTGTTTTTATGATCAAAAAGAACACTTCTGATTTGTCTGCAAATTTCAAAGCACTAGTTCAGTTTTGGTCATAATGTCTAAGTCAGGGTTGCCCACACTTTTTTGCATGATGATCTACTTTTAAATGACCAACTCAAAAAGATCTACCAACTAAAAAAACACAGTTTCATTAAAAAATAAGAAAATGCTTGTTGGGACTACTGCATGTATCCCTACATGGAATTCATCTTCTAATTAATAAAAAAATATATAATAATGTTCAATGTTGATATCATTCAGTTTAAAACTAAACCCAAAACACCTACAGCAAAATAGATTACAATAGCCAGGGCATTTACCTTATTCTGATGACTTGCACTGAAATGGAATCAGACAGTTTAGCATAATCCGGGCAGTAGCTGCTGGTAGCAGGTCTCAAACACTGCTAGCATCGCAATTTCGCGCTCTGTTCTCAGAAGCCCTTGTATGCTCAAACCTAGTTGTCATGGCAACTGAATAAACTAAATTGTCGCCTGGTCAATATTTACTCATCAAGTGCAAGTCAGACAGAAACTAAAAGAAGGAAAGACATTATATTTATTTGTATTAAAATTGAACGAAAGTACATTTACATTTTGTGCGATCTACCAGCATTGACTTTGCGATCGACTGGTAGATCGCAATCGAGGTATTGGGCACCCCTGGTCTAAGTGCTCTGTTGTTTTAAAGTTTAAACATATTCCAGGAATTATTTTCTCAAAGCAGTTTTTAAAAGTGGCCTAGAAATTATTGAAAAAAGAATACTGGTTTCTCCCAAAGACATGGATAGAAGAATTCTAAACAGGGACTAGCCGTGCTACAAGGTATGTGCAGAAATGTGGTCAATATTAATTATCAAAGGGAAAGTAATCCTGTTGGTTCAGGTCTTTGGAAGGAAATATTAATCAATCAATCATCAATTAATTATACGATTCAACCTTTTTTAATTCACAATTCAATATATATATATATATATATATATATATATATATATATATATATATATATAATATTCTAAACTATTGATTGCTTAAATGTTTTTACAACTTTCAATGTACAACTGATTAAATAGTTCTTAAACTTCTCCTGTCTGAGACTTTTGTTCATTGTTCCTTGTGTATTTGTTATGCTCTAGTATTTTGCAGATGGTAAAACCCTCCATTCCACAAGGCTACGGCACTGATGAGATAACTCACAAGCTATTCTCTAAATTGTCTTGCTTTCGACTTGTTTATAGACTTGTTATGTGACTTTGCCATAGCAAAGTAATTGAAAGCTTGGAGACATTCAGAAAAGAGGAGTACCGGGAGGACACCTGCATAGAAGTTGCTATGCCAAGCCAAGCCAATGATGAGAACTTGATTAATGTTATAGCTAACTAATTACTGTTTGCATGAAGGCAGATCTAGAATATTCTTATTTAGTGACCTATCAAAATGTTAGAAAAGTCTGTAACAATGATGACTTGAATTCAATTTTGCACATGACTATAATTACTGATGGCTCTTATGTTAACAAGAACAGTTACTTAAAAAAATAAAACTGCTGAGAATAATATTACTTCTGTAACTTTCTCTTTTTATTGATTGAAACCCTGAGTGGTTTATCATCCATTTGCCATACTGGAGACCAAGATGTTTTCACCTAAACTGTAATCATGGCAAAAGAGACTTCAACTTAACCTGTTAACCTGCACCCCCACTCAGGGGCTCACAGCTGAAAATGACATACCTGAATTAAAATAAATATAGCTCCTGAGAACAGTGTACCACAGGCACAATTAAGGTCTCTTTGGAAAGAAGACACTTGGCACTCTACTAACAATAAATCAGAGTTGATAATGCTCAAACAAATAAAAAGTTATAAAAGTTGAAGTGCCTCATAAATAATGTGAACTTCAAAAAATGTTTTATTATTTCATGTACAAATATATAAAAATAGACCTGGAGGAATCCAATTAGGTACAGGATTGAAAGCCACAAGTCTCATCAGTTTATATTTCAAATTTGAGGAAGATATAATGAAAAATGGGGTTCCTGCAAGCTTTTTTCCAAGACTATGTCAGTTCCCTTTCTCCCTTCCCTGCGTGAGGCACATCCCCAGAAATGACATCCCCAAACTAAAATAATTGTAGTTACTGAACAATTTGCTCTACATGCACAATTTAGACATATTTAAAAAGAAGACACTTTGGAGTTTATTACCCAAATGTAAAAGTTGAAAAAACTTACACAGACAAACATTTATAGAATTTAAAGTGTCTTGAAGATAATTTGTACTGCAAGTAACATTGCATTATTTTATGAAAAAATAAATGAAAACAAACCTGGAGGAATCCAGTTAGGTAATTGATTGAAAGCCACAAGTCTCATCAGTTTATATTTCACATTTGAGGAAGATATTATGAAAATGAGATTTCTGCAATATTTTTTCCAAGACTATGTCCAGGTATCAAGAAGCCTCCTTGGATACCTCAAAAAGCAACCTAATGACCAAATGTTATGAAGGGTACTGCAAGCTATTTTAGTCATCATATACACTGTTCCATGCTTTTCAATTATAAAATAATCCACACAGCTGTTGCATGGGAAAGAATGGAAAGATAATTAGCACCGCATGTCAAGTAAATAATTCTGTATAGTTTTTATGTGGCTGGCCATTCAATCAACAATCAAACTGATGGGCAGTCGTTTAGACAGCATTCATAAATCAACAATCAAACTGATGGGCAGTCGTTTAGACAGCATTCATACTAAAGGTCGTCCATACAATCAAACTGATGGGCAGTCGTTTAGACACGTATAATGTGTGCATGTTACATAGCAACTCACCGATGTAAAATTGGACCATCTTTTCCGATCCTCAAGCATATCACCCTCGACGCTGTCTTCACTCTCCTCAATTTCGGTCATCGCTGCTTCGAGTGATCGCAAATAAAACATCTTCAGCAGAAAAAACTTCTTTTGACGATCCATTTGATGAGATAATCCGTCCAGTAAGTAAGACGCGAAAACAGATGTTGACTGGGGAACCGTCTTTTACTATGGCTTGTTTGTTGTCAAATGACGGGGTGTGGTCACAGCCTACGTCGCAGGTTAGCTCCTCAATAGAGAGTGGCTGATTCAAATAAATAAAAAACATCTTGTTCGCGAGGAATTTAGACTTCCGGTATCGTTGGAATCGTGCACTGCTTGGCTACATTTTCTATCAGTCATATAATTTCAATTCTTTCATTGGCTTTCGTTGTAAAGACAAAATAATAGGATCAGCATATCATGACGTCAAAAAACTGACCGCAGTGTTTGGATATTTTGACCTATATATTGCCTATCTTTGTATTTGTGTGTGTGTGTGCGGTCTTAATTTGTTCATTACACTCTAAGCAACACACCCATATAACGTTCGGCTACCGGAGTCTGTTTTTATGCATAATTTTATTGCATAACCGACAAGTATGATACTTCACCCTGAAGAAACTTCGATGTAAACAAAGGAATAACCATCGATGTTACAACGTTATTGTTTCTTTGGACTAAAAATGCTCTATGGGATGTTATTCAGTGGACCCTCACCTTTCCATTCAATCTGGAACTTTTAGCAGTGGATGCGTGTGTGGCTCGTTATTACGACACTACTGGTATGTACTCCGTTTTTGATTACGTGTGTTTTGATCTGTACTGCTTACATAAATGCAAGAAATACATTCGTTATAAGCTTTTCATCGAAAAACAGAGCTCTATCATCGATGCTTGAGGCTTACACCTTTAAAATGATATATAGTTTGCCAAGATTAATGATGTTCTTTCACGTTAAATCTATTCATAAACATTAAACTTGTGGGGGAAAAAAACTCTTCCGTGCGCTGGCGCTCTGGCAAAGGTTAACAGGTTAAAGCTGTTGAAGTGAGCCAAAGTAGATCGTAGAAACCATTGGCGCCAATGGCCTCTATGAATTTAAGATTACAATGCTTTTGGGAAACGCGGCCCTGACTGATAAATGGATAATGGATCATGGATGGATGGATGGATTTCTGTGCTAATAGAGTTACCAAATAGAATTGCAAAAATACTCACTGTTTTTATATAGATTATTCCCTGTTTTCTATTGGTTGTACAAACATATATTCCTCCCTAAGACTCTTCAGTGTTGCTGTGTTTGGTTGTGGTTCATTTCTAGTACAAGAATGTAGCTCACTGCTTCACCACCATATACATCATTGGAGAAACTAACTAGATAGTCAGGACTGTCTCCCGAAAGTATTTTGATAATGCTACAGATTTACACATTAAAATGAAATCAACCTACAGTGGCTTACTTATAGACAACTGACTTGTTATTAAGCTGAATTTTGAGGAAGTATTTTAACTTTTAAAAAATTATACACATCAGCTTTGAAAGGCTAATTTATTTGAAGCTCCAGCAAAAATACAGTGTTGTACAGTGTTGTATTTATATCATGCTATAACAAAAAACAAAGCAAAAATGAATCCAGAGCTCTTTGTTTTCTAAGGCATGTGGTCTGCCAAGATTAGCTCACAATGCCCAATCAAACAGCAATTCCAGTTTCATAAGCCATTGGAAAATCTTATCACAAATATGAAACCACATTCAGGACAATATAGGTTCCTCACTATTTATATTTATATTGGTCTTACAACATTTTGATCTAATGGTCTACATATTCATTTATTTACAAAACCTGGGCTGCATTTCCCAAAAGCATTGTAAGCCAAAGTAGATCGTAGAAACCATTGGCGCCAATGGCCTCTATGAATTTAAGATTACAATGCTTTTGGGAAACGCGGCCCTGACTGATAAATGGATAATGGATCATGGATGGATGGATGGATTGCGTGGCAGAATGACCCACCCCTCCCTGCCTCTTCTAAAGGCCATCCATCAGCCAGGCTTACAATGGGAGTGGGTGGGAGAAGGGAGAGGTGCAATTTAATTAGCCTTGTTTTGCAGCAGATGATGAGGCACACCTGATGTGATTATAGCCTCATCACCACTGCCATTTAAACATATGCAGGCCTCTTCTCAGGAAGCCGGCTTCTATCTCCTTGTGTGCACACACTGGCGTTCTCCCAGATCCAGGAGCAGAGTGGGTAGAGTAATATGTGAGTTAGTCACGCAGGGGTATTGGAGCGCGTATCGTGGCCATTGTCCCCTCGCACTTGCCACAGCCCAGGGAAGACAGGCTGCCCCAGAAGCTGCCACCCCTCGTACCCCTAATCTGGGAGGGGAGCATGAATTTACATTCTCAATGTAAATTTTCTAAAGTTGCCTGTCTAGCATATGGAAACACTTTTATAATTCAAAGGTGCACAAGATGAGAATAAAGTTGCAAAATAATCTACTAGTTTCTGTTTTTTGTTCAGTTTTTGATGGAGTCTGCTTCACAGCATGTAGATTGTTGAGGCATTTTGTGACCTTGATCAGTTAAAACAGAGTGATGGCACTTGGGATACAATGTTTACAAGAAGTGATCTTGAACAAAAAGTTTTATAAAATATACTACACATGTGAGTTTAAGTATGACCACCAGAATCCAGAAAGTTCCCAGACAGGCTGATGATGTTGTTTTCCAGGTAAGAATACTCACTTTGTCTATGTCCAGACATTTTCAGTTTTTATGATGAATGAGACAAAGTCTAAAATTAAAATATTTAAGAAACAGCTCATTCAACAAGATCTCATAAATTATTTCTTGAACATCCTAGAATACTACTGGCTTGAGTAACTATGCTGGCAATCCATTTAAAATTATACTCAAATCCGAAATTACACTCATTTATCTCAACATTTCAACACAAGAACCTAAACTTCGGTCCAAATACCCCCCCCAAAAAAAAAATAACTGTGGTAAGATTAAAACAAATGATGGGTTGAGATCAGGCCAGCATACACATGTTTTTCTCTGTATGACTTTAGGAACTGCAGCGTTATGGGATTCTCATTGTTGGCTTCAATTCTGAGATCACTGCAAGATCATGACATTGATGGAGAGGATGGGGTTTTGAAGGTTCCTTCTGAGTTATGAGGTGATGGCCTTTTGTCAGTCATTTATAGGCTTAGCTGGACTTTGGCTGAGTTTGATTCCATCAAGGGCCATACTTCCATGTAGGGGAATATAATTGGGAATCAGACATGAAGAAAGATGGATACTTCTATCTTCACTCTCCTAATGAACCGCAGCTGTATACACTTACTGGAGTTTTCCACGCACACCTAGTCAGAGCTGCAGTTGATGAATTGTGAAGTGATTTGGGTGACTTTGAAATGAAAAGGAATTTTAGAGTAATTTATCTGTTATCACATTAGACATGCATCATTATTAGCTCCAACATGAAGCCTTATGTTTGCATTCATGTGAACTTCCCACTCAAGTGCTTTCACCTCATGATTTTAAAACCCTAACATAAATGTGTTCATGCAAATAAAGCCTGAGAAAGTTCCTTAATAAGACTGCTTCAAACATACTAAAGTTTACGTTTTGTTCATGTTATGATGTTACTGATGTGTCGCCATATTTGAGTTGGCTCAGTATACATAAGTTGATGAATGATTTGATTTGAGAGTGAATTACAAATTGAATCTTGGTCTTTTCATCAAATAAAGTGACTGTTGGGTGCTTTTTAAGTCACTATCAATTGCTATTGAATGGAAATCAGCAATCGGGACATTCTTAAAAGAAACTTTAATTACAGAATTTGTTCTGTAGGGAAAAAAAGAAAGTCTGCAACGACATGTGGGTGAATAAACATTTTACATTTTTGGGAGAACTATTCCTTTGAGGAATAATCACTTGTACATACAGTATGCAATTAAGCAATGATTACAAAGGCCTGAGGTTATCATTCAGACTTGGGTGAAAGGGGTGTATAATGTAACAGCAACTCCTTCAATGGCCACCCTATGCAGTGGCTTTATAAATCACTGCTGCACCCACTTCACAATCAGTCATTATACTCACACATGCAACCACACAAGGAAAGGACATGGGGAGGTTGATTGAAAGCTTGTGGGACAACACAAGTTAATTGTGCTGTCTTTTGTGTCTCTTGTCACACACACCTCTGCTGTCCTCTGAGGCTAGCATGAAGGGACTTCTCTGTACTGTGAGATTCAAACTGACAGGAATCAATTTTTGCTCTGATTGAAATGCTGTCTTCATGATGTGCTTGACTCAGCTTATTACTCAAATGAGACAGCAGCTATAGATCCAGGCTCAGTCTTCATCTTGGCCAGGTAGAATTCAGCCTGTTCCCCTTATCAGACCTCATCCTAGAATAAAAAAAACAACTGGGTCAACAAGCCTCAAGCATCTAATGCCATTTTCCCATTTTGTACATTAGCTTAAGTCTGAACCCTTACATTTAAATTTGTATTAGTAGATGTATTATTCCAAGCATGAAAACGTCTCGGGTTATGACTATAACCCTTGTTCCCTGAGAAGGGAACGAGACACTGCGTCGTTGAAAACGACTCTTTGGGGGACGCTCCTTAGCGTGCGCCTCTGAATTATGAATCAAACTATTCCAATCTTGATTGGTGTTGCGTCATGACGTAACTTGTGACGGCATAACCGGATGCATAAAAGTGACGCCGGCACACAAACACATTAGCCTAGCGATGAAGCAAGCCGCTCTCAGGCATTGAGGGGCGTGACAGGACGACGCAGTGTCTCGTTCCCTTCTCAGGGAACAAGGGTTACAGTCATAACCCGAGACGTTCCCTTCCGAGGGAACTCGCACTGCGTCGTTGAACTCTTTGGGGAACGAATGCCCACTAGGCCACGCGCCGAAAAAGGCCTGCCCTAGAGTGAAACTGAACTCAGGCACTCAGCTAGGACGAGAGCACACGTGCGCCAGGCGTACTAGGGAGGTGCAGAAAACCTGATGAAAGTGTGCGGAGTAGCCCAAACAGCTGCCTCACAGATCTCCTGGAGGGACACTCCCGATAAGAGAGCCCTAGAGGACGCCATGCCTCTAGTTGAATGAGCCCTTATGGCCAAAGGTGAAGGCAAATTGCGCACCTTGTAGGCCGAGATAATAGCCTGAACAATCCAATTACTAATGGTTTGTTTTGAAGCAGGGAGCCCCTTCTTAGGTGACCCAAAACACACTAACAGTTGGTCCGACCTCCTCCAAGAAGAGGACCTCTCGAGGTAACGCTCAAATCTCTGACAGGGCAGAACAAATGGAGCCTCTCTTCTTCTGCCGACACATGAGGTGGAGGATGAATGCCTGCAGGACCGTAGACCGTGCCGTGTTAGAAGGCACCTTAGGCACAAAGCCGGGTCTCGGGTGCAGAATGGCTTTAACTCCGCCAGGGGCAAACTCCAAGCAAGCTGGTGTTACTGCCAGGGCTCGAAGATCTCCCACCTTCTTTAGAGAGGTAATAGCTAAGAGAAAAGCCATCTTGAACGTCAGGTCCTTGGGCGAGGCCGACTGAAGGGGTTCGAAGGGGGCCAGGGATAACCCTTCGAGAACCACCGCCAGGTCCTAGGCAGGAACCCTGGACCTGGTTGTCGGTCTCATCCTCCATGTACCACGGAGAAAACGAATGACCAGCTGGTGGCTCCCCAGAGGCCCAGCACTCAATGGTGCATGGAAAGCCGCAATGGCAGCCACGTACACCTTAAGTGTGGAAGGGAGAGACCACGCAGAGAAACGATCTTGAAGAAACTCCAGAACTGAAGCCACCGGGCAGTTAACTGGATCTACTTCATGTTCTCTACACCAAGTGGAGAACACATTCCACTTGAGGCCATATAATCTCCTAGTAGACGGAGCCCTAGAGTTAAGTATGGTTTCAACCACCCCCGCTGATAGACCAACATTTAGGTACTGAACCCCCTCAGGGGCCAGACCCACAGTTTCCACTGCTCTGGACGAGGGTGGAAAACTGTGCCCCCTGCCTGAGACAACAGATCCCTCCTCAGAGGAATCTGCCATGGCGGAGCTATCAGGAGTGAGATTATGTCTGAGAACCATACTCGGGCCGGCCACATCGGGGCAACCAGAAGTAGACTGATGCCCTCTTGGCGGACCCTTTCCAGGACTCCCGGGAGCACAGCGATCGGAGGAAATGCGTACAGGCAAAGCCTCGGCCAGGCCTGTACCATGGCATCCAACCCCAGTGGGGCTGGATGTGAGAGGGAGAACCAAAATGGACAGTGGGACGTCTCTCGAGACGCGAATAGATCCACTTCCGATGGTCCAAATTTGTCCTATATCAACTTCACCACCTCTGGACCTCAGCCCCTGCCTCGACAGGATGTCTGCTCCCTGATTCTGAACCCCCGGAACATACATGCTCTGATAGACAGTATTTTCCCTTGGGACCAAAGAAATTATCTGATGCACCGGTCTGCACAGAGGGCGCAATCTGAGTCCCCCTTGTCGGTTCAGATAAGCTACCACTGATGTATTGTCCGAACGTACTAGGACATGGTAACCTTAGATGTCTGGAAGGAAGCTCCTCAGAGCCCTGAACACAGCCAACATCTCTAGACAGTTTATGTGCCAAGAATGATGATGGTCCTGCCACAGACCCCTGGCAAAGCGGCCGTCCATGACCGCGCCCCAGCCAGTGAGGGAGGCGTCTGTCGAAATGGTTTTCCGGCGACATGATGCTCCCAAGACTGGCCCTTGGGACAGGAACCAAGGTTTCTTCCATATTAGCAGAGAACGAAGGCATCTGCGGCGTTATTTGATTTTACGAAACGGAGACCCCCTGGGGGAAAAAACCCCTTGGCTTTCAGCCACCACTGGAGGGGCCTCATGTGTAGAAGGCCCAAAGGTATAAAGTTGGATGCCGCTGCCATGAGGCCCAGCAGTCTTAGAAACTGCTTTACAGTGATGGCCTGGCCTAGCTTTAACCCGGACACCATCGCCAGAACGGACTCGATACGTGCAGGAGACATGCATGCCTGCATCGTAACCGAGTTCCACACAACACCCAGAAACGTTGTGCACTGGGATGGTTGTAACACACTCTTTTTTGTGTTGAGTCTCAACCCCAAACTTCGAATGTGGCCAAGGACGACATCTCGATGCTGAACCGCCATTTCTCGAGACTGGGCCAGATTGAGCCAATCGTCGATATAATTCAGTATGCGGATGCCCTGAAGTCTCAGAGGAGCAGGAACTGCATCCATACATTTGGTGAATGTGCAGGGAGAGAGTGCTAGGCCGAACGGAAGAACCCGATATTGGTAAGCTTCGCCCCCGAAAGCGAACCTCAGGAACCTCCTGTGACATGGAAGGATGGATACATGAAAATAGGCGTCTTTTAGATCTATCGTGACAAACAAGTCCTCGGATCTGATCTGACTCACGATGGCAGGAATAGTAAGCATTTTGAACCTGAACCTCCTCAAAGGCAGGTTCAAAACTCTGAGATCTAAAATCGGCCTCAACCCCCCATCCTTTTTTGGAACTATAAAGTACCGGCTGTAAAATCCGGACTCCCTGTCTGAATGAGGAACACGTTCTATGGCCTCCTTTAGCAGCAGAGATTGCACTTCTTGTTCCATCACCTGAGCCTGCTCCGGAACCACTGTAGTCTGCACCACCCCAGAGAATTTGGGGGGGGCGGTGCCCGAACTGCAGTCTGTACCCTGATTTTATTATATGCAGGACCCATGCAGATATGTTGGGAAGATGATTCCATGCCTCTACAAAATCTACTAAGGGAACCAGCCTCTCGAGGCTGGTCTCGGGTGTTTCCCAGGCACTGTTCTTGACTTCCTGAAGCGAGAGACCGGCAGGATTTAGTCGATACGGTTCTTGTGACCACAATGGATACTTTTTTTTTGAATTTATATTTTTTTGTTGTTGACACGAACGGCACAGTGTGCGTTCGCTGGAAATTGATGTGGCCCGAAGCATCAGAGACGGCGGGAAACCGACACCAATTTCCTGAGGACGCCGCTGCGAGAACAACCTCGGTTGCTCTGCAGCGGGGGGGAACTCTGTGGTGCGAGGAGCTGACTGATGGCTGGGGCTGATCTGCTTGCCCTACTCGATTTAGACTTACCTTACGGGGGAAGCATCAAGCAAAAAAGATCTAACCCTTTTCCTTTATCCCCGATAAATTCAGCCACAGATGCCTCTCTGTGGCCACCATAGCTGCCATAGAGCGGCCAATAGCCATTGAATGCAGGCATGAACCAGCCCGACCTGCCGCCATGTAAGCCCTACTTATTAAAGCAGATGTATCCCTGCAGGGCTTACTAGGCAGCGCCGGGGTTTTAGCCCATATCCCGTGCCCCCAAAACATCGTCTGTAATCACCACACTGGGGCTGGAGACACGGGACGAATGCGGTTTACCCTACGATCTCAAGATATATTTTTTTGTGGAGCTCGGGGAAAAACGGCAAACCCCGGCGCTGAGGTTGTGATCTGTGCCGCAGGAAAATTTGTCTTTCAACTTGCGTTTCCTGCTCATTTTGTGGCCAGCTGATATCAAGTCTGGCCACGGCACGCGTCACAACCTCAATCAGCTCCTCATAAGCTTGGCCGAAAACTGGCGTGTTTGACTCACGGTCGTCCGCATCAATGCTGAGCATATCCACTTCCTCGGAAGTAGAGAGCTCAAGCATTGGGACCTGATCGTGGGCAGAAGAAGCCGCGACGCGGGCTTCTGCACCACTCACAGTAGGCTCGGGATCCTCAAACGAAGAATGAGAAAGTGCCGCAGCAGTCTCATTCTCATCTGCAAGATCCGCTGCGAACCCCACGATCTCAACCGCCGGCTGCCTCAACAGACGCGGGACCAGATCCGTGGGGAACGCGAGCCTGACCGTGATCATCAAAGCACGCCAACCGAGGCGCAGCACTCTCATGGGTAGTGCTTCACAACTTTCACAGGCAGATCCCTCGAGAGCTGCCTGTGCGTGCTGCGCTCCCAAACAATTCATACATAAAGCGTGCGTGTCCCTACCCGTAATGAAACGAGGGCAGGGGTGCACGCACTTCTTGAACTGTTGGGTGGCCATAATATTTTTAAATCAGACAAACAACACCAAATAAGACAAACAATACACATAGAGCGCTTGCTGAAGAGCGAAAGCTAATGTGTTTGTGTGCTGGCGTCACTTTTATGCATCCGGTTATGCCGTCACATGTTACGTCATGACGCAACACCAATCAAGATTGGAATAGTTTAATTCATAATTCAGCACGCTAAGGAGCGTTCCCCAAAGAGTCGTTTTCAACGACGCAGTGCGAGTTCCCTGAACTGTACGTTTGCAAAATGATATCATCATTAACACTATGATGTCAAACCCTGCAGACATGGTAAATTATAAGTCCATTTAATGCTTTTAAGAGCCCTCAAATAAATCTAAATCAACCTAGTCTGATTGAATGAATATTCCTATAACAAAATTTCTGCAAACTGAGTTTTTCGTGCCACTTTCTACATTTTGCTGGAGTTTTCTGGTTGAATGAACACTAGAGGCATTTTATTAACTTCACACAAATCACGGGTACTATGGCTATTTAGGAATTTATAAACACTTTATAAATGGTCTATTAGTCACACCTTGGTGTGTTATTTTTTATTAAAAAAAAATGTATTCCCTTTTCTCCCCAATTTGGAATGCCCAAGCCCACTATTTAGTACTCACCTCAATCTGGGTGGCGGAGGACAAGTCTCAGTTGCTTCCACATCTTATCTCGTTGCACATGACACCGCAAAGACTCCCAGCACAACTTACCACATGCCCCATTGAGAGTGAGAACCACTAATTGTGACCACAAGAAGGTTACCCCATGTGACTACTCTCCCTAGCAACAGGGCTAATTTGGTTGCTTAGGAGATCTGGCTGGAGTCACTCAGCACACCCTGGAATCGAACTCATGACTCCAGGGGTGGTAGTCAGCATCAATTCTCACTGAGCTAACCAGGCCCCCACTACAATATGTTATCAATATTATAACACTTTTGCTCTAAAGCATTATTTGAAAAATGATGCCATTTAGATTCACTTCCGCGGTAGCTTACCTGATAGAGTTTTGGACTTTGGACTCAGAGACCCAGCCTCGAGGCCAGCCAAGGAGGCTTGAAGTGAAAGTGAAGTGAAAGTGCCATGGAATTGACACTAAATGTCATGGTTGCTTCAGTAAATATGCTTTTAATATCGAATTTGCTTTTAAAACACTATTGGTTAGTTATAGGAGTTGGTTAAGGGAAAGGATATCTGCTTTGTTCATCTCTCATTTATCTTTTAAAACACTATTGGTTAGGTTTATTAAATTAATTGAAAGTTTTAGGTTTTTTAGGAAGTACGTTTTGGTTTGCAAAAATGTTGCCATAGTCACGTACAATTCATGAGATCAGGCTGAATAAATTGGTCACAAGTAAAACAAGTAATCTATTACACTATATATGCACTATAATGAAATGTTTGATATTTATGTTTTGTTTACAAAATACATTTTTTCAAAATACATAACTTTTGAATGGCAGTCAATAGAGAAAAATGCTTTCCACTCCCAGAATGGCGTAGTTTCGGCGTCTATCAGCAGATCTTACTGACCCATGCTAATTAGCCAATCCATTTCCCCTTTGCTGGCACACTAATTTGAGGTTGTCCCACAGCATTTTATTTCAGATTCAGTCTATCTGCTCATGCTTCATTTCTATGCTGATGTCAGCTATTGATATTCATTTTCTACAGTTTATCACTATGAAGAGGGTGTTTTACTATATAGCTTTTTCTCTAAGCTGTCACAACGACATGGGAACTGTAGCCAATGAGCCAACATTTCTTTGCATCATTGAATGCTAAGTGTCATTACCATGCCAATGTTCTTTGTATACCTTTTTCTGGTTAAACTTGTCATTTAGCTTGGTGTATACAATGATCTGTTATGACTGTTCCTTGCTAAGGCTTGTGTGGAGAGTTTGGCCGAGGATACAGTATATTTTACCCTGCTGAATAGACCAGCTTGACCTTACTGGTCTAATCTGGTCAGTGCTAGTTTGGTCAGAAGCATCATGCCCATTCAGATAGGGAAACATTTATCTTTGCTAATTAAATTGCATGATAATTGTATTGTTTTCTAAAACAATAGATCCATTCACATGAATTTAGAGAATCTTCTAGAGAACATGTGCATTTTCTCAAAATATTCTTCCGCCTATGGAACACATATGAGTGTGGTTTCTGGGTATTCACAAACCTTTGGCTACATAGTGCTTCAGATGCTTGGGAACAGCATTCAAAATACAAAATGTGCTGGGAACAGCTATGCTGATCTTTTCATTGGGTTGTTTCTGGTGGTGTGCCTATGTTACATGAAGTTCAATTCATAAAGGTATAATTATATTCTTAAAGAAACTCCATTGGCCTCTTTCCAGCATAGGACCACTGCATGATTCTGAATTGTGAACTGGATTATAGAATAAACCACCACACTCAGATCCTGCCCTCTTTCTAACTCTGCCCAATAATCCTCATAAGACAAACTGAGCTGTGTGTTTTATTCTGGGCTCATCACTGCGTGAATGTTTTGAGACAGTGGGGTGTGTCCTGCTGACCTCAGCCTTGAAGACATGATTGAGACTGTAATCCTGTTATCAGTTCCATGTAGAAGTCCATCAGAGACAGCAGTGACAGCAATCAGAGGACCCCATCTAACCCATACTGTGACAATTATTAAACCTGACCAAAATGAAAAAAAAAAAAACAGCCCTTTCTCCAACTCTCTAACACACATTGCCACACACAAGCTTATGCTTCACATCTATTGTTTTTATAATAAGCTTACTAAATTACTGTGAACTAGGGCTGTTAATTAATTAAACTGTTAATTGCATATGTTGATTAATGAATTGCATGCAATTTCAAGTTAAATTCACTTTGAAACATAGAAAAATACGTCTCGAGACCCCTTCATTCAGAGTTGTGCTCTGTCCAGCAGTATTTGAACGTAAGAACAAGTCCTCAAATTGTGCTGTCTGCTGTTGGTAAGTGTGGTTTGTTCAGTTATATATACATTTTTTTGCCTGTATAGCTGTGGGTTTTGCTTACTTGCCCCAGCTGAATGAGACTCTTGAAAACATGAAGATGGAACTTAAAGTTTGAAATTATCCAATGGTAGGACAGTTCCTAATTACGTTCTGGGGGTATCCATAAAAAATATTGTATAGCCTGTTTTTACAATCTTATGATGAATAGAATAATTATTTTTTTTTGGTTCTGTTCACTCTATCTCCCTCCAAAAAGTCTATAATAAAATAACAAATATTTTAGCCCTCACAGATGTCCTCGGCCATTGTCATTCAGTCTAATTTTCAGTTAATGCACAACCGCCATTGTTTCATCGAATATCTCAGTCTCTGAGTGAACTAGAAGCTCAATCTATGTGTCATTACAAAGCAGAAATCCTCCCCTTTGTGATTATGTATATTATGAAAATGCTCAAATTTAACACCATATATACTTATTTCCCTGTCAAAATGCATTTATTTCCATCTTAGGAAAGATAGCAAAACAATATGTAACAATATAATGCTTTAATACTATTATCCAAACAAAACCTTCCTTACTATAATGACAGGAATGGACAAAAATAGCACCATTCATCTATTCAAAAAGTGTAAAGCATCTGCTAAATGACTAAAAGTAAAATGTAAATGCCACTTCTGAGCCTTCTTTACTATGTAAAGATAACTTTAGTCCCCATAGGTTTAGTATTCATTGCAATGGGCATTAAATCTCTTAAACTCTCATCCTCCACAATATTAATTAGACTGTGACTATCCACTTTGTTACAGCAATCGTGAAGCTGCGTTCATGAATCGCTTTGAACTCCACATGATAAGCAGAGTGATATTTAAGACTTGATGTGCTTTCTGTGGTAATACTCAATCACAAGTCCCCTCTGGGCTTGTTTTATAAATCAAATAATATCGATAAGAGTTCCTTTATCCATCATTTTATCACTGGCAGGGGAGCAGTGTTGTGTCCGACTCTGTAATGACTCAAGGCGGACACAATAATAAATGTGCTGCCCTCCAAACTAGTGTTTATGCTGGTTTATGCTTTATTAATGGAAAATGTGTTAATCGTGACAACAGTAAGTCATATTAATATTTCTATCACATGGCCTCTAGGTGGCGCTAATCTGTGATGCAAATGTATTGAGGCCTTATTTTGTTATTTTATGTAACATAAATCAGAAGTGATCTATGTTATCTATGAAATTTTCAGATTCTAAGCTTTGAAATAATACCACATATGCCTGACTTATGTTTTCGGAAAATGTAACATTTTTATCATAATCTTATTTGTGAAATAGCTCTCTATTTTGGACCCTCTGGTTTGTCTGCAGAGTTGAAGAGCAAGTTGCAGGGGTACTTTTTGATTGAGTACCCTCTCATATATTGCTGTGTCAAATATTTGTTGCATGCAAGTCATAACTTCACATGGCATATAAATGTATTTTAAATCAGCAATACATCTCTAAGAAGTTTCCTCTCGGAAGATGGGACATTCAGCAGATGTCTATGAGATGTTTATGATTTAAAATGTATGTAAATCTGCTCCTTTTAAGATGTTTATCAGGTGTTTGTACACAAAAAAATTTATAAGAGGCATTCCAGATCAAACACTCTTTAACAGACTATTAGGGAGATTAGGAAGATCAGACCCTTCCTATTTGAGCATACTACACAACCTGTCCAGGCTCTTGAAATATCTAGACTGGACTATTGTAATGCTCAACTGGCAGGGCTTCCTGCATGTAGAGTCAAACCTCTGCAACTGATCCAGAAGACAGTGGCATGATTGGTCATTAACCAAGACCCAAGAGAGTGCACGTCACACTTTTTTTCATCAGACTGCACTGGTTGCCAATGGTTGCTCACATCAAATTCAAGACATTGATGCTTGCTTACAGAACAACCACTGGCTCCGCACCCCCTATCTTCACTCTCTACTTCAAGTCTATGTGCCTTCCAGAAGCTTAAGATCAGTGGGTGAGTAGCGCCTCATCTCACAGAGGCACAAAATCACTTCCCCGGATATTCTTTTCATCTGTTCCTTACTGGTAGAATGACCTTCCAAACCCCACGAACAGTGGACCAAATCCTTCTAATGAAAAAAGCTTCTTTCTTCTCTTAAAAAAAAAAAACAAACAAAAAAACAATATATATATATATATATATATATATATATATATATATATATATATAAATTCATTCTTCTTCACCGCTGTCTCTCACCTTCATCTCTACTTGTGCTCTAAGCACTTTTCAACTTTGTATTACAGCACTTCTCTTATTACTGCCTCCTTGGTGAATTTTTTCTGTTGTACTCCTCATTGGTAAGTTTCTTTGGATAAAAGCATCTCCTAAATTAATACATGTTAATGTAAACAGACATCTTGAAGATGTACATGATCACACAAGAACTCAACATGCGGCTCCGGTTGTTCCTGTATACTGATATCGACACAATTCTTCCGAATATATGACAAGCACTAACTCCCATCAGACATTTTTTATTAATTTAAACTATAGTCACTTTTCCTTCTAGCACTTCTGAGTGCTTTGCGTGAGCAACCTCAGAGACACTGGTTCTGGTCCCATGGAAACCAGGAAGTAATCACATTGACATGAATAATAATGAATGCAATTTTTAGGTTGCATTTTTGCAATAAAATTTAATTTTACTCCACTGACATTTACGTTTAGAGTTGGGGATTGAGTTAGGGGCTTGTTGACTGCATTTCATAATGTATAACTACAAATATAAAACACTTTAGGCGACACTATGGACATTTCACCCAGAAACTGGAGCTCACACATGATGCATTCAACAACACTTTCAACTTCAGCCACTAGGCATAGAGTTTCAAATTTCATTAAGCACAGACTGATTTCAGCTGAACTTTAGATCTACTCTTATTGAATTTATAGTGAGATCAGTCAGAGATGCATGTGTGCTTAGTTGGTAAATAATACATACAACTAAGTAAATTAGATCAAATAAAAAAAAATTTGGTTTGGTGTTGATGAAGGGGCACTTTATGGGACACTTGTGGGGCTGTTTGGGTACAAACAAGGTTGGGAAACACTTCTGTAGACTAAACCTTAACCACAACTTTTGTGGCTGACTCAGGCCATGTCACAGACACACCTGAGTCAGCTCCAGGCCATGTCATAGACACGCCAGAGTCAGCTCCATGCCATGTCACAGCCACGCCAGAGTCAACTTCAGGCCATGTCAGAGCTACACCCCAGACTGCTCCATGCCATGTCACAGCCAAGCCCAGACTACTCCATGCCATGTCATAAGTCCGCCTCTGCTTTACAGTCCATGCCCCCCTCTGCTCCACGGTCCAGGCCCACCTCTGCTCCACGGTCCAGGCCCACTTCTGCTCCATGGTCCAGGCCCGCCTCTGCTCCTCAACTGTGGCATCTTGCTGTGCGATCAAACCTTCCACTTCACCGCAAACAGTGTCTTTAGGGCCATATGCAAATTCGCACTAAACGGGAAACAGCACAAATGTGCTGTCCGAACTGTTAACGTGTCACAACCGCGGCATGTCTTTCAGACTATGCATCTCAGCCTCCATGGCTCTGTAACCCATATTATATCACTCATACCAAACGAACAATCACCAACCTAGAAACTGACAACAATCAGTCCGCACTCAAGGATTCATCCAATTCATCCTAACATCGTATGCCATGTGGGCCCATGCCTGCAGATCCAGCCATTTGCAGCTTTAAGCGAGCTCAGTAAAATTCAGCATAAACATTCTCACATGAATCGTATGCTCTCTCACTGAAAGCTGTGCGGTCCCGCACCCGACAATTCAGCCCATTCATATCACAAATGCCCATGCAAGCCTCACATATGTTCCAGACACCTTAGTTTTGCCATGCAACCCATTCTCTATGCCAACATACATCCCTCATTCCCATCCTATCCATGAGCCTCTAGAGCGGATTGCCATGTGAAGCTGCCTCCAGACCCAATCCCCTCTTCCCTTTATCCCTATCCCTTCTACCATATTAACCTATCACACTCCAGAACGTTCCCTGTGCGAGGCTGCCTTCAAAAGCAAACTTTGTCCCAAATCCCTCCTCAGCTAACCATAATTAAAGCAGAACACATTCCAGGCTCAAAAAACATATTGCTGACTTCACATTTTTCTAAAATTCAGAGCCTTGGCCCTAGAAGCAAACCTGACACCAACCCCAGTTCCTCCACATTCAGAACTGAAATTCTTAGAAATCACCCTCTCAACTTCTCCATGTACCCCAGGACATTCTTCAAGCCATTTCCTGCCAAACCCCACAAACATATCAGACAGCTTGGAAATGCTTCAAAGATTTCCATCTAAATAATAATCTGCCATTTCCAGATTTTTTCTCTCCTCTCCATATCCTCCTTTGCCTCACACCCCAACAAAACCAAAAAACTACTTACTATTGTAGGGTGCGCTGGTTGTTTAGATCAGTTTTACTATCAGATATAACTAATAATTAATGTTTATTCATTATTAATGAATAATTTAATTAAATAATAGGATTTAACTCATTAAATTCTATCCTCGGGGCACCACTCTTTGACAAGAGAAAAATGATAGTAAGTGACTGATCAATTATCATAAAAATCTACCCTGAATGTTGAGTATTTTGATTAATAATCAAAATAATCAAAAAGGGAAGAAGCTAGTCAAATTATTGTCTTAACAATCCAACAGTAATCTGGTTACAGTTGGCTTCTAACAACAACAATTTAACAATACTGAAGTAATACAGGAGTTCTTGACATGGCAGAGGCTGGCTTCAACACAAATATTCAAACAAACAACTAGGAATACTTATTATAATATAACAAGATTTATTATAATCAAACAGTCATGAACACCACCAATACTATATGAATATAACACAAAAACATAAAATGGAAGTCCTAACTAAAAAGTGGAGCTATATGCTAGTGTGTGGATGTATGTATGTGGGTGTCTAGATTCAGTAACAAAAGAAACAAAATGGCAGATTAAACTCCACGGGGGAACTAGTTTCAAAATGGAAACCAGTTTCAAAATGGAAACCAGTTTCAAAATAGATTAGTAGATCGTAAAGGGCAGAGCCAACGATTATTTGAATGTGGAGGGAAAGAAAGATGGCTGGATCAGATCCAGGTGACGGAGCTAATACCACGTGGGGGTGGAAATGAGCAGGCACACAAAGGTACTGACCAAACAGGCGGGAGAATTTGAAAACACCAGCCTTAGTCAGACATAAACCGTGGTGCTGCTCGCTCCATGAATTTCAGTGTGTGTGTCTGAGCGAGAGAGAGAGAGAGAGAGAGAGAGAGAGAGAGCAAACAAACAGGGGTGCATGCAATTTAACGGAGGATAAATGCTGGTAACAGCGTGTTAGTTCAGATCACTCAATAAAATAACATTTCACCCAAAAATGATGATCTCACAAATCAAAACAGCAATCAGCGATCGTAGTTAAACATAAAATTGTAATCAAAACATCAAACATTCAGCATCAAATATATGATGTAGTTTTATAAGAAAAGTCACAGTTTCTAACCTAAATCTGGCCAGATATCAAGCCTTTTTTGGGAAATCCTGTGTGATTTCAGCAGGGTTGTCCATTTGAATTCCTGTTGTGTTGAGCGGTCAGGAGAAAACGATCTGGAGTGGGTCCTTTTTCTTATGCTCGTCAGCAAAAAGACACGTCTCTGCATTATTTCTCGGGTCCGGTGATGGAGAGAAATGCAGGAGGTAGTTGATAGGAAACGATTGAGAAGGGAAGCTGGTCACCTTTTCCGTTTTCTGAATAAATTCAACGTTGTCTCGTAGTGAAAACGAATGAACCATGGCCAAATGGTGAGGTTAAAAAAACGTGGTTTCTCTTTGTCCAGAAGGAGGGAAAACTCCTTTGTATGTGTAGATACGCCTCTCTTTAAACCGCAGGCTTGCACAGCTGTATGCAGAGAGACCAAAATCAAATCTGTCCGCTAGTTTTGTGGAGAAGATGACAGAAGTGGGATGTCCTGCCCATGGACCCAATCTCAAACGTCATCGGTCAAAAGCGGCCTATGACCGATGACGTTTGAGATTGGGTCCATGGGCGGGACTCCCCATCCGGCTGTGAAGCATTCTGGGAAATCGAGTTCAATGTCTCACCTTTGATCATAGAACAAAGGGCCATGTGGTCTCCGCTGCCATTTATATTGGGCAAGGTCCGACACTATCTATCTACTAATTCATTGCCTAAACACACTACGTCAGAGGCTACATTTCTCTAAACACCTCAAAAACACTAGACGCAAAGTTCATCCTTGCCTTCTTAGGCTTCTCCATTGCTCCGAACTCACCACTATGACCAAATGCGACCCAAGAATTCATTCCACCATTTTGGACCTCCGCATCCAAGACAAAGACACATCATACACTTCATCAAACAATGCAAAACAGAACAAATCAAAAGTGGGCACCCAATTTAAATTTTCAACCTTCCTACTTCAACCCTTCTAGATTCCCTCTTCATCAGTATCCCGATTCTGGTTCCAAAAAAACGTCAGATATGTCCTGCTACATTCCGGCATCTAAGATAAACCATACTCTAGCCATTCCTTTCACATCTGTGCCGCAAGCACAGCAGCCTGCAAAGGCCTGCCTGAAAATAAAATATGATTTCAAAATATGAAAATATACCACTGGTCATCTGTTACATATCTTGGCTACATCCTCACCAACCACCTTCATATCAGAAAAGCATATCAAGCCCTAATATACTAACCAGAATGTTCACATTCAAGGTCAGCGGGATGCTTGCTTCATCCTCGACTTTCCAATAGGCCGGCCCAACCATTCGGACAACAGTGTTGTCAAGCAGTGGCCAACTCTGGCCAGTCCGGAATTTGAAAGTTTGAATTGCAGTGGAGGTTCTCCCGCTCAAATGCAGTACAAGCTAACTCATGTTTATTGGTATCGTGGTGCAGTGAGGACTCCACTGTTCGAATGCCACAAGGGCCCTTCATTGTCAGGAGGAGGGGGTGAGGTCATTCCGAGCAACTAGGATTCACTCCTACACTTGGGGCGATCTGCACTAGCGGCTAGGATTCACGCCTCTGCTCGGGCGGGTCAGACTCCTCCAGCACAATCCATCATGTGCTCTCCCATTCAAACTGCAGCAAGGCTTCTCCTGTTCCAAATGCTAAGTGAGCTTTTCACGTTTTTTTGTATTGTGGGCTCTCCCATTGGAACCCTGTTTGCGGGTTGGCTGACCTGATTGAGCATTTGCACTGCCCCATCACTCGGGGTTCGCCTGTTCGCTGCACTTGCCCATCCGTCGAACACGACGAGCCTGCAGGGAGACTTAAGGTTGGTCTGGATGGCAATGATTCATGCCTCCATCCAGGGCTACTACTACTAAAGGGTGCCCACTAATTACTAATTACTACTAAATATATTATAGGTAGGACACTGGAAATCTGTCAGTTAGATGTTTTTTAGTACTGAAATGTATCTAGATAAAATCTTGATCTCAAACTTGACTTTTGACCCCTATTTTGAAGTTACTGTACTCTGCCTTTGTAGTGTCTGCAAAAAGTGAGAAGTCACGCCAAGGCAAAATGCAGTAGCTTACACATGATCAATATTTGGTTGCTGATCACCATTTACAAAATCATTCTAGTAACACTTGTATAAAATCTAGTGATCATTGCATTTATTTTGGATGATTTACAATTACTTACAGCCATGTACTTATTGCTATCCTGTGCTTTGGTTGTATTCTGATGGCGTTTTTAATACATTAGACATGACACATACCTCCATAGCAGTAAATAACATCTTTAATTGGTGTGCAGTAAAACTAACAGGTTGACTGCAGATAGGTGACACTAAATTATATGAATATATACAAGATAAGCATATTTCTATTGAGTAAACATTATAATTTAATTAATAATGGAATGCAAAGATATAATAAATCATGTACAAATTTAAAATGCTTGGGATTGGAATAAGAGATAATAAATCATGTACAAGTAGTCAACTTGGAATCCTGTTAATTTCTTGTTGTTTCATGGTGTTCTTACTCGTCATCCTCCACAACATTGCTCATAGGCAGTGAACACCAGAAAGCCCTCCTGTTTGTGGGCATAAAATGACATAGATTTGGGCGGGCTCTGGTGCTGGCAGCGGTGCTGTGGCTGGAGTGAGGGGAAACTCCATAAGAGCAACAAGGGCGGTGTAAGATGTGCTGCAGGACAGTATCCAGAAAACTATCAAGAACTGTTGATGTTTTGGATTTGGGTGCTGGACCACAATCAATATCCCCACAAGTATTTTGAATTGAAATAGAAAGCTTTTGTACCATTATAAATGTCTTTACTGTCACTATTGGTCAATATAATGAATCCTTGGTGAATAAAAGTATTAATTTCTTTCCAAAAAAAAACCTGAAACACAAAAATTACACAACTGTTTTCAACATTGATAATAATAATTAATGTTTCTTGAGCAGAAAACCAGCATATTAGAATGATTTCTGAAGGATATTGTGACATTGAAGACTGGAGTAATGATGCTGAAAATTCAGCTTTACATCACAGGAATAAATTGCATTTTAATAATATATATATAACTTGCCTCAGGGGCATTTACCATTTGCATTGATAGCACATTACCGTATGAATAGCTCCCTCTGCACGTGGGTGCGAATATATTAGGGATAATTAGCTGAGCCAGGAGAAACATCATGGTTACTATGTAACCTCCATTCCCTGATGGAGGGAACGAGACATTGTGTCGATGAGTTGACACTAGGGGTCACTCTTGGGAGCCCAGACATCTCTGATCTTTGAGAACAGAATTGCCGTGTGGAATTTGCATGCCACTCCCCTGTACATACGGGTATAAAAGGAGTGCCGCTTGCAAGCACACACTCAGGTTTCGCACTGAAGAGCGAGCCAAAGACCAGGCCATTTCAGCGGTTAGTTCAGTGTTTTGGAAAGAGGGACACAATGACTCGTTCCCTCCATCAGGGAACGGAGGTTACATACTGTAGTAACCATGACGTTCCCTATCTGTCACTCACTAGATGTTGTGTCGATGAGTTGACACTAGGGGTTTCAATGGAAAATGCCACAAGAGCTGAACCGAGTTACGCAGACTGGCGGTGCGAGACTGGCAGAACTCTGTGTGCCTCGTAGCCAGTCCAGCAAGCTGTCGCGTAACTACCCACAACATACTGGCAAGCATGAAGCGATCCCCTACACCTTGGAGTGCGGCTAACTGCTCAGAAGTTTAAGGACTGGCTGGCCCAGCCATAGCCTTCTCTCTATTGTTCTCCCCGAAAAAAAAGAACAAGATCGTTCAGCTGGAGGCCATATAAGGTCCATGTTGGGGGTGTCCCTCCAAAGAGGAGGACACCCCCAAAGAGGAGGACACCGCAGAGACCACACCAGGGGGGATGACTTCTAAGTGGAATACAACACATGGTCTTACCGGGTCAGAGTGGAAGCATGTCATGCGGTGCGGCACCGGGGTAGGTCCTACCTAAGGAGGGGAGGAGTTACTACAAACACGGTGACCAAGGACAGAGGGCCCTCTGCCCAATGAAGTCGTGGTTTACCAGCGGGGAAACCATTTTGCGGAATATACATTTTGCGGGGGTTACCTAAGGAGACAACCAGCACATGTGGTGCACTTAACTCAGTATGGGGTCCTAAGTGGTGCATGCACTGGGGCGATGGTGAGCCTCTCCGAAGACTTGTTGGCCGCTTGGTGGAAGAACGTCCAGGGTTCACACTTTTTTGAAAACTTAACTGGGAAAAGAGCAAATGTCTTCACCTCAAGGGAGGGGAAAGGTGCTATGCGTAAGCGGTACACCTGGCCAGCTGACCCCAATTTACCTGTTTTTGTCACCTGATAACATGCGGGATGATACTGGCTCAAACCTCACAAATGTTTTAGGTTTTGCCCAGCCCGCAGCTCTTCAGATGTCTGCTAGAGAGGCGCTGTGGTATAACGCCCAATAAGCCACTATGCCCCTGGTAGAATGGGCTCGCAGGCCAGCAGGGGGCGGCACATACTGGGCATGGTATTCCATAGTAATGGCATCCATGACCCAGTGAGCAATCCTTTGTTTGGAGACAGCTGTCCACCCAATCAGACAAGAGCTGCTTGGAGCTTCTAAAGCTCTGTGTGCAATCCAAGTTGATGCAAAGAGCACGCACCGGACACAGCAATGCCAAGTCTGGGTCTGCCTCCTCTTGAGGCAGCGCTTGCATGTTCACCTCCTGATCCCTAAAAGAGGTCGTGGGAACATTGGTCACTTGGCCCGGTCATGGTCTCAGAATGACATGAGAGTAAGCCTGTCCGAACTCCAGGCACGGTTCACTGACAGAGAACGCCTGCAGGTCTCCTACCCTCTTGATGGAGGTGAGCGCCATCAGGATGGCGGTCTTTAAGGAGAGTGCCTTTAACTCAGCTGACTCAAGGGGCTCGAAAGGAGATCCCTGAAGGCCCAGAAGGACCACGGAGAGGTCCCATGAGGGAACAAGGCTCCTCTCAGGAACCGCTGCTTCCCCAAATCCTTACCTTCTACTGCATCGTGATGTGCCGATATAGCGGCTACACACATTCAAGGTGGAGGGAGACAGCCGTCCCTCCAACCTCTCCTGCAGAAAGGAAAGCACTGATCTGACTGCGCATCTCTGGGGGTCTTCTCATCGGGAAAAACACCACTTAGCCAACAGACGCCACCTCAGGTCAACAGGCACCTCGTTAAGGGGGCCCTGAATTGAGAGACCACCGTGGGTGGTAGGCCACTTAAGTCTTCCACGTCCCATCCAAGGGCCAGACATGGAGATTCCAGAGGTCCGGTCAGTGAGGGTTAGGGTGGAGTCTCCACTCTCCCCTGAGCGTAACCTGCCACGACAGCATGTCCGCTGTGCTGTTGAGGTGGCCTGGGATGTTACTATTAAGACAACCGATTATTTTCTCGAAAAAACAATGAAATTGACCCTAGATACATATCCACATTATTAAGGAGATTTTGAATGTCTCAAAAATAACTCATTTTCGACCAAAAGCTTTTCATGGCAGTATTTCGGGTTGGCTTATTTGACTCAGGCTGGCAATGAGCCTTTTGAGTGTCACCCTGGTAACTCCTTAGCAACCAGATGGAGCACCCTAGCAACCATGGAACAACACCAGTATCTCTGCACCAGAACATCCTACTGTCAAGTG
The DNA here is from genome assembly GCF_025860055.1 of Xyrauchen texanus. Lineage (NCBI taxonomy): Eukaryota > Metazoa > Chordata > Actinopteri > Cypriniformes > Catostomidae > Xyrauchen > Xyrauchen texanus. The sequence continues at coordinate 32,092,676 of NC_068303.1, forward strand.
GGTGGCCTCTTTCAACTTGGGGCAGTTGGTGGGACACTGTGGTGATGGATTTTGCCATGACAAGTACCATTCTTATTTTCTTCAGGAAATTTACCTATCTAGGGAAGGAGTGCATCACTGTCATAGAAGCCTGACATTCAACCAGGATAAAGTTAATGCACAAAAGAACGTTATTAATTGCCTATAGTCCATGCACACTACCAGTGTCTTATGGATGTGCTATCTTTGTATTGTGCTATATCGCTGGTGCTTGACAGGGAATGGACAATATAATAGCATGCAGACTGTGCCAGAGAAGAACCTCAGAAAGAAATTGTGCTCAAGCAAATCCATAAATACTCTGCGCACATAATTTTACCAAACCCACTTGCGCCTAGACTTGCACGAAAATAGCAAAACTGTCTGTATGACTTATGGCACAGCGCTTTGATAGCGCAAGCTCTCTTAAGGTAGGGCCCTAAGAAAGTGCATTTTGTGTGGATTGGTTAAGTGCTCTCTTAAGGGATGTATTTTCTGTGATGATTTCAGCAGATCGTTTGGAGGTTGGAAGCTCATTCCACCTCAGAGGAATATAGAAAGTGAATGACTGTGAAATGGAATATGCGACAGGGCCTCCAGGTTCCGCTCGTTCATTGACTGCAGAGAGTAAGTTGGGAGCTGGTGGGGTAATTTGAAGCAAGAGGGTATTGAAGGCCAGAGTCAAAGTCTTGAATTAGATGTGGACAGCTACAGATAACCAGTGGAGTGAAATCAAGAGTGGGGTGGCAATAAGCCATAATTGGCTGATTGAAGACCAGACATGCTGCTGTATTCTGGATCATATACAGGGCCTAATTGTGCTAGGAGGTAGGCCGGCCAACAGAGCATTACAGTAGTCCATTCTTGAGATGACCTGAGCTTATACCAGGAGCTGTGCAGCATATGCAGACAGGAAAGGTCTGACATTCCTGTCATTGTAAAGTGCGAACCTGCAATACCAGGCTGTTGATCAGATGTGGGCTGTGAAGTTAAGCTGGTCATCTACCACCACTCCCAGGTTCTGATCTTTCCTGGTTGCCGTAAGTGTAATTGATCACACGTTGAACTAAGATGAATAGTGAGGTTGTAGTCAAGAGACGGGTTGGCTGGGATCACAAGTTTCCAAGATTTAATGGGAAACTGACATGTTGCAATCGAAGGATCTGGTACAATCGACCTCATTTAAAGATGTTCAGAAGCCTGAGGACTAAACCTCTGCATTATAAAACACCATTTTACTTGAAAAAACTCTTCTTATTCTTTACATTTCTCTTTCTGAGAAAAGTTTGCACTTGTTCTTTATCTATAGCTGAATCATCCTTGGATATTTGAGGCTTATGAAACGGATATATTTCCAGAATTGTTTGTTATTTAGCTTCAGGGGACTGACCGCCAGTCTGACATTCTGCGATACAAATTATTGATAAAATTTTGAATTCATAACTCTCCAGCTAACCCAAACCATGATTCCCACTCATATCATGCAGTTAGTTGTTGATGTGAAGTGTTTTCTCCCCCTCCAAAGATAGCATGTGTTTGTTCTCATCTCACACTGTTTTGACTCGTTGTGAGACATCAAGGCAGTGTCTTGAAAACTTAAGTGGTGGTTTTCTCCACAATGTCCTTCCAAAAATAACAATCTTGTTCAGAGTTGCTTCTTACCATGGAGAGATGAACAGAAACAAAAGATTTTTGCAGGTTACCCTAAAATAAGTTATCAGAGGTTGCTCAGGAGAATTATATTGAGTTTTAAGATATGTTTCATTAATCAATATGTATCATTCATGTATCAATTTTTGTCTCTGATGTTTCACTTATATTTCCTTAAAGAAATTAAAGTAGTTGGCTTTGGCTTGGTAGATTTGTGATTGCAGCCTCTATAGGAATACGCATGAGATTATTACAGTTATAGTAAGGAAAAATCATCAGCCAAGTTTGCATATTTTCGCTGCCTTAGCTGTGATGTTTAAGCAATATTAAAATATTGTTTTTAGTATTGACAAGAGGCATAGTTTTTTTTTAGTTTAAGAAGGTTGTTTGTGTTGGATAGAAGAACAGAAACATGTTATTTTGTAGTAATCCAGATAATATCTAAAATGATATGTTTATATAAATTAATTCAATCTAAAGTTGTTAATGTCCAATAAAGGGGAATTTTATCAGTACAAACGTTCTTACATTATTCATTACACTTTACTCACAATACAGTTTCAGTAGAGATCAGTGATATCCAGAGGAGGTTTATAACTTCAAAAGAGTTTTGTAGTCTGTCATCAACTTCCCCACATTTATTTTTTTCAAAAGAAATATGAGAAATCAAAAAGTCTATTAAATTGATATTCATAAAACAGAGCAGCACAATCTGCTCTGCCATGATAATGCAATTTAGTAAAAGTATAATACATTCAACGAGTGACAATAATGCAGTATAATGTGCTTTCTCAGACAGCAAAGTAATTTTGGAACTGACATGTTGTTCTTGTTATTTCCTGAACTCCTCCAGCAAAATGTGTTGTCACTTAATCCATCAATTCTTGCATGCATCATCCTAAACCTAAAATACAACAAAGTGTTACTTTATCCTACAACTGCCAAAGGTTAATGATTAGTTTAAGGAAATTAATATAAGAATAAAAATCAAAGTATTCATTCAGTAATTAATTATTTTAAAAGTAATATGTAAAAAAATAAAGCAAATATCATGCCTCCTGATGGTATGTAAATGGCATAATATGGAATTTCCTACCAACAGAGCAATTCAAGCTTGAAGTGCCACCTGCATGTTTTTGCGAGTCTCAGTCAGCAGGGGGCAGTAATAGAGCTCCAGCTGTACAGGTAACATACAGCTTACAGACCAAAAAAATCAACAGCTGTTCAAAGACAGCTGGACGGAGCGTGCAGGGGTCTTGGAATAATTTTTAACGTTTCAGACTACTTTCAAGTTGACATTGTGTCCTGATAACACTGCGCTTATGGCTAGATATGCTGAAACCAGTGAAACGCAATGCATTCCAAACGCAAGACACTCATGTGTACATGTGTACAGATGGAACACAAGCATGCGTCCTGTGAGAACAGCCCAGCTGTACAGTTTATTCTGTTTTCCTAATAGTACAGTTTGAATAATTATCAAAAGAATTATGAAGTAAAACATTTTCTGTGAAAAACAACACAGATAAATATCTCATATCTGCTCCAATCACTGCTACTGTAAGCCCCAAGAAGCTACAAACTCTATATCAGCTCTTACCTTAAGCTGTTTTCTTCAATATTAGCAATTTTTTGTTGTCTGCGAGCTTTCTTGATTAAATAATCCAATGAAAAATCTGATTCACCAGTTAATTTATGTCATCACGTAATGACGTCACTATATATAATGTCATAGAATACACACACAAACACATTCAATAAAGCCATATGTAAGGGCATATTGTTCATTATAACATTTTATTTAGTTATAATTATAAGGGTGTTTATTGTCATCAGTGTTTCATTCAGTGATCTTACAACACATCCTACATGAAAGTTTTGCACCTAAAGCACACAATACTGACACTGATATAAAAACATGGATGTTCTATATATGTTTAAAGTGTATGCATATATGCATAAAAAGTGATTAAACTAGTCTTAATCAACTCAGCTGTTTTACATAAACCAGCTCATTACAACTGCAGATATAATCTGCATGCACAATACTCTACAAATATAGTAAAGTTTGTTTACATCTTTCAACAGAATCATTTCACCCCCTCATTCAAGTCCTTGGTTCACGCATGCTCATCAGCTGCTCACTGATCAGCATTTCTCAGTATTATGTCCGAAAGAGGCAACTTGTAAACTGCTGTGATCGACTCAATGTACTGCTGACGCAAGAGCTGCTGTCCTCCATCAGTGTAGTGTTGACTCGAGAACTTCCGCGAACGATTCAATGTACTGTTGACTCGAGAGCTGTAGACTGGATCATCTTCATACATTGATAAAACAGTACTACAATTCAAATTACAAGTCATAAACATATTTTCAGTGTGTTTCATTTGTTACACTCTCTGATGTTCAGCAAAATACAACTGAAACATTCATTTCGCCCCTTAATCACACACATGCTCACTGTCAGCAGCTCATCAATTCTCAGTATGTCAGACACCTCCAAAAGAGGCAATTCTCAGATCATATAATAATCCACTCGAAATTAAGGTTTGCAGATTCAACGAAGATGTGTAGAGAGATATTATCCGGACCCTGAAGAGAAAAATTATGATGAAATGCCACTATGCTCCTGTTTATATGCCCGCTAAAATATGAATATCAGGGTCAGAGTCATTGTGAGGAGTCACCATAGCGTCAGCTACTGACACAGCGTCAAATTGACCAACTTGTAAGGGAACTATTATTACATGCTAGTAGGTTGTGCGGTATCCCGGTACTAACTAAATATCACAGTACCAAAATGTTTAAATGGTACAATGTCATCTTGTTGATAATTCCTGTACAATACAAACATTGGATGCTGTGACAGGGCCTTGCAAATATTTTAGCTTTTATTTTGAATTCAGAGCTTAAAAAAAACATCAAATCACACTCAAAGTTCCACCAAAATAAAAGCTCTTTTCATAAATATTAAAGACATTGTGACAGAAAAAATATTACTACTGTATAAAAATATTTGTAGCTTCAAGACTATGCAGTTTTTTTTTTCTTTGTACTTTCATCAGTAATTTGAGGCCATTTATTTGTTACCTATGCATCGATTTAGTATCGATACTAAGGTGCCATGGTAGTTTGGGTGTGAAATATTGCAGGTGGGAGCCAAAAAAAGCAACAGTGTTTAAGAGTTTAATCAGTGCTTTCTCGTCTGCCACAATAACGGGTGGATTCCAAAAAATTGTTTGCAACCTTGAAGTGCACTTCAGGAAAGGGGCACCAATTTAAGGGTTGTTTAAAATTAATTAATCAAGACAATTAATCTTTTCATGAAGGACCCTTCCACAAGACTGTTAGCGTAAGGCACATTCTTATAGTAGGCTAATGCCATATTCCCTTCAAAGTACCAACTTCAAAGGCCCTGCCCTTTGGAGTGAGTAGGGCATAGGGATGATAACTTCCAACTGGTATTGCCCTAGTGTTATCTCTTTAAATTGTCTGAATTATATATAATATGTATTATTATTTTGATTATTATACTGTTTATTGAATTATGTTTACTTGGGGGGTTTAAATATATAAAATATATAAATTTAATCCATTGGCAGTCCTATAAAAAATGGATTAGTATGAAGCTGGTAGCGATAGAGTTAAGTACTGTAAGTGGACATCAGTCTGTGTTTTCAGTGTCTGGTAACTTCATGTAATTAATTTAACATAGGCATACTTGTATTTCTAAATGTATGTTGTGAATGTAATGTTTTATTTTGTCTAAAAATTAACAAATGAGAATTCCTTGTAATCAGTGATAATGTGGATTGCAACCAAGTATGAAATCACAAGACTATCATAAATTTTACATTTCAGTCTAGCGATTGCTACGCAATCTCCACAGATTCTGTGATATAGTAGCCTATGGAGATCAGATGTCTCTGAGATATAAATTATGAATCTCTCCTTAAATTGTGATTAACAGTGAACAAAACCAAATTAAATGTTGTGCATCCCCCTTTTCCTGCCTAAAGCTCTGAATACACTTTGAAGTGTAAGAGCATAATTTCCATAGGGGACAATCATCTTTAAATCAGTTCCAGGAAGACTGAAGACCTTCAAGATTTTTTGATACTGTCGATGTTTAATTTATGACCCATTTCCAGGAGCACAAAAGGGCCGGAAAGAGAAGGGCCTCTGCAGGGTATTTTTTTCCATTCTTTCTTTTTATGACTTATTGATGATCGCTGGAGGTAAAGTAAAGAGCTTTCATGAAAAAACAAGTTCATGAAGACCTGAGTGTCTGTAGAACAATCATAGAGAGAAATACTGATGTCTGAATTAAAACTCAAATGACTTTAACTAATGGGAAAGCTATTATCTGCCTCAACAGACTACAGATGGTATGACTTTTTGTTTTTCTTCCACAGGGTTGCACCTGTCATATTTCTCCTTCTCCTAATGCTCCAAATACAGCACTTGTCTTCAATCTTTATGAATCTATTAGATTTTACTCCATGCACAGCAGTTTTCCTATTACATTTCAAAACTTTATGCCTGTGAATCTATCTTACTTTCAGCTTAATCTAAAAACTTTAGAAAGGCTTCTGAATCCTTTGTCATGTACCAATGTTGATAAATGTTCTCCATGTATCTGTTAATACATCTTCTACCGATGTCTTCTTCACAGGAGGGTGCCCTGCATTGCAAACCCTTCCCAGCAGGAAGCTCATGATGTAATTTGCCATGTAAGCAACATTTGTCTAGATTACAGTCCATTTGAATCCACAAAGATGATCTTGCTGCTGTCCATTCCATAAGTCACTTTCAGAGCCTACAATAAATCTGGCCTGCTACACTTCAGCTAGTTTCATCACATCAGTCTGTTGGGTCAGCCTGCATATTTTAAAGTGGAAATGATGATTGCGCAAGAACTATTTTATTAGAGTTGTAAAAATTAATGCGTTAAAGCATGCGGTTCATTTTGAAAGTGTAACATGCTTATTTTCTTAATTGCGATAAACGCGTTTACCATTAATACAGCATAAAGCAGCATTAATACTGGTTGAAAGGGTGGAAACTTTGCGATATGTCCTCCCAAATTCATTACACTGATGAACAGACCACAAACACACACAGCAGTGATTCAGTGTCAGTGATGAGGGGGTAAAGGAGCTCTTTATACTATTTTTTGTACAAAACAAGCCTCGATGGAACTTGTTACAGAAAGCAAGTATTTTTCAAAAAAGGTGAATTTTTTATCTGCTAGCACTTTTCATCTGGAGTTCAAAGCAGCGCTTGACACTGGCGCTGATGCCATAATGTGAATCGCGACTTCACGGTTGCTCTAGCGAAGTGGATAGCCACAGACTTCCAGCTGATTAATATTGTGGAGGATGAGAGTTTAAGAGATTTAATGCCAATTGCAATGAATATGCAATGTGGGGAATAGTTATTTCAATTAGTCAAAATATCACTTAGACTTTGGGAAATGTTTAATGAATTGGTGATATTTTTCTGCATTTCTATCTTTATATTGTAGAAAGTCTTTATTTGGAAAATGCTAATAAAGCATTATATTGTTACAAATTGGTTTGTTTTCTTTCCTAAGAAGGAAATAAACACATTTTGACAGGGAAAGAAGTATATTTAGAGTTACATTTCAGCACTTTCAAAATCTGCGATTAATTGCAATTAACTATGAGAAATTATGCAATTAATCGCAATTTAAAAATGTAATCGACTCCCAAATGAGACCCTGGTTTGGGAGCTGGTTTGATAAGACCTACACATCTAGATGGATACATTTAGAAAATTCATAAATACGGTTCCTATTTCAATATCTTTTGGGGGATATTACAGTAGGCAGACAATTAAATGCTAATTTAAATCAATGGAGAACACTTTGTCTGAATGTGTGGTATAAAGTATTATATATTCAAATTAGAACAACAGGATAAGGTACTGCGGTGGGTTGCTTACCCAAACCAAACTTTGTACCAGCCCAGCTGGATGAAAGATTCCGCTGCTGGGTCCCCAAAGGAATAACCGCTTCCTGTTCTATTTTATTGGGTGAGGAATTCCAGGATTTTCAGAATTTGTCAAATAGGTATGGCCTCGAAAAACACGATTTGTACAGATATTTACAGGCTAGGGACTATTACAATTCAGAAATGAAAAGAGGTATAACGGTTTATCCACTCTTGGTTAATATATTCATCATGGCCTGTAGTGAAATGTACAGCAAGCAGCAAATATCAAGATTATACACAGGCATTTTAGATGCCAAAGTCCACTCCACCCTATACATTAAACAAAAATGGGAGGAAGAAATGGTTTTCATATATCAGAGGCTGATTGGGAGAATGTTTGGAAGACACAGTGTTGTACCAGTGACTCAAGGGCCCTAAGGGAATTTTGCTGGAAGAACATAATACGTTTTTTTATTACGCCCAAATTGAAGGCCAAACAATCTGGGTCAACAAATCAAGCGCACTGTTGGAGGCAATGTGGAACAATAACAGCTGATCACTTTCATATATTTTGGGCATGCCCCATTATACAATCTTTTGGAAAGAAATATACTCAATTATTAAAGAAATACTAGGAATATAAATTGATTATATGGCCCATATCTTATACCTTGGATTAATGTCTCAGTTGGTCTCTAGATGAGATTTTTAAGAATATTACTGGTAGCAGCTAAGAAAGCAAATCACCAGACTATGATTGCAACAAGTAGCTCCTACAAGAGTCTAAGAGCCGAAAGCTATGATATGGAAAGACTCACAAATATGCTAAGACTACAAATGGGAATTTTTGAGAAATATTGGGAGAAATGGAGAGGATATATCAAGATAGACTAGAACAGGAAGATGGTCACAAATACAGGTGCATTCCACTTTGCCTACCTATTTATGGATTTTATTTACTTTTGGTTGTATTTATTTAAAATTACATTAAAATGTACCTAATAGGCCAATGTTGTTGTTTTTTTTATTTATATTTGTATGTAACCTCTTCAAGTTAAATAGAATAAAAAAATAAAAATGTATCAAACAACAACACTAATTTTGATAGATATAAAATACCGTAAATGTAAAATATTTAGTATTTCCGTCAATTACATTTTTGCTTCTTTTGGAACTATTCTCTCAGAAATTAAGAAATTAACTGACCATTTTATGTTTGATATTCAGTACAACAGAACTCTTGCTCATGTGATATTGCTTTTATACCACAGCTTTATGAAACAAGTTAAAATTGTGTAACATGCAGTTCAGACACTATATGGACAGTTATCTTTGCTGATGTCTGTCTAGGACGGCTACAATCAGATTAGAGAACTAGAACAAACTGTTGAATAATCAGGGGTGTAAAGTAACAAATTACAAATACTCACGTTACTGTAATTAAGTGCTTTTTTATTGTACTTTTTAAATTGCATACTTTTACTTAAGTACATTTTAAGTGCTGTAACTCTACTTTTGAAGTGCTATTTTCCCACCGTCTGTGTTCGCTACTTCCCTGTCCTGATTTCATTTTTATCAATCAACATGATTGGCTAAGGAGAGTTTCGTGACAATTTTAAGAAACATATCGAGGTAATTTTCATATTTATGTTGACTAGATTTAGTGTGTCTATAATGTAGCCTGAAATTAAGATATATATCACTAAGATTATTGGGTTGATGTGAGAGATAAAGACAATGTTATCAATTTGGCTGGGTGATAAAACAATGTTGATGTTTATCTGAAAAAAAAAAAACAGAGAGAAGAGAGAAGGGTGCATGTAACCGAATAGAGCAATGTTTAGTAGGATATGTCATATAAAGGCTCAAACAACAATAACAAGGAAACGAGAAAACCACTCACTACTTCTGGCCGAATAACTTGAGTAGCGTTAGAAGTATTAATGTAATAGAATAAAACAGTGATATTTTTAATATTTTTTTTATAATATTGTTAGTTTTTTTTTTTTTTTTTATAATACCGACCCCTGATGTAGAGATTTTGTTCATTTGTATAATAAATGACTAGGAAATTAGAGATAATAAAATGTTTTATAATTATGCTTAGCCTTTATCGTGTTTTTTTAATGCCTTATAGAAAAGTATCAACCTTTGTAGAGCAATACTTAAGGCAGAACATTCCACCAGTCACACACTTCAGAATATTGTGCATCATGAATTAGAATGAGAACACAACTATTTCTTGGCTTAAAAGATACAAGAACTTAATCAATGTGGGACATTGTATCTGAAAAGGAGGACAATGTGGCTGCCCATGTGCTCCTTAAAGAAATAGTTCACTCAAAAATGAAAATTCTGTTACCATTTACTCATGCTCATGCCATCTGTCTATTACTCTCTTTATTCTTCACAATCACAAAAAACACAAATTAGGATTTTCAGAAGAATATTTCAGCTCTGTAGGTCCATACAATACAAGTGAATGGATGCCAAAATTTGTATGCTCCAAAAAGCACATAAAGGCAGCATTAAAGTAATTCATAAGACTCCAGTGGTTAAATCCATTACTTCAGAAGTTATATGATAGGCGTGGCTGAGAAAAAGATCAATATTTAATTATTATTGTTGCAATAAGTTCTTCTCCCTACCCAGTAGATGGCGATATGCATGAAAAATGTGAATCACCAAAAATAAAAGAAGAAGAAAGTGAAAGCTAAAGTGGAGATTGAGCAGGTAGGATAATTTATTGTAAAAATTGACTTAAATATTGATCTGTTTGTCACCCAACCACTCATGTCTCTTCTGATGACATGGATTTCAAATGGATTAGGCTACTTTTATGCTGACTTAAGTGATTTTTGGAGCTTAAATTTTTTGGCACCCATTCACTTGCATTGTATGAACCAAAAGAGCTGAGATATTCTCCTAAAAATCTTAATTTGTGTTCTCTTGGCCCCTGTAACAAACAACTGCTCTACCGCCTCTATTGTGCAAGACATGACGTGCCAAGTGACCCTGCTTTTTTTGTGTTTTTTTTTAATTTTTATTATTCCTTTCAATGTTTTGAACATGTTTTTGCGCATCAATAACTTTCTCAGTCGGCATTAAGGAAAATTTAGACACAACACATAAACTGATTTTAATGTAATTGTTTCATACATCATGATATTGAAAATGTAAATTATGGTATGTGTGCTACATTTTTAAATTGCAGCATCAAGTTTTTATTTTAAAGGGGCATAGCTATCGCAAATCAGTACATAATACTCGCTAATCATGAGTAGTTTTAAATGAGCTACTCATTACTCTTTCTTGAGTAGTTTTTAGGACAGGTAATTTGACTCTACTCAAACTACATTTTTTAAGAAGTAACAGTACTTTTACTTATGTATTATTTTTCAGTACACTTTCCATCCCTGTGTATAATTGATATTAATTCATTAATTACTATATAAATATCCATTTATTATTCAGTACAACAGCACTCCTGCATGTATGATTTTGCTTATTTAATATCAGAAGTGTTGTACTGCAAGCAATATTTGTGCAGAAAGTCACTTGTTTGTTATGATAGGACATGGTAAAGTACTCACGGTAAAGTACTTGCCTACAACAAATAAATTTAATTATAAACAGCTTTAGTGAAGACAAAAACCTATTATTTGTTTGCAACCTCTCTTTTAAGGATAGTGCATAAGTTTGCAGCTAGCATCACCCGAATAATACAGATTGTCCATTATAAAAATAAGCTGAAATCAGAGTCAGTATTGCCAGATTGGGATGGATCCCACTCAATTTGGCAACTTTTGGGCTACTTTAGTCATTCATATGTTATTATAAGACTGGAGAAAAATGCATTGGGTGGGTGGACAAAATTTGGGCTGTTTTTTAAAACGACTAGCAGGTTTTTTTTTCTTTGCTAATTTGTTTGGCATTCTAATAATTTAATTATTACATTCTTACATACTGATGATGACAAAAGATGAGTTTTTCAGCAATGTAGCCAAGTTTAACCAATCAGGGCTTGCTGAGGGAAAGTCAACGTGGTGTCTAAATTTGATGCATACCCAATGCCTCGTATTGGGTTGGACACAGCTCGCTTTTAGTCAACACTTGATTTGACAAACGGTTATTGGCAGATCCCCTTATTGCCAAAATCCTGCAAAAAACTGCCTTCTCCACACCGTTTGGCTGACACCAATTTGAGACACTTCCATTCGGTTTGTTTGGGGCCCCAGCTACGTTTCAGCAGCTCATAGGCCGCGTCCTCAGACCACACTCTGCTTACGCCACTGCCTATCTGGATGACATCATTACATATATACAGTAATGATTGGCACCGGCACATGCAACATCTGAGGGCTGTTCTGAGGTCACTGTGACCTGCTTCAGAAGACATTGATTAAACCAGTGGAGTCTTATGAATTCCTTTTATGCTGACTTAATCTCCTTTTAGAAGCTTTTGGAGTTCTGGTCACCATTTACTTACATTTTATGGAAATGTCTGGGGTGGATTCGTTGATCTAATCTGGCAACACTGATCACAGTTTCATTTTAAGGAGGCACTTTGATATAAATAGAACATTGGGCTCTGACAAACAATTTATTGTGATTAAATGTGGACTCATAGAGTACAATGATAATGAATTTCCCCTGGAGGGATTAAAAAAGTATTGAGTCTATTTACATTTATAATAAAAGGAATATTACATAAGATTATACATTTTAAGCAGTTTTAAGATCTCCATGATCTTTAATATATTGATGATTTTTCATGGCACATCTTGTTATATTACAATTAATCTACACATACAAAACTAAAATGCATTTAATTGGACATAATGCAACATGACCCGATGACTAATGAAAATTCGAATAATTTAGTAAGCCACCGTCAAAGTAAATAAGCAAAAAACATACCTGTTTTTCGCTTTTCAGAGTCAGACTGATCTGATGTCATTAATGTGTACCTCCATCAGTTAACTGAATCACATCCCAAGAATGAGAGACATGAAGCACAAATATTGCTTCAGGCAGAAGCTGCCCTGTTCTGGATAATCCGTGTATCATTTGTTCATTTCAAATTAACTTTGGTATTCAAAATCGGATAAACAAAAAATTACTTATTTCATTATTCGTGTACAAAACCAATATTAAAAAACAAATAAATAGTTGTTCCCCTTCTGTCGCTCTCTCCACGTTGTGTCGGAGAAGCGACACTAGGGGTCTCTCTTGAGCGCCGATATTCACCTCTGATCTTATTGAAAAGGGCCAATGGGAGTTGGCAGTCGGTATTTGCATATCCCACCCCCGGACATACGGGTATTTAAGCGGCGCAAATACGGGAGTTCATTCAGAAAATTTCTTCGGAGCCGATGGTCTGTCTGCAGTTTGCTGTGAGTTACACGCCACTTAAACGTTCCTGTTTTCCTCTGACGATCTGCATGCTGTTGGATCTTGACGGCGCACAACAGCGGCTTTCTCCTTCTCAGTGCACGGCGTGCACTGTTGCCCCTGAGCGCTTCGACATCGCAGACACGTACACACACACACACTGTGTATTAAAAGAGTTTTTTACTAAAAGAGTAATTTTCTCTAAAAGAGCAAACACAGCGGCGTTGAACGTCCGTTTAAGGACGCGTCTTTTTCAAGATGCCTTTCCGCCCCTGTGTCGTTCCTGGATGCGGTAGAGTGCTCTCTGCTTCAGACGGCCACAGGCGCTGTCTCGTGTGTTTGGGCCGCGATCACACTGAGGCGGCGTTTGTGGATGGTTCATGTTCTCACTGCGAGAACATGACCATGACCACGTTGCGGTCGCGGCTCGCTTTCAACAGAAAGCAAGCCACCCCAGCTGCACCCCACATTGCTCCTTCTTCCCACGGGATTAAGGGCGGTCGCGGTTGGCGCTGGAGGCGATTTGAGGGCGGCAGCGGTGCAGTTTCGCAGGGTAGCCCCCGCGAACCTCCCGTTCCCCGACACGCTCGCTGGTCTCCGTCCACGCTCGCGGCGATAGAGGCTCGCCTCACGGCCCGGCTGTCTATCCTCCCGAGTCCGAAGCAGATGAGCTCGCCGCTGCATCGGAGAGTGCGGTGTCTGATGCTGAGGACTCCCCTGGACTGCCGCCTTCGGGCCAGCAGGCCCAGGCTGAGGCCGACGCTCAGATGTCCGACATGCTTGCCCGGGCCGCCTGAGCGTGGTGTTGGACTGGAACCCTCCATCCTCCCCACAGCCTTCTCGGTTGGATGATTGGTTCCTGGGGGCAGCGCGCCGTTCGCGGCCTCGCATCCCCCCAGTCCCTTTCTTCCCGAAGGTGCATGATGAGCTGACGTCTACGTGGAGAGCCCCGCTCTCCGCTCGTCTAGGTGCCACCCACTCCACTCTCTCCACCCTCGACGGCGGAGAGCGCCACAGGTACGACGCGATTCCCCAGGTTGATAGGGCAGTTGCGCACCATCTATGCCCCGGTAGCCCTACCTCCTGGCGGGGTCGCCCCGTACTCCCATCCAAGCCCTGTAGGACAACATCCTCGCTAACGCGAAGGCCTACACTACGGCTGGACCGCTGCCTCCGCCCTGCATGCAATGGCCCTCCTGCAAGTCCACCAGGCCAAAGCTCTCAGAAACATGCACGGGGTGGACCTGATCCTGATGTGCTGCAGGAACTGCGCTCAGCGACCGACCTCGCCCTGAGAGTGACGAAGGCCACAGCGCAGGCACTCGGACAGACGATGGCCACCCTAGTGGTCCAGGAAGGCCATCTTTGGCTCAACCTGGTCGAGATGCGTGAGGCTGACAAAAACCGCTTCCTGGACGCACCTGTCTCCCAGATTGGCCTTTTCGGTGACACCGTCGAGGACTTCGCCCAACAGTTCTCCGCGGTGAAGAAGCAGACGGAGGCCATTTCGCACATCATGCCCCGCCGCAGACCTGCCGCTACGGGCCCTGCCCCGTCTGCCCGCCGAGGGCATCCCCCTGCGAGGAAACCAGCTCCTGCTCCGCCTCAACCCGGGCCCAGCTCTCAGCCCCAGCGTCGAGCACTCCGCAGGCGGCGCACGCCCCCTGTCTCATGAACCCCCTCCAGGACCCGGAAGGCACCCAAGCGTTCCTGAGACAGCCGACCCAGAGCCGAAGACGTTAGCTCCGGAGGTGGTAAGACCGCTCCGTCCCCCGGTGGAGGGCCGGTAGGAGAATCCTTTGTTTTTTCGTTTGCCACACCCCCTGACGGGGGCTGTGGTACCCACATTCTCAATAAAAGAGCTATTTCCTTTGCCTCTGGGTCACCTGGCCCGCAAATTCCGTTCTCACGGCAATGTGCTTTCAGATCACAACAGTTCCGGTACACCGGACGCGACGATCCCGCCTTCCGCCTGCCCACGACTGTCCCCCGGCTGGCCGGTTCAGACGAGTCCAGAGGACGCCAACATCAGACCTCCTCCTCAGTCAAGAACCCGCCCCCTGCCGGGCGCGTGGAGCAAGGTAAGTGCTTTGAGTCTATTCTCAGCACCTCAGCCTCAGGCCGCAACGAAGCCGCCCGACGCTGCATTACCTGTTCCGCCCGCTGCGAGGCCCCGCCGGGTACGTCCAAAATACTCGTCCCTTTGGTGCCCCTAGCGCATAGCTGGGAAGCGTGGCTTTCGCTTCCCAAGCATCACGCTGGCTGCACCGGACCATTCGACTTCGATTACGCAATTCAGTTTGCCCGGCTCCGTCCCCTTCAGGAGCGTCCGGCTTTCCGCAGTACACGGCGAGCACGCCAGTTCCCTGCGCACAGAAATTGCGACCCTCTTAGCCAAGGGCGCGGTAGAGCCCGTCCCTCCAACCGAAATGAGGAAGGGTTTCTACAGCCCTTACTTCATTGTACCCAAGAAAGGCGGACTTACGACCAATCCTGGACTTGCGAGTTTTCAATCGGGCCTTGTTAAAACTCCCATTCAAAATGCTTACGCAGAGAAATATTCTGGCTGGCGTTCAGCATCTAGATTGGTTTGCAGCGGTGGACCTGAAGGACGCGTACTTCCACGTCTCAATTTTGCCACGACACCGACCCTTCCTACGGTTCGCGTTCGACGGCCAGGCGTTTCAGTACAAAGTCCTCCCCTTCGGCCTGTCTCTGTCCCCTCGGCGTCTTCCACGAAAGTCGCAGAGGCGGCCCTTGCCCTGCTACGAGTAGCCGGCATCCGCATTCTCAACTACCTCGACGACTGGCTCATCCTAGCACACTCTCGAGAGTTACTATGCACACACAGAGACCAGGTGCTCCGGCACCTCAGCCGCTTGGGGCTTCAGGTCAACTGGGAAAAGAGCAAGCTCACTCCGGTTCAGAGCATCTCTTTTCTCGGGTTGGAGTTAGACTCAGTCTCAATGACAGCACGTCTCACGAGTGAGCGTGCTCAGTCGGTGCTGGACTGCCTCGATTCCTTCAAGCCAGGCACAGTGGTCCCTCTAAAACTTTTCCAGAGTCTCCTGGGGCATATGGCGTCCTCCGAAGCGGCCGCGCCGCTGGGGTTGATGCATATGAGACCACTCCAGCACTGGCTCCAGACTCAAGTCCCGAGACAAGCATGGCACCGCGGCACGCATCGGGTAAGGATCACCCCCGCCTGCCTCAAAACACTCCGACCCTGGACAGACCTCTGCTTTTTACGGGCAGAAGTGCCCCTGCAGCAGGTGTCCCGACGCGTCCTGGTCACAACCGACGCCTCCCGGTCCGGGTGGGGTGCCGTGTGCAGCGGGCACGCAGCAGCGGGCCGTTGGAAAGGGGCTGCGCTGCGTTGGCACATCAATTGCCTGGAGTTGCTGACCGTCCTTCTTGCTCTCAGGAAGTTCCTCCCATTAGTTCGGGACAAACATGTCCTCGTGAGATCAGACAGCACCACGGTGGTGGCGTACATAAATCGCCAAGGCGGCGACGCTCCGCCACATGTCACAACTTCGCCCGCCGTCTCCTCCTATGGAGCCAGCAGCGACTCAAGTGCTGCGTGCCACTCACATCCCGGCAAGCTCAGCGTCGTAGCGGATGCGCTATCACGACAACGCCTGCCCGGCGGGAGTGGAGGCTTCACCCCAGTCGGTCCAGCTGATTTGGGAGCGGTTTGGCAAGGCCCAGGTAGACCTGTTAGCTGCCCAGGAAACCTCCCACTGCCCGCTCTGGTACGCCCTAACAGAGGCTCCCCTCGGGACAGGCAGCTGGCACACAGCTGGCCCTCGGGGCTGCGCAAGTACGCATTTCCCCCAGTGAGCCTTCTTGCACCGGTGCTGTGCAAGGTCAGGGAGGACGAGGAGCAAGTCACGTTGGTGGCCCCCTACTGGCCCACTTGGACTTGGTTCTCGGAACTCAGGCTCCTCGCGACAGCTCCTCCCTGGCGAAATCCCCTGAGAAAGGACCTCCTCTCTCAGGGACGGGGCACGCTCTGTTACCCGCGCCCAGACCTCTGGAACCTCCACATCTGCCCTGGACGGGACGCGGAAGAGCTAGCCGGCTTACCGGCGACCGTTGTGAATACCATCAACCAAGCCAGAGCCCCCTCTACCAGGCACCTTTACGCCCTAAAGTGGCGCTTGTTCGCAGATTGGTGTTCTTCCCGAGCCGAAGACCCGCAGAGATGCGCGATTAGGTCAGTGCTTCTGTTCCTGCAGGAGAGGCTGGACAGGAGGCTGTCCCCGTCCACCCTCAAGGTGTATGTTGCCGCTATCGCCGCCCACCACGATCCTGTAGACGGCAAGTCTTTGGGTAAGCACGACCAGATCCTCAGGTTCCTGAGAGGCGCCCGGTGGTTGAATCCCTCCCGGCCAGGCCTAGTTCCCTCCTGGGATCTCTCGGTAGTCTTGGCAGGACTCCAGAGACCTCCTTTCGAGCCGCTCGAATCAGTTGGACTCAGGGCCCTCTCTCTTAAGACGGCCCTGCTGATCGCGCTCGCCTCCATTAAGAGTATCGGGGACCTGCAAGCGTTCTCTGTCAGCGACACTTGCCTGGAGTTCGGTCCGGCAGATACGTCTGTGATCCTAAGACCGCGACTGGGCTATGTGCCCAAGGTTCCTACCACACCATTCCGAGATCAGGTAGTGAACCTGCAAGCGCTGCCCCGGGAGGAGGCAGACCCAGCCCTTTCGTTGCTGTGTCCAGTGCGCGCCCTGCGCATTTACCTGGACCGCACACAGAGCACCAGAAGCTCTGAGCAGCTCTTTGTCTGCTTTGGGGGACGGCAGAAAGGGAATGCCGTCTCCAAACAGAGGCACGCCCACTGGGTTGTCGATGCCATCACACTGGCTTATCACACCCAGGCCGTGCCCCTACCCTTACGGGTCCGAGCTCACTCAACAAGGGGTGTTGCGTCCTCGTGGGCACTGGCCAAGGGCACCTCCCTAGCAGACATCTGTAGAGCCGCGGGTTGGGCAACACCCAACACCTTCGTGAGGTTTTACAACCTCCGCGTTGAGTCGGTTGTGTCTCGTGTTTTCTCAGGTCCGAGCCCGTAGAACTCGGTAACACGTAGACCGACCGGCCGGGTGGATCGCTTGCGCCCAGCGCCCTTTTCCTGACGTCAAGGTAAAGTAGTGCGCCTTCTTCCCAGGGCGCCCCACTCCGAGTCGGGCCCCTGGTCGATTCCTCCCCAGCCTTCTGGGTCCGCGGTTCAGCGGAGGAACTCGCCGACCCAAGCCACTGCGGGTACCCTGATGGCCACCCCGTACTGGTATAGGGGCTCCACAGGTAAAATAAGAAGGCCTCCTGTTCGGACTCCCCCTGTGTGTAATTCCACGGTTCTGTCCCCTTACGAGCGGACCCCCGTGTCTCCCTTAGGCAGTTACAGCTGCCTCGGTCGCCGTGCTGTAGCAACTCCCCCCTTTCAAGGCTAGATCTACCACCGCACCATACTTTCCACACGAGCCCTAAGACGGCCGTGTGACATGTCTACCACTTTTCCTCCCCAAGAAAAAGGGCAGGTGTGGTCTCCGCAGGGTCTGGGTAAGACCCCCTTCCCTATATGCGTGTAAGGGCCCCGGCCGTGATTGCTCTATGCGAGAAACATAGAGAGAAAAGAGGCCCAGCCAGGCTGGCCCGTTCCATGTTGGCAAACATCGCCTTGTTCCCTTCCCAGGGTAACTAGAAGGACTCTGATGTTCTTATGGGGCATTGGGGAAGGGTACGGGCAGCCAAGTACAGACGATGCGTGTCCATGTACAAGGTTCAGCGCATGGCAAGATTGGAATGGGTCCCCTAGTGTCGCTTCTCCGACACAACATGGAGAGAGCGACAGAAGGGGAACGTTTGGTTACGTATGTAACCTCCGTTCCCCGAGGGAGGGAACGACACGTTGTGTCTTTCCTCCGCCATGTCACTGAACCGAGCCACTGTTGTGGCCGGACCATTTCCGGCTCCTCAGAAAAATCCTGAATGAACTCCCGTATTTGCGCCGCTTAAATACCCATATGTCTGGGGGCGGGATATGCAAATACCGACTGCCAACTCCCATTGGCCCTTTTCAATAAGATCAGAGGTGAATATCGGCGCTCAAGAGAGACCCCTAGTGTCGCTTCTCTGACACAACGTGTCGTTCCCTCCCTCGGGGAATGGAGGTTACATACGTAACCAAACGTTTTTCGTCATTTCGATATAATGCTCAAGTTAAAAATAGGACTCTGGAAAAATAGCCATGGGACACTATGCGTTTTTTCCCCCCCGATTTCTCCCAATTTGTAATGCCCAATTCCCACTATTTAGTAGGTATTCATGGTGGTGCGTTTACTCACCTCAATCTGGGTGGCCAAGCCTCAGTTGCCTCTGCTTCTGAGACGTCAATGCGTGCATCTTATCACGTGGCTCATTGTGCATGACACCGCAGAGACTCCGCATGTGGAGGCTCATGCTACACTCTGCGATTCACCCACAACTTACCACGTGCCCCATTAAGAGTGAGAACCACTAATCGTGACCATGAGTGCTTAGGAGACCTGGCTGGAGTCAATCAGCACACCCTGTATTCAAACTCACGACCCCAGGGGTGGTAGTCAGCATCAATACACGCTGAGCTACCCAGGCCCCGACACTGTGCGTTTTGATTATATGATTTCACTAATATATGTCTTGAATATTTGATTTGCACATATAGGTGGGCCTGAAACGCCCCTTTCTTCTGATTGGTCAACCTGCACCATCGTCTTACTCACTGCTGTGAGACAGAATTAAAGTTCTCTGCTGTTTAATTGTTCAGATAAATTAGTCTCAGTTAATATTATATTCTTTATAATTTATTCTCAACATTTATTGCAGCCGAGCTATCTCTCTCAACAATTAGTCAGCTTTATCAGACACCTCTACACATAAACCTGCTGTCTTTGATGATGCTCCAGTTTGAAAAGGCATGGTTATAAATGAGTTGACGAAAATAACCATACATTCATAAAACTATTGAAGCATATGCCTACATTGTAAAGACAGGTGTCACAGTCTGTCTCCACCACGTTCAAGGACTCTTATTTTGAAGTTCTCTCCTGCACTACGTTTCCCAGAAGTCACTGCCATGATCACTCCCTCGTTATCCCCACCTGTATGTCATTCCCTTATTAAGTTCCAAGTGTATTGTGGAGCGGAGGGGGGCGGGGCCGGGTCGGAATATCGCGCGCCCGGTCCCCAATCGGCCTGATGAGGCGCGCGAGGGATAAAGGCGGCCGGTGACGATTGTTCGAGAGAGAGAGAATTACGGGCATGTCCGTCATGTGTGTTTGTTTATGTGTTTTTGAGTTTTCATTAAATTATTATTTATATTGACAAGCCGGTTCTCGCCTCCTCCTTGCCCATCCTTTAAAGCGTAACTAAACACCTGCTCAGAGTCTGACTCCACCCACTAGAAATATTTGAAAATGCAGGAAAAGTGGGCAGACCCCGGCGGGGATAGAGGGAACGAACCGAGTGCGGGGCTGAGCGGGAGGGGGGGCACCTGAGACTCGTAGTGACGGATTAATTGACAGCTGCTGTCAGACTCTATGTTATTATTATTCCTCACACGGTCGCAAGACGACATGTACATGAATCTGGCGTGGTGAGCTGGAACCTGCTTACGTCAGCTGTCACCGCTTACGTCACGAAGTACCGCAACAGCCAATAGGAAAATTCAACTGCAGTAGCCACCGTTCAACCTGAAGAGGGCAGCACTCAGATGTTTTTACACCATATATTGTAGAATTAAAACACTTTATACACAAATGTCCAAAAAATTACTTGAATCAATGACCAGTACTAATAAAGCCCCATGCTTACAGATCATTAACTAAAAAAAGTTGGTTTAGGGTTTAGTTACCCTTTAACTGTTTTACATGTAAATATATACCCTCTAGTTTTGTCAGTAGTTGTCAGTCCTTGAATTGTATTGTTATGTTTGTTCCACTCCAGTGTTTGTTCCACTCCAGTGTTTGTAATTAAAGGATTTAAAGTTCCTACTTATGCGTCTCCTCTTGACTCCTAGGACACCAAGCGTTACAGAAGGACTGACCAATACTATGGATATACCAGCTGTGAGAATCCTCCTCCTCGAACAAGGAGATCGTCCAGTCGAGGATCACATGCGTGAGTTTCTCCAACTTGCTAATTTGGTGCACAATGAGGACCACTCTCTGGTCTATTTCTTCAGAGCGGATGCCTCCGGCGGGTCTTCACTGGACACTGTGCAATTTTGTGGAGGTGGCACTGAAACTTAGCAGCTCACCTTTCACTGTGGGTGTGGAGGATGAGGACTTTGAATCTCCTCCCACAGTATAAATCTCCAAGCCTTGCACGGCCCCTGAATCCAGGCCTTGCACGGCCCCTGTCTCCAAGGTAATTCCACTCCGTTCAACAACCCTACATAATTTTTTTGGGGGGGCTCATCCTATCCAGTTTCCAGTGGTCGATTCACTGCGGCAGTCAGCAGTAGCGGCCACGGTCAGCGTGCCAGCACCTGTAGCCTCGACCGTCCCAAAGTCAGTGCCTGTAGCCTCGACTGTTCACGTAACCATGCTCCCTGCTGACCAAAAGAGAAGGAAGAGGGCACCTCCTCTTCAATTTCTGCCAGTGCTCTCCAAGGCTCTAAGCCCCGAGCCTTCTATGGCTCTGTCCCCAGAGCATTCCATGGCTTTGCCCACTCCCAGGCCTCCAGAGCCAGTCCCTGCCCTGTGGCCGCCTCCCAGGCCTCCAGAACCAGTTCTTGCCCTATGGCCAACTCCCAGGCCTCGAGAACCAGTCCCTGTCCTGCAGCCGCCTGACCCAGGCCTCCTGACCCTCTCTCTCCAGACCCAGTCACTGTTCTGCGGCTGCCTCCCAGGCCTCCTGATCCATTCCCAGCCCTGAAGCTGCCCCCCCCCTCAGGCCCCGATCATCCTCCTGGGACCTTTCTTCTGCGTTTCCCTACTGTCATCTGTCTTTGGGCGCCAGGAGTCGCCCATTTAAAGAGGGGGGATAATGTCACAGTCTGTCTTCACCACGTTCAAGGAATCTTATTTTTAAGTTCTCTCCTGCACTACGTTTCCCAGAAGTCACAGCCCTGATCACTCCCTCGTTATCCCCACCTGTATGTCATTCCCTTATTAAGTTCCAAGTGTATATATACCCTCTAGTTTTGTCAGTAGTTGTCAGTCCTTGAATTGTATTGCTATGTTTGATGTTACTCCAGTGTTTGTTCCACTCCAGTGATTGTAATTAAAGGATTTAAAGTTCCTACTCCTGCATCTCCTCTTGACTCCTAGGACACCAAGCATTACAATAGGCCTCTGTTTAACTGTGGGGTGTAGTTATTTTGCAGGGGAACCAGAATCACGTGTCCTGTAAAACACTGTATCCAGCCAGTGCCACGAATGGTACCATCAGCTAGATATTGGTGCTTTACATTTCACGTCCAGTATCACTAGAAACCACAATGCATTTTAGGGAGCTGAGGTGGGGGGAGAGGAAGATATTTGATAAGTGGGAAGAGGGTGTCTGTGGTACATTAAAAGAAGCCACATAGTCACTGCTAGAGACACTACCCCAACACCCTGTCGCCGGATTGTGGTTTGTCCCTCCTCGGACCACTGTCGGTAGGTACTCACCACTGCTATTCGGGAGTACCCCACAAGCCTTGCTGTTTCAGAGATGCTCTGACCCAGTCATCATAACAACTTGCTCAACATAACAAAGTCACTCAGGTCTTTACTCCTGCCCATTTCTCCTGCATTCAACACGTTGACTATGAGATGATCTGATTGATCGCTTACCATCTAATCTACCCAGACCTTGACATGTGGCCTCATTAGGAGATGATCAATGTTATTCACTTTACCTGTGAGTGGTCATAATGATTTGGCTCATCAGTGTTGCCTATTTAAAAAATGTGCAATAACTGAGGTTAATAAATGCTGTAAAAATGAATTGTCCATTGTTATTTCATGATAACTAATGCATTCACTAAAGTTAACAAATACAAACTTATTGTAAAGTGTTACCAAAAAACATACAGACTTCGAACTAAATGATGGTGAGTAAATAATGACAGAATTTTCATTTTTGGGTGAACTATCCCTTTAATCTGCGATCCTGGCTGCAATATCTATCAGTGACCAACCCAAAACAGTGTTTTTCCTTGACTAACATGTCATAAATACTGGCATTTTGGGCTTAGTTTGTGATGTTGTTTGCTGGTGTCCTGCTGTGGTCATATGATGTCCATCATAACCTCTAACGGCTGCCTGTGCCTCTGCCTGCTGGCAGCTCATGTTGTGCCCACAAAATCCATTTAGTTTCAATTAACTTTGCTACCATCCACCCCAGGGTTACGCTCCTTGCCTGTTCGTCCCGCTGCCACCGAGTGAGTGTTCAACTGCCTTATCCTTAAACTCAAGTCCTATTTTGTAGATTTAGTTGTGAGGGTCTGTCTAAAAATGAATGCCACACTTTTTTTGTGGCCGTACTGAGCATGAAAATCATTAGTAGTGTTAAATGGTCAGTGAATTGGGAGGCTTGGCTGCTTTGCTTGGCACTCAATAACCAACTGAAAGAAAATTAACATCTGCTGTGCTGTGAGACCAGCCTGCTCTCTCTCAGTATTCTTCTCTTCTTTTTTTTCCTGGGCCTTTCTCTCAATGTTTGGACAGAGAAACAACAGTGCCACCTTGTGAATGGGGAAAAACATCTATGCAAAGATCTGTTCTGTTTAAAGCTGAAATGTGTTATTTCTGCACCACTATTGTAACAAAACAGATTCATACAATGCAAGTGAATAGTGGCCAGAATTTAAGTTTAAAAAAAGCATATAAATGCAGCATAAAAGTAATCCACACGACTCCAGTGGTTTATCCATATCTCTAGAAGCAATATGATAGGAGTGGGTGAGAAACAGATCAATATCTAAGTCCTTTTTTAACTATAAATTCATCTCCCAGCCCAGTAGGTGATGATATGCACAAAGAATGTGAATTGCCAAAAACAAAAGAATAATAACATGGAGGTTAATGTGGATATTTATAGTGAAAAAAAGGACATAAACATTGATCTGTTTCTCATCCACATCTATCATGTCTATTCTGGTCAGCAGGAATAGAAACAAGTATTTTAACATCTGAAAAAAGAAATTACGCACTTAGATTTAATTCTGCAACATTTTATTGAAAAGAGGTGTACGGCGCAGCATGCGGCTAATGGCAAAATGTCAGTATACTGTGGTTAGAATAATAGGAGTTTCAGATGCAGTTAAACAAACAAACATCAGTGGCATGTTGGTGTTTGCTGCTACAAAGGTGGGTGTAAATGCAGGTGGGTGTCAGTGGGGGTGTTTGTTGTTAGTCCACAAGTGAAACGGTAATGCCAAAAGTGCAATGTTCATAGTCCAGCAAGCAAACCTTTTATGCTCTCCTGTTGTGCACACAATGGAGCAAATGATCTTCGAATGGTCTAAAACATAACAAATAAAAGCCTAAAGCTTTTAATTGTAATAACCACAGCATAACATTCAATGCGAGTATTAGATATCTGTTATACAGTAAAAACACAATTCATTCTGTGTTGTGTGCCTGCATTGGGTTAGTTTTTAGTGTAATTGTACTTATCTTTCATTTTTCCCTATTGAAGGGATAGTTCACCCAAACATTACTCACCGCCATGTTGTTCCAAACCTATATTACTTTCTTTCTTCAATGGAACACAAATGGAGGTGTTATGCAGAAGTAATGCGACTGACAGCCTCAGTCACCATTCACTTTCATTGTATTATGTTTAGATTTTGATAAGTTATAATGATGTACTCATTCTTAATTTGTTTTTTTGAGCATGCTGGAGTACATAAATGCTGCATTATCTACACTTACCTCTCACCTTATCATGACTCTGCCCTCTGAAGCAATCGCAACCACATGATGACATCAGGCTTAAATAGAGACATATGAAGAACCCAAAGTCTTTGCTAGTTTTATCTTAGAATCAGTATCACTCTTATGTTATATATTTCCTGACTGCATACTGCAAACAATAAGGCTTTCAGTCAATTTTCATTTATTTGCACTCTTGATCTTTTAGCAGAAACAGGCATGCCTAAACCATGGTATTGACTGAGCACACTGTCCTGAAGCACAAGCTCTATCAAAGAGTTTAAGGTCAGAGAGCTGAGGGAAATGAACCAGAGGTTATCTTCTCATGCTTCTCTCTGCTGTGCAAGCTTAAACAGAGTTGGATTTTGGAAAGTTTTAAGTTAGAAAATGGTTTATTTGGGGCATGTTTGAACTGAATTTGCTTCCAGCCCAGCAAACACTTAGATCTCCATTTTGGAAGTTCACTACAGATCCCATTTTCATCTTGGCGAACCCCCGACAAAAATTCGCTAACTAGCTACAAATTCACCATTGATTATTTCATATGCAAATGAGCTTTGCAGGTTCACCACTACCGGTGAAGAGCTGCACACTTCTGGCAAACATTTGTGGCGCATCACAAGCTCAGTTTGCTAGAACTCTAGATTCTTTGTATGGGAAAAAATACTTTTAAATGTAGGGATGCATTTAACAGATAAGGGCGTATTTGCTTTGCCTCCAAACTTTTTCAAAATGTGTCCATGTGTTGCCATCTCTCATTATGACACCTTTTAAATTTTTCAGCAACTTTGTTTTACCACAAACAACCAAATAGCATTTTAATATCTCATGCTTTTTAACGTGGTCAGTTACATTTTAGCCACAATGTATGCATTTGTTTTAGGCAACAATTTCAATGGAAACAGACACCATTGTAAAGATGTAAAAAGTGTCAATATTACACATGGTCAGTGGCCAAATTTATTAATAATTACAAATTAAATTACAAATGTCCCCATATGTCAAGTTATTTTTAAAGTAAAAATGAAAATGGCTTTTAAAGGACTGGTAGCGAATGTTCTCTAAAGGTCCCTGAAAGTTTGCTGGAAGTCCTGTGAACATCCCCCTGAATGTGCTTTTAACATTTAAAGAACACTACACAAAGATACAATATGAAGTTATTCTTATATATCATTTATATAAATATATTCCAATATAAAACAATTTCTTTAATAATTGTCTTAATCAGCATTTTTGTTATTTTTTCCAGTAAATAATAAAAAATAAAAAAAATAAATTAAATTAAATTAAACCTCACAAACTTTTTTAGATTTATGCTTAAAAAATGCTTAGATTTTTTTTTTTTTTTTTTTTTTGCAAATGTGTTAATACTATAAACTTAAAGATATATTTTCTTAAAACGAGTCTTAGTATCTTATGCAATGCTGCTTCTATAGTAAATGTATCTTGTTTTAACAAAGTTTAGTTTTTCTTACAGGTCCCACGCAGTTGCGAGACCAACTTTTGCAAGAATGTGAAACACTGTGTATATATTAGTTTTAGGCAACTAGCCCACATGCTGCTCACAAGATGATCACTGGCACCTGTACCCTATTATCATTCCCTATTTTTTTATTTAACTGGAAAAAGAAATGCTGCAAACTAAAATACATATCGTTTACTTGCAGGACTCTTGAGGAATGGAAGTTAGCCAACAAGATAAAACATTTAAAGAAGTTACTGCCACCCTTAAGACATCAAAACCAAAAACCTCATTCACACTGGGCTCTTATCCTGGAATAATTGCCAGGGATCCTTCTGTGTGAACGAAAGCCAGAGCCGGAATGACAGAAAATTTGTTTCCAGGATCTTCTCCCCTTCTTCGGCAGACGGCAGCGTTTCCTCCGGATCTCGTCGGCCAGCAGCAACCTCTCCGTCCGCAGGCAGACGGCTGCAGCTGCTCCCCTGGCAGATGGCAGTGGTGAAGACTCCACGGCAGCGCATCCCTCCTCCATCCCGGGTTTCGGCACCACTGTACCAAAATAAGGATGGGCAAGGAGGAGGCAAGAACCAGCTGTACAGTCAACATAAAGTTTAATGGTAAACATAAACCAACATAAAACATAAGGACACACACACAACGCGGCTGCGTGCATCTCTCTCTCCCGAACTGGTGTCTCTGGCTCCCCTTTATCTAGCTGACCAGCTGATTCAGCGCCGGCTGTGCATAATCACTGCCCGGTGTCTACCATGTCCTCCTCCTCGTAACAGATGGGTTATCCAGTTTGTAAATCTACCATGTAATATTTAGTCCAGAATTTTAAGTTTGGTATAAACTCCAGTTCTTTAAGTTTGTTATAAACTATGAAGCTTATTTACTATATAAACTGGACAGTTGTTTTGATTTTTAAGTGAGTAACAAGTTGTGTTGTACGGTTGCTATAATCTGACCAATGGGCGAAGAAACAAAGGAGTGGAAATCAGAGTGCTTGGTAAGAAAATAAGGGCTACATAGTTACCCAGGATAACCATAAAAAAAAGCTTTCAGCTGAGTGTATTCTTATCAGGGTTTTCAAGGTTAATCTGGGAACTGAAAGATATATCTCCTGTTTTTACATAAGTGGAGTAATACAGACTGATTGCAGTCTAATGGCACGCTAATGTATACCTGGCTGTTTCACCCTTTTGTAAGTGTTCTTCTGGTGCCGTCTTTGTCCTTTAGTAAAAAATAAAAAATATTTCTTGCAAATGCTGAATGTCAATAAATTGTATCTTGAATGCACAACACAATCATTCCATGCCTGGTTTACATAAAGCAGTCAGTACTCATTTCAGGACAGTTAGCATCAGCATGCAAGCTTGTGAGTAGTTAGGCTCTAATTTATTGAATCAGTTTTATTATGTGCTTGACCATGCCTTATTTATTACATTATTCAAGTTAATACAAAACTTGACAGGGTCTCATTTCTAAAGTCTGGTATAAACACTCGGTCATTGTCAAAAGAGCAGGCATCACTGTGTCTGTGATACTATATACCTGTATGTCCAGGGCGGGGTATGCAAATACTGTCTGCCTAATTCCCATTGGCCTTTTTTCATAGATCAGAGGCATATTCTGCGCTCAAGAGAGACCCCTAGTGTCGCTTCTTCGACACAACGTTGAAGTGAGCGACAGACGGGGAACAAAATATATTCTATAATAAATCTTATGGACTGATGAAAATAATGTATAGTTCCTACCAGATGGGTTCAAATTCGCCAAATATCTGCAAGACCAAGATTTTTACAAATCCTATGACCATGTTTCCTTAGGGGGCTTACACACTTTTGCTTCACTATGATCAAGGAGTCCATCAAAATATTAAAGACTCCTCCCAATATTATATCATGAGGGGTGCCAGCGGCTTGCAACATCCCTCTCTATAAAAAAGCCCTGATTGTCAGCGTTGGTTTGAGAGTTGAATTGTAGATGTTTACTTAGCAGTGTAATCTTAGCAGACTTCCCTGCTCTTACTTGAGCCAGCACTAAAGAAAACATGTCCACCCCATATCTTAGCTTCCCATATCATAGCTTCCTGTGAGGAAAGATGACTTTCTTGAAGAAACACTATTTCAAATTTCTGCCACAATAACCTTCCTTCTTTTTATGGGGTGCCCCATCCCAGAGAGACAATCCCCTCGCATTAACAATTGAAATTTTGACATATGAGAAAAAATGTATTGTGTGTCAAAAATACACAATAAATATCACATTCCAACATTAATGCAACAGTCAAACCCTGAACTTCCCCCGAACCAAACAAACATAAAAAAGAAAAACCCTACGCATGAAAGCACCAACAGGTGTCCATCCCTCTAAATTCAAACAGTCAATGAACGCCTATGAGAGCACCCATGACAACTTTGCCGTCTGATTGCTGAGGTCCGGTGTTTCTAAACACATTTTGTGAGACAGAATTACATAAAAGAAGAAAATCTATAAAACAAACTCCAGCCAGTAGGCAGAATAAACACAAATAATGTGCATAACTGTCCCAAAGGTGTGTTACTCCACAAAACAAACTCCTGCCTCTAGCGGTACCAGCACACAAAAAAAACCTTCAGTTTTTTTGGACAGTCAAATGAATGTTCAGTGAGCTGGGCTGTTCATGAGTGCAGCAGATTACCAAATCCTTCCAATGTCCTGCAAAAAATTCTCCACAAAGCAAACTCCAGCAAATAGGAGGCATAAGCACAAAGAACGTACAGTCTGGAAAGAGTGTTATTCCACAAAACAATCTCCAGCCACTAGGCAGATCCAACAAAAAAGAAACAAAAAAGGTGCCTAGCTTCCTCGGACGGCCAAGTGAATGTTCTGTGAGTCAGCCTCACTTGCTGCAAGGTGAGAATCACACAATAGCTTACTCATTCCATTGACTTTATGAAGGCCGATGCTCGCTGTGGTCATGTAAATATTTTGTTGCCATCCTTAGTATCAAGTGCAAAAGTGACCTTCCGTTGATGTAAGAGTTTCTTACATTCCTTGAATTGATCACGTTTCTATTGTCGAATTTGCAAAGTCTGGGAACAAGAAAATGTTGTGGTTCTTCCAAGAAAGCCTTCCTTTACTCCTCGCCTGACGTAACACGAGACATTTATAGGATGATCTCAAAATTTGTCCAGAATTGATTGGGGCCTGTCTCCCTCAGTGGATCTCCAAGCCGTGACTCTGTGAGCACACTCGATTTCCAGCTTATGACCTGTTATGTCGTGCAGACTCAGGAAGAGCTCGTCTAGGAATTTCACCATACCTCTGCATTCTTTGTTCTCAGGAATTCCAACAATTTGGACATTGTTTCACCGATTACAATTTTCAAGGTCTTCCAACTTTTCCCAAACACGTTCCAATTCTATCTTGGTCGCTAGCGGGTTAGCAGCTAATTCCCTCTCAGATGACTCCAGATAATCGATCCGTTGGTCCGATCTCCATGGCCGTGATAAATTAACGTATTACAGCAAGATCCACCTTCGCCAGCATTGCGACATGCTCGACAGTTGATGCTGGATCTCTCCCTTCGCACCATCCAAACCAAGTCCCTGGAGTATCAGCTTGAGCACGTAATTGTATTTTAATGTCTCCAAAGCCCGAGGATTTTTAATTCTTTGACATATTGTCTTCATAGAACAGTTATGAAACAGGGTGTATCGAATCTCAGTGGTTTATGACACAAAAAGTATAAAAAACTAGCAAAGTAAGCAGAGCTCGCCATTCACACGTTCAACTCTCACAAGGTGTCAAATGACCTCCATCTCAATGACATTTGAATCTTTTCCTAAAACTTCCATGACCATGTCCAGCACGTCAGTGCGGTGCTCCAATGGCTGCCATAGAACCAACTCTTTGTTAAGTTGGAGAATTGCGCTTTTCACGCATGGTCAGTTACGTTCCTGGGGTTCATCCTTTTGGCTGATGGCATTCAAATTGACCCATCTAAGGTCAAGGCTCTCACAGATTGTCCAAAGCCAGACTCTCGTAAAACTGTTTAGAGATTTCAGTGTTCACCAATTTCTACCGGCGGTTCGTCCGAAATTTTTGCTAACTCGCTGCTCCTCTGACTGATCTGACCTACACCAAAACCAAGTTCTGTTGGTCATCGCAGGCCCAGACGAAGTTTGTGAATCTTAAGAACTGCTTTGTTTCGGCCTCTGTTCTGGTAACTTCAGACACAACTTTGTGTTTGTGGTAGAGGTCGATGTGTCAGAGGTAGGGGTGGGGACAGTCCTTTCTCAAATGTCTCCCTTGGATGGAAGGATGCACCCCTTTGGTTTTTTCTCATCTTCTGGAGTGGTGGTGGTGTAGTGGTCTAAGCACCATAACTGGTAATCTGGTAATCAGAAGGATGCTGGTTCAAGCCCCACAGCCCCACAGCCACCACCATTGTGTCCTTGAGCAAGGTTGCTCCAGGGGGTTTGTCCCTGTAATAAGGGCTCTGTAAGTCGCTTTGGATGAAAGCGTCTGCCAAATGCATAAATGTAAATGTCTGTCTCCTACGGAAAAAATTGGAAATAGGGAGTTATTGGCTATTCAGGCTGGCACTGTGGGAGTGGCATCATTGGCTGGAAGGTCCAGGGGTGCCTTTTGTGGTTTGGACAAATCATAAGTACCTAGAATACATCTGCTCTGCTAAGTGTCTAAATTCGAGACAGGCCCACAGGGCACTATTCTTTACTCGCTTCGAGTTTCCCATTTCGTTTCGTCTGGGGTTCAAGAATCTGAAACCTTTGCTGTGCTGTCTCATGCTTTTGTGACATAGGATCACTTGAGCTCCCCAGACACCAAAGTGCCGCCAGAAAGGGTGATTGCTTTGGTGTCTTGGGAGGTTGAGTCTACGATCTGCTCGGCTCTGCGTTCGGTGAAGATTCCCGCAAGATGCTCAGTGAGCCTGTTATTCATTTCGCAAAAAAAAAATTCAAGTCGCCCTCCAGTGGGCTTCTTCAACCGCTGCCAGTCCCTTCAAAACCTGGTCTCATATTGCCATGGATTTTATGACCGGTTCACCCCCAATACTGTCAGAACCAGTGGTAGACTGGTTCTTGAAGGTGGCTCATTTTATTACCCTCCCCAAATTGCCATCAGCAAGGGAGACAGCGGTTGATGTTGTTGACCATGACTTCCTCATTCATGGCCTCACAGTAGACATGGTATCAGACAGCGGGCCCCAATTCATGTCAATATTTTGGACAGAATTCTGTCAACAGCTGGGGGCAACTGTAAGCCTGTCATCCGGTTACTATCACCAGACAAACAGACAGGCTGAGTTAGCCAATCAAGATCTTGAGAGGGCCCTGCACTGTGTGGTGTCCCGAGACTTGTCCAATTGGATTTCTAATTTAGACTGGGTTTAATACGCTCATAATTATCTGGCCACATTGTCCACGGGCCTGTCACCTTTCCAGTGCTGTGTGGGCTACCAGACCCCTCTGTTCTCCTCCCAAGAGCCGGACATTGTCATCCCCTCTGCCCAAACTTTCATTTAAAGTTGCCAATGCACCTGGAACAAAGCCAGAAAAGGCCATCTCTGGACTGGCGCTCATGTCAAGAAGTTGGAGGACACGCTACTCACAATCACTGGCACCTGTAACCTATTATCTCTCCCTATATAAGTTGCCTCTTGTGTGTTCTCCATCGGCAGATTGTTTTGGGTGTTTCTTGCTTTTTTGTCTAGCCTTCCTGTTGGTTCTCTCTGTGTGTTCCCAGTGTTGCTCTAGTTTGGGTTTTCCTCTGTTCCCTGTGTATTAAACTCACCCTACCTGCCCCTCTGCTGGACTTTATTCCCTCGCCACCTTGGGCTCCCCTTGCCAGTCTGTAACTGTCACTACTGCCTGCCAGAGCCAATTTAATTTCCTTTGTCTCTTATTGGGTTTTGATTTTTTGGGACTATCATAAAGACTTTTTGGATTGTCAACTTCTGCCTTTAGGTCCTCCTTAACAAAGCGTGACAATAATTAGACAAAAAGCGTGTTTACATTTTTTTACAATTCATTTTCTCTGAACACTTACTGAAGTGAGCTAAGACAGTGAACAGCAGAACAAAATCTATAATACAACACTTTAAAAGACATTTACAATGGAGGGGAATCCTACGGCAGGCATTGAACCTGAGAAACTGATAAAAGCAATATTTCAGAGAGATATTCTACCACTATTTTAGTTTCAAAACTTCAGGTTAACAAATACATAGGCCGGACCCAGTAACATATTTTATGTCTTTGTCTGAACATAGAAGCATTTGCATGCATAAAGTTTGCCCACATCTTTAATAAGAAATTTTGAATTGTATTATTTAGCGTGTGCTACAAATTGTTGTTTGAAACATACATTTGCGGTGACACTAATGCGGTCTTCTCAATTGTTCTTTCCCATCGGTAAATATTTAATTTCCAGCCATGTCATAAGTTTCTGGCATGTGTAAGCATTTACAGTGTGCATCAAGTGAGGGTATAGATGCACGTGGGTAATATATGAAAATGTTTTCTTACAAGTTATTTTTTACAATCGACGACTTAAGTTTATCTTCATGTTTATCTTCTCATAGCACCTTCATGAAATAGCATACAAAATTTCTAAATGTTTTTAAATTTAAATGTAATTTAAATGTAATTTAAATGTAATTTAAATGTTAAAAATGTTAAATGTTAAAAATAAATTAACATTTTTTTTGTTTTTCGGTTACATTGTTTCAGATTTCTATGCAGTACACTTTTACCAGATTTGTAATGATTCAATAGGAGGTAGACTAAGTTACGTGTGTGCTGACTGTCAAACTCACTGCAGCGTTTGTATGTAACTTTACGACAGGCCAAATGTTATTTATTTTCTTAGCCCTAAAATGGCAAGATCATAAAAATACTACAATTAATGTATTAATTGTAAACACATATTCTTCCTAGTATTGCTTTTATTTTCACTCTCAATTTTACAGCTTGTAGAAATCATTAAAATAACACATGATAGAAACATTTGCCCTGAGGCTTTTAAAAAATGCTTAAGTGCAATGGAACAGTAAGAATATAATGATATTACAAATATGTCGTAATTGTAAATAGTGGCAAAAAGCTCCAGCAAATAAACGGCAAATTAATTCTCATTTTTGATTGTTATAAATAGTAATTTCTGAAGAAACAAAGCTTTTACCTTGTTTGTGTAGGGTTTTTTTTTTTTCCAGTATGTTGGCCAATTGTTGTTTGTTGTTGCTAAGTCTTCATTGTTTTTTGTTTTATTTTTATATTATTTAAAAATAATATTGAATCATTTATGATCAATGAATATTAATAACATTGCTTAATGTTAATGCTTCATTGCTTAAACTTAATAACGTGATTTTTATTTTGCAGGTATCATTTTCACTTTCAGTCTTTTGTATTCTAGAGTGGCATTCAGTATAACCTACTGCCAGAATAACATCAATAAAATTGGCTACCATGCAAATCTCTTACTGTTACACACTTTATATTGAAAAAATTCAAAAAATAAGATAACAATTACTAGGTATTTGACTTATGCCAAGACTACTCGCCATCCAAGCAGATTATGAAATTAACCCTAATTTTAGTTGTACCGTACATGATTTATTTGTTTACAATAAGATAAAAGGTAAACTCAAGACGTTGTACATTAGATGTCACTTCCTGAAATAACTTTTGTCTATACAGGATTGTTTCGAGTTGTGTTTTAATGTGAGCACAGATTAAGGGGAAACTTAGCCGTGTGAATGAACAAAATCTTGTAGTGCCAGAACAATCTCCAGAACGACTTTTCTGTTATTCTTTCTGCAATTGGGTTAATATGTAACTATGTTACTATGAGAACAAAGTAAAAAGTTACTATGAGAGTTTTAAGTATATACATTTGGATTAAAGTACTTACTAAATGAATAAGATACCTAAAAAAAATCTAACTAGTGCAATTTATTAAGTTCAAGCTTGATAAGCTTTTCAAGACAGCATTGTGTTGTGACTGATATATAACATTATACACATTTCATTGTAGTATTTTGAATCATGACTCAATTTATTAGCATCATAAACATTTATTGTAGTTTACAATACTATCTTTACAAAAATCAGCAGTCTTATGCAGAAGGCCAGCAAGATCCTCAATTTGTTGGATTGGCGATCTTGCCCATGAAGAGGATGCTCTTGGTATTGTCATCTACAATTAGCAGCATGAACGGCCGGTTAAGGTTCACACTGTCTGGCAGGGACATGGGCATTATTTCAATCGTAGTTGTAGCTGCTGCCTCAGTGCCTTTCTCATCAACACTTAGGACTGCCTTGTGGACAACCTGGAGATGGGGACCAAAGTTTGAGTATGGCTCTCTAAATATATCACTGCATTTGTGTATATACTGCATACGTGGTTACATCGTTAGGTTTATCAACCTTCAGTGGTCCCTCAAAAAGAAACCTTTTTAATATGTACCTGTGACACCTTGACTTTGACATCTGTGATTCCAGATAAATCTGCATTGTCACCAAACACATCGACCATTCCCATGTCCTGCAGAGTTGTTTTCAACTTGGAAGTTGCAGAGATGGAGAACTTGGGCATAAACAGATCCACAGAGCTAAAGGGAAGATAAGGTATAAATGTGTAAATATCACCAAATGTCTATGAATGAATATGCAAACATAGACAGGTGGAGCAAAACAAAATTTGGACCATACCAGTGCTGTTAAACTAAATATAAACACTCTTGGAGTATTGCATATCCAATTAGATTAGAAGAACAATCTTTGAAAGTTCAGTCAGTGTAAGTCTATGGGATTTTTTGAGAAAAACCTGTAGGTACGATCAGTAATAAAAGATATAGCAAACAATTCAAAAGGTCTGTGTCAAGTTTGTTGGATGTTGCCTGAAAGCTTCAGGAGTTACATCTAATATTATTTTGGTCTTTTCCTTACGGATTCTGGAAAAACCATAATATCCAACATACAAATCAGTTTTGCACATTAATCATTTCCAAATTTCCTAAGTTTAAGAGCAATAAAAAAATTAAATAAAAGGTAAGAGGTGACACATTATCATCTGAAAGTATATCTGGTATTACCTTCTGAAGAGTTTATCATGCCATTTCTTAATATGGTGTCTGCAGATGAAGTCTTCCACCTCCTTCATCTTGCCTTCATCAGGGAGAATGATCATCATGGAAGTGTTGCCTTTGTAAGGTATCATCATGACTGTAGTATGGTTGTCATGGTCTTGATAGATGTCGTAGCGACCGGTTCTCTTCATCATGTCTACTTGCACCTTGGTGTCCTTGTCCACATTGAAATCAGCTTTGTGGGTCAGAGCTACATCAAATGGCTTGTCCCATTTTCCTACCAAGACAAATAAATGATCTGTCACTTCGACTCAAAGCCAACAACAATCAACCAACAATCTAAAACTTTTACAAAGATTAGTAAATATATGTGGAGAATAAAAAGAGAAAGTACCTCTGAAGAACATATAATTGATCAGCATCATCACCGTGTCTGGGTTCAGGTCCTTCACCATATTGGTGATCTTGTCATGGGTTTTCTTGGCAATGAACTTGTTAATCTCTTGTGCAGCAATCTCGGGCTTGGAAAAGTCAACACTAAAGGCTTCGCTGTTGTAAAAGTGATGAACGTCCTTCAAGAATTTGTCCACCACTTTGAAACCTTCTCTGACAGCCACACCAGCACCTGCCTCCAATTGCATGTGATCCTGACTGTGGCCCAGCATGTGAATCAAATGCTCATAGCCTTCATTGACCTGCTGTTCCTGCAACCCACTGTAACCAAGCATGCTATATATCTGTGAATGAGTGTTACCCTTGGCACCAACAGCAAGCATGCTCAAAGCCATGGCAATACCAACCGGGGAGAAGAAAATGTTCTTGCCCTGAGCATCGGGATTGAGAGCGAGTTTCTTGTAGAGAGCGAAGGCAAAGTCGGCATTGTGTGGAGCGAGCAGGTGGCATGCATCATCCCCCTCGTGTTTGGGGTGGGGTTCGTCTTTTCCATGGTGGAGATGATGATGGTGGTCGGCTGAATGGTCGCCATGTTTGTGGCCGTCGTGGCCATCGTGGGGAGCAGTCCAGGCCGTTACCACCAGCAGGGCAGCAATCACACAGTAATACATATTTCCCCACATTTTCTCACCTGTATGTTTTATAACAATATAGCTCAACATTGTAAAAACAGATATTACTGTGAAAAAAATGAAATAAAATTCTTAAGGCCTATTCACTACAAGCCAGAATGTTCGTTGCGAATAAGCTTTTTAATAGGAACATTTGATTCCTTTGCCGCTATTCAGACAAATTGCCCGCTGACAATACAAAGGTTCTTTTTACGGAAAGCAGTGTTATTTTCTTTTCTTCAGACTGCAAAAAAACTGACCGATCAGTGAAATAAGTGCTTTACATTTATGCATTTGGCAGACACTTTTATCCAAAGCGACTTACAGTGCAATTATTACAGGGACAATCCCCCCAGAACAACCTGGAGTTAAGTGCCTTGCTCAAGGGCACAATGGTGGTGGCCGTGGAGTTTGAACCAAGGACCTTCTGATTAACAGCCCCTGTGCTTTAGCCACTACGCCACCACCACTCTCTTTAAATCTCATGTTCCAAGAGGCTGCAGCTACTGCGTGTTGATGGTACCAATGCACCAAAAGTTACTTAGGAAAACAACATTAAAAACCTAAAAACAACTAGGAACTGGAAGATGGATGTAGATGGATGAAGATGGATGTGGAGCTGCTATATATTTGGTATCTGAGCACAAGGAATTATTTGATAAACACCACAGTGGCTACAAAAATGAGGAGAGGAAGGAGTTATTATGGCATGGATTTGCAGAAAAACTCAGAACCAATAGTGAGTTTTTATTAAACATAATTTATTTTAAGTAGTTCATAAAATTGTTAGCTGGCTTTTTACTAATGTTTTTATTAACATTTGTGGGTTGTGCCATGGAGGACATAAAATTAAATAAAATGCAACGTGTACTGCACTGAAATAATAGTTCTTTTTTTTAAGACCCACCTATTATTAGTGACTGAATTTGTTTTTCATATAGACCGAGAAAAAAATCGTCTCTGTTTTGGTGTGAATAGACATTTCGTCTGCAGTTTGTCTCACAAATTCATCTTGGATTTAATATGAATAGGCCTTTTTTCCAGTACATTTTTTTTAAACATCCTTAACCCAAGATGCATTTACTTGAGAAGCAAAATGATGCAAAATCGTATTAAGTCTTGTTTTCAGAGAAATATTACAAAATTGCAACACACAAACACATTTTCTCATGGGGTAAGGAAAACAAACTTGATTCATACCTCATTTGGCACTAACTTTTGTTTGATTTACCTGAAACAAGATGTCAACATGTATTTTTTCTTCTCAAGTAAATTCCTTTGTCTTGTTTTAAAGTTGTCTAGATATTTTTATTGGAAAACCAGAAAAAAGTATAAATTAAGTATATTATGTTCAGCATTGCTCAAAATGTTTCATTTTCTGCATAAAATGTTGTACTTAGGAATGAAATATCATAGGTTATACTTCACATAAATATCTGTTTTCCCATTCCACATATTTTAAGAAACATTGTCCATGTAAAAGAATAGGCAAACTTTGTCTTATAGAGTAAGACAAAGTTTTTATAGAGTCTTATAGAGTAATAATTATCATCACTTACCATCAAAGTCGTTTTGACAGGAGACTGCTCTGATGGAGCTGGGTCAATTTATAGTCTTTCAAGCATCAGCTGAGTAATATCTTTAAACATTAACCAGTAAATGCTGTCCCTTATGATAAACTGTTGCTCTACATGCAGTGATGCAACACAGTTTGTTTTGGACTTTTGTATAGGGGTTTTCAATAGTTGTGGGTGTGTGTGTGTTGGTTGGTTGATAAAAAACTAGTCAATCAGCAACTTAGGATTGATTTATATCTGTTTATAATATCCACTCAAAGTGCTGATCAAAGAGGTATTCTCATTCTGTGATGTAGCCTGTTACTATATTTCCAAGATAGTGAAAAGAAGCAATCAAAATGAATGTGCCTTACTTTTGAGATGAATCTAATTTGGGTGACAATGATGCATTTAGGGGGAGACATATTAATTACTTAAAGGTGTACGTTTTTGTTAATGTCGTCTTGGATTTACCGGTGCCATCATAGAAATGTACAATACAAAGACAGTCATGATTAATGTCATTCCTGAGTGAATGTGTCCTATAACAGGGCGGTTAATGAGATTAACAAGTTGTTCGGCAGGTCATGTGATCCAAAATGGCAGCCCCCATGAGGTGACCCTCTCCAAATAGAATAAAAAAGCTTTTATATGGTTACTGATATGACCTGAGTCCTCATCTTATGTGAGTGATCATGATTTTATTCACATGTTTAAAACTTATTTTACTTTCTTTAGGAGTAAATTTTTTTTTTGGATTAATCAAGTTTTCACAATATAACAGCAAGCACTACGAGGAAATGCAGCTGTTCAAATATGTTGCTCTGAAGTAACATTTGAGTGAGCAAGGACATTTAATTTTGCAGACAGATCTTGCTATGTTTTCTCCTTGTTTCATTTCCTTGTTTTTAAGAGGGTGGAGCAAGGACGCAAGGATAGGAAGCAAAGAAGGTAAACGAGGATGAACAATTACAGAAACTAGAGGCACCCACTCACTTAACCAGTATTAACCTGTGGGAGACATGGTGAGAGACAGGGATTTGTATAATTTGCTGACTTCGAGAACACTGTGTGAACACCCTTGCTGCTTAAGAGACTATTTTTTCACTGCAAACTCTGGGAATCAGATCTCTGCTAACCTGTCAAAGGGAGAAAGTAAATCAATGTTTTAGACAGTTTGCAATGTTACATTCTCTCCATTTTATTGACATGTTTACAACTACTGAAGTCCGAATTAATCTCGTTGAGCTAGTTTTATACAGAGCTGTATGTGGGCACAGACAAATCTTTTGGCTTCACACAGCTCTGTCTGAACTATAAATATATGCTTACAGTACATGCACATGTGGAATGAGAGAAAATCCTAAGATTTTTCATCTTTGCCATAGAGAGACAATTCTCTAGGGACTTCAGTGTAGCAGCAATAGACACGCTAGTCAGTTGCTAAAATAATAAAGCAGTTAATGTTATACAATATCCTCAGCAGAGTTATTTTGAAACATCTTGGGTACCTCACCTTCATGAAAATGCATCTTGAATATCTCTATAGCTGGAACTATTTTTCAGCATGACAGTGACTGGGTTTGATCTGGGTAACAATTAAAAAACCTTCAGCATGTGAATGACATGGTAGTTTGTTCAGCCAAAAGTGGCACAGAATCCAAACACTTTTCTTATTAAAAATGTGTTGGTTTGAATTACTGTACCTTTTAAATGCATTGTAATTGTCAAAAGTAACTTTGCCTGCCCTGTCACTTAAATGAAATATCTGGTGCAATACAAGTTTAGCTCAATCAACAGCATTTGTGA
Source organism: Xyrauchen texanus (assembly GCF_025860055.1). Classification (NCBI taxonomy): domain Eukaryota; kingdom Metazoa; phylum Chordata; class Actinopteri; order Cypriniformes; family Catostomidae; genus Xyrauchen; species Xyrauchen texanus. Next base: position 32,132,598 of record NC_068303.1, read on the forward strand.
CTTAATGTTGATTACCACAGAAATTAATTTAGACTCGTTCCTCCTTTTTGAAATGTTGAAATTGCTGGCCACCCCAAGAGCGCCATTGTGCACTCTTCCATTAATTGAGACCCCCTTCGAAAGAATTGGTATGGATCTTTTCGGGCCACTAGAGTGGACAGCACGTGGACATCACTTTTTATTGGTTCTAGTGGACTATGCAACATTTACTACGTATGTGAACGGTATAGTGGCGGATGGTAAGTCCCTCGGGAAGCACGACCTGATCATCAGGTTCACAAGGAGGTTGAATCCTCCAAGGCCGCGCCTCATTCCCTCATGGGATCTCTCTGTGGTTCTGCTGGGCCTGCGGAGAGCCCTGTTTGAGCCCCTAGAGTCAGTTGAGCTAAAGGCTATCTCATTGAAGACTGCCCTCCTGACTGTGCTCATGTCCATCAAGAGGTTTGGGGACCTGCAGGCATTCTCTGTCAGCGACACCTGCCTGGATTTCAGTCCAGCGTACTCTCATGTGATCTTGGGACCCTGACTGGGCTATGTGTCCAAGGTTCCCACTACCTGCAAGCCTGGTGAGCCTTGGTGAACCTGGTGAGCCTGCAAGCACTGCCCCAGGAAGAGGCAGACTCAGCCTTGTCATTGCTGTGTCAGTGCTCACTTTGCACATCTACTTGGACCACACCCAGAGTTTAAGATGCTCTGAGCAGCTCTTTGTCTGCTTTGGAGGACAGCGGAAAGGGAGGGCTGTCACCATACAGACCATACCAGGCCCTGGATGTGCCACTACAAACACACTCAACAAGGAGTGTGGCGGCCTTCTGGGCCTTGACCAACGGCACCTCTAGCAGACATATGTAGAGTAGAGGGTTGGGCAACACCCAATACATCGACATTTTATAATCTCCAGGTTGAGCTGGTTTCGTCCCATGTGTTGTGAGGTATGAACAAGTAAGTATGCGGGGCAGCTGGCTGGGTGTACCACTTGCATACAGTGCCTTTCCCCTCCCGTGAACCCTCTGCCTCCGGTCGCCGTGTTTGTAGAGCTCCTCCCCTCTTGGTGGGACCTATCATGGGGACTTCTTTCACATGCGATACTGCCGGTCGGTAAGTCCACTTGATGTATTCTCCACACAATACCTCCCCTTCAGGCAGGGTGTGGTCTCCACTGTGTCTTTCCCCTTGGGAAATGACACTGCCCCCCCCAGTGCGGCCTGTCCCCAATATGAGTTTGTCTTGTCCCTGGGGTGCGAGGGGCCGTACAACACTTGTGGGGCATTGGGGAAAGTTACGTGGGGGCCTGGTGCACTTGCTACGAGGCACCTGCACGGCCAGTCCACATAACACAGTTTGTTTCATTGTGTCAGTTGTGGTGTTTCATATAGGGACCCCTAGTGTCACTACATCGACACAACATCAAGTGAGTGACAGATAGGGGATGTCTTGGTTACTGTCGTAACCTCAGTTCCCTGATAGAGGGAACGTGACTTTGTGTCCCTCTTGCCACAATACTGAACTACCTGCTGAAATAGCCGGGACCCTATCCCGGCTCCTCAGCGCAAAACCTGGATGAGTGGTTGTGAGCCAGCTCCTTTTATACCCGTATGTCCGGGGGAGTGGCATGCAAATTCCACTCGTCAATTCCCATTGGCCTTTTCTCAATGATCAGAGGTGTTAGGGGCTCCAAAAGCGACCCCTAGTGTCACTACATGGACACAACGTCTCGTTCACTCCATCAGGAAGGTTACAACAGTAACCAAGATGCTTTGCATCTCCTAGAATAGGAGGGCGTGTGTTTCCATGTGAGGTTGTGATTGAATCAGATCGACTTGGCAGTCAGGTAGTGTGTTATCCATAGACGTTTGGTTTGTGATGGCCAGTTTTTTTCTGTAGCCATTTACATAGTCAGTAGGTGTATGATACTTAGTTTTTAGGAATCTGTTCAGATTTGAAAAGATGTGTAGGGTTATCCAGCCTTAAGTTGCTTTGAATAAAAGCATCTGCCAAATTTAAATACAGTATAGTGGCTTTGGGTTTTCAAGCTTGTCTGATTGCCCTCGATAACCAAGGATCAGCAGCCCTTATGTTAACAAAATTATACCAAACATAATCTCTCGATAGCTCACACCACAGCTAAGGGTTCATGTAACTGTCCAAACTCCTCGTTAAGTTATTTTCAAAGGGAGATGTTGAAAGATATTGACACTGACTACCGACCCTGAACTTGAAGGCAAACAAACACATTCATATAAGCTGCTGCAGGAGAAGACAGAAATCTCACCAGCCCACGCTGGGCCCTTATATATTTGGACAGTTTGACCTGTTTTATCTCCCCCAGAACCTGCTTATGTGACACACTCATTTTGTTTGATTTCAGGGACAAACTGAAAGATTCTTCATTGCTGCATGAGAATATTACCTTTGAATTACAATGTGCTAAATGCACAATTCTAAAGTGCTGTGTATTTACAATGCTATTCTGATGAGATATTTAAATTCACATCATATTAACACTTATGTAACATAACATTCTACAATGGGATGACAGAAATCAGTTATCACTTGACATACAACACCATCCAAATAAGATATTCTTCTATTATATTACAATCTCACATCAAAAGGTCATATTTATGTTGCTATATGAAACAAAAAGGAATGTGCAAAACCATTTTTGTGCAGAGTAATATTATGCCATCAACAAAAAGAGTCATACTGTATCATGATATAATTTCACTTGATAAAAATAGAAGATTAATAAAAGTGTAATAAAACTGTTGTAGAAGAATGTGTCAGTCCCAACTACACTCAAAAAAAGAAAATAAATTGCCCTATTGTTAGGTTTACAGAAAATATCAATTTTGTTGAGTTTTTTGTTAGCAAAATGCAGGCGGCGCAAAAGCAGTGCTCATACACCCAAAATCCTACCGCTTTCACTTGCACTGCTCTTTGCGGTAGGCACCGCGAAAGATACAAATATTTAATATTTTTCTGAGCAGCTGTGGCAGCCAAATGCTTTATTCACAGCTAATCATACTAAATTTTACTGAGCTCATAGCTGCTGAAAACATGGAAGAAGAATTTCCAGAGTAATATTATGCCTCAGATTTGAAAAAAGCAATAAAAAAAGCTAGAATTAAATGTAACTATTTATCAAAAAAGGAAATGAACAGAACTCAGTGGGTCAAATCAAATCACTTTATTGTCACACGACAATATACACAAGTGCAACAGTAGGTGAAAGTCTTGTGTGCAGTTCCGAGCAACATAGCAGTGAGGACAGTGATGAGACATATACCAATTACAGTAAACAACATATTTACACAACACAATAATAAAATACAATGTACAGTAAACAATACACACAATATAGAATGCACATACAATAAAAATAAAAAGTATATAAAAAAAATATATATAAGCTGTAGTTGTATTGTGGAGAATATAATTAGGACAGTCCAGTGTGAGATAATAGATTAATAAAGTACACTGCTGTGTATATTGATCATGAGAGATCAAGTGTTCAAAAGTCTGATTGCTTGGGGGTAGAAGCTGTCATGTAGTCGGCTGGTGCGGGCCTTGATGCTGCAATACTGCCTGCCTGAGGGTAGCAGTGAGAGCAGCCCATGACTCGGATGACTGGAGTCTCTGATGATCCTCCGAGTTTTTTTCACACACCGCCTTTTATATATGTCCAGGAGGGAGGGAAGCTCACCTCCGATGATGTTTCTGGCAGTTCACACCACCCTTTGCAGGTCTTTGCGGTTGTGGGTGGTGCTATTGCTGTACCAGTCAGTGATACAGCCAGTCAGGATGCTCTCTACAGTGCTGGTGTAGAACCGTATGAGGATGTGGTGGTTCATTCCAAACTTCCTCAGCCATCTCAGGAAGAAGAGGTGCTGGTGAGCTTTTGTCACAATGGCCTCAATGTGGACGGACCATGTGAGTTCCTCAATGATGTGGACACCGAGGAACTTGAAGCTGCTGACTCTCTCCACTGGTGCTCCAATTATGGTGATGGGGCTGTGTCCTCTGTCTTTCCTCCTGAAGTCCACTACAAGCTCCTTGGTCTTACTGACGTTGAGGGAGAGGTTGTGCTCTTGATACCAGCGTGTCAGAGTGTGCACCTCCTCTCTGTAGGCAGTTTCATCATTGTCAGTGATCAGACCTACCACCGCCATATCGTCAGCAAACTTAATGATGGCATTGGAGCTATGTGTTGCCACACAGTCACGTGTGTATAGGGAATACAGGAATGGGCTGAGAACACCAATGTTGAGGGTCAGTGATGAGGAGATGTTGCTGCCCATTCTAACCACCTGACATCTGCCTGACCGGAATTCCAGGATCCAGCTGAACAGTGAGCTGTTTAAGCCCAGAGCCCTGAGTTTCACATCAAGCTTGGAGGGCACTATGGTGTTGAATGCTGAGCTGTAGTCTACAAACAGCATTCTCACATATGTGTTCCTTTTTTCCAGATGGGAGGGAGCAGTGTGTAGTGTACATGCAATGGCATCATCAGTGGAGCAGTTGTTGCGGTAGGCAAACTGCAGTGGGTCGGCCGCGAGTGCTCTCTCCGCAAGGGCTTTGTTATTTTCCTCGAAATAAGCATAAATTATATTAAGCTCATCCGGGAGAGAGGCAGCGGTGTTCACGGCGGAGTTACTGCCACATACTTCAGGTGGAATGCCACATACTTCTAGAGTCGGTGGTATTGAACTGTCCTTCAATTTTGTGCCTGTACTGGCGTTTGGCTGCTCTGATAGTGTTACGGAGGGCATAACTGGCTTGTTTATGCTCCTCCGCATTCCCGGAATTAAAAGCGGAGGTTTGCACATTAAGTGCCGCGCAAACATCACCGATAACCCATGGTTTCTGGTTGGGGTAGAGCCGTATTGATTTGGTCGGAACAATGTCCTCTATGCACTTCCTGATGAAACACGTTATGCTATCAGCATAAACCTTGATGTCGTCATCAGAGGCGGACCGGAAAATCTCCCGGTCCGCGTGAACAAAACAGTCTTGTAGCATAGAGTCTGATTGGTCCGACCAACACTGGATCGTTCTGAGGGTGGGTGCTTCCTGTTTCAGTTTCTGCAGAACAGAAGAGTGGTCTGATTTGCCAAATGGTGGGTGGGGGAGGGATTTGTAGCCCTCCTGAAAAGGAGAATAGTAATGATCCAAAACCCGGTCCCCTTGTGTGTTGAAGCTGATGTGTTGGTGGTCGATTGTTTTAAAATTGGCTTTTTTAAAGTCCCCGGTAACAATGTACGCAGCCTCAGGGTGTGAGGTTTCCTGCTCACTTATACTCCCATACAGTGCCTTGAGTGCCCGGTCTGTGTCGGCTTGTGGGGGGATGTGCACAGCAGTGATAATGACCGCTGTGAATTCCCTCAGTAGCCAGAATGGTCGATACAGAAGCATGAGAAATTCCAGATCAGGAGACCAAAAAGACTTGATAAAATGTACGTTCCTCTGATCACACCATGATTTGTTGATCATAAAACATACACCACCACCTCTGCTTTTTTCTGAGAGGTCTTTCGCTCGGTGCACGGAGAAACCCGCGGGTTTGATGGCCGAGTCTGGAATCTCCGCAGACATCCAGGTTTCCGTAAGGCAGAAAACGCAGCAGTCCCTCGTCTCTCGTTGGAAAGAGATCTGCGCTCTCAGCTCGCAGAGCTTGTTGTCCAGGGACTGAACATTTGCCAGTAGTATACTGGGTAGCGGGGGTCGATTTGCATGACGTCGTACTCTGATGAGAACGCCGGCTCTTTTTCCCCTTTTCCTTCTGCATTTCCGTGGCCAGGCAGCCCAGACAAAGGGCTACGCTGGTGTGTTTAATGGGTTAATAAGTCTGGGTGTCATGTAGTATTTGCTAGTCACAAACCACACAAAGTATTTGACTAAATTCTATAAATAACAACAAATAATTTATTATTATGTACAAAATAATGCATCAGATTCTCTTGTAAGCAGACCACAGACATAGACAAATCAAAAATAAACCAAAATGCCATTTTTATTTATCCTTTGTTTATCTCTTGTTGTATCTCATGTTTCATATGTTATAAACATATTATGACTTAACTGAACAAGTATTATTTGATTTAACAACTATATGAACTTTATAAACAGTTAAAGAAACAACATGATCCCAGTTTAAAATGTGTTTGTTCCAACTGCATCTTAAAGGGATTAGTTCACCCTAAAATAAGTATTCAGTAACTGTTTACTCACCCCTGTGTTGTTATAACCCCATATTACGTTTTTGCTTTAATTAACACAAAATGAGAAATTGTAGTTCTCAGTGATTTCATACAATGGCAGTTTATATTGACCACCTCTTCAAGCTTCAAAAGGACACAAAAGTATAATTCAGAAGTCTAATAAATTATTCCATGAGACTCATGATTGTTATGAAAGCATACGATAAGGTTTGGTGAGAAACAAATTGAAATCGAATGTATTATTTAGTAATAATGTTCACTGATCGCTGGTCTTCTGTGCACATTCATGAGTCTGCACACCAGCTTTAGAGCTCTTTGTACGAGAGCAACAGTAGTTACCAGTACTGCCACTCAGTATGCGCATATTACACAGTCTGCGTAGGGCATCAACTCCCTAGAGGGCACCATCTTACCTGAAGGGGGCACTAGAATCTCCACCGGCTGCCCTTACTCACACATTATACCTAATTTAACAGCATGACAGCGATCGCGGAATTACACCACGTATCGATTTTGGACCAGTACCAATTCATTGTAGACGGGGTTACGATGGCAAATATAGAAACAAAGCGATTGACAGAATGTCCTGTTACACATTGCAGCTTCTAAGGATAAAAAACTCTGATTATAAATTTTATTGCGTGTCCTTTGGCATCTGAGTAAGTCGCGGTGTGACTACCTTCAGCCCCATCTCTCTGTTTGATGAGGACTCCAGTGAAATGCATCTTTTCTTCCACTACAAACACTTCAGACATGTTTTCAAGTTCTGTTCTCTGGTTTGTGTGCAGCTATGGGGGATTTTCTGTTTTTAATTTCACTGGTGGTCTTGTTGAAGTGAAATAAAACTAGTGTTTGCTTGAACGCCACATCTCGCGTGTGCTGCGTAACTACTGTTGCTCTCGTGCAAAGAGCTCTAAAGTTTGCGTGCAGACTCATGAACATGCAGAGGAGACAAATGATCAGTGAACATTTTGTTTCTCACCAAACCTTATCGTATGCTTTCATAACAATCATGAGTCTCATGGAATAATTTATTAGACTTCTGAATCATATTTTTGTGTCCTTTTGAATCTTGAAGATGTGGTCACAATAAATTGCCATTGAATGGCATCACTGATCACAATTTTTTTTCACAATTTCTCCCTTTGTGTTAAGAAAAAGAAAGAAAGTCATATAGGTATATAACAACACAGGGGCGAGTAAACAATGACTGCATTTTCTTTTTTTGGTGTGAGAGAATGCAGGAAACACAAGCTCATGTGAATATATTTCTAATTTCTGCTATTTCAAATTTGGTTACCTGGAAATTCGTATGACAAGAAGTCATGTAACCAATACAAGATTGAACCATCACACACTAACATTTTGGCTTAATACAAAGAATACAAATTTGAAAATTGCCTGTTTTTAGTGTTGCTGAAAAGTGAGTGGAATATTTGAATATGAAGTTATTTGTTATATGTGATATATATATATATATATATATATTATTAAAACTAGAAGCTCATGAAAATAACATAATATCTTGTCTGTTACGTTGTCTGAAGTAATTTTGCATGCTCTACGCCTAGTGTTGCCACAGCTTAGTTGTAGTTGTTTTGTTTTTCACAAGTTTCAAAAAGCTTGTTTAGTTCCAAGGGTCAAAGAGAGGGTAGAGATTGGTCATGTAAATCTATTTCTGAATTGTTGTTTTTGGTGCATTATTAGTGGACCCTCGTTGGGGGTGTTATGACAACTTTAAAGGTATAAACGGCAATATTTCTGGCACAAGTATCTTGTGGCAAAATTCTTTTTTAATAAAAAATCCACAAACTCCACTGAAAATCCTAAACCATCATCTCCTGTTAACCCAATAAGTCAGAACACGTACTTCAAATGACTGCTTTTCACATTAATCCTGAACTTGCTTAGAAACAGAAAGGAGATACATATCTCTCTCTCTCTCTCGCTCTCTCTCTCTCACACCCTATGTGTAAGTGTGCACATCCAATAAATAATATTCTGCAACTATCCTTGTAATTGTAAATGTCCTTTTGCTTTTTGATTGCTAGTTTGGGTTCAGGAGACTGAAGATGTCTAGTTGAGGACACATAAAGATGCAATAGGTGATCATCCACAGGAACAGAATCATGTGTAGCCCTTCCACCTCCCTGAAACACATATAAAAAGAAGGTAGAATGACACATACCATTGCATACGTTAAACTGAAAAACAGAAATAAGAGGGCTTTAATAGTGTAGAATGCAAATAAATGGTTGATTGATGTATAGCCTGCTGAAAAGGCCAGCTAATACCAGTATGAATAAACATTCTGGTATATGCTGGTAAGTACTGGATTGGGGCTGATGAAGCTGGTCAAAAAGCATGACTTTTCTGATAATGATGGTTGATCAAAGAGATTTTACTGATTAGGCTAGTTAAAAAGCCTGGTGGGGTCATCAGCTTACTAGCCCCCATCCCTGCTGAAAAATATAGGCTGGATGGCTGGTTTTAGCTGGTCGCCCAGCCATGTCAAGCTGGAAAGTTGACTAATTTTAGAGGAGTTTGGTGCGATTTTAGCTGATCAGGCTGGGAGACCAGCTGGGCTCCCAGATAAACCAGCTGAGCACCAAGCTTTAGCCAGCTAGCTATAATTTTTTTCAGCAGGGATACATGGGACCAACATAACAAACACCAGCATGTGCTCTTTTCAACAGGGAAATATGTGAAAATGTACAGTAGAAAATAGTATGCAGCCTAACCTTGGTGTTTTTGATACTGTGTGTCCTCCAGTCTTCCTATCCACCAAAATTTGATTTGAAACACTGATTTGATCATATGGGTCATTATCCAATAGACTATTTAATATAGAATCTTTCACTACACAAGGAAAATGGTTATCTGCAACAGTAGGCTTATCTAAACCATTTTCCACCTGAACAGATGCACCATCACTGAAATTGTCAGAGTGAATATTTTTCATTTCTGAAGAAAGGTTAAAATCCAAATGTTCATCACTAGATGATATGACAGTCTTATCTGGGTTGTTTGTACCAATCTGATTTATCACCAAAGAGTGGGAAGCATTGATGTTCACTCCATAGTCATGCTGCTCTTGATCTGGAGGTGAAGTCTCTTCCAAGTCACATTTCCTCTGGGATACAAGGATGTTGTTCTCACTACTTGACCTCATCAGTATTTCCATTTCCACTGAATGTCTCTGTGTCTCGCAAAAATGACAAAAAGAGTTGTTTATTCCATTTCCTTGAGATTCACATTTACTAGCAACATTTAAATCAAAGTCTATTCCATGTTCATCCATAATTGCACTAAATTCGAAGTCTGCATTTGACTCAGAATCTAGTCCAGCTTCTTTATGGTCCAGATCTAAGATGTAGCTGTATGCATCCTCCTCATCTGAGTCCAGCTCTGACATAGTAAAAATGCCCTGGCCTGATATCTCTAAACAGTTCCTGTAATCCGTCTGGCTCTTCATGCACTCTAAGAAGTCACAACATTGCCCCCTTGTGGAGTCAGAGAGGGATTGCCCATGTGTCGTGTTTGAACTCTTCATGGGGTGGAAATGTTCAGACACTGAATCTAAACCCATATGTGAGATAGGAAGTGACTGTGAGCAGGGCTCTGGAGTATGATAAGTTTTATCCTGATATTTTAAACATGTAGAGGTCAGATACTGTGAATCTTCTTGGCTGGTCTCAGAAACATTATGGAGGCCTGTCAAAGCCTCAAGAGAGACTTTGGATGAAAAATCACAGCTGGCTGAAACAGCCCAAGAGCTGTCCCATCTTTCAATGGAGCTTGGTGTATCTCTTGAGGAATCTGTGGACGCATCGTCCTGTGTATGAGTGAATGTCATAAAATTAGCAATATTTTGACTATAAAATGCTGGTACTCTAGGTAACATGTAAACATATATATTTTTTTCATAATTCATGACTCGAGAACAGTTCACATCAGTCCTTTGTGACCGAATGCCACAAAAGTTTCAAATATTCTTTTGAATCAAAATTGTTGGGGATCTGAAACATTTCTATAAAAGAGGCTTAGCCTCAGAGTTGAAAAAAAACACAAAAAAACAACAACAACAAAAAACAGAGTTTGCACCAATACAGGGGTAAATAGCACAGGTCACACAGAGCAGCTCTTTGCACCCCAATGGTCTATTGGAAACATAGAAATTTACAACAAACTGCATTGTGAGCATTACTTCAGTGGTGAGGGGCCAGGGTATGAAATTCAGAAATTCAGTATGAAATTAGCACCCGCCACCCGCCAAATGTGGGTATTTCACACACAGTGGTGGGTAATTTTGCTCATATACCGCCACTGTGGCAGAGGACCTGTAGACGTCTCAGAGTGTCATATGACAAGAAAAGCTGTTAGACACAAAGACGTGTCTTTGAAGAAGCACACTTGATTATATCTCGAAGTACAGAACATAGAAAAGCCGTCAATGTGTGTGTCTGATTCCCTGTGTTCAGAGGTTATTGCCGCTTTGGTACTCGCGCGCAGCACAAGTGTGTCTTGCAGAACACGCATATGATTGAGTTCTTAATATTTCTTCTGTCAGTCAGCTGGGAACAATTTGCAAGAATAGTGTCATCAATGAGAATGCTGCATAATATATTAGATCGTCTCAGGATGCAACAACATTGGGACTATAGGAGAATTGTCATCATAACAGTACAACCTCAAAAATGGTTTTGGAAGAAGTTTATCTTCAGTGCTTGTCTAATCTTTAGCCTCCATTTGTATCATCATTTTGATAATAAAAATAATAGCCTGATTTTATATTTTATATCCTAAATAACATTGAAAAAAATATAGATAAATTATATTATAATTTATAACACCATAATTATTAATAATTATCTAAGTATATTATATATAAATAATTATATATAATAATTATCTAAGTATATTATATATCTCTCTCTGTGTATATATATATATATATATATATATATATATATATATATATATATATATATATATATATAGGGCACGAGATGTAGAAATGCCGTTGCAATCGAGTTTTATTCTTTTGATGAACTTTTTCATGCACAATACATGCAGTGAACTTTTTATCGGACCTGTTACTCGTCTGATGTAAAGGCACTTCGATGTTCAAAACTGCATTTTTTGCTTCCTTGAGGGGCACTGCTGCAGGAAGGGATGCTACTCGAAAGCTCGTTCAAAAAAAAGGTAGGAAATGTATCTTTTCTTGGAGGGCCCACAAGACTGTCACATTCACAGGGTACATTCATACAGTAATGCCATGTTTTCTTCAGAGTACCCACTTCAAGGGCTCTTCACCTTGGAGTGAGTATAGGGCATAGGGAGGATCACCTGTGATTGGTATCTGCCCCGATCTGCTGTAGCGGGTGCTCTTAAAGTCACCTTCGCTTAATTTTCATTAACACGCCCGCGGTTTACAAAAAATATATTTATAACACATTATTACTGTTATAGTGAGATTATGACGTCAATTTAATTTTTATTTATTTTACTAATTTAATTTAATTGTTAAAATTTCACCCAGTTTTCTGGACGACCAAATTGGCACCTATAGAATTGTGAACGAAAGAGGGGCACCCTTATGTGCACGTCAGTTCAAGAGACTGTTGTGTGTGAAAATCGCAGGAGATCAGCAGTTACAGAAATACTCAAACCAGTCTGTCTGGCACCAACAATCATGTCATGGTCAAAATCACTGAGATCAAATTTTTTCCCCATTCTGATGGTTGATGTGAAAATTAACTGACGCTTCTTACCCGTATCTGCATGATTTAATGCCCTGCAATGCTACAACATGATTGGCTGATTAGATAATCCCATGAAAAGTAGATGTACAGGTGTACCTAATAAAGTGTCCAGTGAGTGTGTGTTTGTGTGCGTATATATATATATATATATTAGAGATGCACCGATTTACCGGCCAAACATCGGTATTGGCCGATATTCACCTTCTTGACTGCCATCAGCCAATATTATGTAATTCACTGATGGCAGTGGCCGATGTTTATCTGTTTATATGCGTTGGTTATTTGCGGTCGACTTGGACAACTGCCCAGCTGCAGATTCATATAAGATCCAACAGGTGGTACTTTAATACCAACACCAAAGCGTTCTGAAGTATGAGTAACATTCATGTAACTATTGGCTAAAGCATTTCTTCCAGTAACCGTTCAGACAGACGCGTTTTCGCGCTAAAAAAGCAAAACGCACCACAACGAATAGAGCAGAACACAGGAGTCTCAAGATGCGTTTATCAGTTGAAGATGTTTTTTTTAATTGACACAGCGTCAAAAAATGCTGCGCTCCCTTGAGAGATGCTAAAACACAGTGAAATGTGACAGCCTTCTGTTTCAGTTGACAGTAGGTAAATTTACAGTGTATCAGCACTGTATTCATAAATATCTACAGTAGATGCTGTTTTACTGTGTGAAAAACCACTCCATATGATTCAGTGAGAGAGCGCTCTGAGCGAATTGTACTGAATCATGAAATTGCAAGCCCGTTTGGCCAATTCACTGAAAAGAGCCAACTCAAAATAATTATTCATTTGCAAATTGGGCATTGCTAGTTCTTTTAAAGAGCCAACATTTCATGATTTGTGAATTATTCTGAGAGTAAATATTTCTCAGGTCAGTCGGAGCGCTCATGGTACACACAGTGCATACGGCCGTACAGCTGCAGGTGCCACTGGGCGCTCGCTTGCAAAAGTAGGGGAAGGTATTTCTTAAGAGGCCCATGTTCAGCCCCATGTTTCAACCTTCTGTAAGTTTGTGCTTAATAGAAACACAAGAACTTTGTATTCTGTATGAAAAACACAAGAGCTGAATAGCCCTATTTATGTTTGTATTTATTAATTATTTATCTTTTATATCTTTTATACAAAAATACTTTTTGTTGGGCTATGTACTGAAATATTCTTCTCATTGAGTAGGCAGATGTACAGTGCATCCGGAAACAAACTTCTTTCACGTTGTCAGTATGTGGTATTGTTTGTAGACATTTGAGGAAAATAATGAATTTAATAAATTTTGGAATAAGGCTGTAACATAACAAAATGTGTTAAAAGTGAAGTGCTGTGAATACTTTCCAGATGCACTGTATAGCAGGCTAAAAAGGCTCTTGAAAAAGTTATTTTTTCACAAAAAGAAAGAATCTGTCATGTGAAAGAAGTTTATTTTAAACGTTGTATTTGTATGATTGAATTTGTGCTCAAAGATAGTGTGATGAAGGGCTGAAAGATTAAAAACTGCCACTTTATTTTTAATAATGAAGAGTTATTTGTTTCACTGGCACAAAATGGGGATTAAATAACAACAAAAACAAAATAAAACAAAATAAAAAAATAAAATCAGTATAGGCCAAATTGTTATTATAAACATTGTTATCGGCCCAGAATTTCACAATTGGTGCATCTCATATATATATATATATATATATATATATATATATATATATATATATATATATATATACAGTGGATATAAAAAGTCTACACACCCCTGTTAAAATGCCAGGTTTTTGTGGTATAAAAGAATGAGACAAATATAAATCATGTCAGAACTATTTCCACTTTTAATGTGACCTATAATGTGAACAATTCAATTGAAAAACAAACTGAAATCTTCGTGGGGGAAAAATTTTAATTAAAAACCTTACAATAACCTGGTTGCATAAGTGTGCACACCCTCTTATAACTGGGGATTTGGCTGTGTTCAGAATTAACCAATCACATTCAAACTCATGTTAAATAGAAGTTATTACACACCTGTCATCATTTAAAGTGAATCTGATTAACCACAAATAAAGTTCAGCTGTTCTAGTAGGATTTCCCTGGCATTTTCTTAGTTGCATCTCAGAGCAAAAGCCATGGTCCGCAGAGAGCTTCCAAAGCATCAGAGGGATCTCATTGTTGAAAGATATCAGTCAGGAGAAGGGTACAAAAGAATTTCCAAAGCATTAGATATACCATGGAACACAGTGAAGACAGTCATCATCAAGTGGAGAAAATATGGCACAACAGAGACATTACCAAGAACTGGATGTCCCTCCAAAATTTATGAAAAGGTGAGAAGAAAACTGGTCAGGGAGGCTTCCAAGAGGCCTACAGCAACATTAAAGGAACTGCAGGAATTTCTGGCAAGTAATGGCTGTGTGCTACATGTGACAACAATCTACATGAATGGGCTATGGGGTGGGGTGGGGTGGCAAGACGGAAGCCTTTTCTTACAAAGAAAAACATCCAAGCCTTGCTGAAGTTTGCAAAAACAAACATCAAGTCTCCCAAAAGCAAGTGGGAAAATGTGTTATGTTCTGATGAAACCAAGGTTGAACTTTTTGGCCATAATTCCAAAAAGTATGTTTGGTGCAAAAACAACACTGCACATCACCCAAAGAACACCATACCGAGAGTGAAGCATGGTGGTGGCAGCATCATGCTTTGGGGCTGTTTTTCTTCAGCTGGAACCTTAGTCTTAGCCTTAGTCAGGGTGGAGGGAATTATGAACAGTTCCAAATACCAGGCAATTTTGGCACACAACTTTCAGGCATCCGTTAGAAAGCTGAAGATGAAGAGGAAGTTCACCTTTCAGCACGACAACGACCCTAAGCACACATCCAAATCCACAAAAGCATGGCTTCACCAGAACAAGATTAACATTTTGGAATGGCCCAGCCAGAGCCCAGACCTGAATCCAATTGAACATCTGCGGGGTGATCTGAAGAGGGCTGTGCACAGGACATGTCCTCGCAATCTGACAGATTTGGATCACTTTTGCAAAGAAGAGTGGGCAAATATTGCCACGTCAAGATGTGCCATGCTAATACACTCCAACCCAGTGCTGTAATAAAATCAAAAGTTGCTTCAACAAAGTATTAGTTTAAGGGTGTGCACACTTATGCAACCAGCTTATTGTGAGTTTTTATATTTTTTATTTTTCCCCCTCAAAGATTTCAGTTTGTTTTACAATTGAATTGTTCATGTTATAGGTCACATTAAAGGTGGAAAAAGTTCTGACATGATTTATCTTTGTCTCATTATTTTACATCACAAGAACCTAGCATTTTAACAGGTTTTGATTTATTTTGATTCTGTGATTTTCACACTTTTTTCCATTCTGTTTCCTGTCTCCTCTCTTAATATTTAACTTAATACTACTTATAATAATTCATAAAAACTTAAGATAGTTTTACTATAGTAATATTGTAGTAGCCATGTTTTTTGTTTTTTTTGGCAATGGTGTTACTATTTTAATATGGTTTTTATATAGTTATACCGGTATACCATGTTTAATTATGTGGTTACTATGATTTTACAGCAAAATACCATGGTGATACTATGGTTAGTGTACTCAGACCGGAGGTTGGACTAGAATCCATTTTGCAGAAGAGTTTAATGAACACATCTAAATCAGCAATCACAACCGTAGTAGGTAATACAGGCAGAGGTTGGCAACAGGTAATCAATCCAAAACAGCAAACAATACAAAAGGGGTAATCCAAGAACCTAATTCTAATAAACGGGCAGAAGATCCAAACATGAAGCAGAACAAGATAACAACATAAACGCTTGGTAAGGCAGGTGAACTGGCAATACTTTGCAGTGTTGAGTGAGTGTACATGGCTTATATACATAATAGAAAGGAAGTGAAATGGTAGGAACTGATGTGTCAGGAAACAGGAAGTGACAGTGTTCAGTATTCAGGTGAGGGCTCCCTCTGGTGGACGAGAGACCGCTCAGATGTTACAGTAGTGAAACCATAGTTAATTTTTGTTAAGGTAGGTTAGGGTTAGGTTTAGGGTTTGGTGTAGTGTGTGTCTGTGGGACTCTAAATAAACACATTAAACACGCTGCAGTGATGCCCCTTTACTTTATGATGGTACAGTATTTAATTAGGGGTGCAAATAGTATCTGCCTCTATTTTAAAATGTGCCATTATTTGCACCAGTGTGCAAATAGCATCTGCAAAATCAATAAATAAATAAATAAAAGAAAGAAAAAAATATATCAATAATTATAGCAGTAGGGTATTTCCATGTGAAGTTAATTCCATGAATATTTTGGTGTGAAGGAGTTCATAGAAATGCATTGTTTATTTTGAAATGTTATTTTGCATGTTATTTCCTGTTGAACATTCTTGGAGTGAACAGGCCTTCAAACTTGTTGTTGTTACTCTGGTTACAGTAATGCAGTCATCGTGTCTTTTTTATTGTTTTACTTTTTTGAATATTCATTTAAGATTTTGACTATGCATATGAATATTCAAAGAATACATTTCGACTATATATATATATATACACACAAGCACATCCTTACCATGTCATGGCCTGGACAACACTCAAGAAACTGGGCCACATAGGTGATGACACACTGCTCATCTGGTGAATGTACAGCTATATCTATACCAAAATACCAAAATAACAGCAATCAATAACAGTCAACCAACCAAACAGCCACTTATAGCTATGATCAGGCTTGCTTTGAAAAAAACATTTCTGCTTATTTCCCACCACTTACAATAAAAAAAAACGATAAAATAATTTAACTGTAAAATTCACAGCCAATTTATCTGGTAGAACTTGTAATGCAGTAAAATGCTGTCAACTGTTTCAATTCCTGTTTATTCCTGAAGCGTGAATGCAGTTAAACCAGCAAATCAGTATGCTCTTCTAGAAGGTACAAACAATACACAGCCAATCTTTAAACTAAACAAAAGGAAAAACTTTGATTTGCAAATTAAATGTGTATTTTGAGTTACCATCTAGAGCCAGAAGTGGAGGAATCCCCAGCTGCTCATGTGCCACTGTGAAGGCTGTCTCCATATTCGGTCGGGGCTCAGAGGACAAACCTTTCCGCATGTCCACAAACTCAGGACAGAATGATTTAACCAGTGCCAGAAATGCCAAACCGCTTCTCCAGCTTTTACCAAAATCATGAATTTCCACACCATATCTAAGTAAAAACATTGAAATGGCATTTACTGTCAATTACAAAAATTCTTACAATTCATTTCAGACCCCTTGAAAACTAAATTGCAATTTTGTAGCTTTTCTATGTCTAATACATCTGTTGAAACCATCTGTATGCTAGTGTAACATTTAGCATTTCAAAAGATCTTTAAATAGATAGTTTACATTGAAAAGTCTCTATAGTGAGTTCATAAACAAATGTATTAGGCACTTACTTTGCTGTGCACTTCTGTGTCCAGCTAAGCAGAGTCTTTATGGCTGTACCACGGTACTTGAGATTTTGAGATGACCTTTTGCCTTTTGAGGCTAGTAGAGAGCCAAAAGTGTCATCTCCAGGTGGTGTTGGGGAACTACAACAGGAAGAGTCACTGCCACAAGGTAATGACAGAAGACTTACGGTAGAAGAAAAATTCCTCTCCAGGTTACCTGTGACCTGCTTAACCTTAAAATGGGGGGAAATAGATTAAATGTCCAGACATGGAAAATATGATTCAAAATTTTTATTCGACAAATTCCACATTTAAATTTCCTGACTTGTCCCCAAATTGGGTTTAATGCACACTTTTGTATAATTTCTCCATAACCTTAAAATGGGGCAGTTATTGTCAAATATAGTATAGGATAGTTCACCTAAAAATTTAAATTATCTCATAATTTACCTATCCGCATGCCATCCCAGATGTGTATGACTTTCTCTCTGCTGCTGAACACAAACAAAGGTTTTTAGAAGTAAATTTAAGCTTTGTTGGGCCAAACAATGCAAGCGAATGGTGACCAGACCTTTCAAGCTCCAAAAATCACATAAAGTCAGCATAAAAGTACTCCAAATGACTCCAGTGGTTTAATGTCTTCAGAAGCGATTTGTTGATGTGGGTGAGAAACAGATCGGTATCTGATCTGTTGACTTTCACATTCTGAAAGTGAAAGTGGAGATTTATATAAAAAACGTAATTAAATATTGGTCTGTTTCTCGCCCAAAGTGATTGAATCACTTCAGAAGACACATGTTAAACTACTGGAGTAAAATGGATTACTTTTATGCTGCTTTTATGTGATTTTCGGATCTTCAAAGGTCTGGCCACCATTCACTTGCATTGAAAGGACCAACAGTGTTGAGATATTCTTCTAAAAATCTATGTTTGTTTTCAGCTAAATAAAGAAAGTCATATACATCTGGGATGGCATGAAAGTAAGTAAATGATGAGCAACTTTTAATTTTTGGGTGAACTCTTCCTTTAAACTATCCCTTTAATAGTATTTTAATTTACTGATTCACAATTTCACAATTTTTCATGATTATACTTTACCTGATAGTACACAATGATGTTCCAGATTAGCCTGAGAACAACTGAAGGATTACCATCTGCAATATCATGAGCGTCAATATTTGTAAGGCTCACCTATAGTGTGAAAATAACGTACTGTAAAATATTGAATTCTGAGGCAAATCATTTCTGGACAACACATTTCCCATAAAAAAAAACATGACTTACATTTCTATCCTCGAGGAAATTCAGCACCTTTGAAATATTGTTTAGTCTGAAAATGCGATGTGGAAACGGCCTGAATCTATCAAGCTAAAGAACATTGACATGATCAAAAAAGGGATTCACTGGTTTATTGTAGTTCAGTGTAATATTCCTACAGTATGAGATGATAAAACAAGCCCATAGTCTCACCATATTACAGCCTGATAGTTCCTCTAGGAGAACCATGAGAATCTTTCCATCCTGTACTTCAGTGAATAATTCATGAACCTGCAAAGGCGGGTCACACTACAACACAGAAAGACACCTAAATGAAAGTGACATACTTTTGTTGCAGTAACATGCCTACTCCTTGTATATATTTAATGCAAAAAAAAAAATACATATAATTTTGTGCAATAGATCAAATTGTCTAGGCTTTCTGTTAATTATTAAAGGAATAGTTCAACCAAGACATCTAATTCTAATTGTAACATTCACCTTGTCTCGTTTTGCCCTTACCTCTTCTTTGCCCATTTTGTCCCTTTTGGTCTTCCGTAAGTTTTACTTTCGTCCCTTATTTAACTCCACAGTCCCCTTGTTAGCGTTCATGTTCTCTGTTATTAGTTTCACCTGCACCCGCCCCCTCTGGCTCTCGCGCTCGCTCACAATCACCAGAATATTAGTTTCACCCGCACTCGTTCTAATCACTAGATTATTAGTCTCACCTGCACTGTTCGTTTTCCCCTATATATACGCTGCCCTTTTGCTTCACTCTTGTTGGTTATTGTTTAGTTTACCCCTTCGCTTTGCCAGCTCTAGTGTTCCCCTAGCTTCCCCTGTCTTTTCCTCTCGCTTGTCTCGTCTTGTTTGATATACTCTGATTCCCCGGCTTCGACCCAACGCTCCCCTCGACTACTCTTCTGTGGATTTGCCCCTTTGATATACTCCGATTCCCCGGCTTCGACCTCGCGTTCCCCTTGACTACTCTTCTGTGGATTTGCCCCTTTGATATACTCCGATTCCCCGGCTTCGACCTCGCGCTCCCCTTGACTACTCTTCACTGGATTTGCCCTTTTTGTACTGTTGCCTGCTCTGTTTAATAAAGCAGTTTTACTCCGACATTGTGACTGTCTCGTCTTGTGTGTGCGTTACAGAATAACCAACCCTATACAAAACAGTCACAATGGATCCCCGGTGGATTTTCGCAGCTCACTAGAGCGGATTTTCACGGCACGTTCTGCACGAGGATCTACGGTTGGGAGACATGACCAAGCGCTCACGGCCCAGGGGCAGCAGGTACGTACTATTTCCGATTCATTTCACCCTGTTCTACCTGTGTCTGTCCCTGAGCCCGTTGATGCTCTCAACGCATCCGCGAGCGCCGTAAGCTTTCCACCCCCGGAGAGGTTTGATGGCTCTTCGGACGCTTGCCAAGGGTTTTTTATGCAGGGCAGCGGTTGTAGAACTATAAACCTTGCCCGTAACATTGTGGACCCAGCGGCCCAACTCTTGGTTTTGCGTCAGGGAAGTCAACCCTTGGAGGCTTATGTGGTAGACTTTTGTGCCCTGGCTAACCAGGTGAACTTTGATGAGGTGGCTCTGAAAGACATTTTTCAATGTGGACTGAATGAGCCAACCTCGTCGTTCATGCCTGGTGGTCGCTGCTCCCTCGACCTGGCTCAATTTATTGACCTCGCCCTATTGTTCACTGGTTCCTCATTTACTGTGGGGGAGGCAGACACTGAACCAGAGTTCCACGCCACGACCCCAGTCTCGAAGCAGGCCACAGCCAGCGAGCCGGCGCCCATGCCTACCAAGGCCAGCGAGCCAGCGCCCACGCCTGCCACGGTCAGCGAGCCAGCGCCTGTAACCTCGACCCTCCCCATGGCCATGCTCCCTGTTGGCCGAAGGAGACAGAGAAGGAAGTGGGCACCTTCTCCCCAGTCTCGGCTTGTGCTCAAGACCACAGAGGTTCCCTCAGAGTCTTCCACGGCTCTGCCGAGCTCTGTTCCACCCTCAGGGTCTTCCACGGCTCTGCCGGCCTCTGCTCCGCCCTCAGAGTCTTCCACGGCTCTGCCGGCCTCTGCTTCGCCCTCAGAGTCTTCCACGGCTCTGCCGGCCCCTGTTTCGCCCTCAGAGTCTTCCACGGCTCTGTTGGGCTCTGCTCCGCCCTCAGAGTCTTCCACGGCTCTGCCAGCCTCTGCTCGGCCCTCGGAGTCTTCCATGGCTTTGCCAGCCTCTGCTCGCCCCTCAGAGTCCTCCGGGGCTCTGCCTCTCGGGCCTCCCAGGGCCCCGCCTCTCGAGCCTCCCAGGGCCCCTCCTCTCGAGCCTCCCAGGGCTCTGCCTCTCAAGTCTCTCGAGCCTCCCAGGGCTCTACCCCTCGAGCCTCCCAGGGCCCCGCCTCTCGAGCCTCCCAGGGCTCTGCCTCTCAAGTCTCTCGAGCCTCCCAGGGCTCCACCCCTCGAGCCTCCCAGGGCCCCGCCTCTCGAGCCTCCCAGGGCTCCTCCTCTCGAGCCTCCCAGGGCTCTGCCTCTCAAGTCTCTTGAGCCGCCCAGGGCTCCGTTTCTCGAGCCTCCCAGGGCCCCGCCTCTCAAGCCTCTCAGGGCTCCGCCTCTCGAGTCTCCTAGGGCTCCTCCTCCTCTCAAGCCTCCCAGGGCTCCGCCTCTCAAGCCTCTCGAGCCTCTCAGGGCTCCGTCTCTCGAGTCTTTCAGGACTCCTCCCCCTCTCAAGTCTCTCAGGGCTTCGTCTCTCGAGTCTTTCAGGGCTCCTCCTCCTCTCAAGCCTCTCAGGGCTTCGTCTCTCAAGTCTTCCAGGGCTCCTCCTCCTCTCGAGCCTCTCAGGGCTCCGTCTCTCGAGTCTTCCAGGGCTCCTCCTCCTCCCGAGCCTCTCAGGGCTCCGTCTCTCGAGTCTCTCATGGCTCCCCCCCTCAAGCCTCTCGAGCCTTCCAGGGCTCCGCCTCTAGAGCCTCTCGAGTCTTCCACGGCCTCCTACGGCTCCGCCTCCCGAGCCTCCTACGGCTCCCCCTCCAGAGCCTCCTATGACTCCACCTCCCGAGCCTCCCACGGCTCTGCTCCCAGAGACTCCAGAGCTTTCTAGGGCTCCGCCTCTCGAGCCTCCTATGGCTCCGCCTCCAGAGCCGTCCAGGTCTTCGCCCCTAAAGCCTCTTTCGGCTCCGCCTCCGGAGCCTTCCAGGCCTCCGCCCCTGGAGCCTCCCACGGCGCCACCGTCATTGGCTCCACCTCCTGAGCCTTCCAGGCCCCCGCCTCTAGAGCCTCCTACGGTGCCGCCTCCATCGGCTCCGCCGCCAGAGCCTTCCAGGTCTCCGCCTCTAGAGCCTCCTGCGGCACCACCTCCCTCTGCCCTGTCTCTTGGGCCCCCTATGGCACCGCCTCCTGAGCCCCCCGAGCCTTCCTCGGCGCCGCCTCCTCAGTCTCTCTGTGCCCCGCCTGCCGAGTCTCCCACGACTCTGCCTTCCAGGACTCCGTCTCCCAAGTCCTCCACGGCCCCGCCTTTCACGGCTCCACCCCTGGAAACCCTTCCTCACTTGGTTCTGCCAGCTCCCCCAGTAATCGTTCCTCTTCCTGGACTTCCTGACCCTCTTCCTGTCCTGTGGCCTTTTTCCTGGCCTCCTGACCCTCTTCCTGTCCTTTGGCCTCTTCCCTGGCCTCCTGACCCTGTCCGGTGGCCTCCTGACCCTGTCCCGGCCCTGTTGCCTCATCCCTGGCCTCCTGACCCTATTCCTGTCCCGTGGCCACCTCCCAGGTCTCCTAGTCTAGTCCCTGTCCTGTGGTCACCTTCCAGGCCCCCGGACCCAGTCCATGTCCTACAGTCACCTTCCAGGCCCCCTGACCCAGTCTCTGCCCTATGGCTGCCCCCCAGATCTCCCGGCCACCCGCCTTTCTGCTATGTTCCCCCAGACCTTGCCTTCATTTCCCTTTGTGCCCTCGTGGACCTTCTTATTGCCCCTCGTTGCCCCCTTGGACTGCCTGTCTGCCCCTTGTTGCCCTCTTGCCCTCATTTTGTTTTTGGGGTTTTGTGGGTTTTCTGTTCTGGGGTTGTGTTCGTTGGGATCGTCTGGTATCCGATCCCTTGAGGGGGGGCTATGTAACATTCACCTTGTCTCGTTTTGCCCTTACCTCTTCTTTGCCCATTTTGTCCCTTTTGGTCTTCCGTAAGTTTTACTTTCGTCCCTTATTTAACTCCACAGTCCCCTTGTTAGCGTTCATGTTCTCTGTTATTAGTTTCACCTGCACCCGCCCCCTCTGGCTCTCGCGCTCGCTCACAATCACCAGAGTATTAGTTTCACCCGCACTAGTTCTAATCACTAGATTATGAGTCTCACCTGCACTGTTCGTTTTCCCCTATATATACGCTGCCCTTTCGCTTCACTCTTGTTGGTTATTGTTTAGTTTACCCCTTCGCTTTGCCAGCTCTAGTGTTCCCCTAGCTTCCCCTGTCTTTTCCTCTCGCTTGTCTTGTCTTGTTTGATATACTCTGATTCCCCGGCTTCGACCCAACGCTCCCCTCGACTACTCTTCTGTGTATTTGCCCCTTTGATATACTCCGATTCCCCGGCTTCGACCTCGCGTTCCCCTTGACTACTCTTCTGTGGATTTGCCCCTTTGATATACTCCGATTCCCCGGCTTCGACCTCGCGCTCCCCTTGACTACTCTTCACTGGATTTGCACTTTTTGTACTGTTGCCTGCTCTGTTTAATAAAGCAGTTTTACTCCGACATTGTGACTGTCTCGTCTTGTGTGTGCGTTACACTAATTCATCATTTACTCACCCTCATGCCATCCCAGAGGTGTTTGACTTTGTTTCTTCTGCAGAACACAAAATACGATTTTTAATAGAACATCTCAGCTCAGTGAGTCCTCACAATGCAAGTGAATGGGTGGAAACATTTTGAAGCTCCAAAAAGCACATAAAGGCAGCATAAAAGCAATCCATAAGACTCCAGTGGTTAAATCCATGTATTCAGAAGCAATTTGATAGGTGTAGGTGAGAAACAGATACATACTTAAGTCAATGTTTGCTATAAATTCTTCTCATCTGTAAATTCTCAAACTCATCTGTTTCTCACCCACACCTATCATATCAATTCTGAAGACATTGATTTAACCACTGGAGTCATATGGATCACTTATATGCTTACTTATGTGATTTTTGGAGCTTCAAAAATTTAACACCCAAACATTTGCATTGTGTGGACCAAAAGAGCTGAGATATTTTTATATAAAACCTTCTTTTGTGTTCTGCTAAAGAAATAAGTTCATACACATCTGGAATGGCATTAGAGTGAGTAGAAGATGAGAGAATTGTCTTATTTCTGTGAACTATCCCTTTAATTGTGCATATGTTAATGCAAGTGTAATTTTGTCAAATGTTTAAAGGGAAACGTTTGCCCAAAAATAAAATTTCTGTCATCATGTTATAGACTACATTTATGACACATTTGAGTCTTTTTTAAATGTAATATCAACTGCCATTTTATTGAAAAGACGGACCAGGATATTCATTAAAACATCTCCATTTGTGGAAGATTAAAAAATAGTCATATGGGTTTGGAATATTGTATAGTAATTTGTGACAGAAGTTTCATTTCTGAGTGAACTATTCCTTTAAAATGTCAGTAGAAAGAAATACCCACTCTCTTCAAATGCATGTTTATCCATTTGGTAAAAGTTCTCTCTTGAACTGCTGCCTTCTTATCTGTAACATAAATCAAATTCAGCCTTTTTCAAAAGACTATATCAAGTCTTTCAAAGTTTTATATGTGCAATATTGTAGCACTTTTCACGATACACTGTGCATTGTTTCAAAGCATGTTTACAGAAAATAGTCCCTTAAAACTTCTATAATATGATAAGAAAACTTGGTAGTAACCAAGATTCAGCATGGGGGCAAAAGTTTGAATATTCTCAAGCACTGTATTTAATATGCTGTCGTTTCAGTAGAACATTATAATGAGGTCAGAGCAGGTGAGAACAAGTATTAGCAGGTTCACTTTCATTTGAGGGATTTATTGAGTTATGAACAGACTGAAAGGAAGTTTGTGCTTAAACATTTTCACCTTTTTAACAGTTAAAGTGTTGTTAAGCATCTGCTTATGTAGTAACACTTTACAATAATTACAAAGTACAATTTTTAAATGTTGTACTATGACAACATTCCCATGATAATGATAATACATTAGGTTGAAGTCATTCAAAAAAATTTTAACCACTCTACATATTTAATATTAGCAAACTATAGTTTTGGCAAGTCGTTTAGGACATATACTTTGTAAATGACACAAGTAATTTTTCCAACAATTGTTTACAGACAGATTGTTTCACTTTTAATTGACTATATCACAATTCCAGTGGGTCAGAAAATTACATACACTAAGTTAACTGTGCCTTTAAGCAGCTTGGAAAATTCCAGAAAATGATGTCAATCCTTTTGACAACTAGCCAATTAGCTTCTGAGAGGAGGTGTACTGAATTGGAGGTGTACCTATGAATTTATTTTAAGGCCTACCTTCAAACTCAGTGCCTCTTTGCTTGACACATAAGAAAATCAAAAGAAATCAGCTAAGACCTAAGAAAATTCTGTCTGGCTCATCCTTGGGAGCAACTTCCAAATGCCTGAAGGTACCTCGTTCATCTGTACAAACAATAGTATGCAAGTATAAACACCATGGGACCACGCAGCTTTCAGGAAGGAGATGAATTCTGTCTCCTAGAGATTAATGTAGTTTGATGTGAAAAGTGCAAATCAATCCCAGAACAACAGCAAAGGAACTTGTGAAGATGCTGGAAGAAACAGGTAGACAAGTATCTATATCCACAGTAAAACAAGTCCTATATTTACATAACCGAAAGGCTACTCAGCAAGGAAGAAGCCACTGCTCCAAAACTGCCATAAAAAAGCCAGACTACAGTTTGCAATTGCACATGGGGACAAATATCTTTCACGAGAAATGTCCTCTGGTCTAATGAAGCAAAAATGGAACTGTTTGTCCATAATGACCATCAATATGTTTGGAGGAAAAAGGGTGAGCTTACAAGCTGAAGAACACCATCCCAACTGTGAAGCATGGGGGTGGCAGCATCATGTATTGGGGTGCTTTGCTGCAGGAGGGACTGGTGCACTTCACAAAATATATGGCATCATGAAGAAGGAACATTTTGTGGATATATTGAAGCAACATCTCAAGACATCAGCCAGGAAGTTAAAGGTTGGTTGCAAATGGGACTTCCAAATGGACAACGACCCCATGCATTCCTCCAAAGTTGTGGCAAAATGGCTTAAGGACAAGAAAGTCAAGGTATTGGAGTGGCCATCACAACACACTGACCTCAGTCTGATAGAAAATGTGTGGGCAGAATAAGCATATGCGAGCAAGGAGACCTACAAACCTGACTTAGTTACACCAGAACTGTCTGATGAAATTGGCCAAAATTCCGGCAACTTATTGTGAGAAGCTTGTGGAAGGGTACTCAAAATGTTTGATCCAAGTTAAACAATTTAAAGGCAATGCTACCAAATACTACTTAAGTGTATGCAAACTTCTGACCCACTTGGAATATAATGAAAGAAATAAAAGCTGAAATAAATAATTTTCTCTACTATTATTATTTCACATTATTAAAATAAAGAAGTGATCCTAACTGACATAAGACAGGGAATGTTTTCTACGATTAAATGTAAGGAATTGTGAAAAACTGAGATTAAATGTATTTGGCTAAGGTGTATAACTGTATTTTGGGTGATGCATCAAAATCCGTTACATTTTTAACGTATATCTAAATATGTTATCATTTAAAAGTAAAAGCACATTGTTCTTAAAGGTGAATCTCCTCTATTTGTTGAACAACCTTCAAGTTAAGACAGGCTGAATTTCGTTGTAATCATTGCGCAATCCCAAATATTAGGCTATCTGCTCCGAAATTTTAGTGCGTAAAGACGATACATTATGAGAAATCTCAATTCAATTCATAATGCATACAGCTGACAACACATGATTCATGGAACTGTCAAGTTTATCTTTTCTACCACAATAAAGTGCTTTGCCACATCTTGTACCTTGTAATCTTCGTGTGCACTTCCCAAGGTCTGTAACAATACGTCCATCTCTCTTACTCCACTCGCCCTTTCGTTGATTAAAAGTTGAGGACATCCTGAACAGGACAATGCAGTCTCCTGTCCAGAGAAATGGTTGCTAGTGTGCCCCTGTGGAACAGAGAATATTATAGAACTGAGGAGGATGCACACATAAGTTTAAGTGTGTGTCTGTGTGTTCTTGAGCGTCCTGCTTGCCAGCACATGCCTGTCTCTTCAATATGTACACCTGTGTTTACCTGCGATAGCGCCTCAGAGCCTGAAGCTAAATGTATTTTGGTGCATGAGTCTATTTATTCATTCATAGACATGCTTCAGGATGAATGAATGTTGCATTTATATAGCTCAACCCTGCTTGGCATCAGTGGGTAGCCAGTCTAGAGCTACAGGGTGATATGGCTGTTGGATGTTTTGACAGTTTACTTATTGACATGAAAAATGACTATATGCACTCAACCATGTGGTAATGAAAAGTTGCCTATTTAGCTAATATTTAGTATTGATGCACATTGAAAAGATTTCACTTTGTTTGCACTTGTATGGAGGACAAAACATGCAAAAATAATTTTAAAAGAATTTTTATTCTTTAAAACTTTTTTTATTCTCATTTGTTTTTTTTTTATTATTATTATTTATTTATTTATTCTATACTTAAATATTCCCACATTTATTTATTTTTGTATTCATACATACATTGCTGTCTCTTGTATGATAATTATGTGGGCGGGTCCTGCTTACCATTGGCTTATTGTAGCTTGAAGCGTGTGCTCGATTACTCTTGACTTGTTTTGATGTGACGTTAGGTCATAGCCATATTGTGTAAACTATAGCTATTTGTGGTGCTAAAAACATAAAAGCTTAAGTCAATCCAAGATTTATTGGTTATACTAAAATCACAAAATAAATGGGGAGCTTTACTTCAACAAATCCACAAAATGAGCAAGTTTCATAAATGATATGATTTAACCTTATGCTTTTCTCTTTTTTTCTGTATAACTTCATATTTTGATGTCTGCAAATCCATACTATTGATTTCTGTTGTTATGATTGTTCATTGTAAAAGATAAAACCATGCTTCATTTCCCTGATCGAATTAAGTCAATAACCATGCATCAAATGACTCATTTCATTTCGAGTAGAGGTGCTTATTGATGGTTTAGGAGAGCTGTATGCCGGTGTGAATGTCGAAGCACATTCTGGATTGTTAAACTCTCTGCAAAACGTGTCCCTGCATATTCTAAATCTGTGCGAGTCAGAGGGTGCTAAGGTGGGACGTCCCTCTGCTTCCGATAAGTACTATTGAGCTCTTAACCAATGACGCACTGGAGCTACGCAAGGACCGCCTCCCTCATTTACATGTTGCACACAGAAAAGTAAAAATAAATACATGTATAAATAAATAAATATATATGGGAATATATAAATATGGAAATAAATATATGTGGAAATAAATAAATATAAAAAATAAATTAACAGATAAATAAAAAATATGCAAAATAAATGAATAAATAATTACAAGTTAAAAAGAATAAAAATAAAGTTAAAAATAAATATAGAAAATAATAAAGGAATAAAGTCATACAATAATAAATTCAGGAATACATTTAATTAAAAACTAATTATATTTGGTTTATCAAGACATTTATTCCTTTATTTATTTTATTATTATTACATTTATTTATTTATTATTTATGCAGGTTTGGGCCTCCATACACTTGTGTAAATTCTGCAAGAAAATATATGGCAGGGTTCCCCAATTAGATTTCCCCAAGTTTTAGTCAAGGGCCATGACCATCAACGTAATGACAAAGTGTTTGTGCTGCTGCTATTATTATTATTATTATTATTATTATTATTATTATTACTACTACTATTGTTGTTTTTAAGTAAACTTTTTTTTAATAATTATTTTATTATTTATTTTTCTCAGTATTACAAGCCTGTTTTATTTATTCAAACAAATATGAACATTTTGTTTGTATACAGATACACAAAACTACACAACTTTAATGAACAATCTGGATCTCCATGTCTCCAAAAGGAGATTCTCTAATTCTATAATTACAGATTCAAGTAGATAAAAGTTTGTAGACAATCTTTAGGTTGCTAGAAAAACCATGGTCTTAAAAGTTTAAGATAGATAGATGGATGGATGGATGGATGGATGGATGGATGGATGGATAGATAGATAGATAGATGGTTGCTAGGCAGTTACCAGGATAATACTCAAAAGGCTCCCCGCTACCCTGAGTCAAATGAACGAAAATGGAAGTCTCTACGATGTTCTGGTGCAGAGATGTAGGATTTGTTACTTGGTTGCTTGGTTGTAACATCTGGTTGCTAGGAAGTTGCTAGTGTGATACTCAAAAGGCTCATTGCTACTCTGAGTCAAATGAACAAAACCGGAAATCTCATCAATGTTCTGGAGCAGAGATATGTGATTTGTTACTGGTTGCTAGGCAGTTTCCAAGGTGATACTCAAAATGCTCCCTGCTACCCTGAGTCAAATGACTGAAACTGGAACTCTCTAAGATGTTCTGATCCAGAGATATCCATCTACGCTAATTTTAATGGAAGTCAATAGGTTTCGGTGCACTAAATGATGACAGACCGACAAACAGACAGACAGATAGAGAGAGAGGAAGGAAAAAATTACAAATAGAAAGAAACAGATATAAGATGTGTCTTGTTTCGAAGGCTGCATGCTAGGTAGGATGCATCTTTTGATGGCTGCAGTACACTGAGTTTCCTCTTTTAAACAAACCTTGTTTAAATGAGATGGCTTTTGTAGGACAAACGGAAACAGAACGTAACAAGGATGTTATGACAGCACACCACTCTTTCACAAAAAAAATGAAAAGAAAATAGATTTTACAGGTGTACTTTTAGTCTGTAATACTTTATTTTAAATATTAATTAATGTCCTACTCACTTTTCTGAAACAAAACAGCCTCATTGAAGTATACTGCCAAAAATGCGACCTCTGGAGGACAGAGCCTTCTAAACGAGACGCAGCCTGTGTGTATAGACCATAGACTGTATACGATGTGTCTCCACTTCCTCCCACTATACAAAATTGAAGCTAAAATATCCCAGAAACAAGCACTGCCATCTTGCGCTGATGACTAAATTTGGAGACAGAGTCTGTGCAGTGGGGTGCCGCGGTATCTTTAGATAGATTTTAATTCCGATTTTTTTCCATATTATCTTCTAAAATTAAAAATAGTTAGTAACTGCTAGCTACCGATCACCTGCTTTTTCCCACATAGCTAACATTAGACTGCTTGTTGTCTTAGCTAGCTAGCTAATAACATTCATTTACTGATTAGTTTACAAAGCACAAATTTAACTTACTGAAAAAACTGCAATGATCCCTCAGATCCCTTAGGTCAGTTAGTACAGTTTAGAACAACTCATTTTGTCAGTTAGAAACAGACAAACACAGTTATGGAAAGTTAGTTCCCGAAAAGAAGTGTGCAGGTGCCTCCATGACTACTTCACTCAGAGAAGCTGTCAATCACAGCTGTCAATCATGACGTCATGATTTGATGCCCTTATAGCATCAAATAACTATAAATAAAATCAAACTTCTCCGAAAAATGAACACTTTGAACACAGCAACGTGAGAAGAACTGGCTCATGTCCCATCCGCTAACATGGAGGGGGTTTATGACCTATAATAAGCCAGCCACCAGAGGGCGATCAAGATGTTTTGGCTTGACTTTTGGAGAGCTGTCATATCATCCATCTTTATATACAGTCTATGTTATAGACCTTTCATCTGAAGTTTGTCTCGCAAAATCGTAATGGATTTGGTGTAAAAAGGCCTTTAGCGAGGGCCAGACATTTGTTTCTCGCCGGATGTGGCCTGCGGGTCGCCTATTGAGGAACCATGCTGTTTGTTTTTGCCCAACTTTATCAGATTTTTATTGTGTAATGTAAATTATTACACTATTGTGATGTTATACAGATCCACTGGGAGCTGAAGGTCATTTTGAACACTGTAGGATTCACAGATAAAGTTGCCTTATATTAAATATTTAAGTTTGAGATAAGACTACCTACAGTGCAACCCCCAACATTTTTGTTAGACACTTATGTATGAATATCATTGCATGATATAACAAAATATCAAGCCAAGAGGCATTTATTTTTAATTAAGAAAAATAGTGAAAGCAAACATTTCACAACAAAGAAATTTAAGACAAAAGTATTGGACAATATCTAGTTGTTAAACTTAGTGGAACATCCGTATTTTATGAGACAAGCACTCTGCTAGGACACCTGTGTGAGGGGAACTGACTTATCCACTTACTTAGATTGTGTAATGGCCCCATAGCTAACCAAACACATTCTTTTCAAAACACAGTAGAACTGACATTATAATAGAACTGTAAGTCACTTAAGAACACAGTTTTTATTTACAAAAACAGCTTGGCAATCTGTGATAGCCAATGGACTACTTGCACTGGCCTCATGAATAAAATACTCCATCTCGCTAGTTTAAATATGCATTTACAATGTGCCGTAGTTGCCTAGTTCCCAAAACTCCACTTAAAATTAGCGTTCAGAAAAAGATTTTAAAGTCCAGACATTTTCAGAAACAGAAGAAGAAATTTTCAGAACATTACTCAGTACATCTTCAAAATTCAGTGCAATAATGTTATGTGGAATGTACGTTTACGGATTGGCCCCATTCACTTCTATTGTAAGGGCCTCACTAGAACCCAGCTTTATATAGAAAAGGACAGACGAGTCTAAACTAAAATTTGTGGTAATCAATTTTATGCCACAAATGTTTTAAACATATGTTTAAAGGTGCACTCAGTAATATTTTGAATATGTCATCTTGGACTTACACTGACACTTAGAGGTGTGGATTCAGCATCATTCAAACGCAATCGTTTTTAGTTACAGATGCCATTATTGAAATTCACTATTTACAATCAGACAGGATTCATTTATTCCCTGGGTTAAAGTGTCCAATATCAGGGCAGTTACTAAGACTAAGAGTGCAGTATTCAGCTGGTCATGTGATTCTAACATGGCTGCCCCAATGAGGGGACCCTCTCCATGTAGAATAAAACAGCTTTTATAAGGTAACTGATATGACTGGGGTCTTCATTTTTATGCGAGTTGTCATGGTTTTATACATAAGTTTCAAAATTCCAAATCATTTCATTAGAAGTAAAACTTCTTAAATGAGGAAAAAAATAGGCTAACCGTACACCTTTACATATGTTAATGTTTATATTTAGTAATAATTAGCAAGAATTCATTTGGCAGAAGCTTTTGCAATAGTGGCTTACAGACTATGTGCATATTGTAGTTACAGCCCCACTACTTATAGTAAATAGCATGCATTTAATTGTATTTAAGTATTGCATCAGAACGCAAATTGCAGCTTGACCGAGTGTCGCATTGATTTCATCTGTGCGTGTCGTCTGCACATGCGCTGCTATTGACTGTACTAAAGAGTATCACAAAGCAGCTGTAGAGCGCATTAGTCGAACGTTCGCACACGGCCAGAAAAGTATACTAACAAAGGCAATGCGGTCTGCTGGGCGCAAACCAATCCGGAATGCGCAAAAAATAGAGTATATCTGGGCCCAGGGCCACCATCATATTTATGGACAGAGGAACAACATTTTCCAAAATGGGTTAAACTGTGCGGAGTGCTTGTACATACGTGTAGGTGCATTGATAATATTAAAAGCAGTTCAATATTTGGTTATAAAATAAGCTATTTCTGATCAAATATTTCGGTTATAACCATTCTTGAACTTTATTTTGGATTTCTTCAACTTTAATCCTTTAACTTTTGATCTTGAACATCAGAACACTCTCTTATTCTGACCAGGTAAAAAAAAAAAAGAAACATGTATAGTAGTCAGATGATTATAACTAAACAATATATTGTTATTTTGTTATTTATTGAATTGCAATCATTTGTAATGATTATTACCAAGGTTAACACTTCAAATATGCATTTGCATGCATTCATTAATTTGTTGCATTTGTGATTTAGTTCAATTCTACAATACCTAATATATTATTCATGTGCAGTTTATTTCTTGGCATTTTGTCCAATACTGACAATTTCAGCCACACAGGGCTGGACCGGTAATCTGGCATACCGGGTATTTTCTCAGTGGGCCGACGCACTTTGGGACCGATCAGGGGCGGGCTAGCCATCGGCCAGTTTATTATCCAGACGATAACTTCACAGACTGGGTAGCCATCAACATTGATGGTGCTTCGTGGGTCTTTTACATAGCCAAGTAATCCCACACAGCGGAAATAAAGGTTCAGGCTCACCCGGACATGTCTGTTAATGTTGTGCTTGTGCTGGACTTCTGATGTGCTAGTGATGCACAGCGCTCACGACACCTGCATGTCACCTTTAACACCGAGTGACAGTCAAATGCAACATGAGGAAGGCGCAATTTAAAGATTTATTTTATCTAGCCAAGTTTAAATGATGATGTGTAAATGTCGCAGATTCTGCCTTAATTAAACTGATTAGGATTTTTTAAAAAGTTCTGATTTTAGAAAAAAAATCTGTCTTTATCTTCAAGCAATACCATCAATGAAAAGTTTTCAATGGTATAAAAACCATCCATTTTAAAACCGATATTGTGTAACCTTGAAACAGTTACATCCCTACTGCCTACATGGCAGGAAAATTGCAAAGTAAATTTTTTTAATTAGATAGTTGGTGAGGCATTTTACATTAGCTGTACAATGCACATCGTGTGTGTGTTCCACACATCTGATCGGCCAGGTGTTTCGTCCGAACAATTTTCACAATAACAGGGGATCAGAATCAGATGACAAGGTGAAATGTATTTAAATAATAACAATTAATGTATTTATCATGTAAATACATATACATTCTATTTTCGGCGATATAAGTCAGTAAATAAATTGTTGTACCTGATCCCATTAAGGGTCAACCATAGACCTTTGCCCCCCCCCAGACCCTTTGATGGCAGGCCTGCCTGGACCTTAAGGGGTATAATTAGCTATGTATTTTGGAGGAATTTAAGAGCAAAACAAAGCAAAACACCAAACAACTAGTAAAAACACAGTTTTAATTGCACATTTTATTGAATAACAGATCTGGCATGCAACAGCTAAATATATGGTGTTTGTACATTTTGGAATACGATAGGCTTGGGAAAACCGTTATATTCCCATTGCAGAGGCTTTCGTGATTCATTCAGCAAATGTAATCAAGCTTCCATTAAAATCAGAAGGAACCTATGGATGAAAAGAAAATGTGTAATTGTTAGTTAGGAACCCAGTGTGCTTTTTCTTATCCAAAACAAAAGATGAGAAAACTGTGGCAACTCGAAGTGTCTGAAAGGTTCGCTTCTCCAGCCAGACAATATCTGATTGCCGCTGCTTTGCTCTGCCTGTTTTTAGATGGGTAAAGGTACACAGCAAACCATCACCGCCGTGGACACAGAACACGGTGTGTTGAAAGAATATCGCACGTAAACTTCGGAGTCTAGGGAAGTCACGCCTTTTGCTTCTTCTGTTTAATCTGTGCAGCGCCGCTGAGTCTCCAGCCACTGCAGACATAAGAGACCGAAAAGCGGGACTGCACTGCTTTTAAATGCGTATAAAATATGTTTTGTAAGCGGTACTTACACACTGCTGATGCTTTAAGAAAAACATGGTGTAAGACTCTACCACGCTGAAACAAATTCGTCCACCTTGTCACTACTCCTCAAATACGAACTACAGCAACATGGACACCGAGTACGAACCGGAAGAAATCTTAGCACGCGTACTCTAACCGGATGTAAACGCCTCCACTATTTAAGTCATAAAATGAAAAACGAACCATTTGACGATTTATGTAATAGTAGGATTATATTATTGTTATCTTTTTTTAAAAAATAATATAAAGAACCATAATTAGACATAAAATTACTATAAAAGACTACGATAAAAACAACTTATGTTAAATTGACGACTGACACAATACCCGACCAATAACAGAGGTTGAAAATAAATACGAGACCCAATAGATTTCAGCCATTGTGTGTTTATACTCGAGGGGGTGGAGCTTATTATCACTGCGTTACAACAGCGAGGCTCACTCGCGTCTGTAAAAGGAAGTGACAAACGTACATTTAAAGCTCTCTAAATCTTCGCCAAGTCATTCAAACTTGTATAATGAACAGCATTATTACATCGACAGCTCGGTGTCTTCGACTGGGGTCGTGGCATTACCGAGCAGCGCACAATAATGGAGAGTTGCTGTCCGGTTGGGCCCGACTCATGTGCTCCGAAGCGGCCCAGAAGAATCTGGCGGAGATTGTGAAGAAGGACAAAGTGGTGGTGTTCATGAAAGGCACCCCTGCACAGCCCATGTGCGGCTTCAGCAACGCCGTGGTCCAGATCCTCAGGATGCACGGAGTCGATAATTATGCTGCTTATAACGTGCTTGATGATCAGGATATTAGACAAGGTCAGTGGGTTGCTCAAGTTGATGATTGTAATGTAACGAGTTAATGGAAGAGGCATTCAAAGCTTACGTGACCTGACAAAGTAGCTACTCACGTGGAAAGTGAGCTGAAAACTGTACTGTCACTATGCAGATGTAGTTTTGGGTCTGTAATTGGGGCACTGACAAATAAGGTGGTCCGAGGTGATACAAATATATCTTATATTTGTGAAGTCTTGTTTAAAGCACGTTATGTTAAAACAAAAGTAATCTTTCACGTCATGCGGTATAACTATAAAGTGAAATATATTACAGTAAGAATCTAATTTTATTGTTAGAAATAATAGTCTTCATAACAATTACAATATTTTCTTTGCGTGTTAATAAATACATTAGTTTACGCAGCTTAGTCATTAAATTCAAAAAGTTTTCGCAAGATTCACAAGACTTAAATGTTTTTTAAAAAAGGTCAAACTATTGATAAAGTTAAAAAAAAAATGACTTTTTTGTCACATTGCAATAAAATGGCAACCTACATGTTAGTTACACCACATGACTTCGATTTGATGGCCAATAGTTTTTCAATTATTAATACAAGTTTATAATAATATTGTTTCACTGCTTATAAAAACAGAATAAATTCAAACTTATTGTGCACTACACATGCCAACATCTCTAATCTATTTTACTTGTTTGTTTTTTATTCAGCTTTTAATGAGACTTAGTTTTATTTTAGCCTATTTTATTTTTGTTACACCACCTGACTTTTTTTATTTTTATTTTTATTTTACTTTGAACACCGTAATTGAAAACGTGTTTATCTATAAGAAGTGTATTATTTTTTTTTTTTGTTTGAATTACCTTTTTTAATGTATTTTTTTATTATTTAAAGGTGCACTTGGTAATTTTTTACACATATCCTCTTGGGCCTGAGTACAGCATCATTCAAACGTAATAGTTTTCAATTACCTATGTCATTTTAGAAAATCACTATTCGCAGTCAGACATGATTAATTTACTCCATGAGTGAAATTGTACAATAATAGTGTGGTTACTGAGATTAAGTGAGTAGTATTCAGCTTTTCATGTGATTCTAACATAGCTACCCCCATGGGGGACCCTCTTCCATGTAAAATAAAACCACTTTTATAAGGTTACTGATATAACTGGAGTTCTCATCTCAAGTGAGTGCTCCTAATTTTATACATATGATTTAAAGTTATACTTTTTTTAATGAGGAAAAAAATACAGAGTGCTCCTTAATAGATCATGATCAATAAAATAAATGATTGTCACATCATTGACGCAATAGGAGAAACTTGGATATAAGCTGTGTTAGTTGGTGAGTGGCCAGTACATCAAATGTAGGTTAACGGCGGCAGCAGGTTTGTCCACTCTGATAGCTTTTATCAGTCTTTTGCAGCAGCAACAAAAAAAGGGGTGTTAACCTCATATGACTGAGGTTGGTAGTTTCCAACAGTACTGTTTAGATTCCAAAGAGCTTAAGTGGAATTAAGATAAATATTTCCAGAGCTGTGTAATAGTTAATCATCCACAAATATTTGTATTTGTTACTAACATCATGTGACATTCTTTCCCCTTAAAAGGAATAAAGACTTTCTCCAACTGGCCGACGATTCCACAAGTGTTCTTCAATGGCGAGTTTGTTGGTGGCTGTGACATTTTTCTTCAGATGCATCAGAGTGGTGACCTGGTAGAGGAACTTCAGAAATTGGGCATCAGATCAGCTCTGCTGGATCAAGAAAAAGAGTCCAAGTAGGAGTCTAGTTGGAAAGATGGGTCTTTGGGGAAATTCTCCATTGACATTAACCTCAAAAAGGTTGACTTGTGAGGGTGACTTGACCTGCGGAATAAACTGCCCTCGGATAACTAAAGGAAGTGATGGCAAACCAACTGAATCCTGAGAAATCACTGTAAAACACTTGACATAGAATCACACCACATTTCTTCTGCAGCATATGTTTGTCTTGATTTGAGATATGCTAATGTTAGATGACTGCTTATTTAAAGTGTTGTATTTTGAAATATATTATGAAATGTATTTTAGATGTCAATTTTTTTCGTCAATAAAATATTTTAAACCACCCATAGTTTGAAACTAAAGCTATTGGGTGTGTTTTGCAAGATTATGAATTCTGTGTATCTGATGTCCTTTACAAAAATGTAGTTGATTTTATTTATATTTTTCTTCCTCATTCTGTAATTACTGGCACATGTGTAAAGACATGACATCTATCACCTGACATTTGCTGTCTAAAGCAAATGTTTAGAATTTGATGTGGCAGAGTGGGTTAGGTTTATATAATAAGATTATATAATAATTATATATAATAATATATAATAAGGTTTGTCTTCATATTGTAGAGGTTTTCTTATTTCGACTTTTAAACCTCTTGTATGTTCAATGTAATTACTTAAGACTGATGTCATTGACAAGATTATGAAGGTGATGGTTAATCATAATGCGAGGTCTTCAAAGATTTGGTCTAAAATAACATTGGGTAATGTATGCAATTTGTCAAAAGACAAATTATTTAAAATATTCGGTATTTAGTTAGTGCAGTTTCACAAGTGACCACAATAGGGTGCTACTGCATTATAAAACTGGTTCTCAACTTGTGGGTCACAGGCCGGTTGTAGGTCTGATTTGATGGGGTCAGGGACCTCAGGGATAATATGGCGTTTTATATCATCAGGTAATTAAAAATAAAATAAAAGTCAGGTTGTGAAATTAAAGATTTTATTATTCAAGAGGTAGATTTCAGGTCTCACTATTCAGGTTGTGGAATACGGGTTGAAAAATTCAGGTGTCAAAATGTGAGGATGACATCCGGGAATGCAAGGAAGAGCAAACGAGCGTCGATGTAATCCATCTCTTCGACAATCGCAAAACGATGGAAACGGCTCAAAAGTCATTTTAAACAACTGTGACAACATTGTGAAAAAAAAAAAACCAGAAAGGTATACTTTAGGGATGCTTATGTGTCAATGTGTTTTGAAGAAAAGATCAACTTAATGATTAAATTGGATGCTTCACCAAACGGCAAGTTTCATCAAGAACCTCATTTCATAATCATATGGGCAAAGGACAAAGGCATTTACCAGTGGAAACGAATAATCAGACTACCTCATTTTAACTGCAAGTCTGAAAAAAATACAATAAAAAAAAAAAAATCTTAGACCGAATCTAAGTCTTAGACCGAATCTTAAAATCTTCTTTATTATTTTTATTTTCAGGCAGACCATGTTACCTTCATGATAATACAAATCTGGGCTCCATCTATATACTGTACTTTAGAGAAGTGTTCTGTAATATGTGCATTTGCTTTGTACCCCTTACTAAAATGAGACAGCAGTATTCTATTATAGATTATTTTGCATGTAATGCATGCGTAAAATATCAAAAGTGATCATTACATGAGTCATTTAACCTTAAATGTCAGTCTTTTTCTTCCTCAAATTTTCTTTTAAGTATTAACACAATCACGCACACACACACACACACAACACATATTAATAATAATAATACAGTCGCCTATAAATTAATCTTTGTCCTAAATTATCAATTTCCTGAAGTTATTATTATTCAGGTATTATTATACTAATTTCCTATACATTCAATTCGTGCATATACCAAAAATAAAAAAACTAATAATTCACGGTAATGCATGAGCAGATTGACCTGTTACACGTGACATCACTGTATGATCACACTGACTTTGTGACCAAAATTCAATTTAATTTCAGACAGTGTGCTGCGCGGGATGCGACAAAAGCCAGCAAAAGTTTTGTTTCTATTTATAAATCTTGAAAAAGTGATACAGCTGTTTACTTACCAGAGCCAACATTTTTCTTTTTCTTTCATTAAAGTTTTATCTTTCAGGTGACACAGCTTCATTTCACCCAAGTCAAGCAGATATGAAGGCTATCTGTTTAGCTATCTGTGTTTCAAATACAGTATATGTTCATATGTACATTCATGCATATAAATTAATAACACACAGACTATGGAATGTCATGATTATAACACATTATAATAATAATAATAAAGGCACTATAATGTGAATTTACAGTATATATATATATTTTTATGTGTATGATGTTGGTCAATAAACAACATATAATATTATGAAGCAGAGACTTTCTCGGTTGCTTTCGCTTTATGTGTGTTCTTCATGAGTTAAAAGCAGCTCTTACATTCATACAGACATGGTCATCACAGATGTTTTGTAATAAATCACACCACAAAACAACACAAAAACATTTGAAACATCCGAATGAGAGATGTTTACGGTGATGTACCGCTGAGATTGGCTGGTGTTATGGATCAACTGGGGATCGTGTTATCTAGTGTGCGTGCACGTGAATAATTTTAATGGCCTTTTCAGAAGATTCGTTCAATGTGAATTGCCAAGGAGCAAAGACTAGACATTTTATTAAAAAATTAGACTATATATATTTACTGCTATTTGTGTATAATATACTGTATATTCATTTAAAATTACTTTTTTCTTACAAGATCATGAATTTGAAGGCTTTTTCAAATTCAAGTTCTAGTGATGTAAAAATGACGCCATGGATATATATATATATATATATATATATATATATATATATATATATATATATATATATATAGGCCTTTAGAAAAAATCTTTTGTTTGTTTAGATTTTTTGGACCAGAGATAGAGTATTATAAGTACTCTGGTATAGTCAAACTCAGTGATATTTTTGTTGGAATTAATCTGTTACATGGTCATTTGGCTGATACAACTGCATCGTTTAGCCATGTGTGATGCAGATCACTCTTCTGCCATTGTTTTCAAGTTTACAAAGTTGTCAGTTTTGCTATTCAGCCTATGTTATATTCATAACATCAAAAATTGTTGGCCATTGTAACGTAATTTGATGGAAAGGAGGAGGCGAGAACCGGCTTGACAATATAAATAATTATTTAATTATGAACTGAAGCAAAAGACAAACACACACATGACGGACATGTCCGTAAACGATCTCTCTCTCCCGCACAATCCTCCGCAGTCGGCCTTTATCCCTCTCGGAGGCTTGATTAGCCTGATAAGGGACATGGTGTGTAGAATCATGACCCGGCCCCGCCATCCGCCCTGCCACATTCCTCCCTCATTCTCTCAGGCAGGGGAGCCCCGGGCATGACGTACACCACCCCCCCCCCCCCTTCCCTGGGGGAGGGCGTGCCCGAAGCCCCGTCTGCCGGCAGGTCATCCCCATCCACCTGGATGAGGGAGGGGACAAGTGGAGGGAAACAGAAATAATTAAAATAAT
Organism: Xyrauchen texanus; assembly: GCF_025860055.1. NCBI lineage: Eukaryota > Metazoa > Chordata > Actinopteri > Cypriniformes > Catostomidae > Xyrauchen > Xyrauchen texanus. Next base: position 32,173,161 of record NC_068303.1, read on the forward strand.
TAAAACTTCCTGTAACAGTGTAGTACCCCCCAAAAAACACTGTAAAATTTTAACGAGAGGGAAAAGGCCAACGTGGAGCAGCAGTGAGAGAGAGAGAGAGAAAAAAAAAAAAAAAACACTTACTCGCCAGTTCTCCGATATGCCGTAGCTTGTTCCTCGGCCACTCCTCCACCCTCTAACGGACGACAGCCGTGCCTCTCCAGGCGGATCGGAGGCAGTCCTCCAGCCCCTGGTGGACAGAACGCCCCGCCGCGTTCTTGGGGAACAGAAGGGGTCTCCCCCGCCCCTGGCAGCAGTTCTCCCACTCCAGGCGGACGGCAGCGAGCCCCTACAGCCGTTTCAGTGGCTGGTAGGGGACTCCTCCGCCCCTGGCAAGCGGCCCTGACAGCTCCAGGCGATCGGTTAGGAGCCCCTTCTCCCCTCGCGGTCAGCGGCCATCCTCCGCTTCCAGGCACCCGGGCTCCTCATCCCCCGGCAGATTCCAGGTGGCCGCGGCTGCTCTGTTGGGGTGGACGGTAGTGGCGAGAACTCTATTAAGGCGTATCCCTTCTCCTTCCCGGATTTAGGCACCAGTGTAATGTAATTTGATGGAAAGGAGGAGGCGAGAACCGTCTTGACAATATAATTAATAATTGAATTATTAACTGAAGCAAAAGACAAACACACATATGACGGACATGTCCGTAAATGATCTCTCTCTCTTCCGCACAATCCTCCGCAGTCGACCTTTATCCATCTCGGAGGCTTGATTATTCTGATAAGGGACCGGGTGTGTAGAATCACGACCCGGCCCCGCCCTCCACCCTGCCACAGTCATATACAGTTAAAAGTAACATTGATAAATGTTATGCTTGAAGGACAATTCCTGTTGGTAGGCCTACTGGGTCATTCCCAGAAATCTGTGCTTTTTGTGTCCCTCATTAACATATGCATAAACAATGAAAAGTTGATGCCAATGTCTTTTTGGCAATTTTCAGCAAAATCTAGTAACATTTTATTTTTAAGTGTTGTTTTTATCATTTTTTTACTTTAAACATTGTCTTAAAAAATTATAGTTTTTAAATTGAAAAGGCATTGATTTTGACACTTGATGTTCAATGTAAAATTTGGGTCAAGAAGCAAAACTATTTCAGGACCACTGTTTTAAGGTTCATTGTTTCTAACCACTGTGCTCAGTGGTTGATGCTCAGGGTTACTGACCAGAAGGTTGGGGGTTCAAGCCCCAGCACCACCAAGATGCCACTGTTGGGCCCTTGAGCAAGGCACTTAACTCCAGGTTGCTCCAGGGGGATTGTCCCTGTAATAAGTGCACTGTAAATTGCTTTGGATAAAAGCGTCTGCCAAATGCGTAAATGTAATATACAGTATGGTGTATTTGTATTGTCTACAACATAACTGTCCTAAGAGAAATTATTTGCAGTTGATTTTCACAGAGTGTTAATGTGGATCTCACCAACATCTTAAATGTTCAAATGATTTCTTCACCAAGACAAAGTTGATGTCATTAATCCCCTCCTAGACATAATATTGTAATAGCAAGACACTAAACACCAGTTTTCCCCAGGTTATCTGCCATAATAAGGTGTAAGCAACTCTACATAAAAAGTATGTGCTGAAATGACAAGTAATCAGTTTTGCATTTGCATTGGGAATGATTTAGATATTTCTGAAGATAGATGCCCTGACAGACCATTTCCCGGATCTCATCCTCATTTGAATTGCCATTCATTTACTATGCAGAGCTCTTTTGGAGTATTTTTTGGCTCATCTAATTAGTTTGTTAATTAATACATGATTCACAAGATCCATAAATTTTCTGTTCATAGCACTGTAAATGCTATTGCTTCACATTCTTTTTCTTCTCGTGGCTCTGTCATGAAATTATTTTTATTATTTACATAATCCATTAAGCCCGTCCAAACAATTTATTTATAAACCTCCAATTTACATTCATAATTTCCTGGTATAGTTCACTATATATGTAGAATGCATATCATAGTGTCTACAGTAAGATACTATTTGAAAGTCTTTTTATAGGGTTTGATCACAAAATTTGTAAATCAAAGACTTTAAACATCCATGTTTGTGAGTGTGCAAAGCACAGTGCTACGCGCTAAGACCGTGCGCAATGTCTTATCCAATTTTCGTGAGATCATTCATTCGAAGCACAATCAATATTCATGACAGCGCAAAGCACAAGTGGGCATGGTTGGAAGTACTTGTGCTATCTGAGAGTGTATGTGTGCAAACTGTGGGTGTATTGTATTTAAACAAAGTGGTGCAAAGCACAATTTGCTATTTTCCTGATAATTAGGTTAAGACTTTATAAAAGCAGGTCTTATCTAAGCACAAAGTCTAAAGTCTGTTCCTGTATTTGCAATTTGGAGATTCCCCAAGCAGATGGTAATAAAGTTGATGTCAAAACTCTGAAAATATAGTGGAACATCATATTATGTCCATGAATATCACTTTTGTAGAAATTTATGAAGCCAAAAAGTACTAGATTTGTTTAAAAATATCTATAGGTCATGGTTTATTTTTCAATTATTATTATTGTTTTTAGGAATGTAATGTACATTTTAATACTATGTACTAAGAATTGTGTAATCACAATCATACATTAAGTCTTAAGTGAATATATTCATATACTGAGTGTTTTCTGTGTTTCTCTGTGTGCATGACTGAACTCCCCAACCCTGCATTTCTGAAGACAAGAATGGCCTTGCACCCCCGCCTCCTGTTGCTTATCTAACAAGTAACACAAACAGACAGTGTTGAGGAGGTTAGAGCTGTCACAATGGTGGGGGCGGCTAACCCCAGAGAGAAACACATTAAAATGTGTGCATCTGCATGTCAGAGGGGCAGAATGATTGAGCCAAGCTGATGGCCAATAGAAGCGGAGGAGGTTGGGGGCTCATTGCTCATTACCAGAATTCTCTCTATAGTTTTGAGTCCACTTGCAAGTGTGTTCATTAAATACTTTTTAAAAAGGCACCACAGTCTTTTAAGTCTTTTATTATAGAATTTCCAACTCAGTTCTATAACCCAAGAGGCTGTAGCCCCTATTGAATCCGTTAGTTAGGGGACAAGCCTCTTGGGTTATAGAACTGGGTTGGAAATTCTATAGTAAAAGACTTAAAGGCTGTGGTGCCTTTCTAATGAGTATTTAATTTATTGAATCTGTTAGTTAGGGGACGAGCCTCGAAGATACTGTGCCACCTTTGGGTCAAAAGATGTGAAAAATGGATATTTTTGCCTGTAACATTTGAACCATATGTCCTTTAATCATGGAGTTGGTGTCTGTGGATTCTGTGGATCTTGAGGATTTCAACAATACCAATTTTCCCCATATCACCTATATTGTCTCTACTCAATATTGAATTTTATATATATAAAAAAACTTATATATCTTTTAAATACATTGTCTGATTTCAAAGAATATTGGCACACTGAAAAGAAAATATTCCTGGCTTTGGCAAATATTGCTCAATAAAACAAAACAGATTTTGTCAACTTTCTTTAATTAAATGCTATATTTGTTACACAAGTTATTAAGATTAGGCTGTACTCATAATAATTATTAATTATTTTAACTGAAGCAACTTTAATCTGGAGTTTAGTCAATTTAGTCAAAACTCAATCAATTTTTTTAAGATTCCATCGGAAACCATGTGATCAGTGAATTAATTGCAAACATATATGGGACTGGCTGCCAATTTGGATGGGGAAAGCTCGTGGACAATGCAAAGTTTTTGCCAAAAAGTTCAAAGGTAAATTACTTTAAACATAGTGTAAATAAATAGAGGGTTTTTTTATATACATTTTCTGTGGATTCAAGTTTCTGAACGCTTAAAGAAGTTATGTAAACTTTCGTTAAGTTTAGCTTCTACAGTATATTGAATGTGTGTCTGCATGAGGCTAATTAGATGTAAGCCGCGTATTTTTTCACAAGAGACTCTTCAACTGTAACCGCTGCTCAGGGCCCGTACTCTCACGGCATCTGCAACTCCTCACTAGCATCGCAGAATCTCAGCAAGCAACAGGTGATCCCTACCAATGCTAGGGAAACCAGCTGTGGCTCAGTTGATAGAACAGGTCAGCCACTAATCGCAGGGTTGGTGGTTTGAATCCCGACTCCACATGCCGAAGTGTCCTTGGGCAAGACACTGAACCCCAAGTTGCTCCCAGTGGCAGGCTAGCACCTTGCATGACAGCTCTATGAGTGTGAATGGGTGAATGAGTCACAGTGTAAAGTACTTTGAATACAGTTAAGGTTAAAAAAGCACTATATAAGTGCAGACCATTTACCATATATAAATGTGCAAATTATATGTATTTTAAAAATTTATCAGCTTCATCAATTGCATCTACATTTTTAATGCTAAATGTTATTTCTTTCCTGTTAAAGCTGCTTTATGAACTGTATGAGTGTTCATGTTAATACTTTTAAGTTCTGCCTCAGTTATTGTTTGAGACCACATGAATAAATAGGCCTACATACATCAATATCATGTGCAGCATAAATTTCGGTCTCTGTAATGAGTTTCACTGTTGTGGTAGCAGCTTGCCTCAAACTGATGGCATTGACATTGTCAATGACAATAATTAATATTCTGCATGTGGCGCTAACACCATACATTCTCATGGGAAAATACTGTGCTTTCGAATTTCCGCATTTTTATCACCAGAGAGACAGTTCATCTTCAACCGCTGCTCAGGCATCACACACACGGCAGAAGCTCAGCAGGCATCAGGTAACTCCAACAAGTAAATCTCTTTTCTACATGTTTGTGGCAGCGGGGGTGTGGTCAAGCGCCCAGCCGGGAGAGGAAAGCGGTAAGGGTGCTTACACCTGAGCTAAATTATGCCTAACACCTGTCTCTAATTCCAGTGAGCACGAGGAGAGCGGCATAAAAGCAGAGACAGAGCCTCCAGTCGGGGGGAGACGACAAGCCAACTCAGTGCGCTTGTGTTACATTGTGCGTTGTAAATAAAGAGAATTTAAAGCTTACCTTGTGCTGAACACCTGTTTCCTGTCCTCCTTCCTTGTGGGAAGTGTTACACTGGTGCTGAAACCCGGGATTTGTTCATCCAAGTATGGAGATGGGTCGCCCCGTAGAGTCCTCCCAGCTGGCGGAAGTCCTCCAGTCCCTCGCGACACTACACCAGAGCCACCAACAATCCCTGCTTGAGCTCTGGCAGGACCAGGATCGCCGGTATTTTGAGATCATGCGGGCTCAGGCAGAGGACCGGCATGCCATCCGGAGCCTCCTCAGCCAGGAGGCCGCGCCGGCCACAGCCGCGACCCCGGACACCCGCTCCACGCTGCCCCCCCTCACGTTACAGAAGATGGGGGTAGCAGACGATCCTGAGGCCTTTCTGGATTTGTTTGAGCGAACGGCAGAAATCTGGGGCTGGCCGCATGAACAATGGGCAGCCCGCCTAGTTCCTCTCCTGTCCGGGGAAGCTCAACTCGCGGCTCAACAACTGCCGGCAACTAACCTCCTGGCCTATACAGACCTAAGAAGAGCCATTTTGCAACGGGTCGGTCGGAGCCCGGAGGAGAATCGTCAGCTCTTCCGGGGCATGAAGTTGGGAAAGTCCGATCGCCCGTTCGCATTTGCCCAACGGCTCCGGGACGCCTGTCGGAGGTGGCTGCTCGCGGGGGACCGCGACGTCGAGGGTGTTATCGATCAGGTGGTACTGGAGCAATTTAGTCAACGGCTGCCCCGGAAAACGGCGGAGTGGGTCTAGTGCCACCGCCCGGCGTCGCTGGAGGAAGCTGTTCATCTCGCAGAGGACCATCTGGCGGCGATCCCGAGGGCGGACGAGCCCTCTTCTTCGTCTCTCTCTCTCTCCCCTTCCCTTGTGTCTGCCCCTGCCCTCGCCCCCTCCCCTTTGTTCTCTTTTTCTGTTCTCTCCCCAGGGCCCGTTCCTGCCCCGCGCAGGCGTGGAGGGTTCCAGAGACCAGCTTCCCGGCCTTGGGAGAATGTACCCTCCCATTCCCCGTCTTTCAGCCGCTCTCCTCATGTGGGGGCGCCCGCCAGCACAAGTGCGGCCGCAACGCCTGGGCCGGCCTGTTGGAGGTGCGGAGACCCGGACCACTTCCGGGATCAGTGTCCGCTGATGGAGGTGGGGACGGTGGTGCGGGTCTCCGACGTCCCGCAGGCTGCCCCCTATCGGGCTGGAGCATACCGGATTCCGGTAAGGATCAGGGGGGGTATTTACCAAGCTTTGCTGGATACCGGCTGCAATCAGACCACCATCCACCAACGCTTGGTTCAACCCGGGGCTTTGGGTTTAGCTAAACTGGTGAGGGTGAGGTGTGTGCATGGGGATGTTCACGAGTATCCCATGGTGACTTTGGCGATTAAATTCAGGGGGAAAAACCATAGTGTGGAGGCAGCGGTTAGTTCCCGCCTCACCCATCCGCTAATCTTGGGTACCGATTGGCCGAATTTTAAAGATATTTTAGAGGGTATGTGTGCGGATGGGTCCTGCATAAAGAGGTGTGCGGTGTGCGATGCTTTGGCAGGGGAGGCGGAGCCGGGGCCGTCCTCGGCTGCTCGGAATGACGAGGGAAGGGGCGAGGTGGCCGCCCCTCCTCTCAGGGAATTCCCTGAGGGGGACTTCCCTCTAGAGCAGTCGCGGGACGAAACCCTTAAACATGCTCTTGACCAAGTGAGAGTAATTGATGGTCAACAGCTCCGGCCGGGCATCGCCATTTCATACCCATATTTTGCCATGATTAAAGATCGGTTATATAGAGTGACGCAGGACGCTCAAACAAAGGAGGAAGTAACGCAATTATTGATTCCACGGAGCCGCCGGGAAATGGTTTTCCAGGCGGCTCACTATAATCCTATGGCCGGTCACCTAGGGGAACGGAAAACACTTCTCCGTCTAATAGCCCGTTTCTATTGGCCGGGCATTGGCGGTGACGTCCGCAGGTGGTGTGCGGCGTGCCGTGAATGTCAGCTGGTAAACCCACCGGCCACCCCAAAAGCGCCATTGCGCCCTCTACCATTAATCGAGGTCCCCTTCGAAAGAATTGGGATGGACCTCGTCGGGCCATTAGAACGGTCAGCACGCGGACATCGCTTCGTGTTAGTCCTAGTGGATTACGCGACGCGATATCCGGAAGCAGTGCCTCTGAGCAACATCTCCGCACGTAGTGTTGCAGGGGCACTCTTCAAGATAATCTCCCGGGTGGGGATTCCGAAAGAAATCCTCACCGATCAAGGCACGACTTTTATGTCACGAACACTCCGCGAACTTTACGAGCTCTTGGGCATTAAATCGATTCGCACTAGCGTTTACCATCCACAGACTGATGGCCTAGTGGAACAATTTAATAAAACGCTCAAGAACATGATTCGTAAATTCGTACACGATGACGCCAGAAATTGGGATAAGTGGCTAGACCCCCTGTTGTTTGCAGTACGAGAGGTCCCACAAGCCTCCACAGGGTTCTCCCCGTTTGAGCTGCTGTACGGGCGACGCCCCCGCGGTGTCCTTGACGTCATCCGCGAAGCTTGGGAGGAGGGACCTTCTAATAGCAAAAATGAAATTCAGTTCGTTCTCGATCTTAGAGCAAAACTCCACACACTGGGCCGATTAAAACAGGAGAATTTGCTCCAAGCTCAAGAACACCAACGCCGGCTGTATGACAGGGGTGCTTGGCTACGGGACTTTGCACCGGGAGATAAGGTACTCGTATTACTCCCAACATCGAGCTCTAAATTACTCGCCAAGTGGCAAGGACCCTTTGAGGTCACACGACGAGTAGGGGATCTCGATTATGAAGTTAAACGTACCGATAGAGGGGGCGCACGTCAAATGTATCACCTCAACCTCCTGAAATTATGGAGGGAGGAGGCGGCCTCTGTGACATTGGCCACGGTAGTTCCGGAGAGGGCGGAGCTCGGACCGGAGGTAAACAAAAACTACAATCTTAACACTCCGGTTACTTGTGGAGACCAACTCTCACCGCGGCAACTCACAGAGGTTTCCGAATTACAAAAGGAATTTGCGGATGTGTTTTCCCCTCTACCGGGCCGTACAAACATCATACAGCACCACATCGAGACCGAGCCGGGCGCGGTGGTGCGTTGCCGCCCCTATCGCTTACCCGAACATAAAAAGAAAATAGTACGGGAGGAATTAGATGCGATGCTTGATATGGGCGTAATAGAGGAATCCCACAGTGATTGGTCCAGCCCGGTTGTTCTTGTTCCCAAGAGTGATGGGTCTGTTCGATTCTGTGTGGATTATAGAAAAGTCAACGCGGTGTCTAAATTTGACGCGTACCCAATGCCCCGTGTTGATGAACTGCTCGATCGGTTAGGTACTGCTCGATTTTATTCGACCTTGGATTTAACAAAGGGTTATTGGCAGATCCCCTTGACACCAATGTCCCGTGAGAAAACAGCCTTCACTACGCCGTTTGGATTACACCAATTTGTGACGCTTCCTTTCGGTTTGTTTGGGGCTCCGGCCACGTTTCAGCGACTCATGGATCGGATCCTCAGACCGCACACCGCGTACGCCGCTGCCTATTTAGATGATATTATCATTTATAGCAATGATTGGCAGCGGCACATGCAACATCTGAGGGCCGTCCTGAGATCGCTGCGGCGGGCGGGGCTCACAGCAAACCCTAAGAAGTGCGCGATTGGGCGGTGGAGGTACGGTATCTGGGGTTCCACTTGGGTCATGGCCAGGTGCGTCCCCAAATTGATAAGACCGCGGCGATTGCGACTTGCCCTAGACCTAAGACCAAAAAGGGGGTGAGGCAGTTCCTGGGGCTGGCTGACTATTATAGAAGGTTTGTGCCTAATTATTCGGACGTCACCAGCCCGCTGACTGACCTCACTAAAAAGGGGGCTCCAGATCCGGTCCAATGGTCAGAGCAGTGCCAACAGGCGTTTATGCAGATTAAAGCCGCACTTTGTGGGGGGCCGTTTCTTCATGCACCTGATTTCTCTCTCCCTTTTATTTTGCAGACGGACGCTTCAGACAGAGGGCTGGGGGCCGTACTCTCGCAGGTGGTGGAGGGGGAGGAGCGCCCAGTGCTGTACATTAGCCGGAAGCTCTCTTTGAGGGAGACTAAGTACAGCACCGTGGAGAAGGAGTGTTTGGCCATCAAGTGGGCGGTCCTCACCATCCGGTATTACCTGCTGGGGCGGGCCTTCACCCTCTGCTCGGATCACGCCCCACTCCAGTGGCTCCACCGCATGAAAGATACTAACGCCCGGATCACCCGTTGGTACCTGGCTCTCCAGCCCTTTAAATTCAAGGTGGTCCACAGACCGGGGGTGCAGATGGCTGTCGCCGACTTTCTCTCCAGAAATGGGGGGGGAGTGGTAGGCGGGCCGGATGATGCCCCGGCCTGAGTCGGGCGGTGGGGGTATGTGGCAGCGGGGCGTGGTCAAGCGCCCGTCCGGGAGAGGAAAGCGGTAAGGGCGCTTACACCTGAGCTAATTTATGCCTAACACCTGTCTCTAATTCCAGTGAGCATGAGGAGAGCGGCATAAAAGCAGAGACAGAGCCTCCAGTCGGGGGGAGACGACAAGCCAACTCAGTGCGCTTGTGTTACATTGTGCATTGTAAATAAAGAGAATTTAAAGCTTACCTTGTGCTGAACACCTGTTTCCTGTCCTCCTTCCTTGTGGGAAGTGTTACAATGTTTTAATGCAAATGTCCAAATGTCTCATTGAACCCCTTCATCTTAAAGGAAGCCAGCTTAAAATAGCTGAGTGTTGGTTTATATTCACTGTTCAGCTTCATCAAATGATTATAATAGTTCACCCAAAAATGCTATTTCTTTTGTCATTTGGCCTTCTCACCCCTTATGCCTTCTCTAACTCATATGACTTTCTGTCTTCTGTGGAACACAAACCAACATTTCCATTCAATTCATATGGATTACCGCCTTTATGGATCTCGAACGTTTTTAATTTCACTTGCATTGCATTGTATTGAATGGACAAACAAACACCATATATCCATTAAAATCTTTGTTTGGGTTCCCCTGAAGAAAGTCAAATGAATCACTTTTATCTGACCTTCCAAATGATTTGATAAAATCGCGGTAAACATCCAAATGCCCTCTGAGCAAAACTCAGCGGTGAGTTTAACAACACACAACATATGCAACAGCATCTATGCTCGTCAAGCTATCCAAACACCACACGTGTTTAAAGTCTGCATGTAATGGAAGTTGCGACCGACTTTACTTCAGTATTGTGATGTATTTCAGAGTGAAACTGAATACTGAATGAGAAAAAATAGAGGGCAGGGCTTGATTTTATCCACTGGGAATTGAATGGATCTAGAAATGTAAGCATTCCCTCCAGAAATGGAGGCAGACAATCAGTTGTGGAGGACTACTCGCTGCCTGACACACCGTCCGGCAATTACTTTAGATGGGGAAGAAGTTTGTTTGCAGCTGGCGGAGGAGGATGAGGAACAGGAGCACACAGAGGATCATTTTATTGTGGGAATCAGGCCTTATGTGTTTGAGCCATTACCTGCTGAGAGTACTAACAGTGACCTGGACGTGGAGGCTCAGGAGCAAGTTCACCCTCGAGAGCATCTCAATGTCTCTCAATGGTAACGCACATTTTGCCTTCATTGAATGGGTGGATAATAAACATTTGTTTGCTGAGGATATATTTGTTCTTCAGCCAGATCTTAAGAAGGAATTTATGGCCATACCATGAAATGGTTATTTAAACACCTCTTTTAACATAATTAAATAATATTTTAATGTAAATAACACATTATAAACCATTTTATTTAACAGGTTAACATGTTAGCTATAATAAAATGTTCGGTAAGATTATAATGGATAAAAAAAGTTTGGCCCCAGTTCTGTTTATAAATCCCCAAGATTATGGTTCTCAACTGGTCTTATAGTATATTTGATCTTTTATATATTATATATTAAACTTAATACTAACAAGGAGAGTACCTGCACTTTTTATCGTCCACTTCAATCACTGCTGGCAGGTCTACAACTATAACTGAAAGAAGAGGTTTTCAAGGCAAAAAATATTGAACATTTTATATTGCACCATTTTAACATATCAGCTGACATTCATATAAATGTATGCATTTGGTACAGTGGTTGAGTGGATGTGTGTTTCAAATGAAAGTTCTCTAAAAATTGCATTTTGAATTGTTTTTATTTAGATTTCCTGAAATTCTTTAAATCATTGAATAAATCATTTAAATCATATTATTTTTATATTTAATGTTTATCGTCATGATTTTGTTCCTATTTTGTATTTGAGAACATATTTTGTTTCTGGGAGAGCAGGAATATCCATATGTGATTATAAATTTGTAAACAAAAATAAAAATCTTTGACATTCACCAATTGTCTGTTATTACTTTAGGTCATTGTTTAAGCAAGTTAAATTGGGAAAAAGTGCAAGTTTTGCAGGTAGATGAGCCTGTTGCAGGTAGATGAGCAAAATTACATGTGCATGAAATACATTTGGACGAGGAGCTCGCAAACTGGATTCAGCCTCGTCACATTTGGTGGGTGGCAGTGCTAATTTAACACCCTGGTCACTGTTTAATATAAATTATTTGGTGACTTCCCAGATCCATGATTTTTCCATTTCCTGATATTGTCGATCAGGTCTGTTCAGAATCGGGATCTTTGTAAGACATTGTCGATATCCGATTACAGATGCAGTCTGTCTCCTAGAGATGAATGTAGTTTGGTGCGAAAAGTGCAAATCAATCCCCGAACAACAACAAAGGACCCTGTGAAAATGCTGGTGGAACAGGTAGACAAGTATTTATGTCCACAGTAAAACGAGTCCTATATCTACATAACCTGAAAGGCTGCTCAGCAAGGAAGAAGCCACTGCTCAAAAACTGCCATAAAAAAGCAAGTGCACATGGGGACAAAGATCTTACTTTTTTGTAGAAATGTCCTCTTGTCTAATGAAACAAAAATTGAACTGTTTGGACATAATGCCCATTATTATGTTTAGAGGGAAAAGGGTGAGGCTTGCAAGCCGAAGAATGCCATCCCATCCATGAAGCATGGGGGTGGCAGCATCATGTTGTGGGGTGCTTTGATGCAGGAGGGACTGGTGCACTTCACAAAATAGATGGCATCACGAGGATGGAGAATTATGTGGATGCTGTATATTGAAGTAACATCTCAAGATTTCAGCCAGGAAGTTAAAGCTTGGTCGAAAATGGGTCCTCCAAAAGAACAATGACCCCAAGCATTCCTCCAAAATTGTGGCAAAATGGCTTAAGGAAAAAAGTGGCGATCACAAAGCCCTGACCTGAATTTGATAAAAATGTTGTGGGCAGAACTAAAAAAGCATGTGCAAGCAAGGAGGACTACAAACCTGACTCAGTTACACCAGCTCTGTCTGGAGGAATGTCTAATATTCCAGCCTTGCATTGTGAGAAGCTTGTGGAAGGCTACCCAAAATGTTTGACTCAAGTGAAATAATTTAAAGGCAATGCTAACAAATACTAACAAAGTGTATGTAAACTTCTGACCCACTGGGAATGTGATGAAAGAAATAAAAGCTGAAAGAAATACTATTATTCTAATATTTCACATTCTTAAAAAAAAGTAGTGATCCTAACTGACCTAAGACAGGGAATATTTTCTACAATTAAATGTCAGGAATTGTGAAAAACTGAGTTTAAATGTATTTGGATAAGGTGTATGTAAACTTCTGACTTCAACTGTAGTTCTCATTAAGCCACACAACATTCATACTCACAGACATTAGCTCTGCCCAGCAGGATGTCAGCCATTTTGGATTTTCTGAAAATCTCAGGCTCTGAACTTTGAAATACTCCTCCAAGCGGATTCATGTGACTTGCGCCAAATTTGTGCTACATCATGCCATGACATTGTAGATGCTAAATTGCAAACAGATTTTTATATTTTGAAAGGTGTCGCCATGGCAAAGGAATACATTCATGGCGAAAAACTGGAAATAGGAAGTGCCTTATAGGATCACTATTAGGGCCCAGCTCTGATAGTGCAAAGGCCCTATTGTTCTTCTAAGGAGTATTCTTTATTTGGGCCCAAGCACTGAAAGTGCAGAGGCCCTATGGTTCCTCTAAGGATTATTAGGACCCAAGCACTGAAAGTGCTGAGGCCTTATTGTTCTTCTAAGGATTATTATTATTAGGGCCCAAGTACTGAAAGTGTGGAGGACCTATTGTTTTTCTAAGGATTCTTATTGTTATTATTCTTTACAAGGTTTTCTGTACTTTTGGGGTACTTAACATGTGTGAAAACTCTTGAATTTTGCACACACATCAGAGTCGTCAGCCATTAGAGCTGAGAAAATTGCATTAAATAAAGCAGTACATTTATGGTGAAAAATGGGAAACAGGAAGTGTATCATATATTCTGTGTGCTTTGTTTGATTTTGATGAAAATTCAGCTTTATGTTTGGTAATGAGGGCTGATCTCATTGATGTGGTAGCAGGAAGCTTGGCACTTTTAACAGACTTTGAAATAGCCTTCTTATTAAATAATTTAAAACATTAAATTATTTTTGTTGAGACAGTGCTGGTATAAAATTGTCAAGGGATATTTGAAATCTTATATAGTGTTGCCATGGCAACACACCAATTGGTTGTTTTTGAGTCACTTAGCGTGCTTAAAATTTCATTACATTTTGCAAACACATTAGAGTCTCTGGCCATAAGGACTGGGAAAATGTTCACGCATGGGTGTGTAGGGGGGAGCTCTGTAGCACCCCCTTTAAAATGGGCATATAAGACATCCTCTGTTGCACCACATTTTTACCTACAGTCACCTAAATTGGTACATATATTGTTCTCATCAAGCTGGACAACTTTCATAAATCTAATTATTAGCTCTGCCCAACAGGAAGTATGCCATTTTGGATTTTTTTAATATTGCAGTCCCTGAACTTTTAAATACTCCTCCACATTTAGACAACATTATGCCAAAACATTGTAGATGCTAAATTGCAAACTGATTTTTTTATATTTTAAAGAGTGTCACCATGGTGAACAGACTTTGAAATAGCATTCTTGTGTTTGCATGAATTGCTTCAGAATACAAAAATTGTAAAGTCATATTTTATATCTGTAATCTGTAATATTTTAAGTGTAATTTGATTTTAGAAATAGTTTGGTTTAATTTTTTCATATTATAATAAATTCAATAAAAATTCAAAAAAATCTAAATGGACTGGTAGAAGTGAAATGTGTTCCAATAAAACCACATGCAGATTATCCAAAAACGTTCTTCTAATTCATTGCATACAGTCCATTTGCAGTCCATCCATTCTTAACAGGAAATGGACTATATAATAGGATGCAGATAGTGGAATTACCGGAAAAGAACCTAAGAAGTAAATTGCACATGACCAAGCCCATTAGCATTTTGTATGCGTAATTTCGCATCAAAACACACTTGCGCCTAGATTTAGCATATGTTTGCACGAAAATACCAAAACTTCATGGCCACGCCCACTGAATTTCATAGCATTCATCAAAGCCTTCATATCCCAGCACTCACTTGGCTCTCCGAGCTGGTTGCTAGGCAACACTAGGTTTTCTAATATTTGATACAGAAGGAGTGAGGATTGCCATGTGGATTTGGTTTGCCAACAGCATCAGGACAGGCGTGCCATTGCCTGAAGTGTGTCTGACACCTCTTCTCTGTAGGTGTACGTGTAGTCAGCTGTGGCTCAGCCAGGAAGAGGGTATTACAGCAGCTGTCAGAAGATACATCTTCAAGAGCATACATAGATGCAAGTGTAAAAGTGACAATATTTTTGTGGCATTAATAAAAGTGCTAGTGCCTGGACTCACTTTCTGCCAACAAATGTATTCTCATCTGACTACTGGAAAATTCACATCTTTGTTTTTCTGGAAGAAATTATAAACTGAGAGAAAATGTGGCAAGCATATCAATTAGATTCAACAAATTGGAGACTGGTAAGGCAGAAACTCTCACTATCTTCAACAAATAAAGCTGAGTTTTTCCAGATGCCGTGTCAGGTAAGCAATTCTGCAAAAACAAGTTTAATCAGCTAAGATCAAACATTATGAAATTGCAAATGGGGGTCACCAGTCTACCTTATATTGAGGTGTATATGCAGAATCAGGCCTTGTAAAGTAGATATATTCTGTGTGCATTGGTGTAATATACCTTAATGTACATGTAATGCATGGTCTTTGCTTACAGAGTGACAGTCCAGAAGAATTCAGAGGGAACACATGTTAATTATAGCAGTAGACATCAATTCTATAGATATAATTTGCACGGGATCGCATGACATCATAATGACAATGATTGTTTAATTATTTTGGATCTTAAAAAACTTCTATCATAGCTTAATATGCAGTGAAATCTTGAAGTAAGCATTGGTACAGTAGGTTGATTCCAAAAACGTTTGAAAAAGTTTTTGCAAACTTAGTTTTACGTGCCTCATTCTACATTTTGCCACAGTTTCTTGGTGAAATTAACATTAGAGGCGCTACAACAACTGTGCATTTTATTAACTTTTACACAAATCACAAGTATGGATGATAATGACTTTATAAACATGTATTTTGCTCTATTTCTCACACACTGCTATGTTATGATATCAAAACACTTTTACTCTGACACATCATTTGAAAAACTATACATTTTCACACTTGTATTACAAAACCACCTACATTTACACACTAGTTCAAATATGACTAGCTTCCGCGGGAGCTCACCTGATAGAGTGTTGGACTTTGGACTTAGAAGACCGTGGTTTGAGCCCAGTTTGCACTATTACAATTATTATAATCTTAATAATTACAAAGTAATTATTTTTGCAATTTGTTTGGGAACATTAGTAGCACAGAAATTACACACTTCACCTTTAAATTGGTCTATCTCATTATGGCATAATTCATGAACTCACTGTCTTTCATCTTTTATTCTCTTCTTGGTTCAAAAGTGATCTGTCATTTTCATGCAGACTGGTTTCAGAAAGATTCTTCAGACCCACCAGGGGAAAATGCTGAACTCAGCGGTTACCCATCAATCCTCAAGATCACAGAAGAGAGAGAGAGCAGGGAAGAGTCCATCCTGGCCTTTCTGGGGATGGTTGGAACCATCCTTAACCTACTTGTCATTATTTTGGTCAACATCTATACTTCGCTTTGAGATTAGTCACTGATGTTTAAAATATGTACAAACTTTCCTTTTGCTTCCCAGACTCTGGCTCAAAGATGAGATTTTGCATGCATTTTCTCACAGATATTTGAAGGTTTACTCAGTATTTTATTTTATTTTATCTCCGTTAAAAAGTTGTAGTTCTAAAGAAATTAATAAATCATGACCACTCATGTGAGATGAAGAGTTCACTCATTTCAATAACCTTATAAAAGCTATTTTATTGTACATGGAGCAGGGGCGCCTCATGGGGGTAGTCATGCAAGCATTACATGACCAGCTGAATACTACTTGCTTAACTTCAGTGACTGCTCTGGCTTAATTTGCATAGTGCATTTATTGGTAAATGAAAACTACTATGTTTGTATGACGCAGGATCCAGGCAACTAGCCTAACCTAATTTAGCCTGTTATTATCATTTTCTCCACATGTTTATACTTTAAAAAATAATGTCATTGAGAATATTTTGTAGATTGACATATTACTGAATTTGTCCAGAAGTACTAATCTGTTTGCAAAAAGTACATATTACAGTTTATTCACTAACGTATATTGTGTATTATGTTATATACAGTATCAAGGAGCTATTGAATTATTTTTGTGATTGCCTCTTAACGTTTAGATCTTTTTACAGTTTTGAAAACAATATCTGTACAGATTTGGATGAATTAAATACTTTGATCATTAGTAAATGATCTCATAGTAGATGAGCCAAAGTTTTCTCAGCCGTTTAAAGTGTTGAGAAATGTTTTCAAAAGTGTTTGTTATTGTTTTAGTACAATCTGGAGATCTCTTAATAGTAGTTGCTTTATAATTAATATTTTCTGACCACGTTGCAGCTCACTGTATTTATTGTCTACTCAAATGTAGTTTACTGCTATTGTACTTGGTAATTTAATCGTCATTGTACTGTATGAAGTATGAAGCATTGTTTAATGCACTTGCCTGTGATGTTTTTCTCTATGATACTAACACTCACTAACTTCATCCAGCTCTCTCAGTTACAGTAATTCTAACCAGCTCCCACATTGACGCTGCCAGGGGAGTAGCACTGAATTTTGGGCACTGGGCACAGAATTATTTTCTCTTTTCACAGTTTGAAATCGGCTTCATTTCCGTAGATACATTAACAAACCAGTAGATGTACATGAATTGTACTCAGTTTGCACCATGTGTTGGCTGAAGGACACCAACACCACCATTACCCCCAGTCCAACACCCCTGAACGCTATTCTAAGGGGCTGATCACAATGAATATAACAGAAGGTGTAGGTGTAGGTGTCTAACACCCTTTTAAAAGTTGAGGTTTTTAACTTGCCACAGTATCTAAAAATGCAGCAGTCCTGCACAAGATGCTGAAAAAACACAGACAGTGGGCAAACAATACTGACGGACCGAAAAATGTGATAACTGTGAACAACCTATAACTGCTCATATGCTAAAACGAATACAATTCTTACTAACTCTAAATTAACCATCTGCCTACCTAACATAAACATTAACCTGGTCCCTAAATTGCTCCCTTATTCTTATACTAACCCTCTTTTACTAACCCTTGCCAACTCTTGTACTGACCTTGTCACTGACCAACTCCTTCACTAATACATTATCGTTCTCAGTCGAATGGTACTCTTATACCCACTGTTAAGATTCAGAAGACGGCAGACGAGGAGTGAGGATCTAAGTGCAGTTCTTTAATGAAGGAACAAAAGGGTGAAAAGGTAACTCAAAATAACTGAACAACCATGAAACAACGAGGGGAAAACAAAGTATAAACATGAAAAACATCCACTGAGGGTACGGGCAAGACCACAATAAAGGACAACCATAACATTCAACGACTGGACAACGAATGAACAAACAACAGGGCTTAAATACACAGGGATGATGAGTAAATTAAACACAGGTGGAAACAATGACACTGGCAGTGATGAGGGCAGGGGATTATGGGAAGTGTAGTTCGGGACAGATGACAGGGGAGAAACATAGAGCAGACAACGGGGAATCGTGACACCCACATTATAAACTTATAAATATATATATATATATATATATATATATATATATATATATATATATATATATATATATATATATATTTTACAACATTTTAAACTAATGACAAAACATAATAATACTAATGCTACTACTGCTACTACTACTACTACTAATAATAATAATAACAACAATGATAATTATTGGCTTTGGGTGAGAGCCAATATATATATTTTTCTGTTACTTATAAAAGTTTTTAGTCAATATTTGAGCTTGTTAAACTTTAACTAATCCAAAGGATTTATGTGGCACACTTGGTAGTGGGGTCATATTCACAATCCAGACCAAATTCAGTGCAAGACCAGTGAGAAACAAGGAGGACTTGTCATTGATTCTGTCAGCACAGAGGCAGTAAACAATATCATTTTTTGATACATTTTGTAGTCTGTTTTTCACAAATACATTTTGAAGCTTGTTTTCAGTTGAGTCATGAAATCTCTCAGAAAGATTTAGCATATTAATCTGGGTATGACATACTGATAGGATATTAGTCTTGGTGGACTAGTTATGCTATTAGGCTGCTGCTGCAGTGAAAGTACAAAGACTTGCTGCTGCTGGAATATACACAGACATACTGAGTTAAGCATGTGTTGTGGACATGCTGCTGTTACTGCACAATTAGAAAAAAAAAACACAAGACATGCTGCTGCACAATTAGACATATATACAATCCCATGTAGCTATTCTAGACAAGTAGAGGTGGAGGATTTCAGTGAAAACACTTGCAGCATTTTGAAATGTAACTGGCTTACTTGCAAACTGAGCAAATATCAAATCAAATCAAATCACTTTATTGTCACACATCCATATACACAGGTGCAACAGTAGGTGAAAGTCTTGTGTGCAGTTCCGAGCAACATAGCAGTGATGACAGTGATGAGACATATACCAATTTACAATAAACAACATATTTACACAACACAATTTACATATCAAATGTACATATACTTACACAACACAATACTAATATACAATGTACAGTAAACAATACACACAATATAGAATACACATACAATAAAAATAAAAAGTATATAAAAAAAAATATATATATACAATAGTTGTATTGTGGAGAATATAATTATGACAGTCCAGTGTGAGATAATAGATTAATAAAGTGCAGTGCTGATTATTGATCGAGAGAGATCAAGTGTTCAAAAGTCTGATTGCTTGGGGGAAGAAGCTGTCATGAAATCGGCTGGTGTGGGCCCTGATGCTGCAATACCGCCTGCCTGATGGTAGCAGTGAGAGCGGTGGCTGGAGTGGCTGGAGTCTCTGATGATCCTCCAAGCTTTTTTCACACACCGCCTGTTATATATGTCCTGGAGGGAGGGCAGCTCACCTCTGATGATGTGTCTGGCAGTTCGCACCACCCTTTGCAGGTCTTTGTGGTTTTGGGCGGTGCTATTGCCGTACCAGGCGGTGATGCAGCCAGTCAAGATGCTCTCCACAGTGCTGGTGTAGAACCGTATAAG
Source organism: Xyrauchen texanus (assembly GCF_025860055.1). Taxonomy (NCBI): domain Eukaryota; kingdom Metazoa; phylum Chordata; class Actinopteri; order Cypriniformes; family Catostomidae; genus Xyrauchen; species Xyrauchen texanus. Next base: position 32,192,877 of record NC_068303.1, read on the forward strand.
GATGTGGTGGTTCATTCCAAACTTCCTCAGCCGTCTCAGGAAGAAGAGGCACTGATGAGCCTTCTTCACAACGGCCTCAGTGTGGACGGATCATGTGAGTTCCTCAGTGATGTGGACACTGAGGGACTTGAAGCTGCTGACTCTCTCCACCGGTGCTCCATTAATGGTGATGGGGCTGTGTACTCTGTTTTTCCTCAGACAGTAAATATAAATTATTGGCAAGGAGTGAGTATGCAATTGCATTGATATTTAATCTAGCAAACAATTACACCCAGGCATCCGCAGACGCCACATTTGCCATGTTATCATGTTTACCATTGGCTCAATTCATCCCTAAGCAGCAATATTATATATACTAAATTGCAAACAGTGCAGCATGCTGTCCAAATGCCGCAACCGTGGCGTCTTTCGGGACATGCGTCAAATTCCCGCTACATGGCAAACAGCACAGCCCACCATCCAAGAACCGCAAGTGTGGCATCTTTAGGGCCATGCGACAAACTCCCACTACACAGCAAAATAGCACAGTGCACCATCCAAGCGCCACAACTGTGGCATCTTTTTGGCCATTCAACAAACTCCCACTACACGGCAAATTAGCACAGTGCGCTGTCCAAGCGACACAACTGTGGCATCTTTTGGCCCATTTGACAAACTCTCACTACACGGCAAATAGCACAGTGCGCTGTCCAAGCGACACAACTGTGGCATCTTTTGGGCCATTTGACAAACTCCCACTACACTGCAAATCAGCGCAATGCGTCGATCACATGCCAGAACAGCGGCACGTCTTTCAGGCCATGCATCTCAGCTTCCATGGCTCCGTAACCCATATTATGTCACTCATACTAAATGTTTACATGTTTACAGTCACACTAAGTGACTAATCACTCTGGAAAGATCACTCTGTAATCATGCCGCAAGAAAAGTGATGTCATGATATGCTAAAAATGCTGACTGGCTGATGGCACCACAAGAGTCAGGAGCAGTCTGGAGCTGTAATGTAAATGGCAGCAGATAGAGAGCCCTCCAAAGATATCTAAATGATAGTGTAATGTAAGTAAAGGCATGATCCATGGCTTGGTGTGCATTAAATGGTTAAATTATTTTTGGAGACCAAACACTAAAAAGTGTGAATTTAAATACTCAATCCACTCAAATAGCCACATAATGAAGAAGTGTGGCACTCCTAAGAAAATGTAATACTTAATTTCTATTCTTTGAGTTAAAAGTTAGGGTGGCCAGACGTCCCGTTTTTCCTGGGATTGCCCTGTATTCGAGCACTTTTTCAAGTGTCCCGACTTATTCTGAATAAATCCTTATTTCCCCTCACCTAATATTTCTCTATCACCTATGCAGCTTTCTCAGTCACGTGAGTATTCTAATCAAAGGTAGCCAAGGATACGGCTTGTATAACCATTAAAATCACACTGTGTTAATTGAAGTACATGATTGAATTAAACTATCCAATCACAATCCCCTTTCAATAGATGTCCAGTATGTAAACTGATTGAAGAGTCAGTTTTAAAGAGCACACAGATGAAATTGCGGCTGAAATAATTTCAAGGAAGCGTGCATGTACATTTAATGACGATCTTCAAATTTTTTTACAATTTCTAAAAAAGGAGTCATAGACAGAGCCTAGTAAAGTGAGGTGTGAGATCTGTGGAGCTAGCTTTTCCATCGCTCATGGAGGCCACACCAACATCACGCAGCATGTTCATACAAAATAGCATTTGCTTGCTGCTAAAAGTAAGTGTGCGACAACAAGCGTTAGCAATATTTGGCCAAGAAAGTGCACACAAGCGAAGGACATTTTGCTAATAATTCTGTTGTGCATGGCCATAGTTTTTGGTTGGCTGACTGCACTGCAAAATTGATGTAAAGAATTTGAAGAGATTGTGTGATCCGAATTTTTTTTCTGCCCGCACCAAATCTGAAGCTGTCATATGCAACATACTCGCTTTTGTGCAGCTGGACTATCAGAAATGACTGCAGGACGGCTACACACATTTCCTCTCTTTTGCACTCAAGCAAATTGCCACTTTTAACCGTGCACTGGAGATAGTAGAACAAGACAATAAATCAGCCACAGAAATGGCTTTGCACATTCATGACCTGAGGAATTATTCATACCCTCTGACATTAAAAAGCAGTTGGATGCCCTGGTTGAAGCTGGTGACATGCGAATGGATGATTTATTTTGTGCTGTCAGAAACCTTTATTCAGCATAGGTGGAATACCTCCAAAATAGGAGCTGCTCATTGGAGAACACAGAAAAACTTGAATGGGCCCTACTGAGAGACATCCCAGCGTGAAAAGACATTCAGAGCAGCCTCGAAGTCTTCTACTCCAGAATCCCTGCTCACAGTTTGATTGATGAAACCATGCTCTTTGATGAGTGGGCTTGCATGAAAAACATTGTCACTCATTGCATTACTGAGTGGAACATGAATAAGACGGACATGTATGAGAGATGGACAGATGTTTTTTTGTGAGCTGGAGAGCAAGACCATCACCTTCGGAGTATTAGCCAAGGTCATGAAGTTTTTTTCATGCCTGCCTGGGACATCTGCATCTGTGGAGCATGTATTCTCATGAATGAATGCAGCATGGACCCGGATAAATCTCGTCTCAGTGTAACAGTCATGAAAGCAATGCTTTTCGTCCGTCTTAATTTTGGACTGGACTGCTCTATTTTTACGATAAACTCTTGAAAGACAAGCGCACACTGAGAAAAATTGCTTCCAGTGCAAAGTACAAGGTGACAACAGTTACAGATGCAGATGCACCCCCTACTTCGCATTGATCTGTGCCTAGGTAAGGATATACATCAATTTCATTTCAAGAATTGAATAGCATTAAATGAAAAACCGATTGCAAGGCTGTAGGTGATCTTTGTGTGGCTAATATACATAAGAACTGATGTGTGCAATTTCTTTTCATCTGCCTTTTCTCCTGCCTTGTTTAAACTTGTGCATGGCAACGCAACGCCCCCTGTATGCACAGCTCTAGACAGCCCAAAGCATTGATGTCAGGTGCGCTCATGTAAACAAGGTCATTCTTGCGTGCGCGCCAGATTCAAATGAGTGACGAGGTGAGTTAATTCTTAAATTTCTGTCTTTTCCTCACACAACACTATCATTTGGCTTCAGAAGAATCGAAATCTAAGGCACGAGTGTTATGGACAACTTTAATGGCCCTTTTATGTGTGCTTTCAGAGCTTGGACAGCCACAAATACAATCTTCTCATCCCTCAATCTTGTGTATCACAGATGAATAAAGATATGCTGATTTTGAACGAATAGGGTGAATAAGTGATGGTGGAAAGATCCGTTTTTATTCAAATTAATCAGTATCATTAATCAGGTGCAGGGGTCCAGAGGTCCTGACTGCTACCGAATGCATGTAGATGGTGCTGTCACATGATACTTTTTACTTTTTTCAGTGCTGGCTAGGATGTGACAATCACAGTCATTTATTATTACTGGATGAGGATTTGAAAATAAACTTTTATAGAGACTGCTCTTGCTTATTTCCATTTATAGGTGTAAATCCTTGCAATTATCAGTTTTTATTAAAAAATAATAATTCTAGAGTAAAATTTTCTCCAATGAGATATAACACTTTCTGATAGATAAATGCAGATGAATGGAGGTTTTGGTTTTCCGAGCAGCCAAGTACCCCCTGGAGTGAAGGGCGGGCAAATGTTTTACTTGCGTGGCCTGAAAATTTCGACCGCTGCATTATGGTGTAGTTATGGCATCTACCAACAGGGGCTGACTGGACCATGATAGCCAGCCAAATCCTGACCTGTAGTTGACTCATTGCACAATGTTTTGGTCCTTTCAGTTTATTGATGCTTGCAAAATATATACATTATTAAATACCATTAATGTTCAGTAACTATGGTATATGTTTAAGAAGAAATGAAAGGTATCTAGATTAGAATCTTACTAACTCTGGCCCAAAACCAAACAAATTTGGTTATGTATTAGTACAGCAGCCTTTTACTTGTACAGTACCTTATAAGGTCATGTATGTTTGTTAAAAGAAGGGAGAGCCATCTGTAAGTCCTGTTGAGTCTGATGTTTCTCTCATACAGTCCATCTGGACTCCTCAAATGTACAAAAGCAATAAGAGAGAAGCAGTCTGCTATGTTAAGATCCTCCCCTGTGGGAATATAGCAGATGTGCCTCAGCGCACACTGGGTTAATTAAAAGAGATGTGACATCATTTTTGCATTAGTGTACTCCCATGCTTTCTTATCATTGTGATGTGTCATGCCCTGAAGCTGAACGATGGAAAAGGATGGCGATCTGGTGACAAGCCTTCAGCAGCAGTGAGAAGAGCAGACAGAGAGTAGGAGGTGGCGGGGGAAGAGGGAGAACATGAGTGGGAGAGATACAGCAAACATTAAATTGCTGTCTAAATTTTATACTCAGAATCTTTGTGATAACATTGCCTGTTGTTAAAAATGTTAATATGTGTTGTAACAATAGAGCTGTGAATTAGCATTTTCGAGCCATGGGTTCCCTCTGAATTTTCACATGGGTTTTTACATTTCTTGATACGAGGATGTTTTATTGTACAAAATAAATTACACACAATCATACACTTTAACTTAACTACTTAACCATTTGATACAATGTACTTATTATGTGCATACATGTAGTTGCACTGTATTTACATTTAAAGTACTTAACACAAATGTACTATACAAATTGAACACAAATGTACTTTCATTACGTTTGTAGTTACACTGTTAACTTTACCCCTAATGCATCCCTTACCCCAAATCCTAACCCTAACCTATCCTAACCCTAACCCTACCCTTACTCCTTAACCTACCCATACATCAACCTCAGTAGTAGCAAATGTGGGAATTTTGCAGAACAACATGTGTTTACACAGTAAATGCATAGTCTTGTATGTATTTAACATTAGTACATAGTAGTTAAGACCACCTAATATAAAGTGTGACCAGGTATGTTTCTAGCAAGTTGCTTAATAAGAACAACAATGGTTTTCCGTTTTTTGTCAGGAACATACACTCACATGCTTGTGATATTTGTAGTCTTTATTTAACTTGTTTGCACCATACAGTACATAAAAAAAAACAAACAAACATAAAACATGGCTTCAAAATTCAAGTTTGAGGTATGATTATGTAAGTTATTGTTACGATAAGAGGGCGGAGGCAGACGGGGAGTTTGGATCTACTTGCGGATTTATTGAACAAAATGAAAATAAACAAGACAGGTACAAAGTAAACCACCACGATGGGAAAACGGAAACTACAACATGAAGACATAGAAGGAACACGGACTGGAAAAACACAGCAGGATGCACACGGATGAGACAGGAGACAGAGTAGACATCGGGACCTTCCAAAAACATCAAAACAGTGGGAACAACGAACGACAAGGGAATGGAGGAACAGCGGGGTTTAAATACACAGACATGGTGATGACAAAACGACAATCAGGTGAGCACAACAACACAGTGATGAGGGCCGGGAATCATGGGAAGTGTAGTGCATGACAATTGACAAGTGAAACACGGGGCAGACAACAGGGGATCGTGACAGTTATGTTGTAGAAAAAATGCCCAAATACCTTCAAGTAATGTTTACCACAGACCTTATTTTACTCATTAATTGTAAAACTCCATTTAAATGACTACACAATAGAAATACTGTTCAAAATGAAGACAAATGTGTTTGAAAATTCTTTGGTTATCAAACTTAGTGGAACATGTCCATAGTTATTGTGATAAACTACACTCTGCTAGGACACGTGTGGGGAACTGACTTTATTCATCCACTTAAATCAGCCTAACACAAAATGGTTAAAAGTAATTAAAAAGTGACTAAAAAGTAAACAAACTTATGAGAAAATATCTACTATTATTTTTAAGATGCCAATTATTTTGAAATTGGGGACCACTGTTGTTCTGTTCAGGGAAAATACAAAACAATTGCAAGTTATTGCAATAGGGGCAGTGGTGGCTCAGCAGTTGAGGCTCAGGGTTACTGACCAGAAGGTTGGGGGTTCAAGCCCCAGCACCACTAAGATGCCACTGTTGGGCACTTGAGCAAGGCCCTTAACCCTATCTGCTCCAGGGGTGCTGTATCATGGCTGACCCTGCACGCTGACCCCAGCTTAGCTGTGATATGTGAAAACTAATAAATTGTACTGTATACATGCAAAAAACTGTGTGTGTAATGTGTGACCAAAATAAAGGATTCTATTCTATTATAGGGTAAACTGTGTCTAGTAGTCACAATAACATCTCCGGTGAATATTTCTAAAGGTAGGTTTATTTTAGAGGGTCAATTTCTGCATAGCCAAATACCTTAAAGGGGTCATAACATGCCTTTTGTTAAATTATTATGTTCCTTGAGGTTCACTTAAAGTATTAGTAACGTGTTTTGCACAAAAAAAGTCATATATCCATAAAACGTCATCATTGTCCACCCTCATTCTGACCCTCTGTCAGAATCATTTGTTTTTGGTGCTTCTTCTCCTTTAAGACTTGACTGTAAATGGCAGATCCCTCAGGATCTGCCTCATGAGACTCAATTCCCTGAGCCTACTGTGGCACTGCCCGCTCCTCCAGCAGCTATGCCCACTCCTTCTCCAGCAGCTATGCCCGCTCCCCCTCAAGTGTCTTCGCCCGCTCCTCCTCCTGTGGCTCTGCTTCCTGAGACTCAATTCCCTGAGCCTACTGTGGCTCTGTCCGCTTCCCTCAAATGGCTCCGCCCAATCCTCCTGTGGCTCTGGTGGTCCGGGATACCCCCTCGACAGAGTCCATCCCCCTGCCACTGCCAACGGCCACGGAGTCTGTCCCCCTGCCTCTGCCAACGAGCCTCAGACCTGAGACTCAGTTCCCTAAGCCTGCTCTGCCTCCTGCAGCTCCATCTCCTGGGCCTCCCTTGGCTCCGCCCACTGAGCCCGTGGTATATAAATCTGCACTTATTTTCTAGAGTCTTTTGTGATCTTTGGTCAAGATTCACAACATTAAATAACTATTTATGCAGGCTTTAAACCATTAGAGAAAATGTATCAAAGTTACAATGTTTCATTTGCAGTCTTTTCCACCTTGACTTTAAGGTTAATAATATTTAGTCTGGGGAAGCTGGTCATTCATAACCAAATTAAGGCAGTTCTGCCCTGAGCCAGTATACATAACATGCAATGAGTATTACTCTAAGATATTCAACCCAATACCTCAATTGTGATGTAGATCTTGAGCAAATGGGAGATACTGATTAATTGTGGGAAGCTGTCCATCCATACATATTTAACCTTTTGCATGGGGTATCCCTTAATGTCATAATATTGTGCTGTCCTTATTCATACACAACAGTACTCACTCTGTATTCACCAAAAGATTACTCATAAACATTATGATGATGCATGTTTAAAGGGGAAGTGTATAATTTCTGTGCCACTGGCATCATCAAATGGAAATGAAAAATTCCAAAAAGTTTTCCAGAACACGCACAGTCACTTGTAAATCCCACTTGTAAATTCATTTATTATGACAGGGTAAACATCCAAAGTGGAATGCCTCCCGAAATGTACTTTCAAATTATATCACGCCCCCTCACGCACCATATGAGCAATTGCTCTGCTCTCTCCCTGTCCTGTCCTACTTTCCAGGTATGATCATCATCTTAGACTCCATCTGTTCATCTACAAGGAAACGAAATTTGGCATTAAGATTCATCTGTTGCCCAAGTAATATATCACATCTAGACTGGATGATAGCAGGCAATTATCAGCAAGCAATGTGTGTATGTGTATGTCAGTGCACGGTTATGAAAGTTAAATAAGGGAGGGATATGAAAGGCTGGTTCTTTGGCACAGTGGCTTACACTCCAATGATTATAATTCAGCAAAGTCATATGGTGATGAATTTAGTACGCTATGTCTCTACAGTTATTTTTAAACTAACGGCTTTGTGAGATTTAGTGATATTTAGTCACTATACTTTAATGGAGTGTGTATTTACACTAAGTGCAAATAGCCCATCTTGTTGGCAGAGGCTATTCACATTAACTCCGCCCACCACTACTCAGACCTAACTCAAGGCAGCCACAACAGATTTATTTGGGGTCAACTGCTGATCAAATGAAGGTGGATATATTTGAATTTTCCCCAATGGTGCAGAGACAACAAACTGTGCTCCCATGTGCAGCTGTAATAGCTCTAGGTGTAACAACAGTATGTGTTTGTGTTGTTACGCTGGAGATCCGGGTTTGAATCCCACCCCTTGACATACTTTTTGCCATGTCTCTACTCTTAATATTTCCTATAATTGAGAGGAGTTGAGAGAAGGATTTGATCTGGATAAAATTAACCATGGTTTTACTGTAGTAATATTGTAGTAACCATGTGTTTTGGTGGAAACTATATAGTTCTGATGTACTAACCATGGTGTAACTAAAGTAACATGTTGTTAATAGTAGTTAATAGTAACCATGTTTAATTTTGTGGTTAATATGATTGTACTAGAAAAATACCATGGTGATACTATGGTTACTGTAGTAAAACCATGGTTAATTTTTGTAAGGTAGGGTTAGATGCTTTTATTGATTTTTACATTTAGCGAAAATAGCAGCTGTCGCTATTAGCACTTAGGGTGCTTTCACACTAGCACTTTTGGTGCGCATCTGAGTTCGAATTAGGGATGCACCGATCCGATACCTGGAATGGTATCGGCTCCGATACTGAAGCTTTTTGTTTGTTATTGTCAAGCTCAAAAAATTATATAAAATAACCATAAAAACACAATTAAAGTAGTTCATATGACTCGTACATTTTATTCAAAGCCACTTGAATATGTGTGATAGCTCTGTGAATCACAAACGGCTGTGTACTTTACTTATATATAAAGTAAAGTATATAAAGTATATATAAGTAAATACTGTATATAAAATGCACTTGCAGCTTCAGTGCGTCAGTGAATGGCGCTGATCTGTTTACACACACACACTCACGGCTAATTTTAGCCTTCATGCTGTGCGCAATATTTGAGCGCTACTCACGAACAACATCTCAGATGTAGATGCACAATAGTTCGGATCACTTTTAATATGTATTTAGAATTTCACTGGAGGTGCTTATTTTTTTTATAAATTTCTTACCAGAATTTGAATAAGAAGCTAATTAAACTACTGTGAATTTGCCTACAAACAGACACACTTACAGGACTTCCTGGAGAGTTCACAATGTCAAAATAAAAGCATGAGGGTTTAAAAGTTAAAGGTGCATATGAGATATATTATTATTATTATTTGTTTAAAAATGATAATAATATTTAAGTTGAATGGGTTCCAAAAAATAACTATGTGAATGAAAAGTGAGCTGATATCTTACAACAAAATTGAACAAAAAAAGAGCAAACATTTAGTTTTTAATGAATTTATCATACCAGCTTGTGACCAAATAAATCACATTCAGATAGCAGCTCACATTCTTTACTCTTGCAACACATCCGCTGGCTCTTGGCAGACAAACGCTATTATACTTCACATCATTGTACATCCAATGCATCTGTGGCAGACAAACATAATTGTCGTTTTGTGCATGTAAAGTTTTGGGGGTAAATCCAAAGAGACGAATACTTCAATAACACAGCAAAGCAGGTGTCTTCTTGAGTTGTTGCCTAGTTACAGTAGTAAACAGCTGCCGCTTCAACTCACGTTGATGACGTTATATGAAAAATATGACCATGTAAGGTATTTACATATATAATTTAGAGATGTGGACTCAATCAGTTAAAAATAGGTATTTTGCACGCATTTTACCATCATCATATGTAGGGTAATTTGCACGCATGCTAAATGTAGGAGGAAATTTAGGGTCTCGAAATATGTGAGCTATGAACTAAATTAATTAGTCGTTATTAGTTAAGGAAATGTATAACAGAATTAGTCACGTTCGACAACCATTATAAATTAGATAAATGACAAATAACTAGATTATTTGTCTTAATAGATTCTCCACCATTGAAAACGTAATACGTCTAATTCTATCAGACTGTAAGAAATTAGCTTTAATAAGTGATTTATGATTAATTCACTTATTGGAGTGATATTATTCTCATAGCTTATTGAAAATAATACCACATGTATTTAAGTACAGCTTTGAAGCGAACACTTTCAGAAACAGGGATGAGATTATTTATCAAATATACCACAGTCAAATCGTCTTTGAATACATACAAACTTTATTACTATTCTAAACATAAATCTAATCTAACACATATATACAATACATGAGACAGGTTGGTGAGTAGTGACAGAATGTGAAAAAACTGATCAGTACAGTGAAGATTAACAGAGTCTATCGACAATGCCTTTAGAACCTATCCTTCTTTGAGTCTACATCGATTTGCAATCAGATTACCCAAAATATTCAATTCACCAGCACTTGAGCACAATATTGGAGGTGTTACTTGCGTGTCCTGGCATCCTTTATGTTGCTCAGTTCTTGGTCGAAAGTTCGTTCCGTCGATGTTTTGATCTCTTGATCTAATTTATTGTATGGAAGACTGATGATTTTAGCTGTGAAGCGAGGCCTTCTCACTCCTTCTCGGGACGTTGAGTCCCGAGCTACCGTGGATCTCACATGGCATGAGTTTGAAGAGCAAAGATAACTAGATGAAGATAGGGCAATAGCCAAGGGGATGAAGAGTCAAGAGGCAGACCTCTTCATGTTTGGAAATATTTGAACTGAGATTGGCTAAATCCCACAAGAGTGTCCTGCGCCAATCAGAAGTGACTTTTCAGAATCACATGGTCGACTGGGCTGTCCTTTCCGACAGCTGATTTATGACCCTTTGTCTCGGAGTCTTACAAATCTCCCACTCAAAAATAGTGCATACTTAATAAGAAACTCTAATATCTTGAGAATGGTACAACAGACATGATATTCGTTGTCATCAGCTTTCTCTGCATACGCCCGTGAATGTTTACATACAAACATGACATTGTTTCATGAATATTGTACATGTAGGTAACAAAACATTAAAAATCCCTTGTTACAAAATCATAGTGGTTAGTTCCTTGGTTATACAACATGGATACATTTACATTTTGCATTTGGCAGACGCTTTTATCCAAAGCGACTTACAGAGCCCTTATTACAGGAACAATCCCCCCGGAACAACCTGGAGTTAAGTGCCTTACTCAAGGACACAATGGTGGTGGCTGTAGGGCTTGAACCAGGGTCCTTCTGATTATCAGACTACCAGTTATGTGCTTTAGACCACTACCCCACCACCACTCCTTAATGGACAAACATTACACATATTTTAAAGAGGTGCATCGGGCTATAATCCTTAATTGATTAGATATATAAATCACCTCAGTTCAAAGCAATTGTCAGAATTACCTAGCAAGAATAGGTATTGTATAAATCATGGATTTAAATGCATTCTGTACATTTTAGAAGGTTAAATCGGTAAAGTACTGTGACTGTGTGTAAAATGTTCCTGGATTAAGCTGAAACGTCTTAGTATTCGAGTCGTGCAAATCTGATGGGCTTTTGGAAGCCTTACGAACGGAAGTCTGGTTTAACTCTGCATGTAAGTTCAGAAGGTCACGCTGAGGGGCCTTTCGGACCAAGGTCGATGCTTGAGTCACTTAATTTACGACGGTAAAGAATTCCAGGATTGCAAAGCTTGGGTTTTCATAGATTCAAATCATGTCGCTACAATTCTTCTGCATATATAATCCAACATCAAAATCTTGTTTGGTCCAAGCAATCAAACCAAGTGCAAAAGCACCCTTAGTGTAAATAACGCTATTGGCGCTTAGTGCAAATAGTCACTGCCTTACTTTAATCAAGAACACAGAACAACATATTATATTTTTTCAGAAATCCAAAAACTTGGATTGAGATTGTTACATTATAATCAAAGTACTTCCCAAAAATGGGAAGGGAGAATGTTTATTTAATCCAGTGAAAATGTCAACCTAGTCTCATAGAATTAACGTTACTATATCTAAATTTTTGCAAACAGAGTTTTACATGCTGCTTTCTACAGTTTTCTGGTGATATTAACACTAGAGATGCTACAACAACTGTGCGTTTTATTTATTTTCACGCAAATCATGGGTAGTATAGTTGTTTGGACTTTATAAACACATATTTTTTGCTGTATTACTCACACCCTGCTATGCTATTATATTAAAACCCTTTTACTCTAATTGTATTACAGACCCAACAAAATTTACACACTTATTCCACTGTGATTAACTTTCACGGTAACTCACCGTGACTTTGAACGCTGTCACACGGAGACCATGTCTTGAGCCCAGCCAAGGACTGTGTTTGATGTAATTTCCTAACATACAGTATATCTTCAATGAAAGTCATGGTATCATGACATAACAGGGTGCACAATAAATCAAGGGATAAAAAAACTCCACTATCAGTGTTAAAATTACACATTTACCACAAATGAATACATGATAGTGAGAGAATGTAACACTAAACTCTTTACTGTATGTGGGGGGAAAATAGAAATCCAATGATTTAGCATTTATTTTTGTCAAAGATGTTTGACGTGCAGTTTGTGGGACATGAGAAAATGACATAAAAGTTACATTTTAAATAATTGAAACCCATATTAATTTGTAACATGATAAAAATTCTTTATTCTTTTTAACAATCCTATCAAAATTGTAATTGGGTGAAATTAAAGAATATAAATACCACACACACTTGCAATGGGGATGTAACACTGTTTGGTCGGGCAATGGAGGAGTCAGGAGACAGCGAAGCAGGTTTGAGGTCAGTTATTAATTCTCTCTCAACACACTCGATGGTAACCGTTGGAACACAGGAACACATAAGCAATAAACGTAATCATAAGTGTTAACAATGTCCGCCTTCAGGTTTCTCTCTCTCCCGCTCTGGACACTTGGCGTTCCTTTTATGTTTCCCACCACTGACTCAGGACGGGGCAACATCCGGCCTGCCTACTCCCCCCATTTCTGGAGAGAAAGTCAGCCACAACCATCTGCGCCCCCGGCCTGTGGACCACCTTGAATTTAAAGGGCTGGACAGCCAGATACCAACGGGTGATCCGCACGTTAGTATCCTTCATGCGTTGGAGCCACTGCACAGGGGCTTGATCGGAGCAGAGGGTGAAGGCCCACCCCAGCAGGTAGTAGCGGAGCGTCAGAACAGCCCACTTAATCGCAAAAACACTCCTTCTTGATGGTGCTATATTTTGTCTCCTTGAAGGAGAGCTTGCGACTAATAAAAAGCACTGGCCATTCCTCCCCTCCGACCTCCTGCGAGAGCACTGCGCCCAGCCCCCTGTCAGATGCATCAGTCTGCAAAATAAAGGGGAGAGAGAAATCAGGTGCATGTAAAGGCAGCCCCCCACACAGTGCGGATTTTACCTTAAGGTAAAAAAAAAATGGTTCCGCTGTTGTGGTGTTTTTTCCATAGGGACCCCTAATGTCACTACATCGACACAACGTTGAGTGAGTGACAGAAGGGGAACTTCTCGGTTACTGTCATAACCTCCGTTCCCTGATGGAGGGAACGAGACGTTGTGTCCCTCTTGCCACAACGCTGTATGCTGAAATGGCCGGGACCGTGTCTCAGCTCCTCAGCACAAAATCTGAATGAATCCTGCATTCCAGCTCCCTTTTATACCCATATGTCTGGGGGAGTGGCATGCAAATTCCACTCACCAATTTTCATTGGCATTTTCTCAAAGATCCGAGGTGATCGGGGTTCTCAAGATCGACCCCTAGTGTCACTACATCGACACAACATCTTGTTCACTCCATCAGGGAATGGAGGTTATGACAGTAACCGAGACGTTTTAGCTACATCTGTACTACTGTACTTTTATTTTTAATTAATGCAGTAATGCAGTTTTTCTTACCTCTCTATCTCTCTCTACCAGAACGAGCTCTGACTTATGCAATAAAATGTAATGGCATGTCATGAATAGGTGCGTTTAATGGTGTTTTAAAATTCCAATGGTTGGAAACAATTATCATGCACTCGAATGCTATTTGATTTTGGCAAAATTATCTTGCTTCTGACTGAAAACACATGCTGATTGACACTGATAGTCCATGTAAAGCAACAACCGATATCTCACACGACTCACATGAAAGGTGTGTGTGTTTCAGATCAATACCTCTCGATTTGTGAAACATTCTCAGCAGTTTGTGTGTGTGTGTGTGTGATGCTAAAATACGGGATAAACGACATTGTGCATTGATTTCATATGGAGCACAATTTGTTCCCTTAATTATGGGACGATTCCTTATTTTACAGGACGTTTGGCATATTTGTTAATTAATTTTACATGATACTGCTTCAGCATGAGGGTGACTCTCTCTCTTTCTACTGTCATAAATTCCCTCAGTCGATGATGGACAACGGTTGTAAGGGGCGGGTAATGGCAGAATTCAAGTGATAATGCACCAATTTCAACAAAGAATCTCCAGTTTCACAAAACAGCATCCAATACAGTTAAAGGGAAACTAACAATAGTAGATTATGGACTTCTGAAGCCGCAAAACAAGTGGGTATACTGAGGGTTTATTGCAAATATTGATCCTTAGAAGTTTTTATACGCAAACAGCCTTGGGAAAAAAGTATGCATACTGCACCCGACTACACTGCTTCTAACTTAACAAAAAAAACAAAAACAAGGATGGTCAATGGTTTGGTATCATTGTAAAGAAAACTAATTCCAATTATATAGATTATGATACATTCTGAGACTCTCAGCATATGAAACTGCTTTTTTGGTATTTATCTGGTTTGACATTATATATATCTGGGTGTTTTTGGTGGCTCCAAAATTTTTTAATTTTTTTTTATCATGTCAACTGAGATTTTTTTTATTGATATGACAAAGCAATCACAAGTTATAGCATTACAAAATATTTATCATAGTCTCCATGTGTCCAAAAGACTCTCCAAACAAATAAAACATAATTGTACATAAGAACTAAGTACACATGCAAACACAATAATAACTAAAGGTATGCATAGCATTCAGACATGATTTTAGTAATGACCCAGATAGCAAAAAATGTCCGCACGGCTTCGTTTTGCCGCCGTCCCCAAGCTGTCGGCTATAGGTGCGTTCAGAAAGCGGGCCGCCCGCTTCATTTTCTCTGGCGGTTGCCTCGCGGCAATCGATCATGGTCGGCCAGCGGCAAGCCGCTTTGAAATACTGAGGACAGCTTAGACTCTCAAAATCGACCAGCCATGTTAGCTATTATTATTTTTTGCTCCAAAGCCATTAGGGTTTATAACATAGTCTTGACTCTTGATTCCATGATAAGGTAAGGTTTAGGAAATGACATTTAAATTACTTTGAAACTCTGAAGCGATTATACAGTAATATATGTAAAATATATTGAATTATTTAAAACAGGTGAAAATTGTTTACATTTATTTGATTGATGCACATTGAGACATGCAATAAACCAAAAATAATTCCTTTTGTAAAACTTACTTGGCAATAAATATCTTTCTGATTCTGATTAGGTTTTAAAATAGATATTTAATACAGGGTATGAACAATTTAGCAGAATAAATTGATGAAGTTAGACTTTTCACCAATGCCTGTATCAGTGAACAGTGAAAGACATTTGCAACATGGCCAAAATATCGGGTAGCCTATACTTTAATTCTTTTTTATTAATTTGTAATCATGGTGATATCTATCATAAACATGAAAATCCCTGTTTTGACGTGAAGGATAAACTCAATGAAAAAGCGAAATTATCCTCTGGTTTCACAGTTGCGCAGAAATTTCGTTTATGTCTACATTTTTTCCAACCTCGATTTTTTTTGTTATTTTACCTTTTACAGGTTTTGCAATTTGACCTGTACAAATGTTTAAGAAAGTGTTAAAGTCCCTGTAAAGGTAATAAAAAAAATCTAAACGCATTATAAATGTTAAAAATGTATTGCTAAAACACATTACAAAGACTGAACAGTGAAGTTCCGCTGTAGGCAAATCTGTTTCCGGTTTACTTGCGCGTCGCCCAAAATGTCTTTTTACTCGACGTCTCCAGAATCTTCCGAAAATACGCGTCAGCGATGTTCATCGCATTGTTGATGCCTGGTCCCCTGCTCCGACAAGCAAGAGGGACAAGGGCTTTAAACTCTACATATCGAGTTATCTGCACAACTACAAGGGTGAGTATTTTAATTTAATGTGGTGTGCCGGCATATAGCGGCTAAGCTAGTTCGCCACGTGTTCATTTTTAATGTAACGTTAGTATAGAAGCTTGTTTTTTCTTAGTTTTAAAGCAGACTGTTTGTTAATTTTTGTGATAATTGTGATATCAATTATATTAACTTGGTGTCCTCTCAGTTTCTAATAAAGATCAGGACACCGGTGAAGTCACTGTCAGGGCATTGTGCTTCAGGTCCATAAGGAAAGCAGGTCCATAAGGAAAGCAGATAAACCTCACAGTTTGAGTGTATGGTGAAGCTAGAATTGATAAGACCGCAGTTATAGGCTTGTTACTTTAATAGCCCGATGTTCCTGGGGACTCGGCTAAGGTTATTCATGTTTAATGTAACTCAAATCAAATGAAAACAGTTATTGTAGGCAGGTAAGTTTCCCTAGCTGGTCCCTCTGTGTAAAATGCGTTCTTATTCAAGTTTTCAACTCAGTCATTCGTTTAAGATGCAATCTTGTGTTATAAGTATTAGGCTATCATGATTATACAGTGAGCAAGCTATATAAATAAGTATTTAATATAATAAAAGTGTAGAGCAACAACCGAGGGTGTAAGGTAAAGGCTGAATATTGTAGATTTATTACAATATGTTGCATGTTTGAATTAAAATACCTGTGGATATGCAGGAGCACACACTCTACAAAGGCCTGACTGGAGATTTGCCTGATCTATACGTCCTTCAGGTGAGTAGGGATATAACAATAGCACATTTCACTGTACAGTATGATATATCAACCAAAATCTGTATACCAATATTTCATTATTTTCTTTTTCCTCCCCTTTCACAAACAAATATTCTGCTTCAAAGAAAAAAAATTAAATTGATGTTATCATAAGGGTTCTTCATTATGAACTTGTATGCCATGCATAACATACTGTGGATAGAAATTACAGGGAAAGTTACTGGTATGATAATTGTGGTTATATTATATTACTATTATATTTAGTGTATTGCTAATCAATATATTGTTACTTCCCAGGTGACAGCGGCTCACTTATAGAGCAGGTGAAGCAAGTTGGGACAGTGTTGAAGACATTTGCTCGCACTGGGCAATCAGGTACAACTTGCAAACAACACCTGTGGTTGTTGGTTTAATTCCCACTGGGGCCACCTGTACATGTAGTAGACCTAGTTATAAATGTCATAGTTTAGTATTTGAAGGTCCAGGACTGACTACTTTATTCTTTTATTCTGGGAACCCCAGTAGGTGCAGATCAAACCCTAATGCTGCGACGTCTTGGGAGTTTGGCGATGTTGTGCGTAGCATGGACAACAAAATGCTATGCTGCAACGTTTCAGTGCCAATGTGTCTGTTGGAGAGTTATCCCTGACAGGGGATCTGTTACTCCCCCCTAGACACCCAGGAACATTTGGCGTTGCTTGACAACAGTTTGAGGCAGGATAAAGAGCTCCAGCAACGATTTGTAAGTGTGCCGATTTCGTTTATAACGGTATAGGGTAATCTAAAAAGTACAATTAAGATCGTACACTGCATATTCTACAGTCTGAATCCACAGCCTGTCACATTTTAAATTTATGAGAAGCTTCAGAGAAATGTAATTTGTAACATGTTTTTTTGTATTTTCAGCTTCGGTTTTGGCAATCAAATGTGGGAGGGACCTAAAGACAACCGTGTGGCGAATGCTTCAGAGTATCTTCTCTAATCACCTTTCCATCAATACAACCTGGACTGGTGTAGGGGATAAAGCATGTTTTAGAGACATGTTCCTGAAGACCATTGTTCAAAGTAAGTTGGATATTTTTTTATATTTAAGTAGATGTGTATGACCTTATGCCATTCAAATGGAATAACCGATCTTTATTTTCTACAGGAGCCATCCGGAAGAACCCGGCAACACAGGATGCCACTGATGAGGCGATCCAGGTTAACGTTACGCGTTACCTGAAAGGAGCATCTGAACATGAAGGTAGAAAAGGCGCCGCACAGCTGAGAGGGACCCACAGCCGACCCCTTAAACCTAGGCTGACTACTGACACCCCAGCATCACTGACAACTGGAACCCTTTCTTTATCCTGCAGTCAGTAACATCAAGACCCCTAAAAAAGCCTGCTAAATGTGTCAGACTACACTCACCCAATCCACACTGTTCACTGTGGAAATTGCTCTTTTTTTTTTTTTTTTTTTTTTTCTCTCGTGACCCTGCTTTGAGGGCAGCTCCTTGGATGAATATGGGATGGTTTGTCCTTTTATACAGGCGCACGAGGAATCACTGAAGATATGCCAATTTGCACTGCCTCATTCTGGAGGTCGGGAAAACCGGTGATTCTTAGCCCAGAAGTCCCCAACCTCTCCAGACATTCTGATTGGCTGTGTTCTCTACAGCCAGATTTTCTGCTGTTAATTATATTTATTCCCACTTGTTGTCATGTGTAAGTTGAATGTCAAAATGTATATTATACCTGCACATTCCTTGATACCAAAGATCTCAATTATTTAATATACAATTTGCTGCTTATTTCATTGTTACAGTGCTTAACTATTCTATTTTTAAATATAGCTTGTAAATCCTAGATTATACATCTAATACTTGATATTTGCACATTATCTGGTATCAAATATTCTACTTACCGTGACTTTAGTATTGGCTTATTTCATTCCGTCAGTGCTTAACAATTCTATTATAATTTGTAAATCCTATTTCATACCTCTGATACTTGATATTGCACATTAACTAGTACCAAAAATTCTACTTTCATTCCATCACAGTGTTTAACTGTTATTCTATTTTTACATATAGCTTGTAAATCCTTGTGCCACAAGTCAGCATTGCAGTTATAATGGTATATTCTACTCCAGAGCTTTACTCTAAATTATTACCACTTAACCTATTGTTAGAAATGACTTGTAAATATGATGTTATACCTCAATTTATTTGGTATCCTGCACTTTCTTTGGTACCAAATATCCTCATTGCTTGTGTTTACTGGTAATTCTTTTCATCCCAGAGCTGACCTCTTTATATTATTAACAATTATTGTAAGTGTTACAATAGTGTTTTTTTAAAAAAAAAGAAATTGGAAACCTGCATGTTCTTTTGTGTGTGTGTGTATATATAATGTTTGTATTTTTCTGTTATTTATATTTCAGTGATCTGACATCTTGTTTCAATGACAGTTACTGTACTTTGAAATGTGGAATTAAAACGCCAAATGGAAATTTGTCTGGTTTGATCAATCATTATTCTTGATAAACTGCATGCTATAAATATAAATATATATATATATATATATATATATATATATATATACAATAAGCGGCGGCAGATCACTCGAAAAAAGCGTTTGCCTCCGACGGTCCGCCTTCGATATGACGGCGGCTGGCCAGCGGGCCGTCCGCGTATCGAAGGCGGTAGGAAGGCGGCTGCCGCTTTTAAAAAGCAGCTGCCGCCGGCGGACCGCCGTCGAACGTGTTTGCGATATCGCCATTCTGCCGCTTCTACTGCCGCCGGCGCACCGCCAGCGGACCGCCGACTTCTTGCTATCTGGGGAGATTTCACAGAATGAGTGCATTTTGACCAGTGTTGTGCTAGTTACTAAGAAATAGTAACTAGTTACAGTTACTAGTTACTTCATTAAAAAAGTAACTCAATTACTTTGTTGATTACTTACACCAAAAAGTAATGCATTACTGTTAAAAGTAACTTTTTAGTTACTTTTTTAAAGAACGTTCATTAATGTTCCTATTAATGCCCTTTTATGCGTTATGGTCTTACTCTATACAAACACAAAACTGACTTAAACAGAAAGTAATTTTTAAACACTATTTTATTTCAGTCAGACCAGCACAAACTGAATATATCACAAGGATTTCTGAAATAAATAACAAAACAAGCTGAATAATATGTTCAGAATCAAAAACTAAAGTGGCTTCTGCATCATAATAGCTGTTGTTTTGAGCCCTTAAAAATGTTCCTTTCACAGCTTAAGTATGAAAACTATTAACAATGTACAACATAACAAAACATTTTGAAATAAATAAATGAAAGCAATCTGAATTATTCAGAATCAATTTCGAGAAACTCAGCACCAAAAAACTGCTATTATTGACAAACATAAATGATATGCATTAAAAAAAACATACAAAATATAAATGCTGTTTAAATATTAAATCTATGAGCAATTTCCAATCCAACCACAAATTAAGAGTTGCATGTCACCAACTTATGTAAAGTAAGCTGTCTGTATTCAAAGTGCAACTGCTGTTGTATATGTCCATAAAAATGTAAAAACAAACAAACAAACAGCATTTTTCATAGCAATACAACGTAATGCATTTTATAATGCATAAAATTAGTGTTCAGCGGCGACTCCACAGTAGAAACAGGCTGCATGTTTTCAACAACATACCGTGCAATAGCTTTGTTGATCTGTCCCTGGCTGTGGCTAATAACAGTCCGGTTAAAATCTAGTCGCTGTTGTTTGGCTGGAGGGGCTTGACTCACTTCGAGTGTGTCCACTGACACCGGGTTAGCTTCTAGCTTTGTCGAGGCATGTCGTTTCTGGAGGTGCTTCGACAGATTGGAGTTGCTATTTTTAGCAGTAGATAGGACATTCTAACCAGAAAGACACAGCTTACATTTCACTAAAAGATTTTTGTCTTTATGCTCAACTAAAGTGAAATAATGAGCATATTTCCACTTTGAAAAACTCGTCTTGCTCTCGCCTTGACTCGCCATGACTGTCGCGCGATACTTGAATAAACGGAAACACGCCCACAGTGCGTCTGCGTGTTTACAGTGGTTGGCATCCGCCAATCCTACAATGAGTCGCTGCTGTAAACAGGTTAGGCTGTAGGCTACACTTCAGCCAAAATTAATTAATTTAAAAAAGTAACGGACAACGCACCATATGGTAACGGTAACGGAGTTAATTTATTTAAAAAGTAATGCGTTACAGTATTAGTTACTGTCAAAAGTAACTGCGTTACAGTACTGCCCAACACTGATTCTGACTCAATGAGTCTGCATCTTTGAATTTTCCATTTACTTGGCACCATCTCCTGGTGGCCATATGCAAATGTGTGCTTTGTGTGTATTATCTAAAGATTTATGCATCCGATTACCTTGTGTGTGGGCTCATTTGAAAGATGATCCCCTCTATGTAATAGTATGTGATATTTGTTCGTTAAGTTATTAGCTAAAACACGGCATTTAAGCAACACCAACATATTTGTCAAAGACATATACTTAGCTATTTATCGCTATATTTTTGTCTGAGTAAAACAATGCTGATTATATTCTACACTTTGAGAGCTTTAAAACAACATATGGCATAGATATTTGATTAGTTTACCTCTCATTTATCTTTATTTATTAGGCACTATTGGTTAGGTTTAGGTAAAAGTTTCAGGTTAGGGAAGAATTTTACTCATTAAAACATCCATATAATATTCACTTTAAAAATGACATAATTTTACTCGCTTTTGGTGCCCCCTGCTGGACATTTCTCTGGTAAACTGCAGGCAATTGTGTAATGAAGCATACAAATTTGGTTTGGACATTTTTTGTCATTGTCATGTAAATTTCATGAGATCAGGCTTGAAAATCTATATAAACAATCAATATAAAAGATTTGTTTGATTTCTTCTGTTTGATGATCTGCGGTGACCTTGAACGAATTATAGTGACAATAATCACTACATTTCATGATTCTCTAGTAAGATTTCTGCACTTCAGTTCAAAATTTTATCACAAAGACCAATGAAAGCTAGACTTCTGATTTTTAATAGTGACATGCGATTATGGCATGCTATTCAACTGTAATTTTTGTATACATTTTTGATTAATAATTAAAGGGTTACACTGTACAATTTTTTTTGAGGAAACCTAAAAATTGCTTCATGTGGTGACATTTAAATTAAATGTTTTAATCAATTAAAATCTTTATTTAACTGCAATTTAACTGACAAATAATGTTACACCAACCAAAGTCTTTTTTATTTAGATCAAGTAGAAATAGATCTTTGAGATAACAATTTACTGTTGGTACTTTATTATTATTATGATCTTATAAAGGACTAATACACAATCTGTGTGCTGAGTAATACATTATTCACATGATCTGTAGCAATTATGTCACTGTGGAGCAGAGGGGGTGCGGGGCCAGGTCGGAATATCGCGCGCCCGGTCCCCAATCGGCCTGATGGGGCACGCGAGGGATTAAGACGGCCGGTGACGATGGTTCGAGAGAGAGAGAATTATGGGCATGTCCGTCGTGTGTGTGTTTGTGCTTTTGGTTTGAGTTTAATTAAATTATGATTTATGTTGACAAGCCGGTTCTCGCCTCCTCCTTGCCCATCCTTAACCATCTTACATTGGTGCCGAAACCCGGGAAGGAGAAGGGATGCCCGTTGCAGAGTCCTCGACACTGCCGTCCACCCAGGGGAGTGCCGCTGCCATCTGCCGGGTGACGGAGTAGCCCGACCGCCCGGATGCGTGGAACGGCCGCCGTCCGAGGAGCAAGTGGGGACTGGATACCCCGACCGCCTGTAGCGAGGGAGCCGCTGCCGGGGGCGGAGGAGTGCCCTGCCGTCCCCAGAGACGCGGAGGGGACACGGGAGACCGCCGTCCGCGAGAGGAGGAGGGAAGAAACTCCCCGAACGCCCGGAGCAGTAGGGCCGCTGCCAGGGGCAGAGGAGTGTCCCCATTTGCTGCCAGAAAAGCGGAGGGGCATTCTGCCCGCTGGGGGTCGGAGGTTTGACTCCGATTCACCCGGGGTTGGAGCAGCTGTCGTCCGCCTGAGTGTGGAGGAGTGTACGAGGACCACGCGACGGTACATCAGAGAACCGGTGAGTGAGCTTTTTCTCTCTCTCCTCTCTCTCTCTTTCGTGTTGGCCTTTTCCCTCGCCTATTTTGTTTTCTTTGTTGTTGTTGTCTTCCCCTCCTGTCTCCTCCCAGGGTGAGGAAGGCGGGGATGACCACACGAGACGCAAGATACACCCAGGGATGGGGGGGGATGTACGGTGGCACCCTGGCCTGAGATAACGCCGGGAGGAGTGTGGAGCGGAGGGGGGCGGGGCCGGGTCAGAATATCGCGCGCCCGGTCCCCAATCGGCCTGATGGGGTGCGCGAGGGATAAAGGCGGTTGGTGACGACAGTTCAAGAGAGAGAGAATTACGGGCATGTCCGCCGTGTGTGTGTTTGTGCTTTTGGTTCGAGTTTAATTAAATTATGATTTATGTTGACAAGCCGGTTCTCGCCTCCTCCTTGCCCATCCTTAACCATCTTACAGTCACATTAAACAATATATATATATATTTAATCCTTAAGAGTTTTCCTTGGAAGCCAGAATTAAATGCCTTAAAAAAAATAAAAAAAAAGATTTACATTTACTTTTTTGGCAGGCATGTATTTCCAAAGCTACTCATATAGTGTTGCATGTACAGGCGTATGCAAAAGTTTAGGCACCCCTGACAATTTCCATGATTTTCATTTATAAATAATTGGGTGTTTGGATCAGCAATTTCATTTTGATCTATCAAATAACTGAAGGACACAGTAATATTTCGGTAGTGAAATGAGGTTTATTGGATGAACAGAAAATGTGCAATATGCATCAAAACGAAATTAGACAGGTGCATAAATTTGGGCACCCTTGTCATTTTGTTGATTTGAATACCTGTAACTACCTAGCACTGATTAACTGGAACACACAATTGGTTTGGTGAGCTCATTAAGCACTTGAACTTCATAGACATGTGCATCAAATCATGAGAAAAGGTATTTAAGGTGGCCAATTGCAAGTTGTTGTTCTCTTTCACTTTCCTATGAAGAAAGTTAAGGCCAGAAGTGGCAGGCCAAGTAAAATATAGGAGAGGCAAAGGCAAAGGATGGTGAGAACGGTCAAAAACAGCCCACAGACCACCTCCAAAGACCTACAACATCATCTTGCTGCAGATGGTGTTACTGTGCACCGTTCAACAATTCAGCGCACTTTGGACAAGGAGAAGCTGTATGGGAGAGTGATGCGGAAGAAGCCTTTTCTGCACACACGCCACAAACAGAGTCGCTTGAGGTATGCAAACGCACATATGGATAAGCCAGCTTCAATTTGGAAGAAGGTGCTGTGGACTGATGAAACAAAGATGGAGTTATTTGGTCATAACAAGGGGCATTATGCATGGCGGCAAAATAACACAGCGTTCCAAGACAAACACTTGCTAACCACAGTAAAATTTGGTGGAGGTTCCATCATGCTGTGGGGCTGTGTGGCCACTGTCGGTACTGGGAATCTTGTTAAAGTTGAGGGTCGCATGGATTCCACTCATTATCAGCAGATACTTGAGAATAATGTAGAGGAATCGGTCACAAAGTTGAAGTTACGCCGGGGCTTGGATATTTCAACAAGACAACGACCCAAACACTGCTCAAAATCTACTCTGGCATTTATGCAGAGGAACAAGTACAATGTTCTGGAATGGCCACCCCATTCCCCAGACCTGAATATCATTGAAAATCTGTGGGGTGATTTGAAGCGGGCTGTCCATGCTCGGCAACCATCAAACCTAACTGAACTGGAGAAGTTTTGCGAAGAGGAATGGTCCAAAATACCTCCATCCAGAATCCAGACACTCATTACAGGCTATAGGAAGCGTCTATAGAGGCTGTTATTTCTGCTAAAGGAGGCTCAACTAGATATTGATGTGATATTTCTGTTGGGGTGCCCAAATTTATGCACCTGTCTAATTTCATTTTCATGCATATTGCACATTTTCTGTTCATCCAATAAACCTCATTTCACTACCGAAATATTACTGTGTCCTTCAGTTATTTGATAGATCAAAATGAAATTGCTGATCCAAACACCCAATTATTTATAAATGAAAATCATGAAAATTGTCAGGGGTGCCTAAACTTTTGCATACGCCTGTATTTCCAAAGCTACTCATATAGTGTTTTCAAAGTAGGCCTATACTTTGTTTTTTATTTAATACTGTGTGGCCTATATTCAATATTTACACCATGCTCTATACCAGTTAAGTTACAAACTATATAAGAACAAGATAGAATTGAGCTTCAGTTTAATCATGTGACCAACTCAACATCTTTCACATGACTAAGCAAACTTGGAAAAGTCCATCAGTATTAGGGAAAAAAATAGCACACTATGTTTGAAATGGTTTGACATTTACTGGCCAACAGGTCTGGAAGCTGTATTCAATATTTGTTTTGTATAAGTTTTTCGTTTCATGCATCATTTAAATGAATCCCCTGAAGACCTTAGTTTACAGCCAGACGAAAATGTAGTGTAAAAACATATTTATTTTCCAATATTTGTGTACACTTACCAAAGGGTCAAAGTAAATTATGGGCCATTTTCAACTGAATTGCTCCACAGCATATATTGTTGACAGCCTGACATTTCCCCACAGCACATGGAGAAAATTTGCAGTTCGGCATATTTACTCTTGACAGCTTTCTTGGTTCAATGTTCATGGCTTCAATAAGTCTCACTATCCTCAGGGAAACAACCATGTTGTGATAGACTCAGGCAAAAGTGACCTCTGCCCACCATTGGAGATTGTTTTGTCCTCATGGCAAAGCCATGTGCAAAAGTAAGAAAATTGTCTTTAAAATATGACCATGA
Organism: Xyrauchen texanus; assembly: GCF_025860055.1. NCBI lineage: Eukaryota > Metazoa > Chordata > Actinopteri > Cypriniformes > Catostomidae > Xyrauchen > Xyrauchen texanus. Next base: position 32,218,739 of record NC_068303.1, read on the forward strand.
CATTGTATTATGTTAATTTTGTTATTGACAATGTCCGATATTCTCTGCAATAACTTAATGTTCACTTCTAACATGCAGTAAAGCTGAAAGTAACACACCTGGAGTTAAGCTGTGTCTAATTAGAGGAAGCATTAAAGGTCACGTCAGTGCATGATGAGCCATTTTACACCCATTATCTGTAATAAACTGTGAGGGGGGAATTACCCAGTGAAGCTGCTGTTATTACTACATACTCTCATACCCAAATGTCACTGGGGGACTTTTTGTCTGCAATACTGAAATGTCACTCTAATGCTGTTTATTCTACTCATCATTCAAATGACATTAGCTCTCACGTGTCATGTGACCGATTGTTACTATTGAATGTTTGCAGCAATTAAAACCTTCAGTTTCAGTTATTGTACACTTACTTAAAGGTATAGTTCACCCAAAAATTTATATTCTCTCATTATTCACTTACCCTAATGCCATCCCAGATGTGTATGACTTTCTTTCTTCAGCCGAACACAAATTAAGATTTTTTGGAAGAAGATAGAGCTCTGTCAGGTCCACATATTGGAAGTGCATGGGTGCCAATATGTGGATTTTTTGTAAATTTTTTTAATTATCAACATGTTTCTTACACCAAGTTGTCAATTTGCTTCAGAAGACATTTATTGATCAACTGGAGTCACATGGATTACTTAGTTGCTGCCTAAATGTGACTTCTGGACCGTCAAAGTGCTGGCACCTGTGCACTTCCTTTATAAGGACCTGACAGAGCTCTATCTTCTAAAAATCGTCATTTGTGTTTGCTGAAGAATGACAGTCATATACATCTGGGATGGCATCAGAGTAAGTGAATAATGAGAGAATTTTAATTTGTGGGTGAACTATTAATTTAAAGCATTTATGTTGGTACCAAATACATATTGTTTGTTTATTTTGTTTGTTTTTTGCATTACTGAAAATGGGTGGGGGATTTCTGTAAAAATATCCATAATTTTAAACAGAAAAGAATATAAAAATGCTACAGTAAAACAAAATAAAAAGATTATTGGTTGACATTAACATAAACAGTAATACATGATAATATAATTAACAAGACAATTCATGTGATTTTAGAGTAAATATTACAATTTAGATGTAAAAAGTATGATTTTACCATACAAGTAACAATGTTTGGATTTATTGTCACAGGGAGGAACACTTGTAGCTGTTACAATCTCACATTGAGGTATCTATCGTACACTGTAAAAAAAAATTATAAATAAATCTGAGAAAATACAGTATAATGTAACATCCATTCCACATTTTTCATAGTGTGAAATTCTCCTAAAATACATTTATTCACACCAAATTTACATTTTCATGGTTACTTAACTGATAACATGTGTTAAAAAACAGTCATTTCCTTTTAAATTAAGCTTAATGTCATAATTTTCACATGTGAAAATATAATTTTAACCTGAGATGTCTGTAATCCCTTATCAGGTCTGTCACATTCTCACAATAATGAAGAAACTGAACAAATAATCTTGAGTCAACTTCTATCTGGAGTTTAGTAAACCAAAAATGACTGATTTTAGCTGCTCGTTCAATTTACTTCATTAAAATGAAAGTAACATTATTTCACTCAGTAAAATACACTTAAATTTGTAAAATGTGAGTTTCCTTAATCCATTTGTGTTGGGACATATATATATATATATATATTGTATTTTGCTTTACTAAAACTGGGTTGGGGATTACTGTAAAAAATGTCCATAATATAAACAGAAAAAGAATGTAAATAGGCTACAGTAAAAAAAAGTGAATTGTTTAACAGGTCGTTTACATTAGCATATAAAGTATAAAAAAAAAACATAAAATAATTTACATGATCATACATGTAATTTTACAACAAATATTGTTAGAATTGTGTTTCTAGATCTAAAATGTATAAAAAAAATTCCACAGAATTAATGGTAAAAAACATATATTATGTTTAACATGTGAACACATGCACTTTTATGGTGAATTGTTAAAATGTGAAAAACAATAATTAGGCGTTCCCAGAAGTACCTGCATTACTCGTCACATTTCATTATATTTTATGGGAACTGTTATGTTTCTTCTTATTTTTTTTATATCAGTTAAATACATTGTAGTGTTCTATGCTATATTTTATGTAGTTTAGTTAATGTTTATTGCATTATTTTAGTGTTACGTGTGTTACCCTTATGGTGATTGTGTGGGTAACACACCGTGCACTCTACATGTGTGTTTACTCCTGGAAAGGGCCACTTTAGATTAACTTTAAGTCAGTGGTCTTCAAACCAGTCCTGGAGGCCCCTCAACACTATATGGATGTCTCCTCAATCAAACACACCTGATTCAACTCATCAGCTCATTAGTGGAGACTCCAAGACTTAAAGTAGGTGTGTCAGAAAAGGGCTACATGCAAAATGTGCAGTGCTGAGGGGCCGGTTTGAGAACCATTACTAAGTCATTAAAGATCCATCTTAAAAACAGATGAAGTGAAAAAACAAAAATTGTAGTTCCTGATTAAGTTTATACAAACAGTAGTTTTTTTCCCCCCAACATGCTTTGCATGAGCCTCGATGGGGAGAGTAAATGTTACAATTAAGAGCTATTTTATTTGTTTTTGTGCAAGATGAATAAAGGGAGAGAATTGTTAGTATTTAATGTTCTGTTGTGCGTTCTGTAATGTTGGAGTTACCACTGTGGGGAAAACTCGAGCTTGAGCTTCTAGTATTTAAGTGCTGTTCTTAAAATAGTATGTCTAAATTAACTTAAATGCAAAACTGAGAACAGCATAGCAATGACATTTTGATGCATAAAGTCAGTACGGGGCGTTTTGGTCATGAGACTACCCTTGTTATTATGGAGCATTAAACCAGAGACACAAGCAAAAATGAAGATTTTGTTAAATGGGTCATTTTGTTCTGGACTCAGACTTGATTATTACAGGTCTTGACATGGAATGATGTATAATTTAGATATCAAGCTTTTATAAGAACTCTCTCTTGGGCCTTTTTCAAAGATGGGAACAGTTCTGTCCCATATGGCAATGTAGAGATTTGATGTAATTTGGTCGCTTCCAGAGACAGTGGTTTATTTGGTAAAGGGCAGCAGCTGTGGAGTGGTAAATTTCTGGATATTATCTCATTAAGGCTGCCAGTGGTAAAGGTGACCTAGCACAAGAATCGACAAATCCCATTATCTCTTTCCCACAGTGAGGGAGACAGACATGTTTAAAACTTCTTCAAGGTTGTCTTTGTTCTTTTGTAATAGAATGCTTGTTTAACGCTATAGTTTGTAAAATCATTGTTGTTATTTGTGGACAAAATCCAAATTATGCATAAAAGCAATTGCACTTGACGCTGTTGTCAACATAAATTGATGTCAATAAAAGACAAAATAACAAAGAATGCAATACAATATTTAAATATGATAATTACAAAAGATATCCAAGCACACATACATACATGTACACATAAGTATGCACTTACAGTAAAATGACTGGTGCAAAGTGACAAATACAGAACAGGAAAAAAGTTGAAATGTTAAAGAACATCAGACCAATAAAATACTGTAAGTTGGTTATGTGGATGATAAAGATGTTCCTTTTGTTAAGGGTTTATGAAGGGGTTCATCAATGACTAATACGTAATTTTTCAAATGCGTTATAAATCATTGATATGCAATTATCACAACACGAATAAATAGGGCAACTGTCATGCAATACTTGCCAAAGAGTGTGCATTTTAACTTACAGTACATGTTATAAATGCTTAATAAATATAATTATTCATACTTACATTAATCAAAAACTTAATATGCCATTACCTAGTCCTAGTTGCTTCAAGTCTATGCAAAAAAAAATTCAGGTCTTGTTTCATATAATAAAGCCAAAAAAATGCACAGAACTTCATGTACACACTGTTGGTTACTAACAATTTTGAATATGTGTTATTAAGTATTTATAACATGTGTGGTAATATGGCTCACTATTTGGCAAGTATTGTATGAAAGTCACTCTTTTAATGCATTTTTCTCTTATTGTCCCTCCTGTGGTGTAAGATTGTGGGATTTTCCCTGCAATATTTCCACATCATTAGACAGTGAGCAAACAAATTGCCTTACTATTGGCAGCATGTGTCTAAAGTGCTTAGTTAGAGTTTTTAAGGAAGACAAATGGTTTGGTTATTTTTTTGAAGTCAAAGGAAGTCAATTCCAGAGACAAAATGGATACAGAAAGCCGGCCTAACATAATCAAAGTGTGGGCAATTGCAGGACTTGCACATTAAACTTCTAAAAGCCTGCTTCAAAACGAGACAAGAGAACAAAACCAAGATAGTGTATGAGTGCTTCTTTTTTGGAAACAAAATACACAAAAAAAAACCAACATTTGCTGAGAATTTTCAGAATTGGTTTTCCAAGGTTGGCTGCATCATTTTTAATGAAGTAGCTCAGATTACACTGAGTAAGGCGATTTTCGCAACAGGCTCGTTTAGAGCATTTGTATCGGAACCTGGTGTGTTTTCTCCCTTAGTTTAGTTAGTTTGGGCATATATGAACACAACAATCACACTCGGATAAGTACTTAAACAATCAGGCCGAGACCACATGGAAGAGGTAGTCATGGTCCGATACCAAACGAATTCTGGAGGATTTAGTTTTTTGGTGAGAATTCAGTCTGTCCCAACATACCAACAAACCAAACAATATCCTTATAAAAACCATGAGCATACCTGATGGAATTGTGGAGAAAAAAATCTTTCGGTAAGAATGTCACTGTAATTCATAATCAAAACATTGATAAAGCTTTTAGCGACAACATTAAATATAATTGCATGTTTACAATAGAAGTTGTGTATATTCCTGAGGTAATATTTGTAATTTTTGGTATATTTGAAATGTTGCCTTGTGAAAGTGAACTAAACCAAGTTAAGTCAGTGTAGGAACAAATCAAACAAGCTACAGTTCTAAAAACGGCCTAAATCATTCTGACCTTTAACGCCTTAAAAATTATTTTAACTCAAACTGTCAAACTGTTGTGTTCAGCTCCAGTCATTTGTTCAATCTAGTCAGCCTCTCGAGTGTGTTATGTACTGTAAAGGGAGGGTCTAGATTCAATGAGGTGCTGACCTTCATCACATAAAGAGGGCGGAGAGATGCCCATAAAACTGATTAAAACTCAAAGGAAATGAGTTCCTTTGAGTTTTGAATGAGTTCTTCATTCATCTTGACGATGGAGACTGTGAAGATGAGGCAATACACCCAAACATGTTTTTCAAGGTTGACCAAAAGCAAATAACGTTTTCTGAATTTCATTGAGAAACAGGGATTAACGTTTCACTATTGCTTTGATGATAGGTCCGCAGCATATTTTGATAGGGCCACAGAACCTACGAGTGGCATACTTATAGTTCAGTTAGGACAACTCTCGGAAATAGATTCAATATTTTTATTGATAGTTATTAACAGTGGAGTAGGCTTGTGGACCAGATCTGCTTTATGCATGCTGCTGCTTGACATAAGTCAATATGCTGCTGCTGTTGGCATGGAAACATGATGCTGCTGAGACAGAAAAGATATATTTCTGCAACTGTACCAACATCAAGATAAACCCCCTATACAGATCTAGGCAGGTGGTGCTGGTGAGGTGGAGGGAGAACACGACACGTAACAGTGCTGCAGTAGCCATTTCTCTGTGTATTGCGTGAGATGACTACCAGTTTTACATATTTTGACACAAGAGATATGCTTCTGATTGGGTGCGTAAGTGACAGCTTTACGTATAAAGCCATAATAACTAAAAAAAGTTAATATTTTATCACTATAGTATTCATTTTCCTGTATTATTACTTTGGTTTTACTATGAATATCAAGGTTAAAATATGGTTTCTGTAGTAAAACCATGGTACATGAATTGCAAGGGAATGAAAAATTTTACTTATTGTAAGGGAAATCAAAACTATTTCAGAAACAAATTCTCACCTTGTCCTCAAAGGGCCTCCGTATCATGGAGACCAATGTCGTAAGGGCTAAAACTTATAAAAAAATAAAGTCATAAATTAAGTTTAAATAATTAAAAGGAAGAGAATTGCTACAACACACAACAAACACAATACATTTTCTTTGCTTGAGGCCTCTTCCTGTTCTGCTACAGTAGGTAAGTTTCTTCCACTGTGTTCCTGTCTAGACTGGAAGTAAATCATTGAAGCAAACGATAGGGGAGAGATCTCTCTTGACCCTTTTATATAAACTGCTTCATATAAAACGTATCCAGTAATACATTTTGAAAAGGCAGATGCTAAGCTTGCCTGGGATAATCACACAACCCAATTAACATTCTCTTCTTTACTTTTATTATGCAACCTAGTCACATAGAATGAACATTACTATAACTACAGTAGTGGCCAAAAGTTAGGAAAAATGGACAGATTTTGCTGTTTCGGAAGGAAATCGGTACTTTAATTCACCAAAGTGTCATTCAACTGATCACAAAGTATATTCAGGACATGACTGATGAAAAAGCAGCACCATCACTATTTGAAAAAAGTTATTTTTGTTCTTTAAATGTCTTAAGAACAATATTAGGTCAAAAATGGCAAAAAATAATCCGCTTTCTCTTAAAACTCGTCAGTCAATCATTGATTTGAGGAATGAAGGCTGTTTGAAATTGCCAAAAAACAGAAGATGTCATGCAACGGTATATGCTACAGTCTTCAAAGACAAAGGACAACTGGCTCTAACAAGGACAGGAAGAGATGTGGCCAGATATACAACTAAACAAGAGAATAAGTACATCAGAATCTCTAGTCTGAGAAGACACCTCACATGTCCTCAGCAGACAGCTTCATGAATTCTACACACTCAACACCAGTTTCATGTACAACAGTAAGGGAAGACCCAGGGGTGCAGGCCTTATGGGAAGAATTGCAAAGAAAAAAACACTTTTGAAACAGAAAAACAAAAAGAAAAGGTTAGAGGGGGCTAAGAAACACAGACATTGGACAACAGATAATTGGAAAAGAGTGTTATGGATCTTAACCTCATTGAGCTTTATGGGATCAGCTAGATTGTAAGGTGCGTGAGAAGTGCCTGACAAGACAGCCACATATATGGCAAGTGTTACAGGAAGCGTGGGGTGAAATGTCACATGAGTATCTGGACAAACTGACAGCTAGAATATCAAGGATCTGCAAAGCTGTCATTGCTGCACATGGAAGATTTTTTGATAAGAACTCTTTGAAGTAGTTTAAGTTCTGAATTTGTTTTCAAATTGTAATAGTATTTTTTCACTTTACTAATGTCCTGACTATAAATAGTGAGCAGCTGAATGCCACTTTGGTGAACAAAAGTACCAATTTCTTTCCATAAGAGCAAAATCAGTATGTCATATGTTATAATCCAATTACTTTTACTATAATGCATCATTCAAAAACAATACATTTTAACCCTTGTATTACAGACCCACCAACATTTACACACTCATTCCAATGTGATTAGCTTCCGCTGTAGCTGACCTAAAAGAGTGTTGGACTTTGTACTCTGAAGACAGTGGTTTGAGCTTACTCAAGCACGTTAGCTGACATATAAGCCAAAAGTGTTATAAAAGTGCTTTCCCTGTTGCCTTTTCCTTTTCCACACTATCACTTAGGTTTAGGTATTGGTTTAGGATGAGAATGTCTGTTTTGTTTACCTTACGTTTGTGTTTATTACTTTATCTGTTAGGTTTAGGCAAAAGTTTTAGGTGTGGGAGGTATGTTTTACTCATTAAAACCTCCATCTAACATTCACAATAAAAACCTTGTCTGATTATTATATACACCATGTAGCGAATTTGGTAGTATACACGGGATGGGTTAAAGTGCCTGCGTACCTCAACCATTATATGTAGGGAAACAGTATGTGTGAGCTAGGAATTTAATTAAACGGTCCTTAATTTACATTATTATGTAAGAAAATTTATAAATGGAATTAGTCGCGTTCGACAACCATTATAAATTATTTAAATGACAAAAAACTAGATTATTTGTCTGAATAAAATTCTCCACCATTTATATTGTAATACAGTGTCTCGTTGTATCCGCTCACAATTTCTATTGTAAGGAACTAGCTTTAATAAGGGAATTATGATTAATTCTCTTATTGGAGTAATATTATTCTCATGGCTTATTGAAAATAATATTACACATATTTATGTGTCTTAATCTTAATAAAATGAGTAAAAAATCTATGCGAACAATTACCAGTGAGTGAAATATTTTTGCTTTAAAAGCGTGATTCTTACTAATGCACACACAATACAATCTCCCAACAGAAGTAACAAATAGGCCATCATACACCAAAATGGAACCATCACACCTGATGCAGTGGTCTTATGACAATCACTAAGCACTGGATTTCGAATACAGAATACACACTAAAGTGAAATATATAATATGGCAGACATCTGAGGGTTTTATGTTGTGTGCCTGGATTTTTAAGACTGTAATTAATTTCAAAGTTAGATCAATTGTTTATTTAAGATCATATTAACATTCAGCTCCATTACCTTTGAAGTAATGAGTAATAAACAAGTTGTAGACAGATTCAAATTGGGCCAAGGAGACACATAATTTACAAGCAGAAGTGGGATGATACATATTCAACAGTTTAGAGAGGGCAAGAGCTCATCTTCACCGTCCTAATTTTGCATCATCTGCATGGTTATGGCTCTTGGCGTTTACTGTGTTATATGTGAATTGGCTTAAACTGGGGAAGGGATTATAGTCTACAGGTAGAGGTGTGAGCAAATTAAAGTGTAATATTAGGGTATCTGGAAGGAGCACTCAAGAGCAGAGGTGAGATTTGACATGTTGTTTTATTTAGTTGGGAAGGAGGGTAAGGGGCTGAACTGGAGAAATGGCTGGCTTAGGCCTGGGGTAGGTAAACTCGAGGGACCGAGCCAGGGACTGTAAGCAGAAGGACCGGGCCCAGAGGAGTCTTGACTTGGACCCAATTAGCAGACAGAGCTGATAAATAGATGATGGATGGACCAGGATGATGGATGGACCAGACTTGAATGGACAGCGGACCAGTTGAGCTCCCATGCCATAACCAGACAGAAAGCCAAACCAGCGGCCAACCACTGGAGAGCCGACAGACAGGAGAGAGCCACAAGGAAGCCCAGGGAGAACAGGAGGGCAGGTAGCTAACAGAATGGAAAACAGCTATAGTAGATCACTCATAATGAGTGCCATGAGCTAAGGCAGGTAATTAACACAATGGCAAACATGTGAAGGAGAGGGAGGCATGACACACATACACACACACACACACACACACACACACACACACACACACACACACACACACAGACAGAGCGGACTTACCAGCTGATCAGCCCAAAACCCCAACAGTACCCTCCCTCCCTAGAAGCACGTCCTGGTGCTCCCCAGGAGGCTAACCTGTGACGACGGTGGAAATCTTCAATGAGAGATTTATCAAGTATATTCCAGGCAAGGCCCCTCCAGTCTACCAGATACTGGAAGCCAGACATCCAACAAATGGTGTGCCAGCTTGAGGGAGGGAACTCTGAGGGTGAGCTTCCAGGTAGAAAGCCAGACTTTTTGACCAGTAAAATATCTGTGGGGAACTGAGTGGGGCCGATCAGTATGGTTTCTACAGTGAATGAGCATGTTTCTGGCCCGCCTCCAGGTCTGTCTGCAATGCTGGATGAAGGCCTTCACCGAGGAGGATCCCAGTAGAGCTGCTTACTCTAAGAGGCCGGGTTGAGAGAGGCCAAATGTGGGAGCATCCGTTCGAGGTCCTGGTTCCTGGTGTGAAGGCCTGTTTTGAACACAAACTGAGCAGGCCACCACAAACCAACTTATCAAGTATATCCCGGGCAGGGACCCAACATCTCTCCTCAGGGCCGTATCCCCTACAGTCTTCTTGTGGACAGTGTAAGCGGTCTCTCTGTCTACTACTGGGGGTGGGGATGGAGAGGGTGGGTGGGAGGGATTCAAGGAAGAATGGACAAAGGGCTTAAAACAGGGCACATGAATAAGGGTGGATTTTACCTAGGGATGGAGGGAGATGGAGCTGTACAGCCACTGGAATGGGCCACCACCATTAATACCACTGTGCTGCCCTGAGAAGGAGGGAGGCCGGCAACAAAATCAAGGGAAATGTGGGACCAGGGATGGGAAGGAATGGCAAGGGGTTGGAGGAGGCTGGCTGGGGGGCATGGGAAGGCTTGTTCTGAGTACAAACTGAGCAGGCTGTCATGACGGGTGTCTTCAACAATGGATGGCCACCAGAACCTCTGCCTCAGGAGGGCCAAAGTGCGTCAAGCTCTCGGGTGGTGAGCAATAATGAAAGAGTGGCCACACTGGAGAACAGAGAGCAGATCGACTCAGGAACAAACAGCAGGCCCTCTGGGCACCCTCCTGGAAAGTTTACACCCCAGAGCGCACTCCGGACCCTGGCCTCCACCCTCCACGATACCGTTGCCACAATCTGGTTTGGGGAACGATGGTGTCAGGTGTGTTCCTGGAGAGACTGGGAGAAGATCAGAATGTCATTCAGGTAAATGAACATGAAATGACCAAAATGAACTGGCACAAGTCAGCAAACATGGGGAGTTTAAGTAGAGGCAGCGAGGTGATAAACAGAATGGAAAACAACAGCGGTAGATCACTAATAATGGGTGCAACAAGCAGAGGCAGTTCATTAACACAATGGCAAACATATGAGGGACAGGGAAGCACAACACACACACACACATGCACAGAGTGGACTTACTGGCTGATCAGCCCTAAACCCAAACAAGTAAAGCTTGAAGTGGATACAATGAGAAATAAGTAAAAAAGAATCAAGCATCCAGTCAGTGCTTAATAGTTTTTTTTTATACTTGTGTGTAGAAAGCACAATAATTTGTTTGAAAAAAACAAAACATGTGGTACAGTAGCTGGTGCTATGGCCTCAGGCCTATGCTTAGCATATTTTTGTATTTGTATAAACTCATTTGATTTTGCGTTATTTCCACACTTAATAGCAAGGATGTAACAACATATACATACATGTGTATTAACACACAAATTAACTGGTTCTGTCCAGTCAGAAATATTATTTAAATTGTCTTAATCAACCTGACTACATTAGTTTTCACCAACAAAACTAATTGTAAGGGATAGATGAGATAGAAATAGCTCCTAATGTTAACAATTACAGCTTACCACTTTTGACAGTGTACACTCCAATAACACCAACATATGCTTTGAGGGTGAACGGACTAGATCCAGTATTTACAGTACAACACTACATAACATTATTCAGCATCAAGGGTGCCATAAAAATCTTATTCTTACATCAGATCCACTTTCCAAAAAGCTTTTTCCCCTTCTCACTTGTTTCTCATAATTTGTCTGTTTGAATGATGTTAATAAGGAGATCTGGTAAATAGATTTGATTCACTCTATAGGCCTTTAATGGCATTCAGATCCACCCACCCACTCAACTAACACAAATGAGCAGAAATGTCTAGTCCCCAAAGGCTTTGGTCATGTAGGCCTGTTGCTATGAGACAGACATTTAACCAGAAAGTGTTCTTTAACCTTTATCAATGGCTGAAGGTATTTTCTGTTTATATAATTATTGATGCATTGTGACCTTTTTTCTGAGGGCAGTTTTGTGCTGTGTGCATCACAGAAACAGCTTAGATGTGTGAGAAGTGAGATCATGCAAAATACACTCCTTTAAATGAGATAAGCTTTCCTCTTCTCTCCCACAGTTGCACATTATGTGGTAACTCTCTCACAACTAGATACATAATTGCCATTTTTTTCTGGCACTCTTTCTAATATGACTTTTGCAAGAGTTTGAGTGTTTGTCTGGCAGTTCGACAACTCTGCTTTCATACAGACTCAACTCTCTCCCTCCCTGTACTGTATCACAGTGGTTGTTCTAACCAAAATTAACCCCAAAAATTCACAGCTAAAAAAGTTGTAATTCGCTCTTGAGGAATGTGTCATAATATTTAACTTATATCATTATCCACATTGTGATAATCAGTAAATTACTCAATAAATAATCTACTACAATTTACTTATCTAAACGTGTAATCAGATTACTTCACTAATTATTTAATTGAATACATTGAAGTAATCACACTACTAATATCTTTAAATTTTTAAGTTACTTTTTAAACAACTTTTTGCTCAACACATTCTAAATAAATCTATATTTCCTCCTTGTTCATTGTTGCACCCAATTTGTACACTCGCATTTCTCTCACACGCCCTTCAGCTGTCCCAGAAATGCAAACATTTAACATAATTCTTGTTTTAAATGTATTCCATTTAAAACCCTTTGATGTACTTAAAAAAAAAAAAGAAAGTTAGTAACTGTAATCTTATTCCAAGAATTAAAATGTAATGTATTACACTACTTTTTGACTAAATCATTTTTATTAGATTACTGTTATGAATTACTTTGTAATCATATTACAATAAATAACTGGTCATAATACAGAAAACTACTTTCTATTTTTTGTTTTCTTGTGAATACAGAGGAATACTAAAATTGATTTCTTAAGACAAAATCACCTTGGGAAGACTGCAGAGTGACACATTTGAGTGCAAATACCAGGTTAATAACAAACCTACCTTTTTGTCCTATAGTAACTGACTATTAACCTCCAAAACTCCTAAATTCACACACACTGTGGACTGATTGCAAAAAAATGTGTCTCATTGTTTTCAGAACACCACCCAATTAAAAAAAAAAGACACCACTTATTCCTAAAATATATTGTTTATGTTTACAATCTTAAGATGAACAGAAAAAAAAGCTTTGTAGTCCTAACTTTGTAAGCATTTAATTCTGGGTCTGTTCTATCTTCCTATAAAAAAGTCTTATTTTATTCCACTACATGGCAGCAACTAGGAAAAAATACATTTATTTCTCTATCACCTTCCATCACAAAATACAGATCTGAAATGTTGGTGGCACTCTAATGCATTTTAGATCTCAAATGGAGCTTTACCAATGCACGGTACAGCTCTGCTCAACTCAACTCGACTCAGCTTTTTTGGGGTTTTCCACTGTGGATAGTACCTGGTACCTGATACTTTTTTAGTACCACCTCAGTTGAGGTTCCAAGCAAGCAAAGCTGATACTAAATGTGATGTCAAAATCCTATAGATCACTGATTGGTCAGGGAGAATCGTCACTACCAGTGTCACTTGATTTCCGACACGCGACATCAACCCGCTAGTTTTAAAGATATATGATAACAGTATAATTTGTTCACGTGACTTTCGCATTGTGAAAAAAGAAATGGCTGTGCGCAAAACCACGGCGTAGTCAATAAACGAGGTGCAGATGGTCCACTCGTTAGCGATGAGCGAAACAAAAATGTCTCTCAGGAAGTGTATCAGTAGTTGGCCACACACGGCTACCACTGGACCTACCAACAGTGTAGGGAAAAGTAAAATCAAGAAAAAGTGGAAGTGGTTCGACCAAATGAACGCTATCTAAACCGGTGAGCAATGGGAGGGAGAGTGTCCAGGACTGGCGTTGATCCACGATGGAGGATGGTATGTTTTGTTATGTTAACTCTATATTCTGCTTGAAAGCTTCACTATATTTAGTTGACCAGCTACTGGAATCTTGCTTGTAAAACAACCAGGCCAATTTAACTGTTAAACTTGTGTAAAATCACCATACAACAACAGCTTTATTCAGCACAATGAGCTAGTAGCTAACATCTAGCGGTTGTGTTATTGTTTTGGTTAGTTTATGTCATGTTTAAGATGATGTCATGGCAGTAGAGGTGGCGCAACTATGACGATCAGCCTATAATCCCACCCACGTTGAGGTGGCACTAAACTGCAGTGGAAATGCAAGCTCAGAAAAGTAAAGCGAGTAGAGTTGAGGCGAGTCGAACCGTAACATCCAGTGGAAAAGTGCCAAAAGATGTGCAGACATTCAGTCTAATTTTCAGTTAATGCAACACCCCCATTGTTTCATAGAACTCTCAGCCTCTGAGTGGACTAGAAGCAAAGCTTCTTGTATGCTCTCGTGAATTGGCAATAGATATCAAGTTTGTTCAGGAGACATTCACGGTCATTAATCCGGTGTGGAGTAGCTCTTGGTAGAGACAGACAACAACAAAGCAGGAAAAAAACAGGAGAAACATATAGCATAGACACCAGGCAACGGCTAGCCGACAGACACGCTGGCACCATCTTTTCCACCATCTTTTCTCCCGTTTGCAATGGTATAAAACGTTTTGTCACCAATAGTCGATAAACTATTTTCCCCATGATTTATTTAGCATGCTTTTCCTGCTGGACTGCATATTTTGCTCGTGGAGGTTTTCAGCCCTTATTTTTTTATTTTATGTAACAAATGCAAACTGATGTTGAAAAGTTCAGCTTTCAAATGATAAACCATATGCCTAACTTATGTATCCAGGAACTTTAATATTTTAAGCGTAAACTTATTTAGCAATATATTGTAGGGCCCCCCTCTCTGTCAAGCCAAGAGTTGTTGAGTTGTTGTCCTTTTCTGCATATCGTGGCGCCATTTTTTGATCAGTTCAGCATAACGCAGCAGATCATTTTAGCTTATCGCGGAACATTCGGCTCGTTTTGCGGATGACCCGCCAGACCCCGCGATTCTCCCCATGGCCAGTCCTCCCCTGATCGCCCCCAAAGTGCGTCAGCCCACCAGGAAAATTCCCAGTATGCCAGATTACCAGTTCAGCCCAGAGTGATTACTTCCTGGTTTCAATGTGGGATCCAAACCTGGGTCTCCCATGCTCCTGACACAACATGGAACATGCTGACTAGCAGTGTGATCATGTTGTCTAAACAAAGCTTATAGTATGCTCTCGTGAATTGGCAACGGATATCAAGATTTTCACTGAATAATGACTTTTCAGGAAATAAATGTAATAAATCATAGCATGTCTTCAGAAGACGTGCAATATAATGCATGAGCAGGGTTGGGGAGTAACGGAATACATGTAACGGTATTACATATTTAAAATACAAAACACAAGTAACTGTATTCCACTACAGTTACAATTTAAATCATTGGTAATTAGAATGCAGTTACATTCAAAAAGTATTTGGATTTCTGAAGAGATTACTTTGCATTTTATAGTCATTTGTTTCATTTAATATTTTGTCCTTTCAGTTGAAATGACATGAGGTTGAGTAAATGATAACATAATTTTCATTTTGTGGGTGAACTATTCCTTAAACACCTCTGTTTATCATACATCAATGTGCATTGTGGAACAGTTTTGCCAACATGTCTCCTCAGCTGTATTTAGAATTCTTTGGTGAAAACCAGAGGCTTTCCCAGCATTACAGTCTTCTAAACCCCATTAAGCTGCAATGAGGGTGGCATAGTTCTGGTCACAGGCTAAGAATGACAATTAGCTCTTACATTTGGAATTTAGATTTAGTTTTCATGCATGGAAGAGAAAACGTGGTGGTTCAATATTCTTCCATCTACAAATTCTGGATACGCATGTCCAGTAATGACTCATTCACCCGACACCTTCAGCTCCTAATAAGTGCTTGAGACTAAACTTGAGACAGCAAGAGAGCCAACTCATAAAGACATTTCAACCTCATATCAAATTTGAATCCATGCCTTTTTTTTTTTCTTTCTTTCTTTTTGTACCATTAGTGATGTTTTATGACAAACAAAGAGTATGAAGACAGATGATCTGATTACAAACATTAGCTCTGTTTTCTTCAGATTTCAAGAAACTGAGTTTGAAGGTGCCATTGGCAGGTGTCATTAATAAGCAACAGTTAATTTAGTAAATAGATGTAAGCGAAACTAGTCTGTTTTCCTAGACATTTTTCTTCAAACGTAATGCCACAACCCATAAGCCACACAATATCTCACCCTTGCTAATTATTTAAGACCCTCTGCATGCGTTCTTTTTTATAGTGTAGTTCTTCATTACACAGCAATGGATCCACATTACATTAAATATTTGACACGTTCCGCCATCCTCATTAATCATAAAGGGTTCAGTTGCATTTAGTTTCATATTCTTTCTTTTAAAATATTGCGACCATTATTTTGACCTCATAATAACACGTGCAGCATCGAGACCAAGCTTTTTTTCCCTACAAATAAATCTTTCTGAGAGGATTCCATCGATCGCTGTAGTGATTATTCCACAAAAGCAAATGATAAGAGATGTCTCACTTGCCTCTCTCTCTCTCTCTCTCTCTCTCTCTCTCTCTCTCTCTCTCTCTCTCTCTCTCTCTCTCTCTCCCGCCCCCTTTCTTCTTGTTTCCTCTCCTCCAGTTTGTCTCATATTCCCGTCTCGCTGTTTATCCGTCTGTAAAATGATCGCGCGCGCATATCTGATCGTAGGATGTACCTGGAGGATGGAGCTGAACTCGACGATGTCATTCGGATATAAATAGGTTAACCTCGTGGACAGAAAATATACAGACATTAAGCTTCTTAAACTGACGCTTTTTTATTGTTATTCTGATAAGCAAATATCATCATGGATCTGTCATTTATGGCTGCGCAGGTAGGATATTTCACGCATGTGTCTTGAGCTATCAGAAATAACATACAGTCGTACAGTGAACTTGGAACTTCAAGTGGAACTCTTAGTTGTGTCTTGGTGTCAGAATTTAGAAACTTAATGTTACATATCAGGATATTTTTATTTTTGTAAATATAATGTGTATATTAAATTCATATACAGTGGGGTCCAGAAGTCTCAGACCAGATTTTAAATCTATTTACAATTGGAAATAAGATGTGATGAAAAAAGAACCATGCAAAACCCAGCTCTATTTTTAGGTCAAATATAAGCAAATATGTGACCCTGATCATGTAAACTCTTTTGAACAAAAGGTCAGATTCCATTCCATTCTTGATTCTATTGAATCACACAAGATGCTCTCTCAAATCATGCTGGATAACATGTTCTTCAGGTTTTGCACAAACTTGTAGAGTCCATGCCAGTTTAAGTGTATACTGTCATTAAAGCAATACTGGGACCTACGCAGTACTAAGAAATGCATAATTTCAATTTTTAATTCAACTTTTCAATCACATGGTTTTGCTGATAATAACATAGGTTATTTGATTTAAACATGTTGTATTACTGTGACTTAAAAATACAATACAGTTTAACTAGTGGTCTAGTGAAATATACATATATATATATATACTGCATATACTTTTGTCAATGTAGTTTTCAATCAATTGGCAAGCAGATGTTTTGTGTTCCTATCATTGCTGGATATTCATTACAAAAATATAACTTTGTCTAAAAAAGGCAATTGGGACCAAAAGGCAACAGATTGCCCTGTAAGGCCAAACAAAACACTGTAGTTGACCTACTGTCATTGCAATCTTACTGGTATACATCTGAAAAATATAGATAGATAGATAGATAGATAGATAGATAGATAGATAGATAGATAGACAGACAGACAGACAGACAGACAGACAGACAGACAGACAGACAGATAGATAGAATGCAATAAACAAATGTTGTCCAATAGCTGCAGAAAATATCCTCTCACTTTACAAATTGATTTTTTGTTTATAGCAATTACATTTTACTTAAACATATTCAGAGGCACTTAGAATAGTCATGGCTCATGCAGTAGATCAATAATTATTGCAATACATTATGTTTAGACCTGGGAAATGTGTGTGTGTGTGTGCGCACTGTACACGATTCAGAGAGTAATACAATTTAATGAAAAAAATTATAGGAACAGTTCTAGTCTTGTAATGAGCTGTAGAACAATTATTTGCGGAAGGCTAATGAGAGTGAACAGCTGTGCTTGATCTTTATAGATATATTCCTTTCCCTTCCATGTTTTATTAACTTGAAAGAAAAAAATCACAAGGCAAAATAAGTGTTTTCACACTACAGTAGTTTCATCAGAGTTAGATGAAACGTAGTGAAAAGAAAACAAATAATTTCCTCCCTATGTCAACTGCTTTGCTAGACTTTAAGAAAAAATGTATAAGCCAAAACTCTGTGATTACACACAGACCAAGTTTACATGAACAGGGTTTTTGCAGAAAGTAGCTTTCTGAAACATCATGTAAATGAGAATGGCAATTTCCTTACACAACTTCAGGAATTAAGAAGTGGTTTAACACACCCAGGTTTCTCCCGGAGAACTGGGTTTAATGTTACAATGTAAACACATAAGCAGCGTTCTGATGGGTGTTTGAAGAGTGCCCATGTTTGAACAGACCAAATAACAGACGTCATAGGATGGAGCCCAACAACATGTCAACACAGGGGGAAAAAAAGCAACATTTCTCGACTGGTAATTTGTCATACTGGTCATTTTCCTGGTGGGCCGCCGCACTTTGGGGCCAGTCAGGGACGGACTTGTTGAGAACCGAGCGGGCCAATGGGTCGGCCGCGAAACGTGCCGGACAGTCCGTGATAAGCAAAAATGCATCGCCGCGTTATGCAGGACAGACCACAATATGGCTCCGCGATATGCAGAAAAGGACAGCGAACTCCACAACCACAACCCCCACCCTCCCACTCAACAGTTTTTTGTTCAACACCCCCTAACCAACTTTTGGGCAAGTTGCTATGCAAAATCCCAGGCCGATTTCTCTTCCCAATCCAGCCCTGTATGCGCTCATATATTGGGGGAATCCCGGAATTTGACATATGAGGGAAACCCCACTATTGGCACAATTCCGCTGCAGGTCCCTATGCAATGTTAAAGAAAGACAAAAACAGCAAAAACTCTGGACTATCTAAAGTGAAGTACCTGAGAATAATATAGCAAAGTCTTTCTCGGATGCCATGTTTGTTATTTACACAAGTGCCATGGTTTAATGACGTTGCTGTGGAAAAAGCTGCTTGCTTACTGACAAGACTTATGTATACGGGAGTAAAGAGTACGCCGTTATACAGAGAATGTCAACCGGAATACTGCTTTCTCGCAATAAATCGCTTTCTGGTGTCCGTGTAAACGTAGGAACAGTTCTTGTTTTGGATGAGTATGTTCTTGTTTTGCTTAGAGCAACATCAGAAAATTGCACTGAAAATTGCATTCCTTATTTAAAAGGAGGCAGCTAACTGAAGTGAACAGAATCACTGCGACATCAGCCGCGGATACAAATGAAAAATCTTTTCCCCCTCAGCTGTTATGCTGAATGAGCTACTGAAATGACTTTTAGGTGTGTATCACAGACTAGACTATGCTGCGTGTGGGTGTGGGTTTGATCCGGGGCCAGACAAAGAAAGGTTATAGGGTATCAGGGAGAGATCTTACCATTAGTTTGTGTCGCTTTTGTCTTCTCTCTGTCATTTGCCTTGACAGCCAAGAGGCAGTCACTTAAATATTAATGCTTGAGACTAACTTTGAGCCCTGCCAGTTCCCAAATTAGCCTGTCAGAACTATTTCCTAAGAATAGACATTACCCTTCTAAAGTCAAACGTGATAGGTAAAATGTTGGTTTGAATCATTTCTGATGCCAAGTCTGATCTATTTCAGCATGGACCTCTTTAGTAACTTTACAAAGTGGATTCAGGTGTTTCGATGAGCTTGTGGCTCTCAATGGAGAGTTTTTAGAGTTGAGATTGAAGGCTAAATGATTTTACAGTCAAGTTTCATCACTCAATTGTGCCCTTGATGCAAATGAGTCATTGGCTTTAGGTGTTTTGCCAGGTAATAAAAGATGACTGCAGTTGGTGCGGTGTCTCACAATGGCCCTGATTGCTGGCCAGGTTTCCTTTATTACTCCAACTTCCCCATTTATTTTGTGGCTCAGATAGTGTTTTGTCCTCTCTCTACCTTTAATTGAATTGCTCCATTTTGCTCAAATGTTGCAGAAATATGCAACAGTGAAAAAGTCTACTTTTCAGTGATGTCATATTTTTTTAAGTTGAGCACCTTTTTAATTAATTTAAGTACAAATATTTTAAAGCAGAGAACAATTCATTACTGCCTTCCTATAATGTAACCTTCAGTGTTCTCAATAATTGTTTGCATTCATCTTTGTTGTCATTCTTTGTCAACTCATATAGAAGTTTGTTTTTATGTGAATCAATAAAGATTCGTTTCTAGTTTTAATATGATTTGTTCTTCAGAATTTTTTTTTGTTGGACATGAAAACTAGCTTTATATCATGCAACACACATTTGTGTTTTCGACCATTAAAAATGTGTAAAATGTATGGATGGAGCCACATTGAGAGCCCAGTATCATAGTACTTTAAAATAAAGATACAAAAAGTAAAGTTTGTTCAGAACCAGAATCTAAAATTATATTAAGACATACTTTGGCATTTATGTTTATCTTTCTTCAGAACAAATATGAACAAAATCAAACATTTCAGCAAGGGATATTTTTTAAATTAGGTTGATATGACAGCACATTTTGACCTCAAAAATCTTACATCAGGGGTGTTCATTACGATGATCGCGATGGAGCGGACGATTGCAAGATGACCACTGGTCTATCTCGTTAGTTAACAGGTCAAAAGGGGAAGGGATATAAACTACACAAATAATAATAATCTGAAAGATCACATTTTAGTTCCTTAATTCAGCTCCCCTGCTCACATATTTCCAAAATGCAGGATGGCAGGTGAAGAAGACTGATTCATATTTATGAGGAAAATGATACCTGATTGGATAGCATTAGGTTTATGGGTAGGCTTAGGGTTTGGTTATAGATTCTTCGACCAATCAGGTGTAGCTTTCCTAATGAATATAATACATTTTGGAAATTCGACCCAACAGACTATTTGACTGACAGAGCATCTTATTTCTCTGTGCATGCTTGTGTGTGTGTGTGTGTGTGTGTGTGTGTGTGTGTGTGTGTGAGTGTGTTTGCAGTGAAAGCACTCATGGCAGATACGCGCCAGTGTAACTGTGTGAAGGTACTTTGTAAAATGCCTGTCTTGGCATGAGGTATTAATTAAAACACAATCAGTTACTTACAAGCCTGATAGACCTGCCCATTAACAACAATAACAAGATATTCAGACTATTTATTGCTCTTGGCTGGATAACTTTAGTAGCTTTAAAAATATTAATGCATTATAAGCATGCAGTAAAAACCTGTGATCTATTAAGTTTTATGGTAAATGAGAAATATTTTTTCAATATCTGAACATATACTTGAATACATATTGATACTGCTGTTAGAAAATTTAAGCACTGTTATCTTGATTTATTCCTTTGTTCTTATTTTATCATTGTTGGATCCTTGTCCTGAATAATTACATCAGAATTTAAAACAATGTTTACCTAATTACCAAATTAGTTATTATTAGTTTTGGTATCGAGAATTAGTCAAATTGGCAATTGGCCTGTGGCGATTCCTCAGGACCAGCAAAGCCTTCTCTGCTGGCGTAACATGCCTAATAAATACATATTATTCCTTTCAGTCTCATTGACCTTTTTGACTGTATTTTCAATCACTTCCCACTCCTAATTCATCTACAAACAAATAGCAAAAATCCAAAAGTTTATCTAATCAGAATTTATTCCTTGATGCTTACAAGCAAAATGTGACAACTGTTTCACAAATCGCATGCCCGAAGCCATGCTCCTTATCCGAAGCAGCACGTGAGTCTGAGTTCCACCCATTAAGCCTTCAGAATGTCTACAGAATCCCTCAACACTGCAAGTAAATTGACATCTAACGTCAGATTTTCAGATTCATCAGCCAATCAGATTGATTTATTTCTTGGTGGGCGTGGTCTTTAGGATATGTCCCAGCCCAGCCTTATAGCTGGCCTTGAGGGATGCAATCATGCTTTAAGTGATGTATGTAATTTGAAAGCGAAGAACGCGAGATCTTGCTGAGGAGTCGGCTGTCATCACTGCCTCATCACCATTGAAAAAGTGATTTAAAACCCTGAGATGTTCTGCATGATCTTGTGATTAATTAATTAAACAGGAAAGGAGGACTGATTTTCACTTCAAGTAAATTGATAGTTTTCTAAGTTTAAATTAGGCTGCTTGAGCATTCATTGACAGATCAATTTTTGAAAAGTAACAGTGTACCCTGGTGAAACTAAATTTATTGCAAGCCAAATTTAAATTGCAAATATAATTAGAGAGCTTTTTCATGGTATTAGACCTCCTTGATTCTTGCTTTCATGCATGGAATTGTTTTCAATTGGTATTATTAGTTGACTGCTATGTAATGTATAATAGGCATACAGCGTCTTAATCATTGTTAAACTGTGTTTTCTTAAAGGCATGAATCGCACTGAAGGCCTACACTTAAAATGCATGGGCCGTGGCTGCAATTGGCAATTGAATGTGGCACAATGGTACACATTCTAATACCCTATTCTCAGTGGGAAACTTGTTGTTTTGTTGCAATGATATAGAAAACAGAATAAGTGGTGCTTAACACTCACCTTATTTATAATCAGGAAGCTATACCATTACCCTTTTTTGATGCTTGCGGATTTCTTAGGGACAAGAAATAAGGAACAGGAAAGTACAGTTTGTGTGTCATTAACTCTGGACTCTGGATTTAATGTGATACTGTGGTCCCCTTGATATTGGATGGATGCGCTTAGATGTGGTGTCTCTTGAAGCTGCAGTTTGGCACTTTTATGTTGTTGTACCTAACATACTGGATGAAACAAGGAGACCAGCAGATCAAAAGTTTATGTTGTCATGTTGTACTTTAACAGACTATCACTGTGTATGCCAAAAACATCATGTTTATTTATAGAGAAACACTCCAACACTGATTATCTCTGCATTCCAAATGGGATAAATCCACCTCCAAAGGGAACTTTGATGGGGGACGATTGTGGCCACCATGTTGAAGGGTCGTTCCAAACTGAAGGGCTCATAAATAGCTGCTTCGAAGGTTTGCCAAGTGTAATTTTGTGTAAATTAAACCAGCTGCAACTGCAATCTATTTCTGTAAGCAAAAACATGTGACATCCCTTAATTTCCATAGTCTATAAAAGCTTTTAATTATTACAATGAACTTTTTAAAATTATTTTAAACCCCTGGCTTTTTGTTTGACATGAAGCTTAAATTTTTCATAAAGATGCTCAATTCCCAATGTGCTCTAAGTCCTTGTGGTGGCGTAGTGACTCACCTCAATCCAGGTGGCAGAGGACGAATCTCAGTTGCCACAGCATCTGAAACCGTCAAGCCGTGCATCCTATCACATAGCTTGTTGAGCGTGTTACTGCAGAGACGTAGCGCATGTGGAGCTACTCTTCGCGGCATCCACGCACAACTCACCACAAGGCCCACTGAGGTTACCCCATGTGACTCTACCCTACCTATCAACCGGGCCAATTTGGTTGCTTATGAGACCTGACTGGAGTCACTCAGCACGCCCTGGATTCGAACTTGTGACTCCAGGGGTGGTAGTCAGCGTCAGTACTCGCTGAGCTACCCAGGCCCCCACTGAAAGCAGTTAGTGATGCAAAATAATTTGTAAATATTTCATTACAGTCAGCCTTTGTGTGAGAGCAGCGGATCCTTTGACTTGGATAGATGACGTTAATGTGTACATCTCTACATTCTTCAACCCTTCGAAGCTCTCACTCTGAAGGGCAAACCCTCTGAATGTATTAGGGCATAGGGATGAGCCCTTCGGAATGGAACACACCCTATATTGAGCTTGCTTCATCTTCAGCTGTGGGTCTTCTTCTTATGCGGAGAAGATGTGACATGAAGTGCGCAATCGCCCTCTAGTGGCGGATGACTGTACTGCCTTAATCAATGTCTACTGGCATGATTATTCAACGCCCTTGTCCTCAAATTAATCAATGATCGAGAAGCTTAATCAATCAAATTATTAATGACAATTAATTGATTAATTATTAACATCCCTAGTGGGCATAGTATACTTGAAACTGCTTCCGTGTTCAGTTATGGATCAGGCTTACCCAGTTACTGCAGAGGTTTATTCAAGGGAAGGCAGATTATGCCTACTTTTTAGGGATGTCAGTTGATTAAAACAATAAATCATGTTTTTGCCACTAACATGACTTATCTCAAATGTATACTTTTCTGAAGTCTGCCTCTAACTATATTTTTTTCCTTTCCAAATATTGCTACACTCAGCTCCTGAATAATAAATCAAACATACCTGCAGTAGTCTGGCTGTCTCATTAAAGCATGTTTCATTCATTGATGATATTTCATACCTGTTGTGCTTCAACAATAAATTCCACCATAGAACCATTTTGAATGACTTTAATTTGGTTAAATGTTCCAGATGGATTGATTTATAAATACATAGCCACACTCTCACTCTGACCAGGCTTTAAAAATCACTCAGAACAGTATGAAGCATTTTTAATGTAAAATAAAACTGAATAATAAATAGACACATGAGTTGTGCTAAAATATATTTAATGACACTACACATATTTTATTAATTTCAAACGTTATAACTCATCTTTTGCAGATCTTCTACTTAAGCATTCATATTTTTACAATGACACAAAATAAATAGTAAATCATAAATGTAATGAAAAACGGGGTGATTCATGTGTTTGTCACATCTCTCTCTCTCTTTAACACATTGCAGTGTTTGAAGCATGTAGTTTTATTCAAAGAGCTCTGTTACCTTTACTTGTCTCCTTAAACCTTCTGTCATTCATTGGCCTGAAAACCCATGTGACGTATTCGCCACATTTAACCTCCCCCAGCCTGGGCAGGATGTGGTCTCTGCGGGGTCTTTTCCCCCTGAAAGAAATGGAGTTGGAAAAGAATGCCTTCCTCGCTGCGTGTTATAGCGTTAAATGGCCCCAGCTGCTTTAACTCTTATGCAAGAAACGGCGAGAGAGAAAAGGTGCGGCTGGCGTGGCCTGCTCACATGCTTGGCATGTCGCTTGCCCCCCGCCCCACTTTCGGGGATGCCGGGAACCTAAAAAGTTTATGACGTTTGTATGGGGCGTTGGGGAAGGGTACGTGTAGTCTGACGCAACCTGTTGCTTTGGCACGCAACTGCCTGCCCGCACCTGCGTCAGCAGTTCACGTACACAGTTCAGTGCATGGCATGATTGAATAGGGATCCCTAGTATCTCTTCAAGTACAACGTACAGACGGCGAACGTCTAGTTTACTACTGTAACCCCGTTCCCTGATGGACGAACCTCATTCTCGGCTCCTCAGTGCAAAACCTGAATGGACAGACGCACAATTCCCTCCTTTTATACCTGTATGTCCGGGGGAGGGACATGCAAATTCTGTCTGCCAATTTCTCATTGGCCTTTTCTCAAGTTCAGAGGTAACCGAGGCCTTCAAGAAAGACCCCTATTGTCAATTAATTCGACACAACGTCTCGTTCCCTCCATCAGGGAACGGGGGTTACAGTAGCAACCTAGACGTTTTTACACATGTAAGCTTCTGTAGTCTCTTGTGGTCCACACAGTGTTGTCAGCTTAAACTGGTCCATAATAGCTTGATAAATTAACTTTTTAAATAGTTACGGGAAAAAAGCATTATTGCTAAAGCTCTAAACAGGTAAACAGCACCGATTTATTATTATTTGACTAATTTCAAAGCATTGACGAGCTGCTTAAAAATATTCTTTTAGCATTTATCCACCATTCACAACATTCAACCATGTACAATAAAAATATTTTGTTTATGATTTAATTATATACTATATAATAAATATATTATTCGATGACAGTTTGTGCGTGAAGCTAAACTTCATGTTACGAGGTTAATTTAGTTGGTTATGATGTTTTTATTTTAAATGTTTATTTTATTTTTTATTCTAAACCACAGGGTAACTTATGCACATCTTTTTTTTAGCTTATATCTCTGATACTGACAATTCTGTTACATTTATGACTCAAAATTATTATTATCCATGTTTTTGCTTTTAAAGTAGAGCTCAATAACATTTTATTTGTTTGCTATTTAAAGATTTCAGACTGATTGCAGACCAACGTGGCCGCCGCTCAAGCAAATATGAATTATCATATTTTTTTTTATTATTTATTATTTATTATACTGTATCTTCTGTGGTAGCTGCTGCGAGACGCTCACGGATGCATCAGGGATTTAAGTACACGAGCAGTACGCAGAACTGCCCTGCTTTGTGCGGTTTCCCGCAAATTAACGAAAATCATGTCAAAGTGTAAACTTTTGTTGTATTTTCTACCCTCTGCATTGAGCAATTGTGCTTCTGGCTTTGCCCACCATCTGTATTCTTTGTTTTTAAGCATTGTGTGTCAGGAAAAATCATCCTTTTTCTTGTGTGCCTTTTTGTCTGCCTTTGAACCTCACCACATTCATATTGGCCTCTTATTTCCCCGCTGGCATGTCTTAACATAGTTGGCTGCTTTTTGATTCTTACACTTTTTTTGTGTTTGTGTGATGGCTTTGCTGAGAGTTAGCCTTGGGTCTAAAGGCTAATTTACACTTACTGGGCGAACAGGCTTCGCTTAGTTCGCATACAAATGATGACAAAATGCAGTGAAGTTTTTGGTCTGCCAAGGTGTTCATTTGATGAGATTTCTCCAGTTTGTGTACATCTCTGAAATTATTGGCCCAAGAGAGCTCAGCTGGTTGAAGAGCTCTGACGATTAGTTAAAACTATTCATGGGTGTGGTTTGGACATGACACATTTTATTTACAATCGAGTGTGTCAGCTGAGGAGTTGTTACCTAGGTTACTGTCATTCAAATTGTTTGGAAATGAGATTGTGTGGAAGTATACTTTATTTCCACGACAAATGAGTGGAGAGAGATTTGAGTTTTTAAAAGGGGCCGTGACAAGTTTATTAAAGCAAAGAAGTGACACAGCACTATAAGTGGTGGTCCACGAGAAAAAAAAAATGCATTATTGGCTTTACTTGTGGCTGGAACAGTACGATAAACATGTGACATCACCCTAAATTAACTAATTATAAATTACGTTGTGTGTAGTATAAACGGCGGCTTTGTTTGCCTAGGGTGCTTTAGCTCGTCCAGGAGAAAAAAGTTTGGCTTCTTCCAAAGAATAAACCAGGTTTTACTGTAGTCTATCTGACAGTAGTGATCCCTAATGCATGCCACCAGTTTGTGGGTAGTTTTCCTTTGGGACAACCTTGTACAAGCAATACTCTTTGAGCACCAGTAATACATGCTTTGGGTTTCTCACCTAGCTTTTGACACAATTTATTACATTTAGCCATGAATCATATTCTATTATATGAAGTGTTTCTCAAAAGCGTTGACTCTTATAAATGTTTCTGTCTTTATGAGTTAGTTCTAACCTGCTCACTATATCATCAGCCATTTCACCTATTGTTGAAGAGAAGGGGTTCACTTGATATTTCTTTCTCCCACTGAGACTCTGAGGCTATGCGAGACCTCCCGAAACTGCAAATCTAGTTGGGCCAAAAACGATATTTAAAAAAATAAAAGAAATCAAATAATAAATGTATTTAAAGTATGCTTAAAACAAATAAAAACATGTATTTGAACAAGGCCATTGGAACAAAAGACACTTATATATAAGATTAGAATTTCTTTGAAAACAAGTCTTAATTTCTTAAATGTATATCTTACACGCTAAATATGCTGGGTTAAAAACAACCCAAATTTGGATTGTTTAAATATGTGACAGAGTGGTATTAATGGTATTGAGTCAAATTACTCAGTAAAGTCTTCTCCAGCACATCCCAAAGACTTTCAATGGGGTTAAGGTCAGGCTCTGTGGTGGCCAATTCATGTGTGAATTTCACAATTTTAACCTGGAATATGCGTGTGCCGTCAGGGACGAAAACATCAATTGATGGGATAACCTGGCCATTCAGTACATTCAGGCACTCAGCTGACTTCATTTTATTGCTGCATAACATTGCTAAGCCTAGACCTGACCAACTGAAGTAACCCCAGATCATAACACTTCCTTAAATCCAAATGGCTACTTTTTTTGGCCGGGCAGTACATTATTAAAAGGATAGTTCACCCAAAAATGAAGAAAAAAAAAAAAAGAAGGATAATAATCTCTCATTCACTCACCCTCATCCCAGATGAGTATGACTTTCTTCTGCTTCTAAAATTATTTGTTTTTCTTCAGAATATCTCAGCTCTTTTGGTCCATTCTATGCAAGTGAATAGTGGCCAGAACTTTAAAGCTCCAAAAAGGACTTAAGGGCAGCATTAATGTAATCCATTAGACTCCAGTGGTTAAATCTTCAAAAGTGATTTGATAGATAGAAACTTTCCTGAAAAAGTCCTTGCTTACTCTAAATCTCCTCTTTCACATCTGATAGAAAAACTAAGCAGGT
The DNA here is from genome assembly GCF_025860055.1 of Xyrauchen texanus. Lineage (NCBI taxonomy): Eukaryota > Metazoa > Chordata > Actinopteri > Cypriniformes > Catostomidae > Xyrauchen > Xyrauchen texanus. The sequence goes on from NC_068303.1 coordinate 32,246,995, forward strand.
GCCACAGTTTTTCTTTTTTTTTTTGTTTAAAAAGAACTTAGGCCTAAATATTGATCTGTTTCTCACTTTCACAGTTTTTTAACCACTGGAATCGTATGGATTACTCTTATGCTGCATGTATGTGCTGTTTGGAGCTTCAAGGTTTTGGTCACCATTCAGTTGCATTGTATTGACCAACAGAGCTGAGATATTCTTCCAAAAATCTTAATTTGTGTTCTGCATTAGAAAGTAAGTTGGACACATCTGGGATGGCATGAGAGTGATTACTGTGAGAGTAAATGATGAGAGTATTTTCATTTTTGGCTGAACTTCCCCTTTAAACATTACTTATAATTCTAGTGTCTATTACTAAAAAACTATTTATGTTAGAATTAATAAAATACATAAAATGAATTAATAATGATCTATGTGCAGGCCTGTTTTCCTGAGTGTAGGATGTAGGGGTATAAGGCCTTGACATCTCAGCCAGCTGAAGATACTGATATCAACCCATAATGCTAGCAATCTAACAGTCATCAGAATACTGGAAGCATGGTTAATAAATAAATGTTTCTATACAATAACAGGTCCAAGTTTGCACCAGTTTGTGATTTTTCACACAAGTGTTTTCCTCACTGGTGATTGTTTTAATGTATAAAGAAAAATTCAGACTTTGATTCGATATTCGATTTCTCACAATTTATTCATTAATAGTTACCTTATTTTTTCCTGTTTTCTACTCTAAACTCAAATATGTTTTCAGTGTTTACCATGCACACCAACACTTTTCATGTGTTGGACAAAGCTCAACATGATGCTTGCATAGAGTGGTGTGTTGAAGCACTGAAGACTGTGATGCGAATGTTGTGAAACAACCTTTTTATCAGCGAAGCAATGTTCACATCCAGTGTAGACAGGGTGATACAGGGTATGAACTAAATTAATCATGTAGGTGATATATGTTGGATTCAAAGGAGACATTTGCATTACTAAAAAAATCTGAAAAAGTAAATAAACCTATTCAGAGTCCAGCGGGCATTACAGGCTAGAAAAGCCAAAGCTCACGAAGCTAGTGTGAGATCTAATAACATCTGATGTCATATGAGTTGTCCAGTTCTGATTATGGAATGGTATTTTTGGATTGTCTGGTGTACAGTAATGATATTATTGATAGAATCACATCTCACTCCTGAAGACGATCCACAGATCCTACATCAGGTAACTCATCAGCTGGGCTGTTCTGACGTCACCGCTGGGTTGTCGCATCAGGGTGAGTGAGGGTGTGTATAATTTCAACTATCAGTGAAAAATACCCAGTGGTGGGGTTACACAAAAACTACCCAACATTGAGAAAAGAACCCAATAATTTGACCGAACAGGCCCAAACTGGCGTTTGGGTTGAAAAAATAACCCAGCATTGACCGGCTCAAATATTTGCTCATGTGCGATCGCTCAACTCCTATGTTCAAGTTCAAAAGTCACGTGTTGGAGCAGAGTGGCATGAAATGAGAAAGAAATTAGAAATCATATGTCTGTCAACATTCTTGTTTTTGTTTTTTTGCATCAGGTACAAAAAAAATCCCTTATCATATTGGCATACAACCCAATATTTCATGGCGCAAATAACAACTGCACAAAAAATTCTCGGTGCAGGCTACTAAAAAAGATGAATAGTCGTGTTCTCTCTGCCCTATTTGGACGTGGTTATTTTATATTGGGATGTGGGGTATTGTAACAGCCTAATTAGCAGAGCTTCTGATTTATTTTAGTCCTGTGCTAATCGTTCATGTCAGTATTTTTTCAGCATCTTTAACCTATCAAAAACACGTTAAAAATAACCCCTGTTATTCTTATCCTGTGCGAACTGACATGCTGGTAAAACAAAAGGGTGAATCTGCACTTTCCAGCCTGTGAACCCGTTAACACATCGTTTCTAAAGTTCACCATGTGTCTGAAGTGGATGTTGATCATCAAACCTTCATCTAACACTGACTGATGTATTTGGACTGATGCATGAGAAACTAACAAACATGATTTCTTTAAATTAGAGATTCTAATTTAAAGTCAGTTACATGTGACAGCAGGTAGCCTAATAAAATTATTTTACTTTACAGACGTATGTCCGGGAAACTAATTTGGGTTTTTGAACTGCATCTGCACACTCACCTCACTGTAGTCATCCCTTGTCACCATCAGCTCGCGAGTCACACCGAGTTTAAATGACGCCTCATCTCAGATAATCCACTCTGTTTAAAATCTTGGACCTAATACAGCCGCCAACACCAGATATTTGTTATTGTAGAAGCGCAAACATATTAATGTGGCCGCACAAGTAATGTAGCGCATTCTGGTAGGAGCGGCTGGAGTGGAGCTTAGCGTAGTCTCGTGAAACACACTCCTTGTTCCAGTGAAATTCTGATCGCTCTGTTCCATGCAACGCTCCAATCACATGTTCTGCATGAGACCAGGCTGTATGCTTCTTGGGCTTTATGCGACAGCTAAGTAACTATCATTGAGATGAATGACTACTTTCTCCAGATATAGGGCACACGTCTTTAAACTGTCCCAGAAATGCAAACAGATGTACATATGAATGTTATTCATGTTTTAATTGTATTTACATACATCATATTATTTTTTAAATGTGTAACCCAGTTACTTAAAAGTAATTTACCGAAAACCGAAAGTGAGTAAATGTTACCTGATTACATGACTTAATAGAAATGTAATGTGCTACACTGTTACATAACATTACATTATATTAAAGTAATTCATTACTTTTAAATTAGATTACACCCAACTCTGGTAGTAATCCCTTAATTAACATTAATTCAGGTAATTACACAAATTCAGCTGTGATTATTAAAATTTCACATATTGTAAATCAATACTGGTTCGCAAACAGATTGCTGATGGGTGAGTTCTCGTCTCATTTTCGACAGTTGAACAAATGCCACATCACTGATCTCGAACCTCCTCCGAGACCCCTGTGTCATTTCGCGCTTCCGCCCGCTAGCTGATGACAGTAATGCCTGGATGGGTAAATGTATGCCCATTAGGACAGTGTTGGCAGTGGAGAGGGGGGCAGGAAGCTTGTTTAGCACTGCTGTGAATGGAAATGGCACTTCAGTGTGGATAATGCCATGGAGTTCACTGAACACTGATTCGTTGTCTCTAGCTAGAAGATTCCTTTTCTCAGAGGCACAAGCTGATGGCTCACGTAAGGCACTTTTCTCTAAGCTGCCTCTCTTGTGTTTCATGAGCAGTTCTCCGACATTGGATGATACTCTTATTTAAGCCTTCACCATTATAAATGCATTTCATAGAAGCTCAGATGGAGAAATCGAATGCATCGTATGTATCAATGGTGGTCAAAAAGTTTAAATATTCCAAATGCATTATACTGATTATGCTTCTTTCTTTCATCAGAAACTGAATATGTTTTATTTATGTGGACACAGGAAAGGTGTCATTGTATCTATGCAAGAAACATTGTGAAACTGTCCTGCTAGAAGCTTTCATACACAAAGTACTGAGTAGAAATGCACAATTAATCGTATTTTAACCACGATCACTATTTCTGCCTCTCACTGTAAATTAAACATAACTCTACGAGTGAGCAATCAAACAGAAAATATAAGCCAGGTACATAAGTTCCAAATTGTTGTTCATTTTCATTATGGGCTGTGTCTATGGATGACAGATGAAGTCACAAGCTTGCCGACGTTGACAAGATGTTTCAAATGGTTGAACTGCTCCATGGTACTTTAAGGGTGTGTTCACACTTGGCATTAAGATTAAAACGAACTCTGGTGCGATTGTTCTGTTAGTGTGGTTCATTTGAACAAGTGTGAACGCTGCCACCCGAATCTTGGAGCGCACTAAACAAGCGGACCGAGACAGCCTGAATAGTGGGTCTCGGTCCACTTCCAAACGAACTCTGGTGTTGGTCGGTTGATATATGAACGCAAAATGGACCAAAGACGTCTAAACGGACCAAAAACAGGAAGTAATTTGCCTAATACGGACCTCAAGCATACCTGGTTCTTCTCATCATAGGAGCTATGTTGCCCATTACAGTTCGGTACTGGCGTCTGAACCGCTGTCAGATGCCCTTGCATCATATCTAAATTTGTGTGTACAACGGAGGAATTCCTGACAGTGTTTTGACTACTTCACACATTTTATTAGCTCTTCATTAATTATCAGCTGGTAAAAATACCACCATACATATATAAATATAACAAGTGCATTTCGCCCAGCAGCCAGCATTGTTTTGGATGATCGGCAATTTCCTTCAAAAAATATACATCATAAAAGCTGTCCAATCAGGTTGTGACTTTTTCCTGATGCCTTTTTCGGTGTTAAAAATGCCAGTATGAACGCAAAGCAAACCAGGAATAAATGTATCATTTTCTTTTTTGGTCTGGACCAAGAGGACCAAGAGAACTGAACTACAAGTGTGAACACACCCTAAAATAGCAAATTCTCATGTAAAATAAGGTTGTTTCATAGCCTGATGAAAATGCGTACGGACATGGCTGACATGAGAGTGTTAAAATAAAGGTACATCTTAAAAAAATTCTATATCGATATTTACATGTTGTATCAATAACAATGGATTGTTGGTTATTGGATCGATGCATCGATCCAGATCGATGAATCATTACACCCCATACCACACTCATCAGAAATTCTCCACTGACCAATCACTGTTTTACATTCGACAATGTGCTGAACTACAGAGCCGCAGGTGTTTACAAGTTTTGTGTCTCTCGTATGAGTGCTGCTCTCTATAGTGTTAATACATACACTCAGAACACACAAAAGTCTGATGAAACAGTGTTTTTGCGGTCTCAGATCGGTTCTGTGCTTGATACACATGAATTCCATCTTGTTCGTTTGGCACATCACTAATGTGTGCTGAACGTGTTATGTTTAAAGTGCACCAGATTTACTTCAGTTGCACATTTGCATAATTCCAAATATGTTTGGCCATCACAAGTTTCTAAACAAATCTAGAGTAACCACATGGTACCAGGGTGAGGAAGAGATGAGAGCATTTTTCCTTGTTTGAGTTATACAATATCTTCATGCTTCTTCCAATCTGAACACTACGGAAGACCTGTACCGCAATGTAAAAAAAAAAAAAAATTTGTAAAAAAAAATTAATAAATGCTATTATTTCGAGATTAAAGTCGAAATGTTTCGAGATTAAAGTCGAAATGTTTTGAGATTAAAGTCGAAATGTTTCGAGAATAAAGTCGAAGCTTTTCGAGATTAAAGTCGAAATGTTTCGAGAATAAAGTCGTAACATATATTCTGAATATTCTCTTTCCGAAGTATGCTCCAAAAGCTTTCGATTCTTTGATTATGATTGCTTGAACCGTATAAGAAACTCCGGTTAAAAGCAAATTCATCAGTAGCATTTCTTCGAAGAAAGATTTGCATCAGCTCCATAGCAACGTTTTCAGTCCCACGATCGGCACGGATTCTTCTAGGACAACCATCTCTATTCTTTACTGTCTCAATGAAATATGTTGCAATGACTTTCGGGTCATTATTGGTGAAATACACTTTCAACCACATCACATTACGTGAGAATCCATCAACACATCCATTAATGCAGAGGCCGTACGGTTTAAGCTTGTCATACGAGTCAACGTGCCACATAAAGTAAAAAGCTACTATTATGTTTAGATCCATGTCAGAAGCAGTTTGACTTCACTAAGAATATATGTTCCGACTTTATTCTCGAAACATTTCGACTTTAATCTCGAAAAGCTTCGACTTTATTCTCGAAACATTTCGACTTTAATCTCGAAAAGCTTCGACTTTAATCTCGAAACATTTCGACTTTAATCTCGAAATAATAGCATTTTTATTTTTTTTTTACAATTTTTTGTTTTTTTACACTGCGGTACAGGTCTTCCGTAGAACACAGAAACAACAACGCGCACACACTTTCTTCATTTTCCCATCAGAATAAAGGCTTGAGACCATATAGCACTGCAGCATGTGAAACTATTACTATTGTATAATGCAAAATTATAATAATTATATATATATATATATATATATATATATATATATATATATATATATATATTTAAAAAGGTGCAGTATGCAAGATTCAGAAAACCTTGTTATTAATGACACCTGTGACCATTAAGTGAACTGCAGCCAACTACTTTTTGCTCGTGCTCGCGCTCGTGCACACACTCCATGGGGACACGAGCGAGCGAACATCGACCAAAACAATGATGTAACGTACAAAGAAACTGAATGTGATCCTCCATCATCATGCTAACAGATGAGGTAGCATAATTATCAGTCAAGGTTTATGTAAGAAACAATCGATAATGATAATTTTTTACTTTAAATTGGCACTTCCATCCAGGGCTCTGAAACTGTTTGAAATGGCCTAAACCTCACGTGACATTCGCTCATTTGTTGTAAATAAGCACCACTTCCGAATTCTGGCGTGAACTCACCATCGTGCTTTCGTCACACAACAGCATTGTGATGTGTCAGATTCTGGCAGGGGCACCTGGGGCCGCCTCCTTGTGGGCCAACCACCTGCAAGGAAAAAATAGGGAACAGGTGCGATGCCCAACTGGACCTTGGTTACAGAAACTAGCTTTTGGAACATAGAATATGACCTCACTGGTGAGGAACAAGCCAAAATTAGTGTGTGTGTGGTTGAGAGATACCCTCTAGATAAAGTTGGACTCACTTCTACACACTGTTCTGGCTCTGGAACCAAACTTCTGTACAGGGATTGGACTCTCGACTTCTCCAGAGTTGCTCAGGGTGAAAGGCGTCGAGCAGGTGTGGTTATTCTCACAAGCCCCTGGCTTGGTGCTACAATCTTTGAGTTTAACCCAGCAGGTGAGAGGGTCGCCTCATTGTAGCTTCGTGTTGCAATGATGGAGATACCTGGAGGGGAGTGATTTGGAGTAACGGCCTGCCTGATCTGAACCCAAGCTGTTTTGTGTTATTTGACTTCTGTGCTTGTCATAGATTGGCCATAACAAACACCATGTTCGAACATAAGGTTGTTCATAAGTGTACTTGGTACCACAGCACCTTCCAGCCAGGGTGGATGAGATTCGCCCTGAGATGCTGAAGGCCCTGGCATACGACCATGTCCCCTGGGATGTCCTGTAGGGGATGCTGCGTCAGAATGGGGTACTAGGGCTGCTAGTGCATGCCATTCGGTCCCTGTATAACCGTTGTGAGAGCTGTCTGCATACTCTGCATTAAGTCAAGCTTGTTCACAGTGGGTGTTGGACTCTGACAGTGCTATCCCTTGACACCAATCCTGTTTGTGGTATTTATGGATAGGATCTCAAGGCACAGAGTTGTGTCCAGTTTGGAGGACTCTGGGCTGCATCCCTGCTATTTGCAGATTATGTGGTCCTGTTGGCATCAACATGCTATCACCTCCAGCACGCACTTGGGATGTTTGCATCCGAGTCTGAAGCGGTTGGGATGAGAGTCAGCACCTCCAATACCGAGGCCATCGTTCTCTGCCGGAAAAGGATGAATTTCTCTCTTCAGGTAGGGAGAGTCTTGTTCACTAGTGAGGGAAAGTTGGAGCATAAGATCGACAGGCGGATCAGTGCAGCATCTGTAGTAATATGGTCGCTATACCAGACCATGGTGGTGATGAAGGAATTGAGCCTGAATGTGAAGCTCACAATTTACCAGTTTGTATAAGTTCCAACCCTCACCTGTGGTCATGAGCTTTGGGTAGTGAGCAAAATATATGATCGTAAATACCAGCGGTTCAAATTATCTTCGTAGGTTGTCAGGGCTCACACTAAGGGATAGGGTGCGAAGCTCTGACATCCGAGAGGGGATTGGATTAGAACTGCTGCTCCTCCATGTTGAAAGGAGCCAGTTGAGGTGGTTCGCACATCTGATTAGGATGCCTCCTGGACACCTTTCTGCGGAGGTGTTTCGGGCATGTCCAATTGGGAGGCTCAGGGGAAGACCCAGAACAGGCTAGAGGTATTGTATCTCTCAGCTGGCCTGGGAACGCCTCAGGATCCACCAGGATGAGGATGTGGCTGGGGAAAAGGACATATGGGCTACTTTGTTAAGTCTGCTGCCACCGCCACCCGGTCCTGGATAAGCGGTCGAAGATGGATGGTTAACATTTTAATTATTGATAAAATTTTTACACCAATGTATCGATTTGCTTCATAAGACATTCATTGATCAACTGTGGATTACTTTTATGCTGCCTAAATATGACTTTTTGATCATCAAAGTGATGGCACCCGTATACTTGCAATATAAGGACCTGACAGAGCTCTATCGTCTTCTAAAAATCTTACTTTTTGTTCTGCTGAAGAATGACAGTCATATACATCTGGGATGGCATCAGAGTAAGTGAATAATTAGAGATTTTTCATTTTAGGCAAGTTTATAATTATTTTCAAAACATTATCCCCAATTTATTAATGTTTAAAAATGACTGAAGACGTACAGTAAAAATGGCATGAATTATGGATGGAAATGTTGTGCTTTAATGCACAGTGTAAGATATTTAGGATTTTCTTAAACTTTTTATTTGTCTTAGTAATAATTAAGCCCAGCATTCAACAAAATATAGGGGGGGAAAACCTGTTATTTGTGGTTAAAAGACAAACATTTTTTTTTTATTGTAGTCAAGCCTTGGAATGGGCATTTCGGTTATAGCTGACCACCTGTAAAATGGTCTAAAATGGTGAAGTACAGGTATAGGAGTATGGGATTTTAAAAATATCTAAACGTTTACTTTATATAAAGATTCTTTGCTAATTTCAGTCTTTCTGTAAAGTAAGATTCCAAAACTGTGTCTAGTGCTGTACAAAACATTGTGTTTCTACCCATCTTCTCTCATTTCCTGACTTCTTGTAGTGTTCAACAGACAGTTGTGGCAAATGCCTTCATCTATTTTTTTATTTGAAAACACAAGAGGGGAAAATATTTCTCCACTTCTCACCACACCGTTAAGATGTCCTTTCAATAGGCCTTTCTACCCAGTGCTCCCTAAAGATTTACAGCATTCAAAGATTAATTTGCTTAACCTGAAAGCTTTCTTTTGTGTCCGGAAAGGCTGAATAGGAGATCAGTTCAAACCAACATGAAGACCTACTGCAAATAGGTCCATCTCTTTCCTGGTTTTGCTGCCCTGTCTCTGGAGAATGAAGAGTAATTGACCATGTTTACATGCTCTTAGGAAAACTATTTTTTCAAGGGTTTTTGCAGAAAGTGGCATTCTGAAACGTCATGTATAAGAGAACGCTGATTTCCTTACACCGTTAAAGGGATTAAGAAAAAGCGGGTTAATACACCTAGGTTTCTCCCGGACAAAGCTGCTTATGTGGCCATGTAAACACATAAATGCCGTTCTTGCTGTGTTTTGAGGAGTGTGCATGTGTGTGGAACAGACTGGACACCAGAGAACAAACATCATAGGATGGAGCCCAACAACAAGTCAACAAAACATTTCTGAGAGTACAGTGGGAAAAGTACACTTTAAACTATACCCATTTATAAACACCAATGTAAAATATCAGACATTCAGGGAATCCTGAAGTTTTACGCAAAGGGAAACCACTATTGAAGCGCAATTTCACTGCAGGTCATGATAGAAATCTAAGGAAACAAACACAGCAACAACTCTGGAAAGTCTGGAAACAAAGTAAAGCAACAGAGAATAAAATAGTGAAGTCTTCCTCGGATACCATGTTTGTTACACACAAGTGTCGTGGGGAAATTATGTTGCTGTGGACAAATCTGCTCACTCACCGAGATGCATGTACTGTATACTGTAGTAAAGAGTATGCTGTTATGTAAACCGCAATGCTGCTTTCTCGCAATAAAGCCGCTTTCTGGTGTCCATGTACCGTAATTTCCGGACTATAAGCCGCAACTTTTTTCCCACGCCTTGAACCTCGCGGCTTATACAATGACGCGGCTAATATATGGATTTTTCCCGCTTTCAAATTTTATTAAAAAAAAAAAAAAAACATTCTGTGACGTGCTCAGTTTTTTGGCGGCGTGAAGCTTTCATTAGACCAATGAAATTGCCGAAGGGTTAAGGTCAAAACAACTTTTTTTGTTTACAGTTTAGATTAAATCGAGCGCGCTCAAACTTCCCATCATTCTGATTAGGCCTACGGTAGTCATTTTGTCACCCTCACCATGGCAAAGACATGGAGAAACGCATATGATGCTGCTTTGAAGTTGAAGGAAAAGGAAATAGAGCTGCTGCACGGGAGCCTGGTCTTAATGAGTCGATAAGACGTTGGAAACAGCAGCGTGAGGAATTGACAACTAAATCTGAGGCTATACTCCGACACCGAAGGAGGTGACTTCAGTGGTTTCAGTGCACAGGACGAGGAAGATAGTGACCAATGACTTGGTAGGCAACTATTTACTGCAAATGTTTTATTACAAGCCGTGTGTGGCAGCGGGGGCGTGGTCAAGCGCCCGTCCGGGAGAGAAAAGCTGTAAGGGTGCTTGCACCTGCGCTAAATTATGTCTAACACCGGTGTCTAATTTCAAGTGCCCTGCTTCACGTGTCCTTCTTGGGAAAACTGTCACACGGGCACCAGTGTGACAGTTTTCAGCAGGGCACTTGACGTTCCAGGTAAGGCTTTTAATGGCCACAGCAATGTTTACAATCAATTTTATAAAGTTTCTCAATTCTTCTATGCGCCAACACTAGACTGACGTGTGTCACTCTCTCAGCTCTGTGGCTGCTGCCTTTTTATGCCGCTCTCCCCATGCTTACTGAAATTAGACACCGGTGTTAGACATAATTTAGCTCAGGTGTAAGCACCCTTACCGCTTTTCTCCCGGACGGGCGCTTGACCACGCCCCGCTGCCACACCGTGTTTCGTTAAAGCCTGAGTAAAGTTCATTTGTTTCAATGTACCGGTAGGCACCTGCGGCTTATAGACAGGTGCGGCTTATTTATGTTCAAAATAATATTTTATTTAAAAATCAGTGGGTGCGGCTTATATTCAGGTGCGCTCAATAGTCCGGAAATTACGGTAATCATTGGCATTGATATTCTCTGGAAGAAGAGTTTTGGTTTGAGTAAGTAGCCTTTGGCTTGGATAGATGAGGACTGTGACCAGTCTGTAATCAGACTTACCACTCTAATGTAAAACAGCTTTTAGCATATGCCACTACAGTAACATAAGGCTGAAATAGAGTTTGTCCCATATGATTTATAGGCTGGTGTTGAGACAGAGGAGTAAAAGAGAAATAAAGGCATCAAGCTTGTTGTTAAAATAGAATCAATACACACAATTTCCTTTCCTGTGTTGTAATAACTCCAACATCTCAAAAGTTGACTATATGTGAAATAATAAATTTAATCATGCCCGACTAGCTATGATGAAAATCTCACATTACACCCACTGTAGCCCAACCTCATAAAATGATTAAAATACACTCTCCATCTGAGCACATGCCGTATCTTCAACTCTGTCCACAAAGTTTGGACACACATTTGGACACACTTGAATTAATTTACACCTTTTATCTAAACGCTCAATACTTTCTTGTATTTGCTTATGGTTAAACCTTTAATGCATACCTTGGATCTTTAGCGACCCATGACCTCATTCCACCCCCTGTACCTTATCCATTTTTTGTAGTTATGACCACACATCTCTACTCTTCCTCAACCTTTCTCTTCTGAATATTGTAACAATAGTAATCTACTAAGTAAATAAATAAAATAGCATAAGTGAATAGAGTCAGACCCTAGATATGTAATAGTGTCTCGTCTCACAGAGTATGTACACGTATATATATATATATATATATATATATATATATATATATATATATTTATTTGTGTATTGCAATACAAATAATTACTATATTCATACAAATGACTACTATATCACGTTGATTTTCTGTGACATTGATGAATTTCATATGTGTGAGTATTTCATATGTGTGAACACATACATATTATACATGCTATTTTTTACTCATGGTGGCTCTGATGTATCAGTAATTAACATGATTTACATTTGATGATGCTATTTGATGAAGAAGCAATGTAGAAGTAAACTATATCATGTGTAACACAGTATGATTTGGCTATTGTCATTTCTGTGTACTACTAAAATTATGTAAGTTGTTCATCTGTTTAGACTCAAAAAGTGCCTGAGAAATGTGTAGCTTATATGTAGCTTATGTGCTTTATGTTTAGCTCAATATACAGTACATTCAGAAAGTATTCAGACCCCTTTCACATTTTGTTGTTGCAGGCTTATGCTAAAATGCTTAAAAATATACACATCAATCTACAATCCATACCCCATAATGACAATGCAAAAACCAGGCTTTTGATAACTGCAAATTTATTAAAAATATTCAAACTAAAATATATAATTGATATAAGTATTCAGAATCTTTGCTATGACACTTGAAATTTAGCTCAGATGCATCCAATTTCACTGGATCATCTTTGATATGCTTCTACACTTTGTTTGGAGTACACCTGTGGCAAATTCAATTGATTGGACATGATTTGGAAAGGCACACACCTGTCTATATAAGGTCTCACAGCTGAAAATGCATATCAGAGCAAAAACCAAGCCATTAGGTCAGAAGAACTGCAGAGCTCAGACACAGGATTGTGTCGAGGCACAGATCTGGGGAAGGCTACAAACATTTTTGGGCTGCATTGAAGATTCCAATAAGCCAAGAGGCCTCCGTAATTCTTAAATGGAAGATGTTTGGAACAACCAGGATTTTTCCTAGAGCTGGCCGCCTGGTCAAACTGAGCAATCAGGGGAGAAGGGCCTTGGTAAGAGAGGTGTACAACAACCCGATGGTCACTCTAGTTGAGCTCCAGAGATCATGTGTGGAGATGGAAGAAACTTGCAGAAGGACAACCGTCACTGCAACACTCTACCGATCTGGGCTTTATGGCAGAGTGGCCAGACAGAAGCCTCTTCTCAGTGCAAGACTCAAAAAAGCACCTAAAGGACTCTCAGACTGTGAGAAACAAGATGTACTGGTCTGATGAAATGATGATTGAACTGTTTGGCCTCAATTCCAAGTGTCATATCTGGAGGAAACCAGGCACCGCTCATTACCTGCAGATTACCATCCCAACGGTGAAGCACGGTGGTGGTAGCTTCATGCTGTGGGGGTGTTTTTCAGCGGCAGGGACTAGGGGACTGGTCAGGGTTGAAGGAAAGCGGAACACAGCAAAATACATAGATATCCTTAATAAAAACCTGCTCCAGAGCACTGAGGACCTCAGACTGGGCAGCAGGTTCACCTTCCAACAGGACAATGACCCCAAGAACACAGCCAAGATAATGCAAGTGTGGCTTCGGGAAAACTCTGTGAATGTCCTTTGATTGGCCCAGCCAGAGCCCGGACTTGAACCCATTCGAACATCTCTGGAGAGACCTGAAAATGGCTGTCCACCAACGGTTCCCATCCAACCTGACAGAGCTTGAGGGAATCTGCAGAGAAGAATGGCAAAAAAATCCCCAAATCCAGGTGTGCAAACTTTTCGCATCATACCCAAAAATACTTGAGGCTGTAATCGCTCAGTTCAACTAAGTACTGAGTTAAGGGTCTGAATACTTAATGTCAATGTGATATGATTTTTTTTTTTATTTTTAATACATTTGCAAAGATATCATAAATCAGTTTTTTGCTTTGTCATTATGGGATATGGTGTATAGATTTATGTGAAATAAAAATAATAATTTCAAGCATTTTAGCATAAGGCTGCAACATAACAACATGTGAAAAAAATGAAGGGGTCTGAATACTTTCTGAATGCACTGTATGTTTGACAGCAGTTGCGTCTCATGAAATTTCAGCGTGGACGTAATGAATCCTTTGAAAACGTACTTTACTTTATATTTCATAAATGCACGTCATATATATATATATATATTACAGGGTATACACTTCCTGTCAAAGGTTTTGAAACACTTACTGATTCTTTATTATAATTTCTTTCACATTTTAGAATAATAGTAAAATCATAAAAACTATGGAATAACATAAATGGAACTGTGAAAATTAGATTTTGACTAAACAAAATCCTGTATACTGTATTTTAGCATCTTCAAAGTAGTCACCCTTTGCCTAGAATTTGCAAACATTGGGGGATGCTTTTTAAACAGTATTTAAGGAGTTCCCATCTGTGTTGGGCACTTAATGACTGCTTTTCTTATTTTTCTTTGTTATTTGGTCCAAGTCATCAATTTTAAAAACTTTTTTTTTTTTTATTAAATTTTTGTTTCATAATGAAATAAATTAATATGATGGCACAATTATGTTTTTGTTAACAAAACTAATTTTAAACATTTAAGCATACGCCTTCAAATCAAAAGATTTTTAAGATAATGAGAAACACTTCAGTCAAAAACTTTTTTGAAGTAGTAGTATATACATATATATAATAGTTATATATAATAAAGTTTTTTTCCTGTGGAACTCAAAGGTCATTGTCCTATTCAAATCATGGTTAGATTTAGGGTTTGGGTGACTTTATGGTTAGGTTTGTTGTTTTACTTGAATTTTTTTGACATTCAAGATAATTTTTATGTTTAATATTAGCCAGTTAGGTGACATGAAGTGAAGCTGCTTCAGTCAGTGTTTACATACAGCACTATATGATCACTTATATTACAACTACTAAAGCTAGGAAATAGCTTTAAACGGCTTTAAACGTACAACTTCAGCATTACGGTGCATCACAGCTGAAATAGGTAAAATTACCCATGCTTGGACTGCTAGTTGTCCAATGAGAAACTGATCTTCAGAAAGCTGACAGCATCTCTGCTTGGATGTGGCAGCAGGTGATCACACACACACTCTCTCTCTCTCTCTCTCTCTCTCTCTCTGTTTCTCTCTCTCTCTCTCTCTCTCTCTCTTTCACACACATCCATCCATCCTTGTTTATCCAATAACTTGTTAGAAACAGCACAATCTGTGATACTATTTCTGAAGTGAACTTTTTGAATTGCTAACAGAGGGTGGATGCATCATTTGGTTTAATCCAGCAACAGCAGATTCTGATCTGCCGCGTAATAAAGTAGTTCCATGCACAAATGGGTTTTTATGACTGTACTCAATTTGTCCTAATTTTTTTTATTTATATGTTCATTGAACTGTTGTATATAAGCAACATCTCACTCGCAATCGTGCAATATGGCCCTAAATCAGCACTGCTGTGATTACCTACAGCACTCTGCCTGTGGCCTCGTGTTGATGTAGGGCTAATGTAGGGCCATATCACACTCTTGCTCGTGTGATATTGCTTAAAGATAGATATTTTATCCCTTTTTCTACCGAATTTGGAATGCCCAATTCCCACTACATAGTAGGTCCTCGTGGTGGAGCGTTTACTCACCTCAATACGTGTAGCGGAGGACAAGTTTCAGTTGCCTTCGCTTCTGAGACAGTCAATCCGCACATTTTATTACGTGGCTCATTGTGCATGACACAGCGGAGACTCCCAGCATGTGGAGGCTCATGCTACTCTCTACAATCCACGCACAACTTACCACATGCCCCATTGAGAGCGAGAACCACTAATTGTGACCACGAGGAGGCTACCCCATGTGACTCTACCCTCCCTTCGAACTGCCAATTTGGTTGCATAGGAGATCTGGCTGGATTCACTCAGCATACCCTGGATTCGAACTCACGTCTCCAGGGGTGGTAGTGTTATTTTATATTTTTGATAAAATGTTTACTATTATATTGTATAAAAATATGTATATATATAAAAAGTGATTTTATAGAATGACTAAGTGTTTCCAAACTTTTCAATAGTAGTTTCACAAAGACCTCTATCTACCTTTCAATCAGGGATTGTTTATGTAATATATACAGACTAATTGAAAGGAGATGAGTTCTCTACACTGCAAATTACTTTGGTCAATGTCTTGCATTGCAATGACCCTTAGTGGGAGATATTCAAGCCATCCAATCATGTGCTTAATGAAAGCATCCTCTCCAGCTTCATCCAGTAAGGTGCTTTATCATTCAGAACTTTCATTCAAGGTTTAAAAGCATATTTGCTCCAGTAAATCACTCTGGCAATCAGTCATTGATTGTGATGGATTACCACTCTTAATTTCTGTAAATCTCACACTGCCAGAAGTAGAGTAGATGCTCTTTGGAATGAACTAGATGGAGAATTCTGCCGAAAGCAATGCAATATGTATATATATATAGATAGATAGATAGATAGATAGATAACCTCAGAGAGTGCATGTACAACCAGGACACACAGAAATTAAAAATATGGCAATGTCTTTGCCCTATGGTTACTGAGATTTATAATGTCATTTTTTTCTCAGAACCCCATGGTCTCCTGTTCTCTCTCATTTTCTTTAGATTTTTTTGGTGCCCTGAAGGCCAACGTGCCAGGAGACTCCTGACTGCACCTCAACCAATATTGAACCAGTGATTCATAAATAAGTTGCTAAAAGAGGTTTTCTAAGACTAGAAACAAGAATGAAGAGCTGTGACTATGAACAGAAAAGAGGCTTTTGTCTCAGAATTGTAAGATTTGAATGGAAGGAAGGTGAAAAATAGCTTTGAGCCGTGCTGTACGGGGAGTGCTTTGTCTTCAGCACAGAGATAACACATGTCTGGATGGTGGAGAGAAATGATGCTTCATACTACCAACAATCCATTCTCAGTAATAAACCTTAGTCAGAAACAGGTGTATATGGGTTGAATGTCATATCCAATATTTCTCAAAAACTGTGAATAGAGTAGGAAATTTAAATGATTATGCTATCCTGTTATGTATAAAAAAGTTGTTTTCCTCCTACAAAAACTATTGAGAACCGTATCTGATGAAAATGTTCTGGTAGAGGAAATGAATAGAGTTAGAGATTCAGAATATCAGACCAGGAGTGTTGGGAGTAACAAACTAAAATTAGCCATGGTACTAACTTATACAACTTTTTCGGTAGCTTCACAGTAGTTCTTAAGTTTTTAAAATAGTGTAACTTTTCCATTAACAATTACTTTGTCAAACAAGAAGTACCATAGATTGAGAAAAATCAAATGTACTCTCCTAAACTGTCCTGTTTAATGTGTAGTATTGGAAAGCAGTTTATTTGGACACCTTCAGACTGTCCTGACTCTGGTTACTATGACTTTTCTAACTGATTGGAATTGTGATTTTTCAGAGATTATGATCACATCTACCGTACACTTACATTGACTGAATATCCAAACGAGCCACACTTTATCCATCTATCTCTAACTAAGTTTTCATCCACTTTTTACACAGTTTATTTTATGTTTTGTTATTGACAAAGTGAAAATGTGTAAAAAAAAAAAAAACAATTGTGAAAATGGTTGTCTCCTGCTCGTTTCCATTCAAATGGCCTTTTACCGATAAAATTGCTTGCGTCATGACATAATTAAAAAAAAAATTGTTGCATATGTTTTGGTAGAAATGGAAAGAAATCTGCCCTTGAGCCATTTCCATACTGAATTCTTTTTTATATCGCAAATTGAGTACCTTTCACATCCCAGATGTCACCACATTTGTGTAAAATAGAGAGAATTTTTTTGGTTTTCTGTTATATCTCATTGGCCAACATGCACTTCAGACACTCTGAGAACTTTATAGTTGTTTAAGTTCTTACACACTTAAGGCTTACACACTGGACAGTTACGCTTTACAGTTTTTTTGCCACCAGCATTTCAATTGCACGGGATTAATATAAACTGGGGTTATTTTTCTGGGCGTTTTTGGTAAAAGACAGCATAATCTTGATTGGTGTCACGATCCCCTGTTGTTTCTCACTTGTCACCTGTCCTGATGATTAAATTACAAACAGGTGAGAACAATGACACTGGCAGTGATGAGGGCAGGGGATTATGGGAAGTGTAGTTCGTGACAGGTGACAGGGGAGAAACACTGAGCAGACAACGGGGAATCGTGACAATCGGCGTGCGAACGCAGAGTTCATAAAAAGTCTGGAAAAATGGCTATACCGGTAAAGATTTTAAGGGACTAAACCTTTTTCCACCAAAAAATTGGATGGAAACGTGTTTACTATCAGTTATAATTTCTTCTAACTGACATCCCATAACACTCTAGCAACAAGGTGGAACCCTATGGCAATACTCATACACTTCCAGTGTGTTTGGCTATCTATCTAATGGTCTGTCCGACTATCTAGCTATCTAGCTGTTTGTAGTACTGTAATGTCTATATAACCATTAATTTTTGAACTTCAAACTTCGAAATAGTTTCAGACAAGGCAAGCCAAAATCAAAGTCTGACTTTACAAACTTTACCTATCTAGTAAAATGCTGCTGTTTTACACTTTGTTATTCTGATTCAGTTGTTTAAATTAGGGTGAATTCTAGTTTTTTAGTTTTAGTATTTAGTGTAATTTTATCTATTTATGCTTAATGTTGTCACTTTGATTGAGATTGACATAAATAAGTTTCTGATTCACTTAGAAATGATTCCATCAGATGGTTACATATTTAAAAAGATAGTGCCCCACGCACCTTGCTCGCTTCAATGTGGATAGCTATGCATTATGTACCTTGTTTAGCTAACTACTTTTTCAAAATGGTAGCTTGGCTGTAGTTTACCTGCTTTGAATTATGAGTAGCAGGAACTACATTTTCAAAGTTGTTTCCCAATAGAGGAGGGTTTTGTTATTGTCATCAGATAAAAGTGTGCGTGTGCTGTGCAAGTAGGTAGATTGCATGCAAGGACTATCTATAAATATACTGTGTAAATATGTAAGTATGTGTATGTGTTCATTATCTCTTTGTGCTCACACTCACATTCTGAGTGCCTATTTGGTAGCGTGAGCCTCTTGGCTCTTAGCAGTTGCCCATTGAATTCTTCATTTCTGAGCTCAGAGCACAGGCAGAAGAAAGTATGGAAATCATTAAGAGTTAATGCGGCTCTCTGAATGTTATAAGGCTCTAGGCAACTCATTTTAACTGCTGCCCCTGCAATGAAAAGATCCTGAATTCAAGTGACAGTTGCATTATATGACAGCCTTCATCTCTACGAATTAGATATTAGTATTCATAGCGTATCTCTCTGAGCATATAGGTTAGAGAAGAAAGAAAGACTATTTTGAACTTTTGAATGTGAATGATTTAATAAAGGAAAAATACAATAATTTGAAAGATTAATGTGACAGTAAAGTGCTCTATTTGGTTCAGAATTTGTATTAAATAATGAGTGCTTATTAGTATTAAAGAATGTGAATATGAACATTTTGCTCTTAATCGCTTGTTGATTCCTATGTTCAAGGGTCATATTTCAAATTAACATTTTATTGCTCAAATGGTTGCTCTCGCATAGTTCATGAGACATAGTGGAGTTGTTAGAATGTTTCATTTAAGTATCAAGTTGTCTCAAATGCTTTTCAGATGCTACTTTAAAATGCATTAGGAGAAATAAAAATAGACACACGAGACATTTGTTGACATAAACATACAAACCTGAGCACACTGAGATATTGTTGAGATTTTTCTGACACTCTGGGGAGACCCCTGTTATTATTGCGGTCTGTTTTTCAGGAGAAACATCCAAGCAGGAGACTTAAAGGAAAGTTCTGGGTTCAATACAAGTTAAGCTCAATCAACAGCATTGTGGCATAATACTGATTACCACAAAAATATAATTTTGACATTTAAAAAGAAAAAGCAAAAATCTGGATTCCATTGAGACACTTACAATGGAAGTGAATGGGGCCAATCAGTGTATGTTAAAATACTCACTGTTACAAAAGTATTGACACAAGACGTAAACAATATGTGTTAACATGATTTTAGTGTGATAAAATCACATTTATTTTTTATTTTATCCCCTATTCTCCCAATTTGGTATGCGCAATTCCCACTACTTAGGAGGTCCTGGTGATGGCACGGTTATTCACCTCAATCCAGGAAGCACAAGTCTCAGTTGCCTCCGCTTCTGAGATCGTCAATCCATGCATCTTATCATGTGGCTTCCTGTGTATGACACCGCAGCGACTCATGTGGGGGTTCATGCTACCCTCCGCGATCCACGCACAATTTACCATGCGCAATCTACCATGAAGCTGTCAACTGTGGACATGTTAGGCATCTATTTATCAAACTAGAGACTCAAGCATTGTAGTGGCAATTTCAAGCACTGTATTGCCTTCAGTCCTCAAAACAATGATTGACTGGTGAGTTTCTAGAGAAAGCGGTTTCTTTTTTGCCATTTTTTACCTAATATTGATCATAAGACATGCCGGTATATTGGATACTGTGGCAACTCAAAAACCAACACAAAGACAATGTTAAGCTTCATTTAAAGAACCAAATAGCTTTTGGCTGTGTTTTGATGTGATTTTCTAGTACCAAATTAGCAATTTAGCATGATTTCTCAAGGACAAGGTGGAAATGGGACCTGTCTAGAATCGATCAAACATGATAGTGATGGTGCTGTTTCTTTTAAATCAGTAATATATAATATAATAATATATTTTGTGATTAGTTAAATGCCACTTTTGCTGCCAGTGTGTGTGTGTATATGTGTATATATATATCCTCATTGCGAGGACATGACCATGGCTACATGTGGTCACGGATCGCCTTCGTAAGAGGGCAAGCCACCCCAGTGCTGCTGGACACGCTGCTTCCGCATTGTATGCCAGTACGCTCCTGCAAGTACACAAAGCCAAAGAACTGCACGAGGGTAGTCCTGACCGGAACTAATGCAGCAGCTGTGCTCGGCGACCAACTACGCCCTCAGAGCGACGAAGGTCACGGCGCGGGCTCTTGGACAGGAGCTTGGCTCGTGTCCACACTGGTGGTCCAGGAACGGTACCTTTGGCTCAACCTGGTCGAGTCGCAAGAGGCCGACAAGGTTTGTTTCCTTGATGCTCCCATCTCACAGGTTGGGCTGGTTGGTGACACCATCAGAGACTTCGATGGTAAGGAAGCAGACGGAGGCTATACAACACATCCTAAACCAGATCCACTACAGCCCGTATGCGCACAAGGACCAGTTGACCCGTGTGCGTACAAGGACCAGTTGACCCGTGTGCGCACAAGGACCTGGTGCCCAGCCGCTTGGGGCTTCGGGTCAACTGGGAAAAGAGCAAGCTCGCCCCGGTTTAGAGCATCTCTTTTCTCGGTATGGAGTTAGACTCAGTATCGACGACAGCACGCCTCACCAACGAGCACGCGCTGTCAGTGCTGGAATGTCTGTATGTGTTCAGACAGAATACGCTGGTCCCACTGAAATCCTTTCAGAGGCTCCTGGGGAATATGGCATCCTCAGCGACGGTCACGCCGCTTGGGTTGATTTCATATGTGATCACTTCAGCACTGTCTACAGACCCGAGTCGAGAGACGAACATGGCGCCATGGCACATACCGCGTTCTCATCACGCAGGCTTGTCGCCGCATATTCATCCCCTGGTCAAACCTAGCATTCCTACAGGCAGGAGTTCCCCTAGGCCAGAAAAAGTTACTTTTTATCAAATCTAGACAGGCCCCATTTCCAGCAGCCATCACCTTATTCTTGAGTAATTATGCTAAATTGCGAATTTGGTACCAGAAAATCACTTGCCATCAAACACAGCTGAAAGCTATTTGGTTCATTAATTTAACCTTAACATTGTTTTATGTTGGTTTTTTGAGTTGCCACAGTATGCAATAGGCTGACATATCTTAAGGTCAATATTAGGTCAAAAATGGCAAAAAAAAAGAAACAGCTTTCTCTTAAAACTCATCAGTCAATCATTGTTTTGAGGAATGAAGGCTATACAATGCTTGAAATTACAAAAAAAACTGAAGATTTAATACAAAGTTGTACACTACAGTCTTCAAAGACAAAGGACAACTGGATCTAACAAGGACAGAAAGAGATGCAGAAGGCCAGATGTACAACTAAACAAGAGGAGAAGTACATCAGAGTCTCTAGTTTGAGAAATAGACGCCTCACATGTCCTCAGCTGACAGCTTCATTGAATTTTACCCGCTCAACACCAGTTTCATGTACAACAGTAAAGAGAAGACTCAGGGGTGCAGGCCTTATGGGAAGAATTGCAAAGAAAAGGCCACTTTTCACAAAATCTAAAAGATATGGTTTGAGTGGGCAAAGAAACACAGACATTAGACAGCAGATAATTGGAAAAGAGTGTTATGTATCTTAACCCCATTGAGCTTTTATGGGATCAGATAGATTGTAAGGTGTGTGAGAAGTGCCTGACAAGACAGCCACACCTATGGCAAGTGCTACAGGAAGCATGGGGTGAAATGTCACCTGAGTATCTGGACAAACTGATAGTTAGATTGCCAAGGATCTGCAAAGCTGTCATTGCTGAACATGGAGGATTTTTTTTGATGAGAACTCTTTGAAGTATAAGAAGTTCAGAATTTTTCTTTCAAATGTAATAGTAATTTTTCACATTATTAATGTCCTGACTATATCTGTGTGTGTGTGTTTGCTAAAGCATTTTGTGCTTTGAATATGTAGGAGAAGCAGATTAGTGATTAAAAAGGACTCAGTCACAAGTGAAGAGAGAGAGAGAGAGAGAGAGAGAGAGAGAGAGAGAGAGAGAGAGAGAGAGAGAGAGAGAGAGAGAGAGAGAGAGAGACTGTCTGTGTCTGTTTCTGGGATCTTTGTGGTATTTTTACTCTGGTGCTGAGTTTCTTTTCATCTGAGCTAAGTAAAGGCTGTCAGATGCTTAACTGCCCCATGCAGATTTTGATCAGCACAGGAACAACAACAACACATGATGTTCCCTATCTGTCATTCCCCTCTGGCTCACGTCTGTTTGTCTATTGAATTGTGATTGGCCTTTTGTTGTTATGTTATGATTCTTGTGTGCAGGCAACAGAAAACAAGATGTATACGGACTGTCATGGCAAAGTGGCTCTGATGCAAAAACAACATTCTAAATTTGGCAGTTGGATTTAGGTCACGTCCACACTACGTTTTGTATGAAATGCATACATTCTGCTACGTTTACACCCCATCCACACCATAACAGAATTTTCCTCTTCAGCGTTTCGAAAATGCTTTCAATTACTGTATACTTTGGAAAACTATGACATTAGGAAACTGATAATGGAGTTTTCAAATGAACATGTATTAATGTGGATGTGGGCTTATGGTGCATTCTTGTCATGTCGGAATTACAGATCTTGCGAGGTATCGACTTCATTCACGTCTTCGAAAAACTTGTATTTGCAAGTTGTAAACTTGGAATTCTTTGAAAGCTTCGACATGACAAAGTGTATGTAAGTAGCTACATTTACAGTAGGGCTGGCGTGATGTGAGTTTTTGACTGTGCGATTACAGTCTGAGAAAAAATTACTTTAGGATTAATTGCTATTTTTGTTATTAAACAACAGCACTGATGCAAAAAATGCATATCATATCAAAACTGAATGTCTTAATGGATGTATTTTTGGGGGATATGTGGATGCTAAGGGCAGCCCTACAATAAGAATACTAGTAAATACACAAAAAAATAAACAGGAGGTATATAATAGAGACACTCCAATCTAAGACAAGACCCCTCACTGCTTATGTACGTCCCAAGCTCAGTGATGTGCTAATGTAACCAGAGTTCTTCAAAGGTGTGTAAATGTAAGAATATTGTGGGTGCACAACATGTAGTTCAAGGCATTCAACAGATTTTTCTTCTGCAACAGTTTATTAAAGCAATCCGTTGTCTGACAGACAAAACAACATAAAGAATCACAACAGACTCTATAAAAATACTCTCCACAACACCTTACGAATGAACTGGACTATGCATAATAGTTGTTGCAATTTAAAGTCCGATAATGACTTAAAATGTAAACGTTTTTATTAGATTTTTTTTATTTTCTCCCTAGTTGGAATTCCCAATACACTAAATCCTCTTGGTGGCTTAGTGACTCCCCTCAATCCAGGTGGTGGAGAACGAATCTCAGTTGCCTCCGCTTCTGAGACCTTATCACATGTTGAGTGCATTACCGCGGAGACATAGCACATGTGGAGCTTCACACCATCCACCTCGGCATCCACGCACAACTCACCACACACCCCACCGAGAGCAGACCACATTATAGTGACCGTGAGGAGGTTACCCCATGTGACTCTACCCTCCCTAGCAACCGGGCCAATTTGGTTGCTTAGGACAGTGGTTCTGGAGTACCCCCAACTCTACATGTTTTGGATGTCTCCCTTATCTAACACATCTGATTCAACTCATCAGCTCATTAATACAGGCTCCATGAGCAGAATTGGGGGTGTCAAATAAGGGAGACATTCAAAATGGGCAGTACTCCAGGACCAGGGTTGGGAACCACTGGCTTAGGAGACCTGGCTGGAGTCACTCAGCATGCCCTGGAATTGAACTCGCGATGTCCAGGGATGGTAGTATGCATCTTTACTCACTGAGCTACCCAGGCCCCCAAAATGTACATTTATTGTTGAATGTGCTAAATTTGGACAGTGACAATGCTATAAATAATGAGGACGAAAATATGCAACTTTACAAAGTTTACTCATTGATAGTAAATACTCGCAATGCACCGTGCACTTTCAGCACGCTCAAACATTACAAAAGTAGCATCTTTTAATTAATCACTTTAAAATCACCACAGCTAAAAATATTAAACTTACTAGTATGTTGTTGGACGACTAGTGGAGCATCCTGTCCCATTTGTAAGATGTGTCTCTCCGTATGACTTCTATCTGAATAATTTACATCTGTCATCTTCAGTCAGTCATTTAAATGCTCCCTAACAGCTGATTTAATTCACTTTAAGGTGTATATGAGTCTGGTAGTTCAAATTCCTCTGATATATTTTGGATTTTGTGTGTAGTAGCCCCAGTTTCACGTGAATTGAAAGTTCACGTTTAATCCGTAACACCTGCCAAGCACCACACGGACACCATCCGTAACCATAGTAACAGTTCCAGTACCCACACTGGCACAAGTGTTTTCACAATTAGGCTTACAGAATCATGTGAATAACTCATTTATATTATATAATGTATACATTATGTATATTATTTTTGCCACATCTAAATAAAGCATTTTACGATTTTAACCGTGGATTCAAAATTCTTACGGTTAAATTAATCGTGACATTTTTTTCCGCATTTAATAGTAAAACCGTATAATCATGGCATCCCTGATTTTCGTTCAATTGCCAGATGGGTTTATACAAAGTGACTTACTGTACAGTGCATTCAAGGATCAGTATGTGTATTTGCTGTGAATCAAAAAAATAATCTTGGTGTTGGTAGCACTATGCTCTATCAGTTGAGCTACAGGAACTAAGCTAATCTGTAAACCAGTGTCGGGGAAGCTACTTTGACACAGTAGCTTCCTAAGCTACAAGCTACTCATTACTTTAACCCTTGTGCTATGTCGTTTTGTGCTAGCACACTTTGTCAGAAATCTCTTATTGCATATATTATCACAACATACTGCATTATATATTTTATTAACTTCTTTTTTTTGTAAATATGCCAGGTTTTGTACTCCTTTTTTGAACACATTTTTTAAATATAGCTTTTATTGATAGAAGTATTAATTGAACTGAGCTCATACCAGGCTAGTGGGGGGTACTCAATATAATAATTATCATACAAAACAAATATAATAAATGAATAACCACTTGCTTGATCTGAACAAAATAGATGCCCTAATAAAGCTTAGAATGGATTTTCAATTCATATAGCTAAATCTACCATTCATTAAAAAATTCTTTTTAATTTGCTGACAAATAAGAATAGTTTCATTCTCCTAATTTGCAAATTAGTTATCACATCATTTATATTCAGAGTTAGTAAAACCATAAAAAATAATGTTATACATCCATGTGCTATGTTTCATATATGGTTGGAAAGAATCCAATGAGCAATTTGTTTCATTCAGAGGCTTACCTTACTTATCATTGCTGAGATGCAATTCTCACCACAATTGTACAGAGCGGTTATCTGAGTTACCGTAGACTTGGTCGGTTCTAACCAGTCTGGCCATTCTCTGTTGACCTCTCTCATTAACAAGGTGTTTCCATCTTCAGAACTGTCCTGACTGGATTTTTTATTTATTTTTTTGGCACCATTTGGAGTAAATTGTAGAGACTGTTTGAAAATCCCAGGAGATCAGCGGTCATCCAAATCACTGTGATATCATTTTTCTCCATTCTGATGGTTGATGTGAACATTAACTGAAGCTCCTGACCCAAATCTGCATTATTTTATGCACTGCACTGCTGCCACATTATTGGCTTATTAGATAATCACATGCGTGATTGTTGGTGGTCCGACATTTGAAGCTCCAAAAAGAACAGACAGTCAGCATAAACCTCATCCATCGACTACACTGGTTAAATTAATGTCTTCTAAATCGAAACGATCGCTTTTGGTAATTAGATCCCTAATGAATCCCCAACTAAAATTAACCATGGTTACCTCAGTCGTGTTTACTATTACTTTAGTACATTTTGTAATGGTTACACAAACAGTGTGAAATTTTTAAACTGAACATACATTTCCCCTTAAATACACTAATAAATTAGAAAACATCATATTTTATTTAACTGAATGGAATTATAGTGATAAACAACTGCAATACACTAAATATTTTGCTTAAAAAAAGGCAGACTATGCAGACCTCAGTTGAATCTGTGAATCATTTATGCAAACTGTCAGAAAGGACCGATTTACTAAAATTAATCTGGTGTTCACAACGCTAAATATTGGGGAATCATTTATTTGAATTGGTCCATTTGCATGAACTGTCTAAAATAACCGATTCACTTATATGATTTGGTTTGCCCAGAGCTTCATGAGAGGGATAGAAACGTTTAGGACACTGCAGGACTACTCGATGGAAATTGTAGCTTCTTACTGGAAAACTATTGCTACCCTATTGTGAAAATAGCTGAGCTACTGTCAAGCTAACCAAAAATGTAAAGTTAGTAGCATTGCTACTTTTAGTTAAGTACTTTTAAACACTGCTGCAAACTGCCTGAACGGTAATAATTTCAAAGTGTAGAAGGGATTGTAATGAAACATTTGTAAATATAACCAAGCCAATCTCATGTTAAGTCGTAAGAATAGTACAAGACAAAATCGTAAAAAAAATCCTACAACTTTTAGACCAACCAATCACATACGCTTCCCTCACCTCATTGTAAACCCAGATATTTTCCTTTCTTCCTTTCGTAACATGATTTTAATTGGAAATATCAGTTTAGAAGGAGACAAGGGGAGTTTATGTGAATGGTTGGTCTAAAAGTCAATACAATATCCTACGATTTCGCCATCTTGTATGAATTAGAACGAACTGTCATGAGACTATGTTGCATATAACATGCTTCATGTCTACAAAACCAGATCATGATAGAGATCACAGTGATGCTTATGCAGTAACATTGAATCATTTGGTACTATGGCCATCTGTGCTCTTAACTGACCTCTTATCTTCTTCATCAGATCCCTGTGATGACAGGAGCTTTCATGGACTCATCACCTCATGATGACTACAGCACAGATCACTCTCTCTTCAACTCCTCGGCTAGTGTTCACGCCGCTGCACTGGCAGCTCACAACCAACAGGAGGAGCAGCAGCCCATGTCCTGGGATGCCATCTGGCTTTGGATCGCCATCACCGCCACCATCGGAAATATCATAGTGGTGGGCGTGGTCTATGCCTTCACGTTCTGACCTGTGAAATGAACTTGAGCTTGGGAGATATTCTGCTTTGAGTCCCCCAAGTGAAGGGCCCCTGGGGCCCACATAAGATAAACCGTGTGTGCTGTCTTTCCAGGAAACAGATGAATAAAGTGTTAGTTGATTGTTTATTTTTTATGCAGAATGGTATCTAGAAGCTCCAGAAATTATTTTTGTTTCATTGCGATTTTCACGTTAAAAAAAAATTAAATGATAAATGTGAACCACTGATTTCATTTTTGCTGAGTGACAAATACTGCCAGACTTTTGCCAAATATTTTGTAAGTGGTTTTGCTTTTAGTATGTAATGACATATGCTGTTATTAAGCTTTAAATGTTTAGAGGGCTAACACTACTCTCTTAAAGTCATCCAACTACATTTTTAGAGCCATAATCAAGAAGTTGAAATGAATTCCATATTCCAATTTGAGAAATTGTTAAATTATTTTGGGAAAATGCTAAAGCAGGTAACCCACCTTTGGTCAACAGAGATTTCTATTTTTAAGTGAACCTTCTTCCTAAGGTCATATTATAATAGCACTTAGAATCTAACTATTTAAAAAAAAAAAAAAAAACTTTACATGGGATTTTTCTAGACATTGTAGCCAAAATTATTTAATTTGGTATAGTTTTATTTTTTCATTTAATTTAATTTTGATTTATTTTATTTTGATCCCAGGAAACTTCTGTTTGGAGACAGTCTCTTATCTTAACCCTCTACATCATAAAAACAGAAATTGCAGCTTATAAAATTTTCATTTTAACATATACACCCGAACATGATTTTAATTAGAAATCTGCAAACCAATAAATTATTTCATACTGATAAATTGTTACATCCCCATAGTTGTGGATGCATCTGTAGCTTGTTTTTGGTAGAGGTTAAAGCTTTGCTTTTAATGAGCTCAGCATAAAAGATGGAGGTTGCTAAGGCAACTGTTTCATTCTCTCTGGAAGAAAGAGGCTGTTGCTTCATATCCCACCATCACACACCTGCTTCATCTGTCTACTGCCTGCTGGCACAAAGCAACTGTCCAAACAAACACACATAGGAATAAACGTATCTCATACACAACTACAAACAGACTAATCGGCACCAGGAGATTGAATGTTTTGTCTGCTAAAATCCGTCTACGCTTTCCAAATTTCGGAACTTCCCCCAGCCGCCGAAGCTGGAACTACAGTTGCGTGCATGCTCACCTTTGCAATTGCATTATTTTATTTAATTCTTTGAATGAAGGTGTCCATTTGAGTAGTAATTACTTAAATGTACTCCAAACCTTTACCCTAAACCTACCCCTAAAGGCACGGTTACACATACCTTTGCACTGTGAAATTTCACAGTCGAAGACGGCATGGGCGGAGGTTGAGAAACTGTGACTCAAGCAAAAGTATAAAAAAAGTATAAAAGTTAAAAAGAAACCCACAGCTGAAATGATATCCTTGTATATTGTGACTCTTCTGTAGCTGTGCATGAAGCACCACCCCCACAGTGGTAACTACAAACCAAGCAACTTCTCATTGGTCAATGCGGTGAAATTCGGCTGTCAAAGTTCACCAATCTTGAACTCCATGCGAAATTCTTCACAACTTGAAGTCTGTTGCGTGGAATTCACAATCGTGCAGATTCCCATTGAGATGACTGTATTTCGGCCATGAATGGTAATGTCCTTTATTACGTTTTTTTTATGAATGCCTTAAACTACATATGGAAAGTATATGACTGGACCTACAATCCCAAGGCCAACTTTCTGGGGAATCTGGTTGACTAATGAAATATTGCCGATTAAGTTTATAACCTCCGAAATTTGAACCTCAATTTGGAAAAGATTCTAATCAATTCTAGAATTCTAATTCTAGTAACTTATGGGAAACTGTTTCCCCAACAGTCAATTGTTTTTACCAGACTGAATCTTCAAATCTACATACAGGTCTTTACTAAAAAAGTGGGTTTAAAACAATAGTTAATACGAGTCAATGTTTTAAAACTGTTTTAAAACCAGTCTGGTCAACTTCAGCATATTCAATTAAAAGCTGGAAGGACAAAGCACGATGATACGATGATGAGTCATTATATTCATGACAGGACACCATTGAGGCTGTGACAGTCACTGTATGTATTCGTTCAATGGAGCCTCATTCCACCTTCAACCTTATTTATTAGGTTGACCTATCTGAACAGTTTTTAGCTATGGCTTAATTGGATGAGATGGACTGGGACCAAACCACATTATTCATTAATCTTCTTATCTGCAATGGATTGCACTAGGATGTGGAGTTGAATACTGTATTATGCTAAACAGGCACATGGCTTTGACTTTATAAATGATTTTGATTAATGGACTTACAGTTCACACATGTGAGAGTATAAAAATGCTTCACAGATGTAACAATGAAGATTAATGAAGAGCTGATTGTTAATTATGGCATATCATCTAATTTAAATGTACAAGCAATTCAGATGTCATTCAAAATGAATTCTAGTAATGGAGTAAATAACAATTTACTGGTACCATTGCAGTTTCTATATAGGAGCTGATGTTATTTAGACCAGTTCAAATCACATTCACCAAAACCTCCATTTAGAAGTATACTGCAAAGCAAATAAATAACTTCCCAAGTATACTACTCAATGTAAGCAAACAATGTAGATATGAATATTCTCAGTTCAAGTCCTGTCTGTTGATGTTGAGAGGTCTTACATAGAGGCCTGAAATCTAGTGTAGCAAATGAACACCAGTGTGTTCACCTGAAATCTGTTTCACCTGCACTGCAACATGTTTCTTTTTGTATTGAAAAATTACTGTTGAATTAAACTCCTCATTGAACACCAGATGTGTGACTGTCGTATACTTATGATAACAAATGTGCACATCTGTTCAGAGGATGACATTGAACAGTGCAAAACGGTCGCTTTTACCAAAGATTCACACTTACACGTTCACCTCAATCTTGTCTTACTGTCTGCCATTTCTAAACAAATGAAAATGTAATTTTTCTAGAAGTACAATGTAGAAAAACGTTAAAATAACTTTTCATTATTTATTTTAAAAACACCCTCCTTGCCCAAAAATTAATTTCTCAGAGCTTACTGGTTTATATTTTCCATTGTGTAAACGTATCAAGTCAAGTCAAGTCAACTGTTATTTTATCGTATTTGGCGGGCTGTCCATAATGGAGGGGCTTGAGCTCTGAGGTCCCCCTCAGACTGTTTGACTAAAGCAAGAAATAGAAAGACAATTTTGAATAATTGGTATAAGCATTCTAACATTCAAATGTGGAGATGGGGAGATTGAGGGTTGCCGGCAGAATCATTACTGGTATGAGAGTATCAGCTGCTTATACAGTTTGTCCTTGGAATATGATTGACAGGTCTAGAACAAGCTCCTTTCGAAAGTTTGGAACTTTATTTAATGGTTCATTTTGAAATCTTCAATGCTGTTATACATAGTGATGAATTTACACATTAGTGCCAATATTATGCTCATCACAAATTGTGATGTCCTTGACTGCGTGTACACCCTTCTGAAGGATCCAAGCATTTAGGAATGACTGGCTGAAGAATATTTTTTTAACAAGCTTGCCGAACATGCCAGCCTGACTTTATCAGTTTGTGTGGCACATTTCAGCATTTATTATTTTGTGTATCTGTCACAAAGCACACTCAAAGAAGTTGATTTTGAAGGATGGGGGTAGCTGCAAGTGTATTGAATTCAACAACAATCCAGCAGTAAGTGTTTTAATGCACTTCACATAAGAGGTTGGCCAATCATAACTGTGGCTTTACATTTTCACAAACTAAACCTAAAAGTGGAGGCCAAAATCTGAAAGTGTTTCTGGACAGATTAGCCCAGAATTAAAACCACTATATTTGACTTTGTTTTGCATGCCACCAAAACAGTCAACATGATTTATAAAGTCAATGTAGGGGGCAGCTTTTCCTTTTCTGGTTCTGGGCTTCTCCACATAATTTAGGTAACCATGAATTTTGAGGTATACCTGAATTTCCTGGTACAAATAAAATTATACCATAATGAAGCTAGGTTGAAAATAGGTCTTCTGACAACTAAATAACCCAGAATATTCAAGGAAATCAACAAAAATGGCCCAGAATGGAGCAAACATTTATTTTAGGTTTGATTAAGTCAAAAACCACTCAATTGGGGTGGTGAAAGTAAGTTGGAAGTAGGTTGGAAAGCGCTAGCCATGCGTCCAAGGTCCAGGCGAGGGGCACTAAGGGGATGATCGTGTCTGCCTCGCAGTGGGGGGAGCAGGCAATGCCACATCGAGGAGCGTTGCTTCGACCCAAGTTGTCTGCGCTGAGGGGGACCTCAAAGCACTTACCTCCCTCCACGTACCCGGCGTAGGGTGGGTTAGTGACTCAGGAGGAGGGCCTCAGTGTCGCCAAATAGGCCGATCTTGGAGA
Organism: Xyrauchen texanus; assembly: GCF_025860055.1. Lineage (NCBI taxonomy): Eukaryota > Metazoa > Chordata > Actinopteri > Cypriniformes > Catostomidae > Xyrauchen > Xyrauchen texanus. Next base: position 32,279,127 of record NC_068303.1, read on the forward strand.
TGGGCGTGTTGAGAAAGCAAACTTTGTCGGCGTTCCTCATCTCGACCAGATTCAGCCACAGGTGGCGCTCCTGGACCACCAAGGTGGACATCGCCTGCCCGAGTGCATCGAATCGCCAAGCACAGCTCATGCAGCACATCGGGATCAGGAACTTGCAGGAGGGCAATGGCATGCAGGGTGGAGGTCCAGAAGCAATGAAGGCTTTGGTCGCCAGAGACGACGTAGTCCTACAGGCCCTAGAGGGGAGCACCGGACGATCCCGCCAGGTGGCAGCAATTTGCAGGTATAGGTGCACCACGACCACCTTATCCACCTGAGGGACCTCTGTGTACCTGTACCTGGAACAGTAGTATTCAGCTTGCTGATACACAACCGCTCGGCTCCAAAGAAAAAATCAGAATGAGAGTTCGCATTCCTTCTCCTTTAATACCCGTATGTCTGGGGGAGTTGCATGCAAATTCCACTCACCAATTCCCATTGGCCTTTTCTCAAAGATTTTAAGGTGTTTTGGGGCTCCCAAGGACGACCCCTACTGTCACTACATCGACACAATGTCGAGTGAGTGACAGAAGGGGATGTTGACATTTCTCTAGCTAAAATTGTTCTGAAGTTACCGAAATTTGAAATCCTGCCCCCAGTGGCCAAAGCGGTAAGTGTTGATGGGTGTATGGGCCAGGGGCGGAGCTAGAGGGGGTTTGGGGGGGACAACTCCATTGGCCACCCCACTCACATTTTTGTATCCACGTGCCATAATTATTTTAGAGACCAAACGTATGAGCCTGTTTTTTTTTTTTTTTTTTTTTTTTGTTTCTATTGGGAAAGGTGTGTGCTGTAAGGCAAAATCCCAGCACTCAAACTGCAATCTTTGATTTGCTACATATTCAATGAGTCTCTCAGCCTGTTCCCACAAACCTTCAGTTTTGTTTCTGGGTAGACTGAGACAGGCTCCCCAGATAGTTTCCGAGCTCATGCTTTACAGATGGATTAAAGCTGCCCTGAGTGACACTTAACACAACTCTCACGTCTCCCACAAACACTTAATTCTGATTTAAGTCAACTCAAATATGACTACCCAAGAGCTTTTACTCAATCTCAAAGTCTATATTTTTTACATTCTCCATGTGTCTCTATCTCTCTGTCTCGCCGTTGAGTCATTTGATATGTTAACGACTCCTTTCATAAGCTCATGTCCAATTGGACAGGGCACAGGGCAAAATTTGTCCTGTCATTTTCTACACTTAGCCTATGATCTAAATTTAGAACAGGGGTGTTCATTACATCGATCGTGATAGCAAGAGCGCCACTGGTTGATTGACTTAGATAAAATATAAAAGATTGACTTTTTATTTCCTGACATATGTCGCTGCATGCTGTTTGATTGACAGGTGCTAATGATTGAGCGCTATTGCGGGTTCACACCTAAATGGTCAAATACACTTTATAATTCCACCTGTGACCATCTTGATGAAGCATTAATTAAATACAGTCAGTTTGGTCTAAAGTGAACGTATGTTTTTGGACATATCAAATGTTGGACTTGAAGTGTACATGTATCTGAATTGATCACTGTCTATGTCATATAAAGGCTATTAATCAAATAATAATAACAAGGAAATGAGAAAACCTCTCACTATTATGGCTGAATAACCTGAGTAGCTTTAAAAGTATTAATGTAATATAATTAATTTAATAATAATATTTTTAATAATATTGTTAGATTTTTTTATAATACCAACCCCTGTTGTAATAATTTGTATAATAAATTACCAAGAAAGTAAAGATGATAAAATAATGTATAATTATGCTTAGCCTTTATCATGTTTTTTCAATGCCTGATAGAAAAGTATCAACCTTTGTAGAGCAACTGTCCACCAGTCACGCACTTCAGAATATTGTGCATCATGAATTAGAATGAGAACACAACTATTTCTTGGCTTAAAAGATACAAGAACTTAATCAATGTGGGACATTGTATCTGAAAAGGAGGCCTATGTGGTCCCCCGTGTGCTACTTAAAGAAATAGTTCACTCAAAAATTAAAATTATCTCATCATTTACTCTCCCTCATGCATCCCGGATGTGTATAACTTTCTTTCTTCAGAACACAAATTAAGATTTTCAGAAGAATATTTCAGCTCTGATCCATACAATACAAATTAATGGATGCCACAATTTTGAAGCTCCAAATACCACATAAAGGCAGCATAAAAGTAGTGATTTAAGTTCCATGACTTCTAAAGAGATATGATGCATGTGGGTGAGAAACAGATCAATATTTAATTCCATTTTTGCTAGAACCTATTTTCACTGCCCAGTAGATGGTGATATGCATGAAGAGTGTGAATCACCAAAAACAAAAGAAGAAGAAAGTGAAAGTTAAAGTGGAGACTTACATATTGATCTGTTTCTCACCCAACCTATCATATCACTTCTGAAGTCATGGATTTAACCACTGGAGTCACATGGATTAGGCTACTTTTATGTTGATTTATGTGATTTTTGGGGCTTCAAAATTTTGGCACCCATTCACTTGCATTGTATGAACCAAAAGAGCTGAGATATTCTTCTAAAAATCTTATTTTTTGTTCTGGTGATGAAAGAAAGTTATACACATCCGGGATGGCATAAGGGTGACTAAATAATGAGAGAATTATTCCTTTAAAGCCTGATGTGGCCCCTCTACCAAAAATTGCTCTACCTATTTTTTTTTTATATTGTGTCTCTATTGTGCCAAGTGACCCTACTTTTTTAGTGTTTTTTGTTTTTGCATTTCTTGCATTGTTTTGAACATGTTTTATGCACAACAATAACTCTTTCAGTTGGCATTAAGGAAAATTTAGATAAGTGATCGTATTTTAAAACTTGGCAGTCACAAACACCTATAAAATGCCTTTTTTATTATTCTTTCTGGCAAACAGCATTGAAAGGGAGTGTAAATTATGGTATGTGAGCTACATTTTTAAATTGCAGCATCAAGTTTTATTATAAAGGGGCATTCATTTTGCAACTCAGTACTCAATACTCACTACTCAAGAGTACTTTTAATGAGCTACTCTTTTACTCGTACTTGAGTAGTTTTTAAGACAAGTACTTTTCCTCTACTCAAATAATTTTTTTTAAGAAGTAACTACTATTATTTGTGTATTATTATTCAGTACTCTTTCCACCCCTGCTGAGTTCAGAATGGCATATTACCGACACTACACTTACAACTTGCTATTTCAGTCTATAGCAGAAATAGTTCGAGAAGTATGGTAGTATGTCATTTCCAAGGCATTTATTCTGACATCTTTAATGAATAGTGTTTCTGGCTATAAAATGTAAACTTCAAGAGTCTGCTTATCTGAATTTCTATCAAATCCACTTTGTATACAATAAAGAAAACAAACATTGCATGATCTGCCGAGACTGATGTAGGTTCAGTATATGATACAATGTGTCCAGCTTGACGTCTTTCTTTTCAAATCCTCCCTCGTTTGCAACCGGTAAATCTGGCCAATTGGTAAGCCAAGGTGCTGTTGAAGTCGAACACACTTAAAGTGACTAAAGTTTGGCTGGTCATATGATCTCCACATAGTGGCACTCAAGAATGTGTGCCCAGCACCATATCTGGAATAAAGCAGCTTTTTCTCTAAGACTGATATGACTAGAGTGACGTGAGTGTAGTTACATCATTTTAATCATATTTTTCAAAAATATGTTAGTGCAATTACTATTTCTTTCTGTCTGCAATGAGCAGAACAAATACTCAGTTATTAGGCTGACTGCACCTTTTAAGTTTTGCTGAACACAAAAGAAGATTTTTAAAAGATTATTTCAGCTTCGTAGGTCCTAACAATGCAAGTGAATGGATACCAAAGTTTTAAAGCTCCAAAAGCACACAAAGGGAGCTTAAAATTAATCCATAAGACTCCTGTGGTTTAATCAATGTCTTCTGAAGAGATATGATTAGTATCGATTGAGAAACAGATAAATATTTAAAGCTGCACTCAGTACGTTTTTGTTGACGTTGTTTTGGACTTACACTGACACCTAGTGGTGTGGATACAGCATCATTCAAATGCAATAGTTTTTAGTTACTGATGTCATTGTAGAAATTCGCATTTCACTGCCAGCCATGATTAATTAAATCCCTGAGTGAAAGTGTCCATTAACAGGGCAGTGATTAAGATGAAGTGATTAGCATTAGGCTGGTCATGTGATCCTAACATGGCAGCCCCATGAGTGGACCCTTTCCATGTAGAATAAAACCGCTTTTAGAATGTTACCTTATCTCATACAAATAGTCATGATTTTAGATGTTTCATTTCATACATTTCAAACCAATTTCTGTTGAAGCAAAACATTTTAAATGAGGAAAAAAATACTGTCCTTACTAAAAGTCCTTTTTTTACTATCAATCTCCACTTTCACTTTCACATTCTTCTTTTTTTTTTGGTGATTCGCATTCTTTGTGCATATCACTCACTCCTATCATTTCATGGTCAGTCTTTCACTCTCAAACTATTTATATATTTGTACAAAATTTTATATATATTGTTTCTATACCTAACAACTTTAAATCAATCGCTTTACATTTTCTCATAGTTTAATTTGGCAAAATCACTGCAATGTTTCATGGGATTCTTGTTCATGCCCTCATGAAAGATTTGTACCTTTATCTTTTTGTCTGATTTTTAAATACTTTTTTAAAAATGCTGCCCAGTGGGTTGACCAGCCCTGGCACTCTTTTATTATGTTGGCTTAACTTACTCTACAGTTTTGGGATAGGGTTTTCTCAAAATTCCTAAATCAAGACCAACATTTCTGTCTGTAATTCGTACTAGAGCTTTCAAGCTACAGCTACCCAACACGGCACAGACCTTCAGCCTGTTCTGACTGAGATTTGTTTTGTCTTTTCTAACTCATAATACTAAAAAAATGTTTCATAGCAGATTATCTAAAATCTCAGAAATCCCATTGATATACATTGACTGTTAAAAATTCAAATGTAAACAAACAATGCCTCTATTCTGCTTTAACTCTCTCTCTCTCTCTCTCTCTCTCTCTCTCGTGCGCATGTGCGGTGTGACTGTGGAGAGCGTGTGTTTGGAGTGAGCGTGTAGCTGTTGTGTGAGGTACGAGTGTTTTTTTTTCTCTATCCCTTTTTTTTTCTGCTTTATTTAGTTGTCATTCTTTAGTTATAGTTTGTAGTTTTCCTTTTTGTTTAGACTTATTTCGTAAAAAGGAAAGCGAGTATTGTGTCTTAGCTGGGGTGTCAGCCCCTGTTTGTCGGGAGCATGACTGCCCCAGGCAGCGGGAGTTTTAATTCCCTTACAAGGCGTCATGGTGTGAAAATAGATTCAGCTGCTGGTGTGGAGGGATGTAGTTTAGCGGTGGGAGAAGTTATTGGTTGTGAGAACATTGTATCGGCGTCCCGTATGAACAGCGCTGTTGTTGTTTTTTTGAAAACTGTTGATCTTGCAAATGAGCTAGTGCAAAACGGTGTTGTGATTAATGGTGTTTTTACACCAGTGCTGCCGTTGTCTACACCTTCAAAGAAAGTAACGTTATCAAACGTGCCACCTTTTGTCCCAAATGAAGTGCTGATCAAAATGCTTGCCCGTTATGGCAAAACGGTTTCCCCGATTAAAATGATTCCGATTGGTACCAAATCTCCTCTCTTAAAACATGTTGTTTCTTTTAGGCGTTATGTTTATATGATCTTGCAAGACAACCTCGATGAACTAGATTTGTCTCTAAGTTTTCGGTATGAAGACTTCAACTACGTTATTTTCGCCACTACAAACAACATGAAATGTTTTAACTGTGGTGAGATGGGGCACTTGATTCGTGCGTGCCCAAGCAACGTTAAGCAAGATAGGCCTAATGAGGGACCTGCACAGGTGATAAATGACGGAGATGTTGTGAATGCTACTGAAAACCAGAACGTTGTTGTGACTGTCACTGATAATGAGGTAGCTGGACCAAGTTCAGTGCAGACAGCAGCTGCTGTGATTGTTGCAGAGGCAGTGGTAGTTCGCTCTATGGAAGATGAACGTATGATGGTTACTGTAGGTGAAGAGAATGAAGTGGTGAATAGAGACGCTGTTGCTGATGCCGCAGACATACTTTCTGTTAATGATGAAGCAGTGACAATGACTGAGCTGGATGAGTGTGTTTTTAAGACGCCACAGAAGCGAAGTCTAGAACATCGTCCTTCAAAGCGGCAGGCGAAAAGAGGTTTTAGTTGCGATCTGAGTCAAACGGACACTGAAAGCGAAAGTGATCTCTCAGATTTTAGTGTAACGTGCAGTTTTCCACTAAGTGGCTTTTCTAATAGGGACTATAGTGCGGAGGATATTAAATCCTTTTTAAAAGCAACAAAGAATGCTAGAAACGTCCGTATTGAAGAGTATTTTCCTGATGTGGTACAGTTCATTGACAAAGTTAAGGCCTACAGGAGTGAAGGGTGCTTTAGCAATGTTGAAATATTTCGTTTGAAGAAAATACTTGCTAAACTCAATGTTCAATCAGGGTCCAATACTAGCAATGAAAAACGAGAAATACATTCATGTTAGTTTTTATCTGAGTCTAATTGTTTTTTTGCTCTCTTCATTTATGGGAGAAATATGCATTGCTTCTTTGAATGTTAATGGAGGAAGAGAAGGAAAAAAACGACTTCATCTTTTTGAAACCTTTAAACAGAAAAAGGTTGATGTTTTATTTGCCCAAGAGATTCATAGTGATGAAATCAACGCAAGTGATTGGGCAAGAGAATTTGATGGATTATCTATACTAAGTCATTTGAGCTCCACCAGTGGAGGCGTTGCTATATTATTTTCCAAGGGATTTATTCCCTTTTCTTATCAAGTGGAAGAGATTGTAAAAGGTAGACTTTTAAAAGTCAGAGCTCAGTTTGAGAATTGTTTTTTTGTTCTTATCTCTGTGTATGTCCCTACCAGAACAGTTGAAAGAATGTGTTTTTTAGATACTTTGAGTCAGGTTTTAGCAAATTGTAATACAGAGGATGTTTTGATTTTAGGGGGGGATTTTAATTGCACTGAAAATTTCTCAGACAGAAACCACGTAGAGCCTCATATGCCATCGCAAAAGAGACTTATTGAATTGATGAAGTCTAATGAGATTTTTGATGTGTGGAGGAATTTTCATTTCACTCAGAGGCAGTATACTTGGGCTCATGTTCAAGATAGTCTAATATCTCTGGCTAGGCTGGACAGATTTTATGGTTACAAGCATCAACTTAATATATTCAGGGGTGTTCTATTATCCCAGTTGGTTTCTCTGACCACAGTCTAGTTAAGTGTGCCGTGACAGTGAGCTCCGTTAAGCCAAAAAGTGCTTATTGGCACTTAAATAACAATCTGTTGTGTGATCACTTCTTTCAAGGTCTTTTGAAAGAATTTTGGGTTGACTTTAGATCCCAAAAATCCTCTTTTAAGTCTATTCAGCAGTGGTGGGATTTTGCTAAAATACAAGTCAGACAGCTGAGTCAAAATTATACTTTTAACACCACAAGAGACAGAAAAGTTGAGATTGAAATGTTAGAAAAAGAATTAAACCATTTACAAGAATTTGCTGATATCACTGGTGATTTGACCTTTTTTAAGAGTTTTAAGGAGAAAAAGACTTTTTTAAATGACCTACTAGATGTAACCACGCAAGGAGCCCTGGTCAGGTCAAGATTTCAAAATATAGAACTGATGGATGCACCCTCTAAATTCTCTTTCTCAGAGCAGAAGGGGCACTCATCACTAGTGCCGGGGTTTATAACCGAAACAAGAGCATTCACTGCAATAGCGCCATGAAGAATTCTCCACTGCAAGTCCCCCACCTTCTTAGGCAAAGGTGACTTGTATAAAGCTCTCCATTCTGGTTTCGCATTCTCCCCTAAATGGAGGACAGATCGCCAAGGTGTGTCCACTCTTTTGTGTAAAGACTGCTTATTCAAAATTTTGACACAGCTTTTGTACAAGACTTTTCCAGAAACTGGATTTGGACCCACTAACATCAACATGCTGGTTTGTAGATAAACACTTTCACATTCCTCAAAGTCCGTAACCAGATATAGATCAGGAAAGGGGTCATTGCAGTTTGGAGTAATTGAGCCTTGATTGTAATCTTTTAGTAATTTTAATTCTTCTGACGTGAGTGTTAGCTTCCACTTTTCAAGTAATTTAGCTGTGATGCGTTTTGACTTTATTCCTAAATGTCCAGCAACTGTATCAGTGTCCTCAAAAGCCGGTCCAGCCCGATTGAGTAAATGTCCAAGTGTTAAAACTCTGGTTTTAAAAAGAATGTCAGAAATTGCAGGAAATGTCTTTTCACCCGATAAGTCCAGGCGCGATCCGTTAATCAGGGGTTCCTGTAGTAACCAATGCAAGGAGCTCGTGGTGCTTGTTCTCTGCACCTTAAACAGAGACCAAACTTTAAAAAGATTCTGGTAAAAGATGGGCAGTTTAGACAAATCCATCCTTTGTGGGTTCAACCAAAATAAGGATCTCCCAAAGTCCAGACATCTGAAATCCCGCAAAATGGCACAAGCAGCGAATTTCCAGCTTGAGTCTACTGGTCCAGTCAAGAGCCTTTGAACAAAATGAACCCTGAAAGCTGCTATCCAGCTCTGTATGTGGATTAAGCCATGCCCCCCTTCTTCTTTGGGCAAGTACAAAACGGCTTTCAGTACCCAATGCATCTTGTCCCAGAAAAAATCAACTAAAATTGATTGTAACTTTGGCAACAGGTCTCGCGGAGGATCCACACAAATTAATCGGTGCCAAAGAGCAGAAGCAATTAAATTATTGATAATCAAAATTCGTCCTTTATATGACATTTTAGGGAGTAAAAAATTCCACTTGTTAAGGCGACCTTTAAACTTCTCAACAATGCCATCAAAATTCTTCTGCATGAATAATTGGTCCCCTAAAAACACTCCCAGATATTTAAAACCATCCTTGGTCCAGGATAAACCTTCTGGGAGCCTTGGCTCCATATTAACCCAACTTCCGACTAAAATCGCTTCACTCTTGGACCAATTAACTTTTGTGGCAGAAACTCTTTTAAAATCATTCAGAATCTCCAACAAAACATTAACATCTCTCTGTCCCTTGATTAAAACAACAATATCATCAGCATATGCCGATAACTTAAAAGCATAAGAACATCTTGGGACATGTAAACCATACAATTCTGCTCTTATTTTGTTTAGAAGGGGTTCTATGGCCAAAGTATACAGCATACCAGACAAAGGACAGCCTTGTCTGATACCTCTAAAAACTCTAAAAGGGGCACACAGATTCCCATTAAGTTTCAGAACGCTTTCAACATCATTGTACAACACTTTTATCAAGGAAATAAAATCATTACTAAAACCAAAGGCTGTTAAAACATTCCATAAGTACATGTGTTCCACTCTGTCGAAAGCTTTTTCTTGGTTGATGGATACTAGACCAAAGTCCAATTTTAGGCTTTTGCCAATATCTAGAACATCCCTAATAAAAGAGATATTATCAGAGATTCGTCTCCCTGGAACACAATATGTCTGATCAGGATGAATGATTTGGCTAAGAACTTCACTTAGTCTATTTGCCAGAACTTTAGAAAGTAATTTGTAATCGGTGCACAACAAGCTCACAGGTCTCCAATTTTTGATCTCATTTAGATTGCCTTTCTTTGGCAGTAATGTGAGGACTGCCCTTCTACAGCTTAAAGGTAGCTGTCCATTGACCAAACTGTCATTCAGTACCTGCAATAGATCTGGGCTCACCTCTTTCCAGAATGTCCTATAAAATTCAACTGGTAGCCCATCAATTCCGGTGCTTTTCCGCCTTCCATGTTTTTAAGTGCTTTTTCTAATTCCTCTGAAGTTACAGTTTTACCAAGTACAGCATTGGCTTCTTCAGGAACTTGGGGCAAATTTTCAAAAAACTCACATCTGTTTCGCCATGTGTTAATTCACTCTCATATAATTTTCTATAAAAGAGAACTGCCCTGTTTCTGATCTCAGAAGGTTCTGACAACAAAATTCCAGACTCAGAGCGTAGAGAATGTACAAGCTTTTTTTGCCCATTCTTCTTTTCTAAATTAAAGAAGAATGTATTTCATGCTTTTCTGTATTGCAACAGACTGGTACCTTTGTTTCAGGTTTTAGAGAGTTTTTTTGATCTTTTTGATGAGATTTTCTGTGGAAACTTTTATTTGTGGTTTTAAATATACTCGGAGTCATCGATTCTGTTGCCAACTGCTGAATTTTCTATTAGGTCTAGCGAAAAAGGCTATTTATGACACCAGGAAGATAAAAATTGAGCGAAACTCAATCATCAGTTTAAAAATGATGTTTCTTAACCTAGTGAAATCTAGAGTTTTAATAGATTTTTCAGTATTACAAGGCTATGGGGGATCTTATGTCTTTTGAATCAATTTGGTGCTATAAGAGGGCTCTGTGTGAAATCATTAATGAGAGTTTACAATTTGTACATGTTTTAAAATGACTCTTTTCCCAATTATTTATTTATTTTTGTTTTTGTTTTGAATGTGTATATTTTGTATTTTCCATAGGTAGGAACTGATTGTATTAGTATAGGTTTTTTTGTAATAAAGGTGTGTTAAAATTCAAATTCTCTCTTGTTCTCTATCATCTCTTTCTCTCTCTCTCTCTCTCTCTCTCTCTCTTTCTTTTTGTCTTTCCTTTCCTTTGCCTTTCTTTTTTTCTTCTACTTCTTTCTTTCCTGTGAGGAAGAATAGAATTTCATCCACCGATATCTCGAAAAAGATTAATCTGAATGCTTACAAAGAAACTGACAAGCATGAAACAGAAAAGAACACAGTACCAGAGCATTTTTACAGATCAGTCCCTTTGACATCACTGACAGATTACTTAATACTCTACTAATGTGAATGTGAATGCTGCTGTAGTTGTCCTGTGCACTGTGTGCTTAGGTGAAAGATGGTTGTTTTCAGCCTCCACATCTGTGCTTCATTTGTGCCCTGTTATTGATGGTGTGTTCTAAACTGAGCTTTGAAACACATTCAATTTTCAACCACCAGCAAGCCCAGTTTTTCTCTGTCTCCGCCTGCTGTCACACAAATGTAAGGCACTTACGTGAAGGCTGAATGCTCAGACTGCTGAAAACACTTATTTCATGAAGGCCAATAATGCTTGTTATCAATCTGTCCATGTCTGTCTTGTCCATGGTTCTGTTCTGATTTTCCAATCTTCCAATAAAGCTCTTTACTGCATGTGTACATCCTTAAACTAGACAGATATGATGACGTTCGCAATGTTATGAGATATTAAATTAGATATCCCATCTGCCCCCAGGTTCACGCAAAGGTAACGTGTTATAACGACTTTCCATCTTGCATATGTACATTTGTTCCTAATCAGAATCATGCTTCATTGTTTCCACAAAGAGGACTAGTTTTGTTTGGAATTTGTCTGTTTGTTGAGATTACTTGAGCTGCATTTTGTGGAAAACACCTACATGTGGCTCTCCTGCAAATGCGTTCAGACTGGTGGCAGAATCATTACCGAGGGGGACTTGGTTGCTATGGCAGCATCACCATGGTGACAGTTATTTAACAGTTTTCAAGGATTAAGCTGGCATCGACCCTGCAGCTGATGTTCGGGTGTTATGGCAGGCTTTATAGGTGTCTGTGCCCACAAAGCTGTCAACAAACATATAAGCTTTCTCCTCATGATTTATGTGTGAAAGACTTAGATACATTACCCCTGATCCTGAACTGTGTCAGATCCACCAATCTCCCACATACTGTGAGTGTAGGAAGCCAGTGGCTCGTTGCCGGGTTGTAACGGAGAGAACTAGATGAGTCTGGCTCCAATTATCTCAGACATCTCAAAACAGCCATGTGTTGATGAACGGGTCCAACCTGTCACCTTCTGTTTGAAATCACCTGGCAGGTAAACTCATTTAGACAGAGAGCAAACAGCCAAAATGACATGTCTGAGTGACTCTCTGTTTATACATCATTTTCTGTTAATTTTGGCAGCCTAATATCCTCTGCTTCTACTGTATCCGATTACGTGAACCTAGTAACTTTATGTGTAAGTACTGGGCCAGATTCCTGGAAACAGATGGGGCCCATTCCTTTGAGAAATGCCTGTAAATGCTGTTTTTAAAGCTTTTTTTTTTTTTTTAAGTTTGCAGACATACCCTTCCACTGTGCTGCTCATGCCAGAGCCGGGAAAATTGAGCACAGATCTTAACACAATGATGATCTAACTGACAACATTAATACATAACAAGCAAATAAGCACACACAGCACATTGAGGTCTATGCTGACAATGGGGCTGTAGCCATTGAGAAACCATTGAGAACAATATTTCAATGTTTTGAATTTTATGAAATATATTAGGCAATATTAGGCAATTGATATGTGACACTAACATATAAATATTTGCAAAGTTACATTGTTAGTAATTTAGCTTATTTAATGAACTGTCTATTACTGTTTACATTCCTCTATGCTGTGTATTGTAATGATAAGTTTACTTTATTTGCAGTGTACTGTCAAAATTGAGGAGCTTTTCAGTAATTGATAACATTACTGGAACCCTACATTACTGGAACTGCACACAAGGGTACATTTTATTGATGAACTGTTCTAAAATTAAACCATAAATGCTCTTTAGTGGCCTTTGTTGGCTTTGTTACTTTTTCTTGCCTGCTGTTTTTTATCCACACACCCCTGAAGAAAATTCTGGCAAGCCTTGGATTTTGCATAAACAACATTTCCAGATCCATCGGCACCTTCTCTGCCGAAACACTGCTGTCAGATTTCACATTTAGAACACTCCACTTCCTCTAGGTGTTGTATACCCTTGGATGCATCAACACAAGTCCAGTCACTTTGATGCTGACCGAAAGCGATGGTTGTGAGTCCGGAGCTGGAGAGAGGTGGGATAAAAAGAGAGGCTGCTTATGCGATGGGTCTCTGCTGTGACTGTTACCACAGAGATATTCGAATTCCTCTCAACTTCAGGATGGTAGAGATGCTCCCTAAAGCAGACTGGTGGGAGAAGAAACACCTCTCTAATGTCTCAGGGGCAGAGGTGGAAAGTAACAAATTACAACTACTCTCGTTTCAGTACTTTTTTAAGTATAAATATATAATAGTAATTTGAATTGAGTTGATTAAAAATGAAGTATTAAACTTTGCTACAATTATTTTTTACCATAATTACAAAGTACAAAAAAACCCATAATATTTCAGAATTTTGTGAAGAAGAAAGTTAATAGCACTTAATCTGTTTATAAACTAAAACACGCTGCGCATGACACGACGGAAGCCCACAGAGCACATCATCATCATGAGAACAGCATCTCTCATAAACTGCTGCCGGTGTGTCACACACACAAGATGAGATAGTCACAGTGTCGGGTAAAACTGCTTTAATGGCAGAATGGCAAAAGTACAAAGGGGCAAATCCAGAGAAGCATAGTAAGGGAAGCGTAAGGTCGAAGCCGGGAGATCAGAATATACAAAGACAAACAAGAGAGTAGATTAAACAGGGGAAAGCTAGCGAAACACTAGAGCTGGCAAAGCGAAGGGGTAAACTAAACAACAACCAACAACTGTGGGGAGAAAGGGCAGGGTATAAATAGAGGAATTGAACAGTGCAGGTGAAACTAATATTCCGGTGATTGGGAGCGAGTGTGAGAGCTAGAGGGGGCGGAGTGAACTTGGGGATTAGAGTTCATTACACGGTGTCTTCTATTCTCTAGCTTTTCCAAGACTTTCTGCCCCGTCACTATACAAGAACTGTAATACGCTTATTTTATGCATATTTCATTTTATTCTGGAAAGGAGCTGTTCATTCAGGTACGAGGGAACCGTCTTAACACGTTTAACCACTGATCAAACGTAACTTTTTTTAGGCAATTTTGTAACTGTGTCGAACATTAACACAATGTAGTCTGAAATATATGTTGGGATATCTTGTTTATTTGCTACTATATGGCTAAAACAAACTTTTTTATATACCTCAGAAAGATAGAATGCCAATAGTGTCAGAAATTAACGGGGATATCCCGTGTTTTATTAATAATATCTGATATAGTTATAATTACATACATTGCGATCTTCTTTTGACTTTTCACTGACCATAATTTTTTTCATGCCGTCCGGTTCTTCACACCATTGCGCGCACAGACGGGATCTCTTTCAATCTGCATAATTTCGGTATTGTACTCAAGCATTCAATTCTGTATCCGTTCGCCCCTATTGTTCAAAATAAACTGTCCTAGCGGTTAAAAATCTCACTCACCGTGCTGTACTGTACCTCCATGCCCTGTTTCTCCTGCTAGAGGCCAAAAGTGTTCAAGGGATGGATGTTATATAAAGAAGGTATGAGAAATCACTAAACATAATGTAACAAAATGCTACAATTTACTTAATAATAATACCTCAATATGTTAAAAAAAAACAATGTTAATTAAGTCTTAATTAATACAATAATACATATATAGAACAGCCTATTTTAGTGTTTGAATCAATCATATATCTTACTTAACACTGTGTGAAATTGTTATTTTTGACTTATTTTAATTAGTTGGCATGTAGGAGTTGATAACAGTTTGCTTTAGAATCTCATTCCATAGCTGGATTATTGTTGCAAAATCATAGAGGATACATTTCCTCCTCTATGATATTGCATTATATTAGTTTTAGTATGTTAATAGCCAAAATACTTGGACATACGTGAATGAGAATAAACCTAAAATAGGAACGTGTTTCAGTCACAATGCACATTATGTAGTTTGGAGACAATTTAGAGACATTAAGAATGTTAAAAATCGCTATTTCAATTTAAATGAATGCTGTGTTCTCAAAATGTTCTGTTAGTCCAAGAATCCTCTTGCGGCAATGCAGGTCTTTGGCATTTAGAAACTGCAAGTTTAGGACCTGTGAGGAGTCTGATTCTCAAACTATAGACTGTGATGGTCACACTTTATATTAGGTGGCCTTAACTACTATGTACTAACATTTAATACATACAGTAAACAACTATGTATTTATAGTAAGTTCTTCTGCAAATTCCCACATTTACTGTTACTAAGGTTAAGGTACGGGTAGGTTTAGGAGTAAGGGTAGGGTTAGGGTTCAGATACGGGGTTAAAGTTAGGTTTTGGGGTAAGGTTGGGTTAGAGGTAACTACAAAATGTAATTAAATGCAAGTACTTTAAATGTAGTTTCAATGCAACAACATGTATGTACTGTAATGTATGTATTGTATCAATATATATACATGTATATAGTTAAGGCTACCTAATATAAAGTAGGTCCACTGTGATCTACTTGTGTTTTTGTTGTGTATCTGGTCGTCCACTTCCATATCTATCCTGGTTAGGGAATCTTTTTTTCATAACAGTCATGCATGGAATAGCCTTCATCTCTCTAAAACAATAGACTTTAGGAGAAAACAGAATTTCAGGAGAAATGTATTTCTTTTTGCCTATGTTTAAAACCAAAAATTGACTTGCAAGTGTAAAGCAACTGGTAAGAACATAATACCTCAGCAAATGGGGAAAAAACCACTGTATTGTGATATCCACATAGTAGCACAAATATTATCAATTGTTCTAATAATACAAAAATGTTCTTGAGTACCAAATTATTATTTTAGAATGCTTTTGTAAGGAATAGGTGACACAGTATATGTTTGCCATCACTGGTAAAGTAAATAAATTAGAAATATCACTTAAAACAATTATTTCAAACCATAATAATATTGGCAATTAATGATAAAAAATTTCATAAAGAAAAATCTACAAAGTTGCACACCCAAGCCTGATTACTGTCAGCCCAATTCAATTTCACTTAACTATAACTTTTTCCGCAGCATGAAGTTGGCTAAAAGGTCTCACTTTTTGTACAATTTATTCAAGCAATGTAGCACTAGGGTGGGGAATCATTAGGAATTGTACGATTCTAGTTCTGATTCTGATTCCTCATAATGATTTCGGTTCCTTAACAGTTCCAGTAATGATTCCAGTAGTTCTATCAGGAAGACTCGCAGACTTGAGTGAAATTTAAGATGACGTTTATTTGATAAATATAAAACAGAAAAGTAATGTCTCTCTTTGGCGTATGCTCCATCTGGCAGTCCGAAGATGTTGTACTCGGAACTGTCATATCCTGCTGGAGATAGGAGGCAGGGGCGAGGAGCCTACCCCTGTGCAGGACGGGACTAAACTAGTGGCAGTGGGGTGGTGGAGGTTGCCGTGTTAGCACACTGAAACAGCAATGTGATTGTGAGCAGACTTGTAAAGCAATGGCTTACATGTGATTGTCTAGGAATTACCCAGCTAATGGTGCGATGATGTACAGCTGCTAGACTTCCCGCTAGAACTACACTGTGCTTACATTTCTTTTAGCACTTTTTTTTTAAAGAATTATATAGAAATGAGAAATGCAATTCTTATTGCATTTACTACCCTCTGCTGTCTGTTACAAAATAATTAGAATATTTCAGATTTGTACAGAGCAGATATAACAAATCAGAAATAATTTTATACAGTTCTTGTAAAAGGTGTGTTTGCAGACTTTTTAGAGAACTAAATACAATTCAATAATAGATCCTTACTCTATTTTAAATAAAGAAATCTGAACCGACATGAAATGTGATGGCATATTTCATTAATTCATTTATTATTATTTTAAATTCCACTTACAACAAAACACGTATATCTTTAATGATACATTGTCATATGAACAAACAGTTAGTAACTGCACTGCTTGAATTAATAGAGACAGGTCATCATTAAATAAAAATAATAGTTCAAGAGACAGATTTAACTGTGTTTTGTAGCCTAATGTTGTACTTCAGCATGTGAGACTTCAACAGTTCTTAGTTGGACATTCATAGCTTGCACATCAGAATAAAATACTTGTATACTGGAAGCCCTGTAAGTTTCACGCTATAGATTCAAAAGAACTGGCTCATTAGATTGGTTCTTTCGGGATCGGACTATACCAGAAGCACCATATGTTTTGCGCTGATGATTCAAAAGAACCGCTCCTTTGAATAATTATTTCGGGAATCGAACTGCACCAGAAGTGCATATGTTTCGCACTGTAAAAAGAGCCAGTTCGAGACTTGTTCGATTGGGAATTAAATACACTGGTAGAACTGTGTGTTTATACACTGTAGAGTCAGTAGAGGGCAGCACTGCTGCAGAGATGTGCTGCTGGAAACACTGTCAGAGTATTTGAGAACAGTGCTCCGGTCACATCATTGGAAAATTGCACACTAAAGAACTGTTAATGAAGCCAAAAGTTCATACGATTCTGGTATTTTTTAAAGAATGGAACCGGTTCTGATGAAGAACCAGTTCTCAGTTCCCAACTCTATATAGCACTGAATGAAGCCAAAGTGTACTGTCATTTTAATTGAAATTGGACAAATGAAAACCTTCCACAGGGAAGTTTAACGCATATGTGGCAGGGCGAATGGCGGGGCTGGTCATGATTCCGCACACCCGGCCCCTAATCAGGTTAATCGACCCTTCGAGTGGGATTAGGGCCAACAGGAGATGGCAGTGCGACAGAGAGAGAGATTTATGGGCAGCTGCCAAATACCTGTGTGTGTCGCACTGCTGTGTCCGGTCAGCCCTTATCCCTCTGAGAGGCTTGATTAGCCTGATTAGGGGCCGGGTGTACAGAATCATGACCCAGCCCAGACCCAGTTTTGTTATCTATTAGATAGCATCATCTTGCTTTGATGGTAATACAGATAGGACCCATAGACCTCAACACTTGGTGCATAAAACATGATGATGGTAACAATCAACAGATAGTTTTTTTGATTATGAACAGGTCATTTTGAGTTTTAACTTCAGACTTCACAAAACTAGAAGTTACCAAACATAACAACAAAATAAAAGAAAATTGGTGTAAATCAGCTTGCAAGCAGTTAAACTATGCAAGCTCATTAATTATTCAAGCCTGGTGCATGCTGAGAACACAAGTTTGAAAAGTAAAATATACATTTATTTACCAGTGAAATTTACTTAAATTAGCAGATATGACATGATTATCTCCTTTAAGATTGATACATGATGATACAATGTGGAGATAACAAACAATCATGAATACAATTGAAGCTAGAGAATTAATTCTTACATGTTTGAGAACAAATGTAGAATTGACTTAATATTTTCAAGTTCACATTTAAACTAACTTATTCAATGTAAGTACGTAATCTTTTCTGCTATACTTCACCACAACATATTTTTTTTTCAGTGTATTTCAAAGGTTCTTGGACTCCAAAGTAACACAGTGAGAGCCATTATCTTCATATGAAGAAAACTTCAGTATCGAACACCCAGAAGTGGTCGATCTTCCAAAATTCCTCCAGGAGCACAGTGACATCTCATCCAGGATATAAAAAAGAGCCATGGACAACACCCAGGGAACAGCAGGCTTCTCTCAACTCAAGAACAGTCGGTTCACGACTCTACATTTCGAAAGACACTGGGGAAAAAACTTAATCCATTAAAAAGAGTAGTGATGCAAAATCCACTGCTAATGGGAAATACAATTTTCTTGTCTCAATTCTGCCAAAACACACATTGATGATCCTCAAACCTTTTGGCAGAATGCTCTGTGGAATGATGAGTCAAAAGTGGAACTGTTTGGAAGACAGGGGTCACATTATAAACCAAACACAGAATTCTGTGTGATTGTGCAAGGATACTTAGCTACTTCAGGGCCAGGGTGACTTTCCATAATTGAGCAATCTCCTATCAGACATTTTTGCATTGACTCCAGTGTGTTTACCTTCTCTTGAGGGGCAATCAGAAGCCCGTTGCGTCAGCAGTGTCAGTGACTCTGGTTAGGTTCTTGCGTTTAACCAAGGAAGTAATACAGTTTACTTAATCAGTGAATAGATCATTCGTAGATTGCATTTTTCCCTCTTACATTTAATTTTTTCTCCACTAATGGGGAGGCTTAGCTTTGGGGTTTGGGGGTTAAGTTTATAAAATATGAATTCCTATTCACTGTATTACAGCCTGTACAACTGAAAACAACATGCAACTTTTGGTGCTACACCGTGAACATTACACCATGAAAATGGAGCTTGCAAGTGTCCATACGGCCAACAATATTTAACACTTTGGCCACTTGGGTGTAGCGTGGTTAGCAAGAGACTCTGAGAGGTGTTTATTTTACATAATAATCAACTTAAAATGTTCAAACATGGGGAAAATAGTGTCCATGGGTGAAAGTGTCCAAAATAATGGAGGATCTGGCATCCTATCGGTAAAAGGGGGATTCTGTGTATGTTAGAGAGTGTCCAAGGGAATGGTCCAGGTCTTGGGCAGGGTCTGGCGGCCGTGAAGAACTCCCCTCCATGGTGTTCCCTGGGGCTGCTGCGAGTGTGTTAAATGCTGTTGATGTTGCAGCGCATTTGGGTGCGGACTTGGGTGGAAAGATGAAGACTGCAATGTGAGTTTGAGGTGTCCAGTTTTGTTCTGGAATTCCTTTATTGTTGGCTCTAAAAAAATGAAATATTTTTTATATCCTCTGACTAAATTGAATAATTTACTTTATTGCACATCCAAATAATTACATTTTTGGACTCCAAAGTAACTACAGTAAATCATCTCCATCAGAACTTTATAATGAAAAAGCAGAGTTCTTTGTATGTGCTCAAACTGTTAATCTTACGTCTTTGTTCATTCACACCTAGCATCAAAACTTTTCAGTAAATGTTACAACTTCTCATTCAGAGAAATTGCCAGAACTGATTCATCAGTATTTTTAAACGGGTCTCATACATGACCTCTGACTAGAAAATTGCAGTTCATTTTCTGGAAAGGCATACGTGTGAAAGAGACAACAGTAATGATCCAAAGCATAGGGGTAAGTCCACCTCTAAATGACTCAAAAGAAACAAAATTAAAGTTTTGGAGTGGCCTAGTCAAAGTTCTGACTTGAGATCCAGTGGATTTGCTGTGGCTTTGCAGTGCTCGAAAACCCTCAATGTGACTGACCTAAAGTAGTTCTGCAAAGAAGAGTGGGCCAAAATTCCACCACAGCGATGTAAAAGACTGATTTCCAGTTATCGAAGCGTTTGGTTGCAGGTGTTGCTGCTAAAGGTGGCACGGCCAGTTATTTGTCATTTATCTAAATTAGATATTCCGGAAAGTATTCACAGTGCTTCACTTTTTCCACATTTTGTTATAAAATGGATTCAATTCATTATTTTCCTCAAAATTCTACAAACAATACCTCATAATGACATCATGACAGTTTGTTAGACATCTTTGCAAATTTATTACAAATAAAAAATAAAAACAAATCACATGTACATAAGTATTCACAGCCTTTGCTCAATACTTTGTTGAAGCACCTTTGGCACCAATTACAGCCTGAAGTCTTTTGTGTATGATGCTACAAGCTTGGCACACCTATTTTTGGCCAGTTTCTCCAATTCTTCTTTGCTGGACCTCTCAAGCTCCATCAGCTTGGATGGGGCACGTCAGTGCACAGCCATTTTCAGATCCTCCAGAGATGTTCAATCGGGTTCAAGTCTAAGCTCTGGCTGGGCCACTCTAGAACATTCAGAGAGTTGTCCCGTAGCCACTCCTTTGTTATCTTGACTGTGTGCTTAGGGTTGTTGTCCTGTTGGAAGATGAACCTTCGCCCCAGTCTGAGGTCCAGAGCGCTCTGAAGCAGGTTTTCATCAAGGACGTATCTGTACATTGCTGCATTCAACTTTCCCTCGATCCTGACTAGTCTCACCAGTTCCAGCCACTGAAAAACATCCCCACAGCATGATGCTGCCACCACCATGCTTCACTGTAGGGGTGGTATTGGCCAGGTGATGAGCAGTGCCTGGTTTCCTCCAGACATGACGCTTGCCATTCAGGCCAAAGAGTTCAATCTTTTGTTTCTCATGATCTGTGAGTCCTTCAGGTGCCTTTTGGCAAACTCCAGGCAGGCTGTCATGTGCCTTTTACTGAGGAGTGGCTTCCGTCTGGCCGCTCTACTATACAGGCCTGATTGATGGAGTGCTGTAGAGATGATTGTTCTTCTGGAAGTTTCTCCTCTCTCCAAAGAGAAACGCTGAAGCTCTGTCAAGGTTCTTGGTCACCTCCCTGACTAAGGCCCTTCTCCCCCGATCGCTCAGTTTGGCCGGGCGGCCAGCTCTAGGATGATGGAGGCCACTGTGCTCATTGGGACCTTCAATGCTGCAATATTTCTTTACTCTTTCCCAGATCTGTGCCTTGTTACAATCCTGTCTCCAAGGTCTACAGACAATTCCTTGGACTTCATGGCTTGGTTTGTGCTCTGACATGCACTGTTAACTGTGGGACCTTATATAGACAGGTGTGTGCCTTTCCAAATCATGTCCAATGAACTGAATTTACCACAGGTGGACTCCAATCAAGTTGTAGAAACATCTCAAGGATGATCAGTGGGAACAGGATGCACCTGAGCTCAATTTTGAGTGTCATGGCAAAGGCTGTGAATACATTTTTCAGTTTGTATTTTTAATAAAACGATTTCTAACAAACTTCTTTCCACAGGAAGCCCTAAAGAGACTCTTCCGGGGAAACTAACTGCACTTGCACAACCTGCCGACGCCATACTGTCAACAAAGTACAGCTAAGCTAATAGCATAATACAACACAGCTAAACTAACCAGTTAGCAATCTTTCATTAAAACCCCTAAATATGCTACACTACTTACAAAGATCTTTATGGTCTAGCTTCACAGTACTTAAGTGACCTTCTATCACGCTATCTTCCAACATGTTTGTTCACTACGATTGCCAATTTATGGCATTTAAATTATACATAGAATATCAAAATCCACAAAATTAGGTAGATCTTTTTCCTATTTGGCTCCTAAACTATGGAATAGTCTACCAAACATGGTTCAGGACTCATACACACGCTCTCAGTTTAAGTCTAGACTAAAGACTCATCTTTTCAGCCAGGCATACACCAAATTTGTCTATCAACTCATAGTTCGGAATACATATCCTGGGGTTACCAGTGTCTGCCAGATCCAGATCCGGTCCTGCCTGATGTCTGACTCACACTACTACATGTTGCTGAGTGATGACGACTAACTGCAGCCTGTGCCAGCCTGATATCACTTCAGTCTACTACGATGGATGTCTCAGAGGATGAACTGATGCCATCACCAACCATCAAACATAGAATACTTCACTGGACACCTGAAACTTGGGCTTAATATGGACTTCACTGGAAATGAATGTGCCACGAGCGAACAGTCGAACTGCAGTGCACCTTACTGACCTCTGCCTGCATCACCTTGGTCAAAGGATGGACTACACTCTTAAAATGGAATACATAGATGATAAATTAATTGCAGCCTTCATCAGAAAAATAACAAAGGACAATGCATTTGTGTGCACTTCCGCATTTAATTCAGGATGATAATTCTAAGAATTTAGTCATTAATCTTACAGTCAAAATGTTTTGTTTAAACATTGGCCCCTAACACTTAATTAGTTTACAAATTTTAAATAATGACTTGTACTACACATAAATAACTAATCTTTGCATTATATTCATTCTGTTTATACAGAGGGGAACTGGCCCCCACTGTGAGCCTGGTTTCTCCCAAGGTTATTTTTCTCCATTAACCAACATCTTATGGAGTTTTGTGTTCCATGCATCAGTCGCCTTAAGCTTGCTCACTAGGCGTCTAAATATAAATATAATGTACTTTTTTATTATTAATTTGTTTAAGGCGCAATTGACAATCATGTTTTTTTATTAAACCACACAATTGTGACTAGAAGACATTACTATATTACAGCTTTTTTTGTTGAAGCATAATTTTATGTAAAGCTGCTTTGAAGAGATTAAACAATTACAATAAAAAATTACTTGAATGACTTGATAAAATTGCAGAAATTGGTATGATAATATCAATATTTCAGAAAAAGGCTTAAAATATAAAAATTGACTTAAAATTGACACCAATCCCTTACTGAGCAATGGCTACCTTCAGCACTTTATTGCATCCATTGGAATCCTATCTTAACAGGATGTTAACCAAAATTGTCTTGCCATTATGCAAATAATTACAAATAAAGTTGAAGTTTCAGAATTGAGCACAGCAAATTTCTGAAAGTACAGCCTGATTTCATTATTATTTGTAGATATATGTAGATATATGTATTTACAATGTACAAATACAGATTTGTACACTTGGATAGACACTACAATATACAACATGGATGGACTAAAAATCCTTATATATTCTAAATGCATTTGTGTACTTACATTTGTACTTTTTTATAGATATTTAAGATCCCCTAAACCTCCCACTAAACATAACCAATTCTCAACCATTTGAAATATGTAACATGCAGATGAAAGTAAGCACAATTTAATTTATTTAAAAAAAAAAATTCAGAAAGCAATATACAAGTCAATACCAAGTTAGGTAAATGCATCACATTAAATAAACATGATATCTCTGAAAATGTAATTAATTTTAATTAATACCATAAAAGTAATTTAAATTTAATTACTAAAAGGGGCATTCAGTAGTTATTTAGCTAGCATTAGCATTGCTCTTCTTCGTGCACTTTAAGTTCTTATACAATAGTGGTGTTACACGCTGTACTGCCATCTATTGTCGTCGTTCAGCATGATCGTCTCTGCTGCCCCCTCCAGCTCTGGAATATCATATGCATCTGGAAAATGTTGGAGCTTGAGGTAATTTCTAAAGTTATTTATTATTACTATAATAAAATTGCTTTCCCTAAAAACAAACATCAGAATTCAAGCGAACAGACATCAATAGTTAAGGACAGCTTGTTATTCTACCTCTTACCAATAATCTTTAGAGACTGTTTACGTTTCACATTATTTCAAAAACAGTTATTACATTTATTAGAGAACTGCTTAGCGTAAAATAAACCTCAATTTTCTAACAATACAGAATGTCAGGGTAAAGGAAAAATTAGAATCGTTTTTGATCAAATTTAGCATGTTCTTGAATACTGTATTTGCCAAACTTGTTTTGTTTGCAACAAAGTCATGGTTTACACAAAATCTACAACAATCGCTTTGCCAAGCTACTTTGCTGTAAAAAAAAATAAGACCTATGTTGTTTCATAGAGGTGGAGGTAGACGGTCCCCCCTTACTATAACTGTCATGTCAAGTTAAGTCAAGTGGTTTTTATTGTCGTTTCAACCATATACAGTACAGTACACAGCACAATGAGACAACGTTCCTCCAGGACCATGGTGCTACATAAAACAACATAGGACAATCCCAGAACCACATGAGACTACACAACTAAATAAAATACCTATATATACCTATATACCTATATAAAATGCACGTGCAAACATGTGCAAAAAGTACGGGACAGTACAAGAAATTTCTAACAATGAACAGGACAATAGGCACAGTGAGAGACAGTGCAGCGCTGACCAGTACACAGTAGTGCAAAAAGATGACAGTTTCTAAAAATGTAAGCATAACATACTATGAGATAGTGTTCTCTGCACATAGCAGTTATTGAGGTAGCAGCCAGATATAAAGTGCCAGTAATGAAAGTGCAACTCAGGACACGTGTGTGTGTGTGTGTGAGCGTGTATTTATCACTTTGTGAGGACCAAATGTCCCCATAAGGATAGTAAAACCCGAAATTTTTGACCTTGTGGGGACATTTTGTCGGTCCCCATGAGGAAAACAGCTTATAAATCATACTAAATTATGTTTTTTGAAAATGTAAAAATGCTGAAAGTTTTCTGTGAGGGTTAGGTTTAGGGGTAGGGTTAGGTTTAGGGGATAGAATATAAAGTTTGTACAGTATAAAAACCATTATGTCTATGGAAAGTCCCCATAAAACATGGAAACACAACATGAGTGTGTGTGTGTGTGTGTGTGTGTGTGTGTGTGTGTGTGTGTGTGTGTGTGTGTGTGTGTGTGTGTGTGTGTGTGTGTATCAAACCAGTCTCTGAGTTTTGAGGAGTCTGATGGCTTGGGGGAAGAATCTGTTACACAGTCTGGCCGTGAGGGCCCGAATGCTTCAGTACCTCTTGCCAGATGGCAGGAGGGTAAAGAGTTTGTGTGAGGGGTGTGTGGGGTCATCCACAATGCTGGTTGCTTTGCAGATGCAGTGTTTTTTGTAAATGTCTTTGATGGAGGGAAGAGAGACCCCGATGATCTTCTCAGCTGTCCTCACTATCCTCTGCAGGGCTTTGCGGTCCGAAACGGTGCAAGTCCCAAACCAGGCAGTGATGCAGCTGCTCAGGATGCTCTCAATAGTCCCTCTATAGAATGTAATGAGGATGGGGGGTGGGAGATGTGCTTTCCTCAGCCTTCGAAGAAAGTAGAGACGCTGCTGGGATTTCTTGGTGATAGAGCTGGTGTTGAGGGATTAGGTGAGGTTCTCCGCCAGGTGAACACCAAGGAATTTGATGCTCTTGACGATCTCCACAGAGGAGCCGTCGATGTTCAGCGGAGAGCGGTCACTCTGTGCTCTCCTAAAGTCAACAACCTCGCGTTTTAATTCTTTGTGATAACAAAGAAAAGAAAATGACACTTTCTTTTCTGGTTGCGTTTGTAAACACCACTGAAATCTGTCCATTACTAACGTTGACAATATGTTGACTACACATTTAATTTTAAAAAGTTTGGGGAAATTGTAAGTTTTCTGTAAATTCCACTGATACTATTTTAGAGTGGTCTAAACAATTATTCCTTAACTGTACAACAAAAAATAAGCAACATCAGCATCACAACTCAGTTTTTATCTGTCATCAAATCATTCCACCTTGAATGTGCATTGCCAGTGTTTACTCTAGTTTTTGCCTTTGCCAGTCTTTCTGTCTTCTTGTTTCAGACCTTTTTAATTCTTCGTCAATAAAGCTACAGAATCTCCCATCGTTTCCGCTGCTAAAGCAAGTTAATCAATATGTTCCATTGTGTTCCTTTCTCTCTTTGCATTACCAAACAACACTGCTCTAAGCATAGCCAAGTGTATCTACTGTCAATGAACGTGAGAATTATCTTAATCTAAGTTAAGTGAAACACCGCTGGTCATGAATTTCAACATGGTGAAACACATTGAAGGGGGTGACTAGGGCTGCTTGGTTATGGCAAAAAAATAAAAATCACGATTATTTTGGTCAAGACTGAGATCACGATTATTTAACGCAATTACTCATTGAATTTGGAAACCTCATGCATTTATTGAACTTAAAAAAAACTGTGAGTTTTTAACAGTGAGTTCCCTTGAATTTGAAATGTAAACTGCACTGGGTAGGGGAGAAGGCTATTCTCATTTGGTAATTATTTTATGTCACGAATGGTAGTCATATAAAGGAAATGACTACTATTCTACTACCATAGCCACCATTAACAGCAGGGGTGCTCACACATCTGTGAAATTAGATATACTTCAAGGTGGTTCAGACAAGACAGACCAGGGTGACACTGGCAGGAGAGACCAAGGAGGTACCAGCAGGATGGACAAAGGAATAGAAGATTGGCAAGGTTTGGCAGCTAGACTTGCCATAGCTGTTTGACTAGGCTTGGCTGCCGGACTAGCTTGGCAGCCAGACTAGTTCAGATGACTTGACTTGACCACATGGCTTGGCAAGATGAAGTGGCTTGGCTTGACTGGCTGGACTAGTCGAGGTGACTTGACTTGACCATATGGTTTGGCAAGGAGCAGTGGCTCCATGTCAGCTTGACTGGGTGTGTTGGTACAACTAGACGTGATGGCTTGTGTTGACTTGACAGCTTGACTTGGTGTGGCAGTTTGGTCTGACGTAGCTGCTTGAAACAGTGTAGTGGCTTGGCTTGACATGGTGGTTTGACTTGACGACTTGACATTGTAGCTTGACTAGGTTTGATTTGGCATGATGGCTTGGCTTGATTTGACAGCTTGACTTGCTGTGGCAGATTGACAAGGAGAGTTGCTTTGACTTGGTGAGGCAGTGAAAACTTGACCTGAGTTGACAGCACGACTTGACTTAACATGTCCGTTTGACAAGATATGGTGGCATGATTTGTCATGATGGTTTGGCTGGATGTGATGGCTTGGCTAGGCTTGACAGCTTGACTTGCCGTGATGGTTTGATTAGACTTGGTTGCTTGACTTGGTTTGGCGGCTTGACTTTGCTTGACAGTTTGTATAGGTGAGATTACTTGACTTGGCGTGGCAGTGACAACTTGACTTGAAGTGATGACTTGACTTGACGTGTCTGTTTGACTGGACATGGTGACTTGATTAGGAGTGATGGTTTGGCTTGGTTTGACAGCTTAACTTGGTGTGGTGGCTTGACTATGCTTGATGATTTGGCTTGGTTTGACAGCTTGACTTGGTGTGGTGGCTTGATTTGACTTGACTGCTTGACTAGGCTTGATGGTTTGATTTGGCTTGATGGCTTGACTTGTTTTGATGGCTTTAATAGACTTGGCTGCTTGACTTTGTTTAGTGGCTTGAGATGACTTGGCATGGTAGTGACAACTTGACTTAAAGTGATGACTTTGACTTGATGTGGTGACTTGATTAGTTAGGAGTTATGGCTTGGCTTGGTGTGATGACTTGGCTTGGTTTGACAGCTTGACTAGGCATGATTAACACAGGAGATAGTTTAAGGGAATAAATGGCATCTGGTGCCTCTAGGATGGAAGCGAGGTAGGCGACTCCAGGACAGGAGCGAAATCAAACAGGGAAATGACCTCCATGAGCACTGGCAGTGACAGGGGAATGGTCTCCGTGGCCGTGGACACTGGTAGCGGTAGGGGAATGACCTCCATGGCCGTGAGTGCTGGCAGAGACTAGGGAACGGCCTCCATGGCCGTGAGTGCTGGCAGAGACTGGGTCATGCCCTCCGTGGCCATGAGAACTGGAAGCGACAGGAGAACTGCCTCGGTTGCCGTGAACATGGAAACACACAGACACATGGGACAACCTGAGAGATTGGTGGAGGAAACTGTCACAATCCTGCCATAACAAGAATAAACAAAACCAAAATGGCAGGATCATGACAGAAATGTATTTGACTGTTCAGGTGCGCATTAGCGTGAGCATTTTCGGAACACATGCACATGTTCAGCACACGCACATACACTGCCTGTTAGTCAAACAGGGCGCAGCTGTCACTAGATCGCTAGAGAATTATAAAATAATGTGCTCTGAATTACTTTCAACAGCAGAATAAGAATATGAACTTTCTAATATTTGACATAGGTCTAGGCTATCACAAATATAGTATTGTTATTTTTTCATTATTGTCATTTTAATCAGTCTGCTTGTCTGGTCGGGCAAGTAAAATTGTCTTTCACTTTGCCCCTTCAAAAATCCACTTATCCCGGACAAGGGGACAAGCATTAATGTTGAGGTCTGATTATATATTAATCATAGTATTTAACATTCTCAGATGACAATTTGTTCTTCTGTAGTATAGCTCCTAATGTAAATGTATGTTGTTTTAAATGAGTTTTAGATATTATTTTGGAAAACAAGCTAAAAAAGACTAATTAAAAAACGTATTTTGTTCCAGTGTTTAACTTTAACTCACAAAAAAACTAACGTTCTCTTCTAAATAGAGCTGCATATCACTGATTTTCTTCATTAAACGATACACGCAGTGAACGTGACACATATATTATGATTCATTTATATTATGATTTATTTTCATAACCTGCTTCCTTATTATTGTAACTTTAATAATCTATAATTTAAAGATATAACGCTCGGGTGTTTCATTGCGAAATGGAATGTGATACATTAATCATTTTCATAATCGTTGGAAGCAATAAATCGTAAGAGAACATACAATTTTATTAATCACCCAGACCTAGGGGTGACCAAATCATGAGAAATAAAACACTTTTTATAAAAAAAACTATTATGAGTACAGTCTTCATGAAACACAATTAATTTGTTAATGTGTAAAAGTTTTGAAATTAGCTCCAAATACTGAATGCACCTTTAATGCAATAAAATCAACTGATACATTTCATGGATTCAATATTTATAGATTCAATAAAGATTTTTAACCTGTATTGTTGCAAACACAAGCAAATGTACAGTATGTGTTTTAGAATTACTGGTAGGCATACCAACAAATACTTTTGAGAAAGTCTGGTATACACTTTTATAGTAATAATTAATAAAATTACAACAAAATAATGTGATTATTTTCTAATAACAAGTTACAGAGCTTAAAAGGTACTGCATAACACAAATGATCCTGAAAATAATGTATGACATGTCATGTTATGGGCTTTTATTCTATGTTTTCCATGTTCTGGACTGTAAAAGCTGATCATTAGGAGTCTGCCGGAACTACCGATTGTCCCTTGTGGAATAACAACTTTCCTCTAACAGCATTGTCCTGAATGTATATTCCTAGGCTGCCTGGATCATTATGGTACATCAATTTATCACATATGTCATGCTTATCAGCTATGTTTGGTCTGCAGCTCTGTTCAAGACCTAATTACTTATAAGCAAGTCCTCTGTTTGCCTAATTTGCTTGGCTCATTGGTCACCACTGTGAAGATCCAGAGAAAAGAGGGACATAATCAAAGGAAAACGACAAAGAGGTTAATATTTTGAAGCATTTATTTAAAGCTAAAACAAATTCCCTGGCAGAAAGAAAAGCTTTTGGCTTAGTGAGATGCTATCCCTCCTATGATCCTCAATCAAATCACTTTTACCACATACCAAAGCCAAACATTAAGCAATGATTCCATGACGCTCTCCAATGACTCTCATCATGAGATTGTTGAAAGCAACGGAAAATGTAAATGGATGCAGGATACTGATCTGCTCATATGTGCATTCCTTCATAAATTGTTTTGAAATATGAGATAAAATGATAGTTTCCTTGGCCCAGATTGCTTATGGAAAGGAATCAGCGTGCTTTATCATCGTTACGCTTTCTCTTTCTGTCTGTATTCTGATGTACACTCGATCAGAGAATTGTTCAAGAAGTGTTTGAGGTAGACTGAATAATGTTATAGTAATTTATAATTTGTATATAATTAATATAAAGCTTTGTCTTACAAGAACGTTATAGTTCGTAACTGTAGGATCCAGATAACAATCGATGGCTCCCTGCCCACGACCACCCATGACATCCAATGAGCCTCCCACTAAATCTAGCCGCAAATGTGAGCACTTTTGAATGTGTAGAGACAGTGCTGTGCGACGCCAGCTGCACATACTTTTAATCCTCCTTGGCTCATACAGGAAACTCCATCATGAGCGTTGAGCATTATGTTTGACGCAGATGACAGTGAACAGAACACAAATTCACTTTATAGTGAATTTTTTATAATCACTCACGACTGGCTTTTCCAGAGTGGGAAGCTCTTATGACGAAAAAGAATGTACTCTGTTTGTTGCTCACGCTATAATGTGAATTTGCGTTCTGTTCAGAGCTACTTGGTCTTAACAACAGAGAAACACTTCAAAATAAAAGCTCAGCCAAAATAAAAGTAATATAAGTAAGTTAGTAATTGTATATTCACTGTTATACTACTACTACTACTACTACAACTAATAATAATAATAATAAATAGTAATTGTATTATATTTAAGCAATACCTTACATCTGTGATGCTTTGTAGTGCAGCACTTTATTTGACCAAATATAACGCCATTGTATTTTAGATTGTGCTGTGAGGTTCGGAATAAAAGTACTTTATTTTAAAGTCATAAATTACTTCATTTATAGTTAATGAACATCAGCATTGAAGGGAAGAGATGATGGACAGGGGCCGTTTTTACATCAATGCACCTCATAAAATCAAATAGGTGTTTCAATTGGTCTAGGATAACCACATTATAATGTTTGCCATGAAGTTGGGCTTTACATGATTACTGTGCAGGCAACTTAACATTTGTGATTATATGAGAGAACGAAGTGAATAAAGAAAGAAAGTTAAAGATTAATTTATGTTAATATTGTAATATCACATATGTAAATGCAAATATAACAAAAATAAATTATTATAGTGAAATTAAAAGGAGGTATAATGTAGTTTTGTCATGTTGATGTCAAAACAACTGTGCTACTACAAGTGTTGGCCCAACTTATCTAGTCCTAGTTACCAAAAGTCCTTATGCTCACAACATATATCGTACAATAAAGGCAGATTACCAATAAACCATATGGAACTTTATGTTCATAGGTTTTTAATGTTGGCAATTCCTTCATGTGTGTCATATGTGTATTTCATGAAAGTCTTTATTATGCATGTTGGTAAAACTGC
This sequence comes from Xyrauchen texanus, assembly GCF_025860055.1. Taxonomy (NCBI): domain Eukaryota; kingdom Metazoa; phylum Chordata; class Actinopteri; order Cypriniformes; family Catostomidae; genus Xyrauchen; species Xyrauchen texanus. The sequence goes on from NC_068303.1 coordinate 32,310,391, forward strand.
ATATATACACTCACCTAAAGGATTATTAGGAACACCTGTTCAATTTCTCATTAATGCAATTATCTAATCAACCAATCACATGGCAGTTGCTTCAATGCATTTAGGGGTGTGGTCCTGGTCAAGACAATCTCCTGAACTCCAAACTGAATGTCAGAATGGGAAAGAAAGGTGATTTAAGCAATTTTGAGCGTGGCATGGTTGTTGGTGCCAGACGGGCCGGTCTGAGTATTTCACAATCTGCTCAGTTACTGGGATTTTCACGCACAACCATTTATAGGGTTTACAAAGAATGCTGTGAAAAGGGAAAAACATCCAGTATGCGGCAGTCCTGTGGGCGAAAATGCCTTGTTGATGCTAGAGGTAAGAGAAGAATGGGCCGACTGATTCAAGCTGATAGAAGAGCAACTTTGCCTGAAATAACCACTCGTTACAACCGAGGTATGCAGCAAAGCATTTGTGAAGCCACAACACGCACAACCTTGAGGCGGATGGGCTACAACAGCAGAAGACCCCACTGGGTACCACTCATCTCCACTACAAATAGGAAAAAGAGGCTACAATTTGCAAGAGCTCACCAAAATTGGACAGTTGAAGACTGGAAAAATGTTGCCTGGTCTGATGAGTCTCGATTTCTGTTGAGACATTCAGATGGTAGAGTCAGAATTTGGCATAAACAGAATGAGAACATGGATTCATCATGCCTTGTTACCACTGTGCAGGCTGGTGGTGGTGGTGTAATGGTGTGGGGGATGTTTTCTTGGCACACTTTAGGCCCCTTAGTGCCAATTGGGCATCGTTTAAATGCCACGGCCTACCTGAGCATTGTTTCTGACCATGTCCATCCCTTTATGGCCACCGTGTACCCATCCTCTGATGGCTACTTCCAGCAGGATAATGCACCATGTCACAAAGCTCGAATCATTTCAAATTGGTTTCTTGAACATGACAATGAGTTCACTGTACTAAAATGGCCCCCACAGTCACCAGATCTCAACCCAATAGAGCATCTTTGGGATGTGGTGGAACGGGAGCTTCGTGCCCTGGATGTGCATCCCACAAATCTCCATCAACTGCAAGATGCTATCCTATCAATATGGGCCAACATTTCTAAAGAATGCTTTCAGCACCTTGTTGAATCAATGCCACGTAGAATTAAGGCAGTTCTGAAGGCGAAAGGGGGTCAAACACAGTATTAGTATGGTGTTCCTAATAATCCTTTAGGTGAGTGTATGTCGTTAATGAATTCATTTATAAACCCTTAATAAATGGAACATAAATGTAAAGTCTTAACAAAAGATTTTTCCTCCCCAGTAAGACAAAACTGAACATTGTGAAATCATTCCGGAATACCTACTTATTATCTTTAAACACATATTCCTGGCTTATCTTCTGTTGCTGTGTCATGAACATGCACCCTAAGGCTTGAGTCATAAGGTTCATTTTCAAATTAGCGGCAAATCAGTTATGTGGTCAAGTGCTTAACTTACACAGAAAACAGCCAGAGCATGACAAACGGAAAGTAAGAGCTGGTCCAGACTTCCAATGACGACAGCCTTGTTATTAGTTTATAAGAGTGCCTGTCTGATCTGAACACTGTCCAGTTTGAGGAGATTCATGCAGAGAGCACATCGGAAGTGAAGGAATTGAGACCGAATCGAAAATCTGAAGCTGTCGTTTTACTATGAAAGGTAGGTAAGAGTCTAATTGGTCACTGACGCTTTAACTATTGAAGTTCTATTCAAATGTAATATACAGTTAAATCACAATTTAAATAACCGTAACAACCTTTTTGAGTGTCATGGATTAATTTTACCAACACATTTCATTCTATAATTTATTGATTGTGTGTGTGAATAAACATGAAACAGAACCTCATCTATAGGCATTAATACCTTTACTTATGTTTAGCCTTTATATTATACTTATACACATGGAAAATACTTTCAAATACTTGGAATTTCCAGGTTTTGCTTAGACAAATGGATCAACTGACTCAACTACATTCTTAGTTGTCTTCAAATTTTTATTTGTTTTTAGTTGCCAAATATAAAACAGATGTCATACTCTAATAATTCAGGAATTAGCTGCAAGATTATTGATATATGCCTGAACATAAATTTTGGTTATGCACAAACCCGTGGAGCCAATGCTGTTATTAAAGCACAAGCAGGACATACTTTTCACTCAAATGTGTGTGCTTATAATATTATAATTATTAATATTATTATTTAATGATTTTATAGTGCTATGAGAATTTTGGACCCCAGTATAACAAACATTTTAGCCCTAAAACGCATCCATGTTTTTAAGCCCATACAATGCAAATGTGGGTCAGAAATGACCCCAGTGAAAATAAAATTGGTATTCCTTTTAAAATTGCTTAATGCTTCTTTATTTAACCTTTATTTAACCAGTTTTGTCACATTGAGATATACAATCTCTTTTTCAAGAGAGACCTGGCCAAGATAGCAGAACAAATTAGATCACACAATCACAAAACAAACACAAAAAAGGAAAAGACAACTCAAGTGCATTTCAATTAAATAAAAGTGCCATTAATTAAAACATTTGCAAGTGTGGATGGACTGTTCTATAGTTTTAAAATAACCTTTAAAATAATTTAAGGTAATTAAACATTGTAGTTTAAGTGTTTTCTGTAGGTCATTCCAAGTAGAAGGTGCAACAAACATGAAAACCTTTTTGAACAACTCTGTCCGGGCTTGAGGTACATTCAATGAAATAGTTTTCTGGGACCGTAAAACATAAGTACTCTGTGTAAAAGATAGAAATTCAGATATGTAACGTGGAAGCCTGCCTATAATGCCCTTATATATAAAGATATAAAGGTGAGTAAGCCGGCGATTTGATAGAGAAGGCAAATTCACTGTGGAGTAAAGTGTACAGTGATGAGTGAGGGGTCTGCAATTTGAAATAAATCTTAAAGCTCCATGAAACACAGCATCCAACCTCTGAAGACACTTAGATGGGGCATTCATATACAACAGATCACTATAATCAATAATAGAGAGAAATGTGGCATCGACTATCCTTTTTCGGGCAGAAAAAGTAAAACAAGATTTGTTCCTAAAGAAAATACCTAGCTTTAATTTCAACTTTTTTACTAGATTCTGTATATGAATCCTCATTTTGATAATAATTAACAAAAATTGAATAGGTTATTTAATTTAATTCTGTGGATTTTCACACATTATCACTCAAAATAGAGAAGTTTTGAATGATAATATAAAGAAAGCCATTTTACAGTAATATGAGCCATTTTAATGTATGGTTGTAACATACATTATCTTAAAGGGATTAGTTGACGCAAAAATAAATATTCAGTCATTGTTTACTCTATATACTATATTTAACTATATACTGTACGTCTTTCTTGTATAAACGTTTGTGCTCAGTGATGTCAAACAATGGCAGTTTATGGTGAAAAGGGTAATTCAGAATTGTAATATATTATTTCAAGAGACTCAGGATTGTTATGAAAGCATACAATAAGGTTTGGTGAGACATAAACCAAAATGTAATATATAATTTTTTGAAACTGTTGATTGACCGTTGATCTCCTATGACTGTTGATCTCATCCTCATGTTAGGGCAAAAGAGCGTCTTGGTTACATGGAACGCAACTCTGGTTCCCTTAGTGAGAACGACATGCTGCGTATTCGCAATGGGACACCGTCTGAGTGTCACCTGGTCTAAAGCCCTTATATTTACTGGCTGATGTTGCTTAAGCGATGCCCCTGGGGAGCTATGCCACAGGGGCATCACTGGGCAGAGAGTGAGACATAGAGTGTCAAATGAAAAGACCACTTAATATGAACATTACATTTAAAAAGTAGATGGCTGTGTCATTTTTTTACCCAAGTATGCATTTTAGAGTTAAAATATGTCTCAAATCTTGTATTTCATGCTAATATTGATTTACCACAAACATATATTTTAACATTTGACAGTGTGCCAATGGAACTAAATTCATCAGACTCCCTATGCAACGAAACAATTGCCTGGATATGGCTATCCTCTCTACAGCCACCGTTTCTAGCTCTTGTCAGCATCCTGGGACTGGTGGGCAACAGTCTGGTCCTCTGTGTGTTCTGCCTCCAGCGGAAGCCTTGCAGTGTAGCTGATGTGTATTTGGGTAACCTGGCGGCTGCAGACCTAATCATGGTACTTTGTCTGCCCTTCTGGACGGTCACTATCGCCCAAGGCTATCAATGGAACTTCGGTCAACTCCTCTGCAAGGTGGTGAACACAGCCATTTCTATGAACTACTACTGCAGTATTCTCTTCCTGGTGTTGGTCAGTGTGGACCGCTACCTTGCCCTGGCCAAACCCATGAAGCCCAGCAAACTGAGACGCCCTGAATGGGCGAAGCGTGTCTGCTTGGTGATTTGGGCAGTGGGCTTTCTGCTTAGTATCCCTACCCTGCTGTTCCGAAAAGTCACATTTTTGTCATATTTCGAGGTGGATGCCTGCTACCTAGATTACCCTCATCCAGCCTGGGTGCTCCAATGGAATATTACAACAAACGTGATTGGCCTCCTTGTTCCTCTGCCCATCATTACATTTTGCACCTACCACATGGTCAGGGCACTTAAAAATGGTGGCGTAGGGATCCAACCAAAAGTGCAAACAGAGAGGAAAGCCACCCAGCTGGTTCTGACAGTTCTTGCTGTGTTTCTCATCTGTTGGATGCCCTTTCAGCTGGTGCGTTTCCTAAGCACACTAGACTACTTTCAGCTCTTACCTGGGTGCCTGTGGGAACACATCTTGGAGATCAGTGTCCAACTGGCTTCTTACTTGGGGTACAGCAATAGCTCAATAAACCCTTTCTTGTACGTTATAGTAGGGAATCACTTCAGGAAGAGAGCCAGAGGGGTTTGTAGGAATCTACTGTGTCCTAGATTGAAGGACAAGACATTTGCACTCACAAATGTTACTGTTATTAGCAAGTGCAGTGACAGTCTCAAAGGATCACAAGACAGAATAACAACACTGGACCTGAGATCTGTATGTGTGAACATCCCACATGTTTCTTCTGGGGTGTCACTACGCAACAATGAAAATACACATTTTTAGTTCAATATATATATATATATCATGAATGCACAGTATGTCACTTTGGATAAATGTTAATTTAAGTATGAAAGGTTTCATATAGCACCGTCTGCAGATATTTCTCTAAGCGGTCACTGATTACTTCTTCTGAACTCTGTGTTTTGTATGACTGTGGTTATCTCAAAATTCATAATTTACTTGTGTATTTAATTTGAATACAGTATACTGTAAATTTGAGGAAAAAATATGTTCATAGGTGTGATTTAAATTCTATAGTGTGTTTAGTATGAAGTATTTTAAATGGCCTTTTTGATTTGGCTGTTGTTGGCTAATATGTCTTAAGCAAACTGAAATGTATCCCGTAAAGATTACAAATGATTTGAATAAAATTATAATCAGTAATGTAATTTTATAGATCACATTTTGAGGTAATCAAATTACTTTTAGATTAATTTGGGATTACTCATTGCATGTCTTGATAAATCTAATTATTCATTTTGAATGAAGTACCAAATGTAATAAAGCTGAAGTGAGTAATTTCTCCGTCACTAGCGTCCCCAAACGGAATTGCAAACAACTTTATCAAACACTCCCCCTGTCTGCCAATGATCAAACTAACAGATAATCCTGCCCCCAACTCATGCCATTGGTCGAGCCGATGCTATGTGGGGCAGGAGAGGCCGCTCAAAACAAACAGGTACATTTTTATAGCACCACAGAGACACAGCGGAGAATTCAAAAAAAATTTTGCTCCCGGTTAAAGCACCAGCTATTTGCATGCGTGGTCAGTGCTGAATCAGTGGCCAATTCACTAAAGGAATTAAGCAGATCAGGCATCGCTACAAACGTAGCCACATAATCTATGCTAAAAAATATTTGCATGCATAATTCTGCTTTTATGGATACAACAGACCACCATTATCTGACACACTTTGGCAGGACTGAACAGCATCACTGACTACTATGATCTAGACACCTGAATCATTTCTTTAACATGCCGAAAGTACGCCGAAAGTGGATATATGCCAGGCTATAACGCTCGTCTTCATCGTATGATCATTATTTAAAGAATTACTGCTAATATGATCGATTGAAAATGTACACAGTCATCTATTTTATATATATATATATATATCTTTCATTAGGAAATCGCATTCATAAAATATGGCCATCATATGCAACTAGCCAATGGCTTAAGCAACCACGTCATTTTGTGGCCCTTCTACGACAATTTGGCTCAATTGTCATGCTTTTCTGGACTCGTACTCTGATCTTCCACATTCAAAGTCCATCATTTGGACCAAGTTGGAATAAGCTTGTAAATGTTGTGGTGTAAAATGTATTGTGGTTTAAATTATGCATTATGATAAAAGTGTTTGGATGCCATTAGATAGCATTGTGTGAGGTATAGAGTGAAAAAAAAAGTGTTTTACTCCTGATTTGTGTGAAAGAAAATCATTGTTGTAGCACCTCTAGTGTTTATTTGATCAGAAAACTGCTGTGATATGTAGAACAAGGCACATAAAACTCTTTTTACCTCTATTTAACCTAAAATTGAATGTGGAGTGTTCTCATGTATGTAGTGCTTTCTGGTTAGGCCTATTGCACATAATTTAGACTGTGGCTCAGACAACTCTTTGAAACTTTAGGAGCATAATCAGTAAATAACGCACAAGTTATTGCCCCTGGCAGTTTTCTAATGTAATTAAAAATGTAATCATGTAATACAGAAAAAGTGTAATCTGATTTAAAAATGGTATCTAATTTAATTACAAGTACATAATTGTCTGACATCTGATTATGAAATGCAGATTATTTGTAATCTGTAACTACCCCGGCCAGCACTATAAGCAAACAGTCACATTAAAAAAAATAAATTAACCCATTAAAATAAAAAACGTATGTTTAAAGTCTTAAAAAGGATAGTTATCTCAAATGATCTCATCATACACTCACACTCATGCCATCCCAGATGTGTATGACATTATGTCATCTGCAGAACACAAACAAAGATTTTTAGAAGAATATCTCGGCTCTGTAGCCCACAACAATTGAATGGTGTCCAAAATTTGAAGCTTCAAAAAATACATAAAGGCAGCATAAAGGTAATCCATAAGACGCCAGTGGGTTATTCCATGACTTCTGAGGTGAACTAATCAATATTTGGTGGAACAGACCAAAATATAACACTTATATACATCTTGCCATTGCAGTCTCTAGTCACGATCATGATCAAACTCGAAAACCTAGTGCTTGTCACTTGCACAAAATGCTAGATGATGCTAGGAAGTGTAATCGAGCTTGAAATTATGTTTGCCAAGGAGACTGCTGATGTCAAGATTTATTGTGAAAAAGAAGTTATATTGTTGTCTGTTCTCATCCATAACCGATTGGATCGCTTCAGAAGAATGGATTAAGTCACTGGAGTCTTATGGATTACTCTTATTCTGCCGTTATGTGCTTATTGGAGCTTCAAAGTTGAGATATTGCTCAAAAAATCTTTGTTTGTATTCGGCAGATAAAGTAAAGTCATACACATCTGGGATGGCATCAGGATGAGTAAATAGCTAAACTATTCCTTAAAATGTTTAAGTATAACCCAAATGGTGCCAATGTGACAACGTGGAGTGACACTCTGAAAACTGAAAATAATGGCAGAAATGATTGTGATAAATGATATAGATGAAAACAAAGTTATAAAAGTTATAAATATAACTTAATATAACATAATGATGAAAATATAATTGACAAGGTATCACATTATATTTATATGAGCATAAAAATGACCAGAAATACTGTTTTGTAAAACTACTTTAAGTATTCTCCCACTTTCTCTTTGAGAGTATGATCTTGTGCCCTCGGGAAGAAGGTACAAGCTACAGAATAGTTTCTTATCAGGTTAATGAACAACATTTGCCAAGTACATGTAATCTGGTTAAAGCATTCACTTAAATGGTCTTTTAAATTATAGGTAATTTAAATGACCTCATTGTGTAACCTCATTGACAAAGGTAAACTTCTCTGTGGAGACCAATACAGTTTTACACCTTTAAACCAGTAGGTTGCTTGACATGCTCATCCTTGAAAAGCATAAACAAAACTTTGTGAGGTAAAAGAAAATACAGCTACACTGTACAAATACAGACTAAATTAAAGCTACACTATGTAACGTTTGACCCTCTACCGGTTGAAGCATAAAACTGCAAGTTGGAGATGTTGACATTGTTTTGGTTATTACGTGAGTTTAGCTTCTTTTGCACGGATATATATGATGGTTTGAGGCGTACCGGTGTACCCTTTCTGATAACTACAAAAAACATAAATAAAACATTCGCTACAAAGTGAAACAAAATACCTAGCTCAAGAGATATCTTTTTTAACTGGAAATGGTCGATAGTTGGCTAATTAGATAGATGAAGTAGTAGCTAGTTTGCCAACCCATAAAGTCTACATTTTCCACCGTTCTTCCTTGAAAATGAAATCAAGAACTGCAGTACCACAACCCTTAATAAAATGCCCCATTAGAGTGGATAATGCTATCAAACAAACTACTGCACTAATATTAGAGAGTTACCTGGCTAACTACTGGTCCAATACAATTTTGTATCCTGTCGAGGAAGAAAAAAGTCATCTCTGGGTGAAATACTTTCAGATTTTGAAGTTGTCGCCACCTCTAAAAAGCCAAGCCGATGTTGATTTGTGTTCTATTATGGGCTCTGCCTCTTTTCCTATTTGCTTACAGACTCTTTTCGGTTTGAGGATTCTTTATTTTTACAATGGGTGATTCCCCAGATGGCTGTCTTTTTGAACGATCCATGGTCAATGTTGCTCATTTGTTGTGGCTACAAGTTTTCAGCTTCAAGCTACTACCGCACCATATACGAGATATGTAGACAGACTTTTTGTTTTTTATTTATGGACAAGATCTTACATAGTGTAGCTTTAAATACCAAATTGCATTTACAGTCTTATGCAGCCAAACAGAGAGGTGATCCTATTTTATTGAAGTTTGTCAAGTATTTTAAGTAACTTACATAAATGGAGGCACAATGTGTCCTTTGAACTGTATTTATCTGACTCAGTCAACATCCCCCATCCATGTAAACCTCTCATCCAAAAATGAGCCAAGTCTTAACCGTATTAGGCATGAAAGTTACAGTTTCCAACCTGAGTGCTAGCCACCGGGGAGTCTGGAGCATTGTCAAGTTGTGTTTGTACTGTGAGAGTTGTTCATTGATTACAGTAGTCAATGTGATGAAAGCTTTCTAGCCCCCAGTATGAAAAAGGTCACAGAGCAATTATAGAGGTCCTTTTCCTCTGGTTTTTAAACTGAAAGGGCATCATGGTGTCCCTGCTCTACCCACCTCAGATAGAGAGTCACATCATTATTCCAATAGCATAAAGCCACCGAGCCTACTATTGTATATCACTTATTGACTTTGTCTGGAAAGTTGCAAATAATCACTTTTAAAATACTTTCAACAGGTGGTGAATTACTCTGTTGTATTAGTCATGATTTAAACACACACACACCAACACATTTTCTGTAAAGCTGTAAAGCTTTGAAACGATGTGCATTGTGAAAAGCACTAAACATATAAAATTGACTTGACATCTTATTAATGTTTTTTGTGGGTAACAGACCTACAGACCGAAATTGCACATGTTGTCAGCCACTGACTGTGTCTTGCGAGACACAAGGTTTTATTTCTGCAGGGAGGGCTTGATGCTCTTCAAAAAACAAATAATCCATGCATACACATTGAAATGTCAGAACTTTTACATCCGTCGCATTAAAAAGTGCATGCTGCTTTCGCGTATTAAGCAGCTTTCTGGTGTATTTGTATATAAGCTATTATAATTTAATATCAGCAGAAATTATTACTCAACCCCCCTACGTAGCCTCATTAATGACAGCTCAACCAATGTGGTTCGAATGATGGATGTGCAATACAGTTACTACAATTTCGGGAAACAATAGTGACTAGCTAGTTAATTTCTACTATGATGCATCTTACTATGGTGGTTAAGCAGTGAGCTACGTCGTTGTATAGGAAACGCACTCCAGCGCTGAGAAAAGTAACATGTACCATGTGACACCACCGTATACGCTAGAGGGGGGAATGCGTGACACTAGTTGTTATGCTGAAAAGCCAAAATGTTTGTTCGTCACTGAAAAGAGCTGTAGTCTCACGTCGACTGGTTAGCTGGCCCCTGCTTCCTCCTTCGCAACCAAGCAAGAGATTTCTCAAAAACACATTCAGCCTTTTCCTCTCTGAAATCCCTTAAGGGACAGCAGTTACCTGGTCAGTTGTCCAGATAATGCATTTTCAACTATGTTACACCCTATTTGAAGGAGTAAATGGCATCTGGATGTTTCAATAATCAGATTTAGCCCCTGCTGTAATGTTTTTTTTATTATTATTATTATGCTAATTGCATTTAAAGATTACCTTTAAAAGTCCCGTTCTCCCAGCAGCATAATTTACCACACTGATACCAGTGTGAAATCAAATAACTTACCATGTCTGTTGATATTAATGGATGAAAACAAGAAAGAGAGGTGAATGTAGTTAACCACCAGAGGTCAGTGCATAACAGCACATACTGTGTGGATTCTCTACACCTGCAAAATAAGCTGTAAAACGTGATCTTTTTATATTTATAAATTTACATTATATTTGTATGTTATCATGCATGTCTCAACAGACTATTATAATTTTCAGCCAATGTATATGATTCAAAATTAAATATGTAAATGGTCATACAGTGATTACAATGTTATGTTTGCATTCAAAAACAGTTAATTATGATGCAAACAGTTAGGAAACCACATTCTTATTGGAGCGATATAATAACCTCTAAAGGTTTCTATTCTTGTCATAACATTTAGACCAGGAACATTTAGTCAAAAGTCTTGATTCAAATCCATACCATATAGATGAGGCTAGACCAGGACTAGCTGTCACATGAGAAAGTTGTCACAAGGGTCACAAAGTTGTTATCTTAGTAAATATAAGGTTTTGATTCAAAAATACACGTACTTATTTTCTCTAGCATTAGTGTTGTATGTAAGTTTCAAATACCTAGTTCAAAACCATCTTAGATTAGAGTATTTCTGGTAATTCTACCCTCCAAATTCAAACTTGTAATTACAATGTCATCATATTTTTGTAATAGCTCTTGGGTAAACAAATGTACAAATATAAACAAATACATATGCTGTATGTAAACACATATAGTAAAACCACCCTGACATACCACTGTAAAACCTATTGCTTTGAGTAGGGGAACATGAAATCATTCAAATTAGTTCAAATAAATGAACCTTAATGAGTATTTGGAACTTTCACATTCTTCTGAGTTCACGAAATGAACACTAGCATTCAGCATGCTAGCATTCACTATAGCAAGTTCTGGCTAGCACTAGCTATGTTTCCTCTTATTTAAGTATTTAAGTTAAGGTTTCTTGTTAATTTTAAGTTCAGCTGAAGAGTTATAATTTAAGTGCTTTCAAAATGTATGAGTTTCTTAATCAATATTTCAAGTTTAGAGCAATTAGCATGCATGTGTAGGATAACATTTAAATCTGCAGGTTCTATTAACTTAAACTTGGGAGTTTATTAACTTATGTTATGTTAACTGATTGGATAATTTTTTCTTTTTAGTTTTGCTAACTTATTAGTGTTTACAGTGAGTACATTGTGGTAAGGGTGTTTTATATAATGAAATTGTATATCATTTATTATTTACAATTTAGAGTATGTAGGCCAAAACAATGGTTTGATTGGTATTTGTAAGGGGGTTAGATGAGCATGGAGGAGGTGAGAACGGGCTTAACAATATAAATATATAATTAAATGAAAAGACACACAAAAAAATACAGGGGAGCTGCTCATAATTCCCTCTCTCGAACTGTTGTCACCGCCCGCCTTTATCCCTCGCGTGCCCCATCAGGCTGATTGGGGACAGGGCGTGCGTCATTCCAGCCCGGCCCCACCCCCCCTCTGCTCTACAGTGTTGTTGTATGTTTAAATTTAGCTGAAAAGCCTAAAATACTACAACTGTTTAATGGCAGGTTCTATTCTGACAACTTGGCTCATAAGTTAAAAATTGCCAATTTTCTTTTGGCAATAATGTTGGAAATATTCAATAGCTTTATGTAGCCTAATCTTTAAGTGACTTTAAGACTATATGTGCCTAGAGTATACAGAAAAACAAACCTACCTACCCACCTAAGTAATTTTAGCAATATTAATACATAACATTTAAAATATGAGTGTAATAAACCCATATTACAAAAATTCAGATCATAATAGACAGCAACAAAAATTATGCAAGACACTAATATATTCTCATCTTTCACTAATTATATAACACATCAGGAATATGAGCCTGAAATTACATCACAAACCTAAAATCAACAAATTGTTACAAAAGAACTCTAAAGGGTAATTTCCTATTTCACCTAGGAACAGGGAAGACAGAATGGCATCAAAACATCTGTAATGGCTCTTTCAAGTCACTAAATACATTGATTATTTTCCAGTCAGGGCGGATAAAGCTCAGGCTGAGGAATCATTAGTTGAATTTACACAACAGTACTTTTGTCATCCGGTCACTGGAGAAACTGAGTGAGTCATTAATGTGTGTGGCCACTGTTTTTGTAAGAGGAAAAGCACACCGCATAGTAATGCATCAGGAGTCTAATCAATTGTAACCCACTTTGGAAGTGTCTCCCCATAAAAAGAACAGCAGTTGGCCAATAGAAAGCAGCAGACCACATCCATCGTCTTGAGTCATCCAAGTGGTGTGAGCTAATCTGTCAGACTCCAGTGGAGCCATTGACGTCATTGCTTTTTTCCTAGCTTACCTTCCTCTGTCTCTCCATCCTCATATTAGATTATAGCCTGTATGGTGCCATCTAGTGCTCAAAACGATTGGTTGAGATGTGGTTTTGCCATGGTATTCCATCACACTTGTTTACAGCTACACGAGTTATGAAGTTGAACTAGTAATTCATTTGGAGAGGTTTGAAGATTGGGTAACATTTTACAATAAGGTTCTATTGGTTAACAAGTAAATGCAGTAGATATCATGAACTAACAATCAAGGTTAACAATAAAACCTTGAAGTATTAACATGTACATTTGTGTTTCAGTACAGTAGATACTTTCTAAGAAATACATTATTCTAAACCTAAAGTTATTCTGGTATCACTTTATATAAGGTTCCGTTTGTTAACACCTGTTCACATGAACAAACAATGAATGATACTTTTATAGCACTTATTAAGCTTTTATGATGTTATTTTCAACAGATAGTAATATATTTTTTAAAATGATGACAAAAATGTTAAATGTATGAACTAACAATGAACAATTGTATTTTCATTAACTGCCATTAACAAAGATTAATAAAAGCAGTATAAAATATATTGTTCATTGTTAGTTAATAATGCCTAATGCATTAACTAATGTTAACAAATGGAACTTTAGTGTAAATTGTTACCATAATTCTGTAAGACTGATTTACTAGTATTTTATTACACAGTAATAACACAAGTATATTAATTTGTAAGTCCAGATGATCCCAGAAGTTTCCCCAAACTTAGTTTATTTAACCCTCCTATGTTGTTCAATAATGGTTGACACCTTTGCTGTTCCCGGTCATTTTTGACCAGATTTGACAGTTACCCTTAGGTGTACCCTTTTCTTTTTATATACAGTATTGTGCTAAAGTTGTAGGCACTTGCGAAAAATGTGGCATAGTGAGGATGTCTTTAAAAATAATGCCATAAATAGTTTTCATTTATCAATTAATGTCATACAAAGTCCAGAAAACATAAAAAAGCTAAATCAATGTTTGATGTGACAACCTTTGCCTTTGAAACAGCACCAATTCTCCTAGATACACCTGGACACAGTTTTTCTTGGTTGTTGGCAGATTCTTAGAGAATTTGCCACAGTTCTTCAATCTATTTAGTCTCAGTTGCTTCTGTCTCTTTATGTATCTCAGACTGACACGATGTTCAGTGAGGGGCTTTGTGGGAGACATGACATCTGTTGCAGGGCTCCCTGTTCTTCTATTCTAATCTTTTCTATTTGCAAATGTAATGTTTGGGAGTCTAACATTTATATTTCTTATTGACACCCTAAAGCTGAAGATATAAATAACCATCTCAAGTCAAATGCTTTTGTGAAACATCATATGTTCCTAATAATTTTGCACAGTACTGTATATATAAAAAATTGTTTAACTTCCCTCAAGTAATTATGCCCTTCTTTTAGTATTTTATGTTATTTAGATCTTATTTAGCTGTAAATTTATCAATTTCACCATAATGTGTATATGCAAATAAACAAATTAATGTAACTTCACTACAGTAAAAAATTACACTTATAAACATACAGAAAACATGTGAATGTGTCATGTATTTGGGCAGATTTTCTGCCCTCTGGTGAAAATAAAAATAACATGACTTGAAAATTCATAATGGCCATTAGATGGCTGCAGTGTTTCATGCATCCTCCTGCTGTGTAGTAATTAAAGTTTTGCATTTGGATCATGGTGTTACAAAGGAAACACATAGAATAAGCATGTTGTTACCAATAATTTATTGAAAATACCAAGATACACTAACTCAAAGTAAATCAATAATAATGTTAAGAACATGAACAGCAATAAACAGAAATGAACATTTGAACAGAATGATCAGTTTATGAACAGAATTCTGCAGTCATAGTCTCGCCCATTAATACTACTCTCTCTCTCTCTCTCTCTCTCTCTCTCTCTCTCTCTCTCTCTGTGTGTGTGTATGAGAATTGTGGCTGTGTCACAGTCTCACCCATTCATTTCTCTCTCTCTGTATGCCTTTGTAAGTGTGTGTGTATGTGTGTATGTTTTATAGTCTCACCCCTTAATTTATATGTCGGTAAAACATTACCAAACATTTTGGGGACCTGGGTAGCTCAGCGAGTAAATATGCTGACTACCACACCTGGAATCGCAAGTTCGAATCCAGGGCATGCTGAGTGACCTCAGCCATGTCTCCTAAGCAACCAAATTGGAGTAACCTCCTCGTGGTTGCTATAATGTGGTTCTCGCTCTCGATGGGGCATGAGGTGAGTTGTGCATGGATGCTGCGGAGAATAGCAAGAGCCTCCACACGCACTATTTTCAAAAATAAAAATTACCGAACAGCTCAGGAGGTTTATAAAGAGCTTATCTTACAAAATATGCAATGGGAACAATAGTTTCTGACAAAATATGAGTTACAATTGGTGTTACTTAAGTAAAATTGAAGTACACTACAAGTATTACAGTACTTTCGTAATATTATTAAATCTTAAATAATATTATTGACTTGAATAAAATTAATTTTAAATGAGGTTCCTTTTGTTAAGATTTAGTTAACAATAATAAGCTAACATGAACTAACAATGAACAATACTTTTACAGCATTTGTTAATTAAGCAATATGTGATAATGTGATATTGCTTATATACAACAGTTCAATGAACAAGAACATTAAAAAAAATTAGGAAACTCCGAGTACGGTCATAAAAACAAATTTGTGCATGGAACTACTTTCTTACGCGACGAATCAGAATCTGCCGTTGCTGGTAAATGATGCGTCCATGCCTCTGTTAGTAATTAAAAAGTTCACTTCAGAAATAGTATCATGGCTTGTGCTTTTTATACAAGTTATTGGATAAACAAGGATAGATGGCGGGATGTGTGTGTGTGTGTGTGAGAGAGAGAGAGAGAGAGAGACAGACAGAGAGAGAGAGAGAGAGAGAGAGAGAGAGAGAGAGAGATAGAGCGTGTGTAATCACAGGTTGCCACACCAATACGAGATGCTGTCAGCTTTTTCAGTGGAAAATAGACATCCAAGCGGGAGGTATTCCTCTCTATTTCGCGGTAGCCAATCCGCAAGAGTCATTCACTATAGAAACAGCGATGTCCTCCACCATTTTAAACAGTATGTATCCAATGTGGTAACTCTGATAAAAGGTAAGCACTTGAGTTCTGTAATAAATCAGTCTGTTGTGTCTCTCAGCTGTGATGACCCTTAATGCTGAAGTTGTTTGTTTAAAGCCGTTTAAAGCTATTTCCTAGTTTTGGTAATGTATTAGTAATACGAGCGATCACAGAGCGCAGTTCTGTGTAAACAATGACTAACGGATTCACTTTAGGTCACCAACTGGCTCATATTACACACAAAAAATATCTTTTGCCACCACCTGCTGGCGAACATATGTAATAAAAAATAAAAAACAGTAACTCCTAACAGATACACTTTAGTTTAGAACAGCATGAATGCAGAGTGATACACACACACAGTGAAGCGTTGGAGTGCTGATGCTGTCACACCATCAGTGCTCATGGAACATCTCTTGTCCAATCAGATTCGAGGACCGGAACTAACTGTGGTATATTCTTGGTTAATGTTAGTTTCAACAAATGCTAATACATTTTTAAAATCACAAGTTTTGAAGTTAACATAGGTTAATGCACTATGAACTAACCTGAACTAACAACATTAACTAACATTTACAAAAGATTAATAAATGCTGTAAAAATACATTGTTCATTGTTTGTTCATGATACCTAATTGTAGGATGTACAATGTAAATTAACTGAACCTTATTGTAAAGTGTTACCAAATGTTTACATAATCATTTTTTATTATGGTTATTATCGGACCTTTGTTTTCTGGCAGAAACTGCACTAAGTGGCACTCTAGTGACCATTTTGATGGAAACTATTATAATAGGACATTGCTATAAAATTAATAAGGCACAAGTGGCATCAAGAATATTAAGCCTTAGGAAAGACGTTTTATTCTCTGAATAATAGCATTTTTAGACCAAATAAAAATTGCTGTGGAGTTTGACTGATGTGTCTTTTTTTATATTTTACCTTTAGTGCATCTGCCAAGATTCCATAACCCCTCCGGACATGAGCACAGGTTTCCATGGTAACTATACACAGACATTTGGTGGACCAAATGCTTTTAAACAGCATAATTAGCTCTTATGGCAAAAATGAGGGGCTCTAATGTAAGTCTGGTATCTCTCTATATAATCCCCACTCTTTTATCCCTTAATTTTTTATGCTGCCATGAAATAACTGAAGAAAAAATTGAAACAGAGATGTACAGTGTGCATGGTCTCCCAGTACACAAACCCAAATGTGTTCACCGCAGTTCTTCACCCTCTACTTGACTTGATGTAGATTTTTCCTGAACTCTGATTCTTCCCTCAGGTACTGCACATCTAGATTCATGTAAGGTTAATAATACATATCCAATCATCTCCCACTCCTGTGTTTTGTTTGTCTGACTGTCACTGACAGTGAGCTTAAGTCACTTTGAGAAACTCATTGAACCCGCAAGCGACAGAGGCAGCTGGGAACGTAAGCCTCTGCATGCAGCACAGGAAGGGAACAAACATACTGGATGAGAATAGATGGTTCTCAGAGAAATAGCAACTCATAACCTCATAGCAGTGATGGGGACAATGCCCCTTAGTCTTCCTGTAATAGGAATCATGCATCAAAACCAGGTTGACAACAACAGCACTAATGAAACATCCTGTTTTCCCAAAACCTAATGAACACCGTGGCTGTTTCTCTGCAGAGGCAGTGCGGAACGCACAAACTGTCACATGTAACACGTTGAAAGGAAAATGTGGAAAATGTTTTTCTAGATCCAAAGTTCTTGGATCTTTATGGGGGTGTACTGTATAGTTCCACGAGAACATTTTAACATCCATAGAACCTTCCATTCCACAAAAGGCTAAATGTTTTCAAAATGTTATCATGTTATAAACGTTATTCATACATGGTAAGGGAAACATTCTTTATATGCTATTACATAATAAGAATTATTTCCATGATTTGCTATCACAACTTTTTTTAATCAAATAAACATTATAATTTATGTTTCTTGTGAAACTAATTACACAGTTTCAATGCACTGAGATAAAGTAGCCCACTTATATTTTTAGTTGGTTAGACTTTTTTTTCCTGATTGACCTAATTAAATAAATAAATAATAAAACATTCATTTAGGATATTGAGCAAGTAATACAAGTTATAATTACTATAATTGTAAATATACATAATATAAATACTATATAAATATATCATTATAAATACGTGGTTTCACTTAAAAGAGAACAGCATGTAGAGCTGAATTGAATTCAAATGATAAATAAGGAAATAAAGATATTAAAAAAAACCAAGTAAAAACTATACATTAATTATCATTTCATAATATAAAAAGTCTATAAGGCTATAACAACAAAAATATACACTAATTTTCATTTTTAATTTACATTTTCATAATCAATATAATGTAATAAAGTGTAATTTTGTATTGATAGTCAATGTCCATTTTCCTTTTTGTTTGTGGATATGGTTAGTTACTGGACTTTTGCGTTGTCATGATCACATTCATGCGCACACACATTCAGGCGCCATTTCCTGAAGAAAACTTTTATTATATGGTGAACAGATTGCAAGTCATTAGTGATTGTTTTAGTATCAGAATGATATAGTTTAGCTTGAAAGGTGAATACAAAACAGAAAATAGCTCCAAAATCAGCCTGTATTCTTTTTTTCTGTTGGATTCAGTGCTTAAATCACATGCTTATGTTCATTTAAATTCAAATGACTTCAAATGAATATCGAACGCATTCATTGTGGCTGGATAAACAAAAGTGTTGTAAATGAACAGCATTGTATATTGTAGCAATTCTGACTGTAGTCAACTGTAGTAGCTCATAGAAAAGTTGACTGAGCGGATTTCATATCGTGACGATAGGTGAAAAACTGTAGTGTAAAAAGTCTTTATCACTGCGAAACACCCTTTTGGTTCTTCTTGGCACTTTTATTTTTTAAATATTTGCATTATGATGTAAATCACAAAAAGCAAGAAAGTCGGTTTGGAAAAATATCGGTGTGAAAACTTTTGATTGAATTTAAATTTTGGGTGAACTATTCCTTTAAGCCTGTGCCTGGTTTTTGAGTACTTTTTTGAGTTTTTTGGAGTTGCCCCCAATTGCTAAACATAGCTCACTAAAACATGCATTATGTTTAAAGTCCACCTCTGCAGACAATGTTGACACTATTTACAGCAAGTGCACCAAAAAACAGAGCTTCATTCTACAGTTTTGCTTTTATCATATGTCGTTTTCTGTTTTTCTACATCTAGCTCCATCATATTAATCATATGATCTACTTAATCATACATAATACACATAATAAAGTCAAGAACATGTTGGCAGAATAGTACTGCACCTCTCTCCATCAATTACCTTCTCATCTAGACTATTTATATTCTATAGAATCAGTTGTGCTTTCTGCTGGCTCTACATCCCTCTCTGCTCTGTCATGTTTCCCGTTGCGTTCTGGCGTTTGGCTCATTGGCAACATCCTCACCCTCCGTCTGTTCATTCTGCTGACGAAAGCACTCTCCCCTTTAAAGATTTCTTCACTTTTTATCTTGTCCTTTCCCTTGTCTATTCATGTCACACTCCCTCTCTTCTGCTTTAGCGCTTGGCTAAATAATATGTAAAATGCCCTTTATTTGTTTAACCTTTGGCACATATGATAAAACTAGGGTGATCAGACTATGCTGGTCTCAGACGTGTACGTTCAAACTGGTGTGATCTACATTCATGATGCTCTTTACCATCAAAAGAGGGCCTGAAGTGGTCGGTTTCATAATGAACCAGCTGCTCAAATAGTCTTTTCAACATCACATTATCTTTATTTTTATATGTTTCAAACATTCAAACAATCATTAAATTAAAGTTTAAAGCTTTTACCGTCTGAGCACTCTGTTTTGGCGCAGTGCTGTGGCCATGTTTTCTGATGTCAAACAAAGCATAACTAGTCAGTGCACTCGAGCCGACACTGAATGCTTCAGCAGCCTAATTTACACTTAGAAAACTCCTGATGTTGCTATAACAATGCAACAAACACTTACCAATTTACTTGAAGTGAAAATCAGCCCTCCTTTCCTGTTTAATAAATGAAGCAATTACACAGTCATGCAGAACATCTCATGTTTTAAATCCATAAGGATCTCTTTCTCAATGGCGATATCAGCAGTGATGACAGCCGACTCGTCAGACAGATCTTAAGCTTTTTACTCTTGAATTACGTACATCACTTAAAGCATGATTGCGTTACTCGAGGCCAGCTAGATGGCCTCAACCAGGACATATCCTAAAGATCACACCCACCAAAAACAAATAAATCAATTTGATGAAACTGACAATATGACTTTAATTGCCCATTCATTTGGACTGTTGAGGGATTCTGAAGAGATTTTGAATGTCTGAGGGGGTGGAGCTCAAACTCACGCACTGCTTCAGGCATGCGATTTGTGAAACAGTTGTCACAATTTGCTTGTAAGCATCAAGGAATAAATTATTTTCGGTTTTCTCTATTTGTTTGTAGATTAATTAAGATTGGAAAGCGATTAAAAATATATAGGCAAAAAGGTGATTGAGAATGAAAGAATGAAAAATATTTAGTTATTTGGCATGTTAGGCCAGCAGAGAAGGCTTTGCTGACCCTGAGAATTCTCCACTGACCCATAATGCCCTGCGCTTGAATTATTCAATAATGTTTCTTTGGTCGAAGGGAACATATTGGGACATTTAAATAGTTGTTATTAAGAATTTATAGAGGTTTTAGCACCATTGTAGTATTGTTGCATATAGTTGTATCGTGTTATGTCACCATTATGTTGATGTGTCCTCTTTGGTCAAGCTGAACCCTGTCAACACTATCTCAGTACAGATGTCTGAAGTACAGATGTCTATGCATTTCGGTGGAGAAATAAATGGTAAAGGTAAATGGTCTGTGCTTATTTAGCGCTTTTTTTTTTTAAAGTGATTGGGACACTGTGCTTTACACAGTGTCCCAATCACCCATTCACACACACATATTCACACTCACACTCATACACCAATATGGCAGAGCTGCCATGCAAGGTGCAATCGTGCCATTGGGAGCAACTTGGGGTTCAGTATCTTGGACTGGACACTTTGGCTTGTGGAGTCGTGTGGCCCAGGAATTGAACCACCAACCCTGCGATTGGCAGCCGACCCGCTCTACCATCTGAGCCACAGCCGCCCCTATAAGTATATTTAATGACTGACCTAGAATAAGCTATGATCTTGTTTATTGAAGCTGTGCAATTTAATGACCTACGGTATATTGGAGTCCATGCAATTATAATTAACGTAGAAACAACAACATTTAAATAGCAAGTCTACTTAAATTAAGTCTATTTTCATCTAGTTACATTTACTTAAATAGGTCAATAATTTCATAATGATTTATTCATAAAGTTAATTCTTTATGATCGCCAAGATAACTTACATACACAAGTTTTGGCACCTTCACTCAATTCAACTGAGCAGGGGCGGACTGGACATAGGGAGATCTATGACTTTTCCCGGTGGACCGGCCGCAAAATGGGGCCAAATAGGCTGCAATAAGCAGAAACGGGCCGCCACGTTATGCCGACCGGATAGCGACTGGCTGAAGAGGGCTGCAAAATGGCGCTGTGATATGCCAAAGGGGGCCACGATGTGCTGAAAAGGACAGTGACAAGTCAGTGACAATTCAACAGTGTACATCATTCCAAAGGAAAAATAAATATTTATCATAATCATTCATTACAATTTTAACATAACTTGCTCCACCTCTGAAATGACTTTTCTGATAATGTCACCTAGGCCACACAGGTTATTGGTTAAAATGAATTACTTTTTCCTCACAGTCACCATATTCCATATTTGTGACCATCAGCGGAGAATGGGAAAATACCCGTGAAACACTATCAATAAAAACATTTTTAAAAACTGTATTCATGCTAAGTGTTACAATCCCCTGTTGTCTGCCCCGTGTTTCTCTTTTTTTTGAGCCAGTGCCTGTAGCCTCGTACGTCAGTACGCCACCGCCTCCCTCGGCTCTGGAGGCGGAGTCGAGGGAGGCGGTGACGTCAGTACGCCACCGCCTCCCTCGGCTCCGCCTCCAGAGCCTTCCACGGCTCCACCCCCTGAGCCTTCCACGGCTCCGCCGAACACGGCTCCGCCTCCTGAGCCTCCCACGGCTCCGCCTACCATGGCTCCGTCTCCAGAGCCCTCTACGGTTCTGCCTCCTGAGCCACCCATGGCTCCGCCACCAGAAACTTCCATGAAAACATTCAAAGGGTGCATGAACAGAGTGAGCAGGGCAAAACAGGCAAGACATCTACATCCAGATGTGAGCAAAACATCAACATCCAGACATCTACAAACAACGATCGACCGTGGCTGAAAAAGAGAAACACAGGGCAGACAACAGGGGATTGTAAGTCTAAGTCCCAGGAAAAGTGTGTACAGCTCTGTACAAATATTGCCAAATTTGACTTTCGCAGACATTTAAAAATATTTGATCCAAGATTTATCTCTGTAAGCTAGGGAGTTTGATGTGTGACCGACGAGTGCACATGCTTACCGGTACATTATTGTAAACATCTCTCATTCAGAAGTTACATTTTGGTTTGATTTGGTCAAAATATTACAACACGTTTGTGGTGATCCCATCTGTATGAATGTAAAAGCTGCTTTCAACTCATGAAGAATACACAGAAAGCTGATTATATGATTAATATGTTAACATTATAATCTGGTGGTGTGAATAAAGTCTGCTTCATCATCATATAATGTTTTGTTTATTGACTAACATTAGTATTTACACATTCAAAATATAAGACTGTATATTGACATTATAATCCTTTTTTTATTTATTTCAATGTGTTACAATTATCACATACCTTTATACAATCTAGAGGCTATGAATTCAACATGGTCTTCCGTGCATTTCCAGTAAATAGTGTGGTTGTAGAAAAACAGAAGCTCTAAGTAGATTTATGAAAATGTGTGTAATTCTTTGAGATAAGATAGTTTCATTATGGCACAAAAACATCTCAAGGAACAAGTTTATTTTTGTAACTGTACATGTACAATAACTGCACAACTAATTACTCTCCATTATGTCACATCAGGACAAACATGTTTAATCATATTCATAACTCATAATGAGACAAATTAGCATTCAAAGTGAAGCAGAATAACTTAAAATACAGAAATAAAGATACCAATTTACAATAAGGTTGAATTTACATTAGTTAATATGAACTAACAATGAACAATACTTTTACAGCATTTATTAATCTAGGTAAATGTTAATTTTAACATAATAATGCATTTTTCATCAAGCTTTTGCTTTACACATAGGAAATATTATTTTTCATCTCCAACCCTAGCAGATCTTTGCCTTGCCTCCACAGAATTATTCATACATTTTTCTAAGTTCTTGGTATACAGAGTTAATTGGTCAAAATCTGAAGCTTGTGTTCTGACAGCGTACTGCCCAGTAACGGTTTTGAGAGAGCCCCTCCCTGGTTTTGTAGTGAACAGGAAGTCCATGCCCCTATTTCACCATTGCAAAGCCTTTAGCTCGCACTCGGTATGGACAAAAGTTTCCAGAGTGTTTAATTCGGACATTTATTTAAATGTTGCCTCGAGCATATGGATGAACACAGAATGATGTATTGATAAGTCCCATTTCTGCTGGTCAGAGTGGATTGTGAGGGAGGTTAATACACTCGGTGACCAGTATAACAGTGTTGAGATCCTTTGAAAATTTGGTTCAACATTTTGGAATTCCCAGATCAAAGTTCTTTAGGTATTTACAGCTGTGCCATCTGCTCTGTACTATTTTTCGGAGTAGCATACACCCCCCTAAAGCGGCAGATACTCTGGAAGAGGTGATTACTGCTTTTGGAAAAGGTCATGAGGCATCAGTGTATTACTCCCTGCTAATTCAGTGTCTGGGGGACGGAATTTTAACTTCTGTCAAGAGATTATGGGAAAATGATTTAAACTTTGTATTGAAGGAGGGAGAGTGGGCTAGGATACTAAAAAACGTCAAGTCTGCATCTAGAGGGGCAAGGGTGCACCTTATGCGATTCAAGATTTTACATTGAATCTATTGGACCCCTCTAGATTGGATGGGCTTGGTCTTAAAGACACACCCACCTGCTGACGATGCCGATCAGAAGATAGGGACACAACCCATGTTATTTGGTGGTGTGTTAAGATCCAAGAATTTTGGTTGATGGTTCAGAGTTTTGTGTGTTACTCAAATTTCATTTTGCCACAGACTCTGTATTTTAGGCAATGGGGCGGTAATTGATGTAGGGGATAAATGCATGAAGAATTGGGTCCTGGCTGTTTTTTTGGCAAACAGGTCATCCTGGTCATCCTCTGTCTCTCTCTCTCACTCTCCTTGTCTCGATTAGATTAAATCTACATGAGGAGATTTTTAAAGATATAGCAGTTACTATGGCAACCCTATTACATCACGTCATACCTTTTTATTCTCTCAATATCTGATGTATTCTGGATGCGATTCTGTGAGGAGAAATGTTTTGGATCCATTTTTGCTACAAGGTTTCAATTGAGTTAAACTTGAACTCAGGCTATGTTTAAATTATTTCTGTGGAACTTAAAAATCACCCGTTTACAAAAAATGTACCATTGCCTTTTACACACCGTGATGGCAATTTCAATCCACTAAAATAAAAAAATGTGCCAAAGGTTCATTGCACTTTTTCAACAACTAAATTTCTTTACTGATGAAGAAAATCCGATTTAAAACTTTAAAATTAATAAAATTAAGTAGAAATTATCAAATTGTGAAAAGTTAAATGGATGCAAAGAATTTGTTTTAACAATTATGAAATATTTCGGGCAACAGGAAGTGGCTTAATTCCACAAATTTACTGTGATAAACCTTTTGTAATATCTAAACAAAATTAACCAATTATTAACCAGTTACTACCCCTGCAAAATATCTAAACTAGCTGCAAACTTGCCGCTCATTATTTTCAAATCCATATGAGCATTTGATTCAATGTTAATTTTTCAGAAGTTTGCAGCTCTTCGCCGGTAGTGGTGAAGCTCCAGAAAACCTTTGGCAACAATGGACACTTTGCCGCAAGTTTGCTGCAAAGCTCATTTGCATGTGAATATTATTAGTGCCAAATTTGCGGCAAATCTGCCATGAACTCTCGATTTTCGTAAATTTAAAAAGAATGTTTTCACTCTGGAACAATTAAAAGGGATTTTGTTTACGTTTCTGGTTATGTTCTGCTAAATATTTTTTTGTCACTATTATGAAGTATCATACCTTCACCATCTGTAAAATGGTGGTTCTTCTCTACTTGTTCTCAGGAGAATCTTTGGTGTTTGGTTTCAGCTCTACTACAGTCATAAAATGGGAGTAAGTACAACATCCACCAGGTTTTATAAAAGAGATGGATGAATAGAACAGAACAGTGCAATCTGTGCATGAGTCAGCGAGAACAGCCAAAGTGACATATATCTCAGCAGACCACCAGACTCATTCAGGCAGAGCTTCTCTTTTCTGCCTCTTTGACCCCAATCCATCTCAAAAGCAGCTGGGCTGGAATAGCCATGAATTTCAGTCCCATTATCAGGTTTCTTAATATTTAAATTGACGTAGGCCAAATACACACTAGAAGAATTGTTGTTTCCCTACGCACATTTTAAAATGTTATTTATATATATATATATACACACACACACACGCACACACACACACACACACACACACACACACACACACACACACACACACACATGTTGTGTTTCCATGTTTTATGGGGACTTTCCATAGACATAATGGTTTTTATACTGTACAAACTTTATATTCTATCCCCTAAACCTAACCCTACCCCTAAACCTAACCCTCACAGAAAACTTTCTGCATTTTTACATTTTCAAAAAACATCATTTAGTATGATTTATAAGCTGTTTTCCTCATGGGGACCGACAAAATGTCCCCACAAGGTCAAAAATTTCGGGTTTTACTATCCTTATGGGGACATTTGGTCCCCACAAAGTGATAAATACACGCTCACACACACACACACACACACACACACACACACACACACACACACATATGTCTGGAAACATTTTAATATATCTAATTAGACAAGACATTTTTTTATATAAATCAAGGCTTCATAAATGTATATGTTAATTAATGTACTCAAGTAATCATGCCTCATATAAATGCATTTTCATTCAAATAATGACATCAGCATTGGATCTCATTCCCTTAATAAATGTTCTTAAATGTAAGTGTTTAAACACTTTTTAATTGCAGAGTGGTGTTGAATTGTACGTGAGATGTTCTTCACACTGAAGATGTCAGCACTGAAACTGTTGACTGTGAGAAAATACAAAAGTTGAGAGGTGTAAACTCTGTCAAATATGCCATAAAACTGTAAAGAAATATTCCAGATTAAAAACAGCAATAGCTATGTCAACACCACCTTTGGCATGCTGTTGATTGCCACAGCATTATTTGAGTGTGACCACTGAAAAGTGGTATATATATATATATAGACTGTGAACCTGTGGGAAATAAAGCCCTTTGAGTTGGATCTCGCTGTCTCCCGCCATGTTGCCATGGATCCCTCACCTTTGGAGCACGTGGTCAAGACCCTCACCGTCCTCAGGCCCTCCTTGAGCTTCACACTGAGCAGGAACAGTGATCCAGGCCCAAGGGGAGCTGTCACCGATCTGGTGGTAATGGAGCAGTTAATCACTCAACCTCCGAGAGGGATGGCAGAGTGGGTCCAGTGCCACCATCCGGCGTCGCTCCAAACAGCCATCCAGCTGACACTTGACTTGACTTGTGAGGACCACATGTTGGCTATTTTGGGAGCTGACGAGCATCAGACCGCTCTCTCTCTCACTCTCTCAATCCCTTATCGCCCCCCCTTCCCCTGCCACCAGCCATACTGCTCGTTCTGTGTGTGATTTCCTGCAAGACAGGAATCTCGGTGTTCTGCCATAGTCAGCGAAGAGCCTGGATCTCAATCCCATTGAGCCCGTCTGGGACCTGTTGGATCGGAGGGTGGGGGCTAGGGCCATTCCCCCAGAAATGTCCAGGAACTTGCAAGTGCCATGGTGGACGTATGGGATAACATCTCAAAGCAAGAACTGGCAAATCTGGTGCAGTCCATGAGGAGGAGATGCACTGCAGTACTTAATGCATCTGGTGTCCACACCAGATACTGACTGTTACTTTTTATTATGACCCCCCACCCCCCCCCACCCCTTTGTTCAGGGACACATTATTCCATTTCTGTTAGTCACATGTCTGTGAAACTTGTTCAGTTAATGTTTAAGTTGTTGAATCTTTTTATGTTCATACAATTATTTAAACATTTTAAGTTTGCTGAAAATAAAAGCAATTGAAAGTGAGACGTTTATCTTTTGCTGACTTTATATATACTGAAACTACCATGAAAATCAAACATGATTTTTAAACCATGAAGTTGAAATAATGCAGATGGTTTGCTTGAATGTAAGCATATACCATCGGTGAACAACTTCGTAGCTCATGCTAAGTCTGTCGTTAAAGGTTTCTAAGTTATCAAATTTTTTTACATTTAAAATCAATTCGTCTATGGCATAAATGAATGGGATTCTTACTTACAGGACTAGACTGTTGCACAACTGGGATTTCAACCTGGCTAGTCTCTTATGTTGGCCAGCTAAATATTTAGCATTAAATGACTTTGCAAGATGCTAGCTAACAAATTAGAAATTAAAATGATACCAAGTTTGCTTAATTTTATATAAAGCACTAAAAACAGATAAAAATAACTTTCATGTGAAATTTTGCTTTCGTTACTCTTGAATGAACTTTTGCTGTTATCTTCCAAGGCTTTTTGAATTTTGTGATTGTTCTTTAAACAGTATTGATATGGCAACAGTTAAACAAATTAAGTTTCGGCATACCAGTTTCTGTGGAAACTCTTAAACCATGTGTGTTACAACTAGCCCTGCATTAGCTTATGTCCCGCACTTCCCTACTTTTTAATCCTTTTTGGAGCTTTACTGGTCACTCTCTGCTTTAATTGTATGAAAATATCAGCTTGGATGTACTTCTAAAGATCTTCTTTTGTGTGTTACATGGAGGAAAGTCATACAGAATGACATAAGGATCAGTAGATGATGACCGAATTTTCATTTTGGGATGAACTATCCATTAAAGATGCACATTTATGAAGTTAAACACAGAGACCAAAGCCTTGTAGATGTTCCCGAGGGAGATTCATTCTACATTTACTTCCATTTACAGCCTCTTCACTGTTATTGACTCAGATGTCAGGATCGGTAATGCTGAAAAGAGTTCCCATATCTCAATTTAAATGTAAGCTCCGGTCTGCAATCAAGTGGAAATTTATCTTGCAGTGACAGCACTAAAGTACTGTGTAAAGTGTGAACAATGCAGTCAATCAAATATTTACATAAAACCATTTACCCAGTTGACTAGTTGTTAATCTTTTAGATCAGTGTCTGGTATTATTTGGCTAATTTTCACAATATGAGATGAACGAAGGAATGCTAATTTGAAAGCTATTTTAAGAGGCAGTTCTTGTCAATAATGGTTGCATAATATTTGCTTGTGTGTAGGAGGGTCAGTCTGTGATCTTACACCTGCAAATACATTTGAAGGTGAATGTTACCTCAAGGTTTTTAAATAGCACGTTGAGTGTTTCTGTTTTGGTTGATGTTTTTAGTGGATTCTTGCATTTCAAGTTAACATTTTAGTGAGGAAACCATATATTTGATTTGAACACTACCTCATCACATTTATGAAAACAGCATGCAGACCTTGTTGAATTTTGTTCAACTGTGTTTATTTCCAAAAGGCACTCACTAAATTTAATGTAATGGTTGCACAAGATATACCTCGGACAGCAATTTACAACCATCTGCAGCCTGAAGTAGAGCTCAAACAAGGACATTTCAAACTCACAATAAGCATGTTTTGGTACAATCAATACCATAGCATGATAACATATTAGCACAATAGCATGCTTTTAGGGATCCATGTCTCTTAATTGTTTTGAGTGCTTTAAAAGATTTAAATATTTTTATGCTTTTTTTTTTCCATCACAAAATTGAGCCAGTCGCTGCATTCAATCTAGGCTATTGCAAATATAAGAGAGTCATTAACAATAGTTTTACAACAAGTGCTTTTGCTGTAGCTGTAAATGTTTCTATGTGTGCATTTATGTGTTGGTGGGAATGAGGTAATGATATGTCTCTCTGCATCAGGGAGATTTTGTTTTATACAGTCAGCAAGACAACAAACACAGAGAAAGCAGCATTTGGTTTCAACACAAACACGCATGTCGAATAGTCTGAGGCGAGTAGCACAAAACAACCATTATTTAGTAGTGTGTCAAAAGTCTAGTCCATAAATATTGTGGAAAGAAGAAGATGATATTCGAAAACCAAAGAAAGAAACTTTAAAAAGTGTAAAATGTAAAAAACATTGGGAGATCTGTCAATGTACAGTTGGAATTGTTTAAAAAATGTATACTGTTTTTCCTTGTCAAACTGTCGTTAACCCAAATCAGAAGTATGTTGTACATGTCTGCAAAGGTTGTCATTCATCCATGTAATTGTAGAGTGTCTAGCTAAAATAATTTAACCCCACAAGTTACTTAAAATGCTACCCTGGTCATGACGTCATTGTGACATAACATTGTGGAGAGGCTGCAATGGCGTGGAATCATCACCATCAGCCAACAAGGGACGCCATCAAGGGAGGACAACTATGAATTTAAGAGACAGCCTTGCAGACAACTAATGAAGTCAAGAGAATGAGCTCTATTTTTACATCTACGTTAGGCAGTGCTATGTGCTATGAACGAATGTCTTTTTATTTTCATAGGAGTGTCTGGGCAATGTGCAACTGGACATGGTTGGGAAGTTTGCGCTGTCTGTGGCTGTATATGCAAACAGTAGGTGCATTCACAAACATATATGGAATGTTGATGTAAATAAAGTGGCACAAAGCCTAATTTGCTATTTTTGTGAGAAATAAGCCATTCTACTTAAGAGGTTCCATGCATATAAAGAGTGTGTCATAGAGGTATACCTGATATCCACGAAGGATGTAGTTACTATGTTTCTGATTTAAGCTGGACAATTGTGAAAGTCTAATATATGTCCACGCGTCTCTCCTTTCTTCATGTTCATTGCTGAAAACTGCAGTTGCAATGGGCATTTTAATCTCAATTTTAAACTAATTTTATATAAGTAATTGTGGGAGGGCGGGGCCGGGTCGTGATTATACACACCCGGCCCCTTATCAGGCTAATTAAGCATCTGAGAGGGATAAAGGCCGATTGCGGGCGGTGGTGCGCGAGAGAGAGTCGTTTACGGACATGTCCGTCATGTGTGTGTATTGCCAAGCCGGTTCTCGCCTCCTCCTTTCCAACTACATTACACTAATCTTTTCATTTCGGTCTGAATCCTTTTCTTTCCAGTCATTAAAACGTTCAACTTGGCTACATTATGTATTATGCTCTACTAGACAATAGGTAGTGGATCCTGGATCCTCTCGATTTGTTAGGGCACCCAGCTGCAAGAACAAAAATTGGCATGTGTATTCAGCCCATTTACACAAACTACCAATGACTTATGTATGGGCTGTCTTCATATCTCGCTTTAACTTTCACCAACCATTTACACCTATACTTGGTGCATGCTTGAAGGAAAATACCAAAACTTCATTGCCATGCCCACTGACTTATAATATAATATATATTGCTTATAATGTATCATATAGTACTGCGCTTAAGATGTAGCGGTCATAAAACAGAGCCCAATGTCTAAAAATGGATAAATGGATCAATAACTTCAGTGGTTCCTAATTAAACTCTACTAGACAATCTAAGCTTTACATTACATTGTCCTTTCTACCTAATGGCTTTTCTTCCATCCCATTGTCCTAAACATTCAAATCAGGAAAACACTACCAAACAGCCTCAGATATTTAGTGAGAGTGCAGAAAGTTGTATGTCAGACATACCGTACAATTAAACATCTACAGTAGGACTACAAGCCCTGAGATTTCATAGGTTAACTTCATAAATCTGGATGGCATATTGATGTACTTTACTTGTGTTACAGGACAGTACAGCTCAGTGCAAATACATTGTGCCACCAATTTAACATATATTTTTCATCTTCAAAGAGTCCTATCATCTTTGATCTTGGGAAGTACAAGCCTCTGGGTAAGTTTATACATTTAGAATGGGTGTAAGTCTTGACAAAGATTGTTTTTGAAGCAGTTACATTTTCCGCCAAATGATCTTGAAGTACAGCACAAAGCCTGGCAGAAAGACCATCGAAATGGCAGCACTTTCAGTCACAGACCAAACAAACTGCCATTGTACCTCGCTAAAGTTTTCCAGTGTTACAACCATTATTATAATTCAGTGGCCTGAAGAAGTGAACCAGGTTTCTTCCAGTTGCTACTGTACCATATTACCGTTATCAAGTTATCAGGACACAGTGAACAGTTTAAATGAACATCAGAAATTGAGATTCTCAAATCTCAGCTCAGGGTAAGGGCTAAATAAGGCACATTCGGTATATGTTATTCTTTAAACTACTATTCCTGTGGGGATTTTCTTCTCTCTAGGGCTCCATCTGCAAATGGAAATCTTTGTCTTCTAGTTTTTTTATGGTTTCTTCTTCTTTGGTCTGTGGTGGTAGAGGCACGAATCCATTATGTTTATTGGGGCTCTCTACAAATAGAGGCAAGTTGGTCAGACTGGTGTTTACCTCCTTCTCGAGCTCCTCGTCTTCAAGAGCCTCTTCCTTCTCCTCATCCATTGTGGGATTATAACAACCTAAGGAATCTAAGGCTTTTCGACAGTCGTCTGGGATGTTCTTCCTCAACTCTTTGTTCTTATTCCGCTTGGTTAGTTTTGTGACAGAACCAAGGCGGTTGAAAATGTTCTCTTCAGAGTTCGCCTGGCTTGGGTCACTCTGTTGATGATCATTCTGCTCAACTCGTAGACGTAGGTTGTTGAGTTTTGTATCAATGCTCTCCTGGGAGGATGTCTTGAAATTGGTGGCATCCAGGCTATTGAAAGCGGCTCGACGCTCAGGGGACAACATGTCTAGAGAATGGGCACGTTGATCGAAACCTAATTGCCTGCGTTCCATGCTGCGAATAGTGGCGGCCCTCTGAAGTTTGTCGTGAACTTCCACACTGAGTCGACGCCTGGTCTCACGGAACTCTGCTCGAACGTTGGCCTTCCACTCAGCTGCGTGAGCCTTAATTTCACCCACCTTGAAAAGGATGACAACACTAAATTAACCTGGGTACTTTAGTTGTCCATGCAAATATTTGCTTGAATGTTTACCAATTTATCAAATGTGGTAGTAAAACTTTGTTGTTTTAAGGCAAAGGCAAAAGATAGTACTACACAGTTAAATGGAAATCTGGTCTAGACCATGATCTGTCCTGTGACAGACGGGTCTGTTTAAGTTTTAGTGTTGCTGCAGTTGTCTTTATAGGGTAGCATTTAATGATGACAAAGGTCTCACCTCCTCTTTTGTCTTTTTAGAAAGTACCCTCAGCCAGTCTCCAATCATGCTCAGAACTGCAGCAAAGTAAGCCAGTCCAACCAGGATCCAGAACCACACTAGGGGCCTGTACCATTTACGGTACTCTATTCTTCTATTGCCTCCTAGAAGAGATTTAAAAATTACACTTTCATTTCAGTGCTGGGAACATTTGATTTCCTTACAAGCACAATATTTTGAGTCATACATCACAACCTCTTGCCAAAGAAACCATGTAAGCTATTTTACTGAGAACAGCAATCAGGCCAGAAATCAGTTTCTGTCAATTCCTAGTGTCTAACTGCAGAAAAGTAGCAAAAATACAATAATATGCATTTATACGGACTGTGTCTAACTCAGGCAGTAAACGGAAACAAAATCTGTAATTAAATTAAATCAACAGCATAAGTAAATAATGTCTGTTCTTTTATCCATATCCTAATAAAGCAAACCAAAAGCCATTGAAACTGCTTCTTGACTGAGACAGCAACGGAGTAAATGTGATGTGGACCCATAGGGAAGACAAATCACAAATTAGATTTCTTTAATATCTCAGTTGTTTCTCCTAGACTGCAATGAGATTAAAACTGGAGAAATAGAGACTGTTTTTAATATTGAGTTTTTATTAGGCACGTCATAAAATATTGATATATTTATTATTGATTGACACATTATTTTATCGATACGTTTTTGAGGGACTGATATATTCAAATTAGTTGACATTTAAATTAGAATCCTAATTTGCATGCTTTCCAATTAATTTGGCCTGTTTAATGTTGTCTGGCATTGTGTTGGGAGACCACGAGAGGGTGATTTGACATTTACTGAAGCCAGTCTCAGGTAGGAGAAAGCACAGTCCAAATTGTGGATCTAGTTACACAAACATTACAAAGGTTTTTGTACTTCTTCAAGAATGAAAAAAGTGATGTTGATGAGTTTGCAGGTTAGTGTATGAAACTGGTGTTACTGCACAAACTGAATTATTAGAAATTATCATCCAATTGCTCTGTATGTAGCCTTGAATAGGTTTCATTCAAGCAGTCAAACCACAAAATGACATAAAGTACTTTAACTGAAAATACATTGAGTAAATTTACTCAATATATCATTCAGTGATGGCTAGACTAAATCATGTTTGTCCTTTGATAATGATTTGTGATGAATTTAATGGAAAACTTTTTTCCATCCATCCATTCATCCATCCATCTTCAACCGCTTATCCGAAGTCGGGTCGCGGGGGCAGCTGCTCCAGCAGGGGGCCCCAAACTTCCCTATCCCGAGCCACATTAACCAGCTCTGACTGGGGGACCCCGAGGCGTTCCCAGGCCAGTGTGGAGATGTAATCTCTCCACCTAGTCCTGGGTCTTCCCCGAGGTCTCCTCCCAGCTGGACATGCCTGAAACACCTCCCTAGGGAGGAGGCCAGGGGGCATCCTTACCAGATGCCCAAACCACCTCAACTGGCTCCTTTCGACGCAAAGGAGCAGAGGCTCTACTCCGAGCTCCTCACGGATGACTGAGCTCCTCACCCTATCTCTAAGGGAGAAGCCCGCCACCCTTCTGAGGAAGCCCATTTCGGCCGCCTGTACTCGCGACCTAGTTCTTTCGGTCATCACCCAGCCATCATGACCATATGGTCTATGGTCAAACTTTTTTCCATTAATTTAAAAATTAAAAAATGTAATGCAAGTTGAGCTCCTTGGCACTACAGAATGTCGGGCGGCCTCCAGAGATGGTGAGCGGTGATGGCAGTGTGTGTGTACCTTCACAGAAAATTATTGTTTTGAATTTAAGAATGAGCCATGTCATCCACCAGATGTGTCCGGTGTGTGACCATCTTTAATTTACCCTGCCACTCACACTTTACCAAAGTTATGTTGAGAAATACAGAACTGTGCAAAAGTCTTGCTTCAAGAAAATATGTTTCACAAAGGCATTTTTCTTAAGATGGTTATATATACCTTCAGCTTTAGGGTGTCAAAAGGAAATATAAATGTTAGACTCCTAAACATTACATTTGCAAATAGAAAGATTATAATAGAAGAACAGGGAGCCCTGCAACAGATGTCATGACCCCACAGATCATCGTGTCAGTCTGAAATTACATAAAGAGACAGAAGCAATTGAGACAGCCTAAATAGATAGAAGAACTGTGGCGAATTCTCCAAGAAGCTTTGAATATCCTATCTGCTAACAACCAAGAAAACTGTGTCCAGGTGTACCTAGGAAAATTGGTGCTGTTTAAAGGCAAAGGTGGTCACACCAAATATTGATTTAGCTTTTTTTATCTTTACTGGACTTTGTATGACATTAAGTGATAAATGAAAACTATTTATGGCATTATTTTTGAAGAAATCCTCACTATACAACATTTTACAACAAGTGCCTAAAACCTTTGCACAGTACTGTATGTTTGAAGAGAAAAGACTTTGTGCAATGACCAGTCCTATTAATATATGAAAAAAGACCAACACTGAGCACTTGATTAGGAACACCTGTATACCTATTTATTCATGCAATGGTCAAATCAGCCAATCGTGTGGCAGCAGCTCAATGCATAAAATCATACAGATACGGGTCAGGAGCTTCAGTTAATGTTCACATCCACCATTTGAATGGGGATATTTTTTTTTATCTCAGTGATTTTGACCTTGGCATGATAGATGGTGCCAGAAGGGCTGGTTTGAGTATTTCTGTAACTGCTGGGATTTTCATGCACAACAGTCTCTAGAGTTTACTCAGAATCGTGCCAAAAAACATCCAGTGAGCGGATGGAAAACCTTGTTGATAAGAGAGGTCAACGGAGAATGGTCAGACTGATTCAAGTTGACAGAAAGGCTACGGTAACTCAATTAACCACTTTGTACAATTGCAGCGAGCAGAATAGCATCTCAGAAAGCACAACTCATCGAACCTTGAGGCGAATGGGCTACAACAGCAGAAGACCATGTCTGGCACTTTATTAGGCACATAATGTTCCTAATAAAGTGCTCAGTCAGTGCTTGTAGATAATTATTGGGAAAATGTTCTGATTATTGTGATGTTGCGTGACAAAGGCATTGATATATTTTATTTATCTGAGACTAAATTCATACATATATTAAACATATCTGAGATGTTATATAAATCTCCATTGCTATAAAAGACAACATCTGAACAATTCATGTGTTGTCTGGAGAAGCATAGTTTTATAAATAAGACTGAATCATATTTATTTAAATGAAATTCTGTACCTACCTGCAACATAATCTCCAATGCCAACAGTAGTTAGGGTGATAACCACAAAATAAATAGCCTCTAGCCCAGTCCATTCTTCAATGTACATGAAGATAATGGCTGGTATGGTGACGAAGAGAATACAGCCAGCCAGGATGAACAGCAACGTGGAGGCCACTCGGATCTTGGTCTGGCTTATCTGATTGTGTTTGCGCTGAAAGGGGGTGAAATACAAAAGTATCAACATGAAAGATGAAGCAACATGGTAAAGAGCAATTATTAGTCACGCACACAGTATGACTTTGCTGCCAGCAGCGGCCACATGTGGTACGGGAAGACATTTCGTGACTTCTTGAAGGTGGCATGTGTTCATTAGCTCTCTGAAGAGCTCATTGATGATCTGAAGGAGACTGAGTAGCTTTAATGAAGTGTGATCTCAGCCCTTACTGCAGATGCCACTGCCACAGCATGTTGTGCCCTGCGGGTATCCAGGCCACAGTGCTGTTTATTTACAGGTCCAGCAGCTCTGTTGTGCAGGATCTGACCAACCTATCACAACCAAGTGCTGCATTATCCCTGCCTAATTGCTCCCAGGAAGTGGTGAAAAGAAATTACTTTGCAAACTGATAAACATAATAATAATAATAATAATAATTAATGTTATGTGAATGAAAACAAGGCTGTGAAGGATAGACATACAGTCAGTTCAATCGGTTGCTCTACTGTATACCTTGGTGTCAACTGATAAGTTAACACAACATTGACAAAAAAAATAAATAAAAACGCAAGACACAAAACAAAACCTGGTTCTATTCAATTATAAGTAAGATATTTGTACAACTGATTTCCCCAAAAATTGTGAACACTGTGGCTCTAGGGTGCTATCAAAACTCTTATTTGTTTGAGAATGCCTACCAGCCCCAGTGTATGTCTGTCCCTCGTAGCCTCAAATGTAATACACTCCACTTACCCTGAACATTTTCTCCACTTTTGCAATGCTCTTCACAAAAATTGTCCCCAGTTGATCACCAACACCAGCCAGCAGAAAGCCAAAGAGTGGGATGCCAAATATTGCATATAGGATACAGAAAATCTTCCCACCCTCTGTGCTTGGAGCAATATTGCCATACCCTTTAAAAAGACAAGAGATAAATTGGGATGGATTAGAGATAATATGTCAGGTTAAGCACTTTATAGGGGAGAGCAGGGCTACGTAGTTGTCACACGGTGAAGTTGTCACAAGGGCTATATCTCAGTAACTTTAAGATTTGGGGTGCAAATGTGTGTTTTCTTCAGCAGATGTATGTTGGTTTCAAACACCAAAACCTTAAATTAGAACAAGTTTTGTGAATTCTACCCTTCACGGTAAAGTTTCACTTTCATCATGATATTTTTGTTAGAATTTAGCTTTGGGTAAACAAACGAACATGTAAACCACACTGGCATACGTTAAGGCAAAGGTACTGAAAGGTTTAAATTAGGGCTGTCGATTTAACACGATAATAACGTGCGATTTAATTTTACAAAAAATAACACGTTAAAACAATTAACGCAATTAATCACAATGCTTTCCAGAGAAATTCCTGAGAAATGCAAGCTTTTAGTACCGCCTGTTTACTCCAGAGGGCAGTAAGTGAAATTTCAGCTGCGTGAGCAAAACATTAAACCTTCAGTGGACACTTTCTTTTCATTTGATATGGCGCTTTATAAACTTCATAAATATTTTGCACGCTGATAGCATGATGTACACAAACGTGGATTTTGGGATACTATTCCATGAAAAGTAAAAAAAACACAAAAAATAAAACATGTTAGTTATTTTGAATATCTTTCAACATTAACACATCTGTGGGTCATTTTGCTTCATTTTAATACACATTTTTTTATATTTTATTTTGCTATCACTGTACAATATGATTCTGTTCATTAACATTAGTAACTGCATTCCTATATTCAATGTGCATTTTTCACATAAAGAGTCAATGGGTTCATAAAAAACTGAAACATTTTGCTTTCATAGGCTTTATATGGAGTTAGGATGAAAATAAGGTGCATTTCGAACTTTTCTGAGACCTGTGCAGACAGACAGCACAATGGAGGTTAAGTCATTCACTAAATAGGGAGCAAGGGGACATCCTGTAGCTTTCTAAATCCGACCAGAAGTTCAGTTTCAGGTTGCAAATGAAATTTGGACCACTCAACGTATTTGGCAGACATGGGACAATCATAATCAGTACATAGATTCATCAATTATAATGTCTGACTTTATTTTAACATGGTTTAGCAGTGATTAGATGATGCTGGCCATTACTTTGAATCAGAACTATGTATTCAGCTTCACAGAAAATCAGCTGTAATGTCTGTAACGTCTCAAAAACATGAATAACCAACACTCCTGGAAACATAAACAATTTGATGAAACAAATTCTATAGCATGGTATTATTTAAAATGCAATATTAAAACATAGTCCCACATATGTGGACATCAATTTTTAGGAAAAAATATTTGCTATATAATCTTTTTATGTATTCATTTTTTTAGCTTGTTCATTATGTTTTACTAGTTACAAATCAAATAGGGAAATGGAAAATGCACACAGTAGTCATGCTCAGGTCTCAGAAGGTTAAAGAGAGTGGTAGATTTTGTTTTGGTGGTTATGATGGTAGAGACATGTTTCCTTATAACTACCCAATTTTCAAAGGAAACCTACAACACTGGTTTGGTGGCACGTTCCATTGTGACAACCTGCCCCACACAGTGTGACAATTTACCACACTATTTGGGGATGTTGTCACAAAAACAGTAAAAGGTATGTGGTTATACAGAAAAGTGTGACAAAAAAAAGAAATAGCCCTGGTCTTGCCTAATCTATGTGACAACTGGAAAATGTAAAGCACAGAAAATCTACAATGTAAAATCTACTAAATACAATCTGTACTAACTGGTACTCAAGACAAACGACACTCAACGAGTGCACTAATTAGTCATTCACTCGAAGATCTATTATACATGTATCTATTAATTCAGAAAATTCTGATGCTTATTAGGATATTCCCAGAAAGGGAGACTTTTTTAGGATTAGTTCCTGTAGCTCAACTGGAGTTATCAACTCAAGGTCATGGGTTTGATTCACAGGGAATGCATTAACTGATAAATTATATACATTGGAAACACTGCAAGTTGCTTCAGATAAAAGGATCTACCAAATGCCCAGATCCAAATGTAATACATTTTGATGCAGACTGCAGAGATTAGATATTCTTTGTATGAGTCATAAACCTCTTTCTTTTTACCATGCTGGCTATAAATGCAGAATAACTCATAATGTGTCAGTTAATTTTAGTGCTCTGCTGCCAGAAAAACTCTGCTGGTTTACTGTGTAGAGATGGTAAAGCACCTCATATGGAGAACTTACATGGTTCAGAATGTGTCTACCAAGCAGAGGTGGGTAGTAATGCACTACATTTACTCCCTTACATTTACTTGAGTATCTTTTTGGAATAAAATGTACTTTACTTTTTTACATTTACTTTGTTACAATGGGCAGCAATCCTGTTGTTACATTACTGGATTTAATTTTATTTCATGTGTAATTTATTGAGAGATTATTGAATGGGACTTTTACGACAGAGGAAGTTCAGCTTCGCATGCTGTCACAGACTGTCATTCATGCAGAGTCATTCACTGCTGCAGCATCAAGCTCTTCAAAGTGAAACACTTTCTTCGCTCTACACAAAGAATAAAGAATAATTTCGTCATGCAATGCCTTAATTTAACACCATGTCAAGTGGATATTTCAAGATTAAGATTGCAGCTCCAATTTAAGGCAGCACTCTGAGGTAAATCTTGGCTCTAATGGATAACACAGGATAAGACATGGTGATGGTCAAATTCAGGGTGATTCTGTAAATATGGGCTCTTGTTACGTCAAATTCTAAGTGTACATTTTTTAATCTGCTGCACTATGTGTGCTTTGTCCCGCATCCTACACGATATAAGCAGTATTTATGCTTTTTATATTAGAAAATATCACAGCTACTTCAGGCTGATTATCTGTATAAATCCATGTAAACATATAAGTTAAGTGTAAATTCCTTTTGCTCTGCCAATCGTGTAATTGCAAGATGTGCGGGTACGAGGCAATCGTATGGAAAACAGTGTGTTGCGTGACCGGACTGGGGTTGGTGCCCTACGCAGGCTGCATACTCTGCGTTTAGGGAGAGGTGTTCAACTAATGATTTAAATTCTTTTGACACTGAAAACTGTAGCTGCACTGATTTAACAAGCTATGATATAGCAAAAGTAGGCATTAATAAAACATGATATTGCTTTGGTTTATATTTCAGCATTATATATAATGTCCCTGTGGGACATTGTTCAAGTTTTCTCCATAATAATTACTAGAAATTATTCCAAACCTTTCTTCTTATTGACAAATTCATCCAGATCTGACAAGAGACCTTAAACAAAAGCCTCATCATTTACTCACCCTCATGCCAGATGTGTATGACTTTCTTTCATTTGCGGAATACCAATGAATATTTTTAGAAGAATGTCTCAGCTCTTTTGATCCATATAATGCAAGAGAATAGGTGCCAACATTTTAAAGCTAAAAAAAATCACATAAATCAGCATAAAAGTAATCCATAAGACTTCAGTGGTTAAATCAATATCTTCAGAAGCAATGTGATAGGTGTGGATAAGAAACAGATCACTTTCACATTCTTCTTCTTGTGTTTTTGGTGATTCACATTCTTCTCTGCATATCACACCCTGCTGGGCTGGGAGAAGAACCTATCATATCACTTCTGAAGATATGGATTAAACTATTGGAGTCATATGGATTACTTTTATGATTCCTTTTTGTGCTTTTTTGAGGATCACAATTTTGGCACCCACTAACAGCATTGCACTGACCTACAGAGCTGAAATAATCTTCTAAAAATTCAAATGTTTTGTTCTGCAGAAGAAAGGAAGTCATACATATCTGGGATGGCATGAGGGTGAGTAAATTATGAGAGAATTTTCATTTATGGGTGTGCTACCCCTTTAAAGTGATAGCTCAGCCATAATTTTAAATTTAGTAATCATTTTCCTACCCCATTGTTGTTCCAAACCCATATATATATTTGAAAGTAAATTGTGACCAAGGCTAACATTCTGTCTAAAATCTCCTTATTGTTTTGCATGGAAGAAAGAAAATCATAAGGGTTTGGAACAACATGATGATCGATGATGTTTAAATTTCCATTAATAATAATAATAATAATAAAAAGAAGAATTCTGTAATAC
This sequence comes from Xyrauchen texanus, assembly GCF_025860055.1. Classification (NCBI taxonomy): domain Eukaryota; kingdom Metazoa; phylum Chordata; class Actinopteri; order Cypriniformes; family Catostomidae; genus Xyrauchen; species Xyrauchen texanus. The sequence continues at coordinate 32,351,526 of NC_068303.1, forward strand.
AGTACATGTTAAATGTGTCTTATGTAATGGAATGTAGGGAGTTAACCTCCATTATGTAATTTGTGAAAGTAACAAGTTACTCACAACTTGAGTACTCTTTTAATTAAATACTTTCATAATCTTACTCAATTAAACATTTACATTAGCACTTTTACTTCTACTTGAGTAATATTTTTTTTTTTAAAGTGATTGTACTTTTACTTGAGTACAGTTTTTGGTTACTCTACCCAACTCTGCTACTGAGAGCATGCTCAAAGGTTTGCAACTGAGGTGTAAAAATTTTATCTCGTTTATGCCTTTGTCCATTGCCTCCTGGATGGCTGAGCCAATGTGAAATGACATTGAGAGTTGTGTCAGCATTTAGCCACTAACCTGTATTGCACAACAGCTCCAGTGAAATGTTCAGTAAGAATGCAAGTGAATAAACATTGCCTCCCTTTGAATTCCTGACGTTATGTATTTAAAAAAAAATACACATATTTGGTGTGCTATAAGCTTTACGACTTTCTCTTTTTTTCCTCAATTTCTTTTATCTCCTTGAGAAAGATCATAAATTGTAGTATGGATGTTCACAAGAAAATCGATAAATTGTTCAGAAAGCATCACTAGTTTAATTTTGTGTGACAGATGAAGCAGGTGCAGTTTCAGACATAACATTTAAATTGAGTCAAGAAAAAAAAAAATGTAATCGATTGGTGGTTATGGGGTCTGGTTTATTGACTGAAAGTGTGATTATAAATTCATAACACAAAAAAACTTTAATGTGGTTTGAAGTCTTGTACTTAACGAGTACCTGTCCGAGTTTATAACACTATAAGTAGTGTACTCATATACAGTATAAGTAATGTCTTTGATAAAGTGGGAACATGCTTAGTTTGCTTATAGGGAGGACCAGCACTGCAGTTTGTAATGTATGCTTATGGGTGCAATAGGCTACCTATTGTTGTGATGACAGTTCCAGCAAAGAAGAAAGAACTTCCTAAGTCCCAGTGACTGGAGTTGTATGATGTGTCTCCGATAGGACTCACTCCAGCATTTACTGCATCTACAGAGTGCTGGAAAGAGATAAGACTGAAGTTCGGAAAATTTGCATGAGTAGAAAACCATTCAAATGATTCATAATGCATTTCAGAGACCAATTGTTTCATCTGGTAATGAAAATCAAAATTGCTATCAAGCCAGAATGAACAGCAATGGATTTTAACTCTAAAATGCTATGAATGCAATTTCAAGAAGAAATAATCAAGTGTTTACTATGTGATCAGGGCAAAACAATTTAAACCCTTTAAAGCTATAATGTGCAATTTCTGCAGTATCAACAAAAGAATTGCAAAAATAATACAGGTTTCCATATATTTTTGAACCATCAACCATAAGTCAAACAAACAGATAGTCCCACCCCAAACTCACTCCATTGGTTGAGCCAAAATTCCAACCTGGTCTCATAGATTCATGCTTCTATATCTATATTTTAGCTAAATGATTTGTACTTCTATCAGGAAGACTCGCAGACTTTAGTGAAATTGAAGATGACATTTATTTGATGAATATAAAACAGAAAATAATGTCTCTCTTTGGTGTAGTCTGGCGGTCCAAAGTTTTAGTACTCGGAACTGTCATATCCTGCCGGAGATAAGAGGCAGGGGCGAGGAGCCTACCCCCGTGCAGGACGGGACTCAACTGGTGGTGGTGGAGGTTGCCACGTTAGCACCCTGAAACAGCAATGTGATAGATTGTAAGCAGACTTATAAAGCAATGGCTTACATGTGATTGGCTGGGAATTACCCAGCTAATGGTGCGATGATGTACAGCTGCTAGTCTTCCCGCTAGAACTACGCTGCGCTTACATGTGCTGCAAACTAGAGTTGCTACAATAATGACTTTTATTCCCTTCCACACAAATTACGAGTAAAACGACATTTTATCAGTTCATAAACACTTTTCACACAACACAATCTTTTGACATCTTAACGCTTTTACTGTTGTGCATGACTTTTAAGGCAATACATTTAAACATTTGCATTACATAATCAACTACTTTACAAGATTTATAGAACTTTATAAGAATGTTGAAGTGTGATTAAATCGAGCAGTAACTCAACTGATAGTGAACTTGCGTTGCAAATAGAAGTCGGCACATGAGTCACAAGTTTAATAGAAGCACCACAAAATGACATGGTTGCTTAAGCAATTGTGTTTTTCATGTCACGTTTGCTTTTTATGATCAGTTATGTTTATGGTAGGGAGGTTGGTTTTGTTGATTTACAACTTGATAGAGCATTAACCTTAAAAGCTCATCTGTTTGGGAGAAAATGGAACTTGCTTTTAACACTATTTCACCTGAGAACTGCCACGATATGTGGATGCTACGTAATATGATATAATTTTGCAAAAATGACGCCACAGTCACATCATTTATGCCGGAGTGTTTGGGATGCTCAAACAAACGAACAAAGGAATGATTGAATAGCACTACATCTAGACTTATTGGGGGAATCAATCCTACAAATGACTTATAGTTGAATATACATATTAAGCGTTTAATCACACCAAGACATTTGTGCAAATGTTGAACCACTGTGTGACCACAGTTATATAATATGATATATTATGTTTATTATAATTAGGGCTGCCAATTTAACTTGTTAATTCCATCCAATTAATTATATTAATAAATAACACATAAAAAAATGTCACGGGCCCAGGGACGGATTGACCACCGGGCCAATTGGGCCATTAACCAGGGGCCTCTACACCCAAAAGGCCCTGAGCTCTAAATCAATTATTTATTTATTTTGAGATATCTATTGTAAATCGACGTAAATGTCAGTCTTATGTGAAATACCATTTGTTCGGCCGAATGCATACTGGACTACAGCAGTGCGAGCACAAGCACTGGAATGCGCGCTCAGGGACTCTCTCAGGCATCTCACAGGTGCAGTACATTTATTGGAAGGACTACAGAGAACAGCCTTTGATTTACTAAACGCTTTCAAACAAAAAGATAAGGTGCAGTTTACCCTGGCTGTGTACAAAGCTTATGGTTTAAATTCATATAAGTGACAGAATTCGTGCAAAATTATGGTGGACTTTAAAATGTTTAAGTCCTGCATGCATTTAATGTTTAATCAAAGTGAAAGATGCATTAATACCCTAAATATGTGCATGGTAAACTGTTGTAATATTTGTTTAACCGTGAGAGTACATGACCGGTTATTCTGTTATTTGTCAAGAGTCAGGACTCGGGAATAAAGAATGTTTATTGCAATGGATGCGTCAAACACAATCTCAGATTACCAGGGAATAAAGTGCACAGTGAGCTATGAGCCTAAATAGCACAATACATAGATCTTTATATGATAAAATCAAAATTATCTCTCTCTCTGCATGCAACATTGTAGGCCTATTCTTAATTAGTTGAAAATGCGTAATTATGTTCCATGAGGCAATGCACACTATGGTTTCTAAACCTATTCGGGATGCTTTGATATTTAAATGATATAGCATTTAACTTGTGTAATTACTGTCTGCACACCAGAGCAAATGGGCAAAACAAATAGGCTCACCATTTATTAAGCACTGAAACTTTGCCAGGTGAAAAACAATCTGGAATCATGTGTAACAGTCACATTAAGTCCTCTTTCCAACCTGATCTTCTTCAGAATGTCGATTTGTGACACCTGAAAAAAAAATTTGATGGTCCAACAAAACGAATTGTAAAACAGGACACAGGTGTCTTGAGATGTGTTTATAAATATTAAAGTTCTTTTAAACTTAACACAGTGTCTAAGACAATGCAACGGTCCCTCACGGGATGGCGCAACGATCAAAGATGTCTATCCAGTGTGTGTTTACATAGCCTCAACACACATCAGAACAGCCCCTAACTCGCCCTATAGACTTCTTGAAAAATGGACCCGAACCTGGCCTAAAACCTGTAGGTTTGTCGGGTACCTTTGGACTCAGATCGGGTTGAAGACTTCTAAACATGTGCAGAATAACAGAATAGTGATTTTGGTATTAGAATACCGTGCAAATCCCTATTAATAACCCATGATTTTGGATCAGTTCATAATTAAAAAGCACATATAATTGGCCGTGCAGGCAATAAATAGCTCCAGACTTTTCTTCCGTTAATTTGAAAAATCCTACCAAATTTGGCAAGCGTCCTGTGCATATAAAGGTGAGCATAGTCACGTGACACGTCATGGAAGGCCTACATGGTGTACCAGCCCATGGGCCTCTCGGTTCTTAATCCGTCCTTGCCAGTGGTGGACAGTAACGAAGTAAATGTAATTCGTTACTGTACTTAAGTAGCTTTTTTGCGTATCTGTACTTTACTGAAGTATTTAAATTTGGGGAGACTTTTACTTTAACTCCACTACATTTTGAAGTCAAATATCTTACTTTTTACTCTACTACATTTTTAAAAATCAGTCGTTCCTTTTTATTTATGAGTGGATAAAAACGTAACTGGTCAAACGAGCTACCAATCACAGTACAGCGCGCATGCGTTTGTTTTGAACTTGCCTTGGCAGCACCTGCTAAGCGCGAACCAGGGGTGCGTTTCCCAAAAGCATCGTTAGCCAACTATGGTCGCAAGTTCCGTCGTTATCATCATAGTTCAACGAGTCGGTGTTTACCGAAACCATCGTTCCAACGAACATTCGCAAACAGCATCGCAGAGTTGTGTGGTTGGAACGACAGCTCTCGACCTGTGGTTAGAAGCAGAGTTTCTTGTTATTATAACATGTGGGCTTAATAAATTATTATCTTGAGCCAAATAAGCAAGATGACATTCAGTACAATCAGTATCTTCTATTTAGAAGACATACAAATGCCCTTTATATCTTTTAGTTTGTCAATAGATTTAAAGCACCGTTTTTGAAGAGTGCGCATTTGTGAACGTGCTCTAGTGCGTAAGAACGAGCCTATGATTGAATCTGGAAATAAAGCAAATAACTGAGAAAAATATGAGATAGTCCTCAGATGACATGTCTGTAATTTATAGCAAAACATCTAGCATTAATTCGATCACAAACAGATTAATTAAAAGTAGTTTTTACTCCACCACATGTGTGATATCATTAACCAACGTGGTTGAACAACCAATTTGCGACAATACGGTTTCGGGAAACAGTCGTGACTAGCAAGTTGATTTCTTCAACAGTGCATCGTACTAAGGTAGTGGAGCAGCAAGTTACATCATTGTACGGGAAACGCACCCCAGAGCCGTTAAATATGAGAGTTGCGAACATAGACGTTTGCGACAGTGATCTCGCCGCCGTGCGGTCACGTGATTCGTGTGCTCTCAATAGTTCCAAACAAATTGCGTTGCCAATGATTTTAAGCGGGGCAGAGAGCAGCAGCTATTATTGCAGCAATTATCGGTAAATATTGACACATAATGTACATTGCTTATTATGTTGACACTAAAATGACTTCCATATAATAGCATTTTTTTTCTGGGGAGTAGCAGAAACACTGCATTAATACGTTTTTGTGTTTAATTTTGGAGGGAAATTGGCTGCTCCCATAACATAGAATATAAATATATATATATATATATATATATATATATATATATATATATATATATATATATATATGTATGTATGTGTGTGTGTGTATATATATATATATATATTTAATGGCGTTGTGCAGGTTTATGTGAATGTATCACAACATTAGGATGTTAATAATTATGACCATAGACACTCGAGAAAAATATATACAGTAAATACTGTAAATGTATTATACCTTATGGGAACAGTCCCCTTCCCTCCAAAATTAAACACACAAAAAATGTATTCAATTCAAATATATATATACACACATCTGACTAATTAATGTCATTTTATTAATAGATTGGTGTGCCAAGAGTGACATTAGTCTTCATGTAGACTGAGTTAAGCAAGAGTCTTGTGACCAATTATAATAGGACATTATGGCCATAAAAAATCATAGTACTTGGATACTTAAGTACATTTGAAGGCAAATACTTTTGTACTTTTACTCAAGTGAATGTTTAAAGGCAGCACTTCTACTTTTACTTGAGTAATATTTTACCTTGAGTATCTTTACTTTAACTCAAGTACATGGTATGTGTACTTTGTCCACCACTGGTCCTTGCACGGAACACAATAAGGAATATTCCTACCATGGGAGTGGTTCAAGCTTGAAGTACCACCTGTTTTCTCCAGGGTGCAGAAAGCGAATATCCAGCTGTACAGGCAACATGCAGCTTATACAGAGATGAACCACACTTACAGTGAGTAGACAGCACAAGGTGAGAACATGTTATTTGGAGCACAAATCCGAACATAGGGATCACAAGACGTGTTTTTCTAAGTTTCAAACTACATTTAACTTGAACCGGTAACCTAAAAATGATATGTTTCTGATGCGACGCAACCAAAGTGAGATGCTCCAAAAGAGAGTTATAATAAATCTCTGACTGATTAACCAATTAAATTGCAAAATGGATTGCTGAGAACTGTAGGCAAATGACTTGCTTATGTTCAATACTATGGAAATAAACAATATATGGATTCTAAAGTCACTTTTTGTCTTATCAATGCTTTACTACTTGAGATTAATTAAATTAATGAATCTGCATACCATGTAAATAATTCAATTAAAAACGATTGATAGCCCTTACTATAATATAATCCAACCATATTTTCAGAGACATCGAACTTTCCTTTCCTTAAAGGAATAATGATCTAATTGGGCAGTTAAAATAAAACATAGTGATACATTAAGACACCTTATATATTTTAGGGATAACTGAAAGGATTCCAAACAAAACTATGAATTGTCAAATCCCATTTTGTAAAGCAAACAACTAATCATGGTCAAGACATCCTACTGGGGACTTAGCATTAATGAGCCTTTGATGATCATATGTATCATTAATGGAGAGGAACAGAGAGGGTGGATCAGAGACAGGTCACTCGGCCCTACAGGAAGCCTGGAGAGCAGATGGAAGAACTATACTGAGATCAACAGGAAGCGGCTCAGGTGTGAGGAATGAGCATGTGGGCAGCTGAAGGGCAGGTACACAAGGGCAGATTTACAGTCTGTTGGTCTAGACTAGATCTGAACACAAATGTTAAGTCCTAAAACCGAAGACAAGAATTAAAGGGACAACGTTTTCAAATGGCCAAGAGGAAGAAGAAACACACCCTATGCTTATGTTGAAACACTGTCAAATTAAAATTAGAAATTTGACTGGTTGAATTTGAAATAAAAATGCAAAACATAAAAATAAAAAAATTGCATTTTGAATTTTAGATTCCAAGTGTCGAACACTGACGATGACTAGGTGGAGGTCTTTGTCAGTTTTTGTGTACCTCTGTGCTCTTTTCACATAGTTTTTTAGTTTGTACAGTGTTGTGAAAAAGTATCTGCCCCCTTCCTGATTTCTTCTGTTTTTGTGTATATCTCATACTAAATTGTTTAAGAAATCCTAACAAAATCTAACATAAAATGAATAATATGAATAAGCACAAAATACAGTTTTGATAAAAATGATAAATGTTATTTATTGAAGCAAAAAATGTATCCAATACCAGCTGGGCCTGTGTGAAAAAGTATTTGTCCCCTTAGTTACTAAATAACCAAATCTATGAAACCGCAATAATAATGGGGTTCATCTGGAGACACCTAGGCCTGTTTACTGCCAGTCCTGTTCAATCAAATCAACACAAAAATAGAACTTTTTCAGAACTTTTTTTGAAGTTGGCTGAAAGGTCTCACCCAGTAGGACACTATGCCAAGGTCGAAAAGAAATTCCAGAAATGATGAGGGAAAAAAGGTGATTGAAATACATCAGTCTGCTAAGGGTTACAAAGCTCTTTTATAGGCTCTGGGACTCCAACGAACCACAGTGAGAGCCATCATCTCTAAATGGAGAAAACTTGGCACAGTAGTGAACATTTCCAGAAGTGTCCGACCTTCCAAAATTCCTCCAAGAGCACAGCAATGACTCATCCAGGATGTTACAGACAAGCTAAGGACAACATCCAAGCAACTGCAAGCTCAATAAAGGTCACTGTTCATGTCTCCACTATCAGAAAGATACTTGCCAAAAATGGCGTCCGTGGAAGAGTGGCGAGGCGAAAACCACTGCTAACCCAGAAAAACATTAAGGTTCAAATTATTTTTGCCAAAACACACCTTGATGATCCTCAGAACTTTTTGCAGAATGTTCTGTGGACTGATGAATTGAAAGTGGAATTGTCTAGAAGACAGGGGTCCCATTACATCTGGCGTAAATCAAACACATATAAATTCACAAAAAGAACATCATATCTACGGTCAAGCATGGTGGTGGCAGTGTGATGGTGTAGGGATGCTTTGCTGCTTCAGGGCCAGGGCGAATTACAATAATTGAAGGAAACCTGAATTCTGCTCTCTTCCAGCACAACTGAATTATGCAGCAAAACAATGATCCAAAGCATAGGAGTAAGTCCACCTCTTAATGGCTCAAATGAAGCTAAATTAAGGTTTTGTAGTGGCCTTGTCAAAGTCCTGAACTGAACCTGATTGAGATAATGTGGCAGGACCTTAACAGGTTGTTAATGCTTGAAAACCCTCCAAGGTGGCTAAACCAAAGCAGTTCTGCAAAGATGAGTGGGCCAAAATTCCACCATAGCATTGTGAAAGACTGATCTCCAGAAGCATTTGGTTGCAGTCACTGCTAAATGTGGCACAACCAGCTATTACGTTTAAAGGGGCAGTTTTCTTTTCACATGGGTGATATAGATGTTGGATAACTTTTTTGCTTCTATAAAAAAAAAAAAATTATTTGAAATTGTATTTTGTGTAACTCAGGTTGCCTTTGTTTTATGTTGTATCTCATTTAAAAACAATTTAGGAATAGAAAAAATCAGGAAGGTGGTTTCACATAAAAATGCACTAAACGGACATCTTTGACTTTGATTACCTACAGCACTCAGCCTGTGGCCTCGTGCCTGTGGCCGAATCACAGCAGTGCTAATATAAGGCCATATGGCACGATTGCAAGTGTGATATTGCTTACATACAACAGTTAAATGAACAAGTAAATGTAAAAAAATTAGGAAAAACTGAGTACGGTCACAAAAAACACATTTATGCATAGAACTACTTTCTTACGTGACAGATCAGAATCTGCCGTTGCTGGTTCAAACCAAATGATGTGTCCAAGCCTTCGTTAGTAATTCAAAAATGTTACTTTAGAACTGAAAACATGGCTTGGACTGTTTCTACCACGAGTTGTACTTCGCGTTGTAACCCGGTGCGCATGAGTCTTTTACTTTAGAAACGCAATGTCCTCTGACATTTTGTCCTCTCCAATGTGGAAACTCCAGTAAGAAGTAAACTGAGTTTGTGTAATAAGTCTGTTGTGTCTCTCAGCTGTGATGAGCCTTAATGCTGACGTTGTTTGTTAAAGCCGTTTAAAGCTATTTCCTAGCTTTATTAGTGTAGTAGTAATACGAGCTATATATATATATATATATATATATATATATATATATATTCGGATTCAATTTTATATAAAAGCTTCAAGAGTGTCCTCTAGCTGAATGAAACTTAAATAGGAGCTACATTCCAATCGAATGGCATGCAATCTAAGAATGGACAACACTATCCCTTGGGCAGATGCTCTTTGCAGATCTCAGTTCTCCCCAATAATTTGATGTTCTTGACTGTTCAGTGCAAACGAGTTTTACCTCAGCACAGACTGCCTGAAAAGGCAAATTTGCATTTCATTCAGCCAAACAGCTATAAATATATATATATATATATATATGTATATTTGTGCTTTGCTGAATACTAACTCATTTCCTTCTATTTCATCTCTGAACTTATCCGAATAAAATATAACTTGCAAAGACATGTGGGATGTGTGGTAGTTTTTTTGTCCCCTACTGGAAGGTATTGTATCACCTTTAAGGTAGTTTGAAGATGATTGCAAAGAGAAATGTCTGTTTCCCTCTTCACAATGGGTGCCCAAATGACTGCAACTGGGAGCTTTTTCCATCTCACTATGATAGATCAAATAGATTCAACTATGTATATTTCTATACTATATATGAAACCATATAGATACAGTACAGGTTGTATTTTTCTTTACTGTAAGATTGTCAACCTTATTTCTGCTAATCATCTCTCACATTACACATAAAGATATATATATATATATATATATATATATATATATATATATATATATATATATATATCCTTCTGATTAACAGTTATGTGCTTTAACCCACTACATCACCACCACCACATACATACATACATATATATATATATATTAAAAAAATCTAAATCTCTTTGGATTCTCAGATAATCCATACGCTACAAGCCTGAATCATCTATGCACCGCAGCACTGATAATCAGCATGTTTCTCACTGCGGATCTGTTTCCCAGTTTCTTTGTCTTTCAACTTCTAAAAAAAATATTCTGAGCAGCTCCAGTACAATCAGAGACTATATAGCAAAGACTGGCTACTTCTGTTAAAATGCATGGGAGAAATTGGATGTAGAACAGATGTAGAAAGGACGTCCTGCCTTACAGGTAAAAGAGCCAATCACATTTTAGATACAGACATCGCCTGTCAATCAACTTGAGCATGCGCATTAGCTGTGCAAGCCGGGAAAATGTCATTTTTAAAATATGTTCTTTGATCATAATCTTGATCAAACCTTTTTTGAGATATCAGTGTTCCCCAATCCAAGTATATAGGAGCTGCACTTTCATGAATGGAATTAACTTCCTTGGAGCATTCCAAAGATGGCCACCAGTTGACTGACTTGCTAGAAAGTCTTTGGTACAACACAGCAGAAGCTGACGGGAAGCAACTGTCATATCAGCCTCTCTAAAGCTCTTCTTGAATTAGTGAGGCTGCTGGGCTATTTTGAAATGGTGCTTTGTTACAGTGCTTTCAAATGCTGCTGGTTGTAGATTTAATTAGGGTTTACAGGTTATTGATTAAATTATGTGTTTTAAGACACCCCCTCCCCATTTCAGGGAGCATAGTGATGGGCGGGCTTCACGTTTTGCCCTGCCCATCCTCCTGACTGAGCCTCATTACTGCAAAAAGAATCACTCACTCCCCAGCAGATGCTTTTAAGACTTGATTGCTTCTTATCTGTGGAGCTGGCCGATTATCTCCACTTATCTATTAGAGAAACGTCAGTCATTCTTGGCAACAGCTCTCAAGGACATCTTGGAAGAGACATCCTTGGTATTTTTGTACCAAACCCACACCCACGTCAACAAAGACTAGTGTTAAAATCAATGTTCTGGAATCTGTTTGAAAACAGTGAGCATTTTTGCAATTCCATTTATTGATGAAGTAGTGCAGAAATTACACAGTGGAGCTTTAAGGCTTTGAACATGTATAGCCTAAATTAATCAAGTTCATATTATGTGATGTTATATACAGGGTTGGGAGGGTTACATTTGAAATTTATTTCACTACAGATTACAGAACACATGCTGTAAAATTTAATTTGTAATGTATTCCGTTAGATTACTCAAGGTCAGTAATGTATTCTAAAAACTTTGGATTACTTCTTCAGCACTGGTAGATTTTTTCACTTGTTTTGACTATAAAAACTGCCAGTACAGTAAGACAAAATACACATGTTAAAAATACATTCTCTGAAAAAACTAAATATCTTTTCCAGTGTTGTTTCTAAAACAAGATAAATCAAACTGATCTTGTTTTAAGGATTTTTAGATATTTCTACAGGAAAACAATACAAAAATGATTATCAAGAATATGATTTTTGCCCTAATATCAAAAGTCTTACTAGAAACAAAGAAATTTTGATCTAACGTGAATGTACTTGATAAAAAAAAAAACATTATTGTGCCTGGTAACGTGCATGCAAAATGGCCAGAAATAGCATTTTGGCTTAGCGTAAAGCTAACAATTTGAACAAAGTTAATTTCAATTTCTTCTGCTCCAAACTTACTCCAAACGTACTTCTCTGTCTGCTCGTATGAATGTAACACATCATAAGAAAGTGTTTCACCGCTGTTCAAATGCACTTTGGATCGGATCATTTATATGTATAAATGTTTTCCATCTGAAAGGACTAAATATTAAATGAAACAAATGACAATAAAATGCAAAGTAATCTCTTCAATAATCAAAATAAATTTTGAATGTAACTGTATTCTAATTACCAATGATTTAAATTGTGACTGTAGTGGAATACAGTTACTTAAATTTAGTATTTTAAATATGTAATCCTGTTACATATATTTTGTTAATCCCCAACACTTGTTATATATGTTATTTGTATAAAAAAAAGTTGACATATATTATTATACCATAAAAATTATACATTTACCATAGTCAATTTCAAACACACTGTTATTCATATTACATACACAACCTTTGAACATTATAGGAAAAAGCGGACTTGACCATGACATCATGTTTATTTTGAAGATTTGCAAATGTGTATTGTAGAAGTAAAAACTGTTACACTTCAAATTTGTGACTTCACATGTCTGTTTGACATCCCTTATGGAAATTTTGCACTTAGAAATGTTTAAGGCCCTGATATACTTCATAAAAAAAATCAAAGAACATGTGATGTCTTTTAGAACAATATCTGGTCAAAAAGAAGGTATTTTTGCATTGTCTCGGTAGTTCATAACAGCTCGCCTGCAAGGGCGTAGATTTTGCTGGAACATTTGGGGGTTACATGTTTCCATTGATCATGATATAAATAACATGTGTGTATGTGTTGGGGGTTGTGTTTGCTTGTTTTTATTATTGCGGGGGGTCTACACCTTTGCTTGAATGGGTGAACTTTTAGAAAAATTCTTACCGGCCGCTAAACATCTTCTTCCTGCCATTGGTCCACGTCATCAGCAGGTGTGACTTGGAGCTTCACCTACCTTGAGGCCCACAGCTATTAGCGAGCTGGCGCAAGTCTCATTTTTCAAGACCATGTCATGATATTTTGGTTTTGTTTTGTTTTGTTTAATTAGTTTACAAAAGGAATCAAATCTACTCAAATACTCTCAAGTGCCCATTCACTCAAGTGCCATCTGTAGCGAAAACCATTCACACATCTGCCTAAAGTAAGATATGCCTGTCATCATTCTTTTGTATTTATTCTTTATACACTTACCTTTGCAATAGTATGAGTGTCATCACAGACTACAATAACATTTGTACCACTGGCCCCCTGGTCTATTGCATGTGTGAGGCTCACATTTTCAGTCAGATCAATGAAGCTATATTGTTACACTAGATCTGAGAACCCACAAGGGACACCGCCTGAGCTGTACCACAGAGAAGCAACATTTTTTACCTTGATGAGCTCTTCCAGCTCGTCCGGGGTCACACAGGGATGTTTTTGTAGGAAGGCGGCTTTCTTCAAGGTGATGGTGTCTTTTTGGTTGCTCTCAAAGGGTTGCTCCAGGGCTCTGAACACAAGACCACCAGCGACCAGGTACGCTACCACCACCACAAACACAGCTACAACAGTCTTCCACTTCATGACCGTCAGCAGGGCTGAGCCATCCACCACCCCTTCCATGCTGGCCACCATACTGGAGGGTCGTGAGACCGAAAGGCGTGGTAATGAGCAGCCCATTGGGTTTTGCATGGTGGCCACACTGGCCTGCACCAAGCTTGACTGCAACATCCCTGGCTGAACCTTCTTTGGTGGCACCAGGTTGGTTTGCACTGGCACTGTTAGAAAGAGACAAGACACAATATGCGTTTAAGTCATTTATATCATGTCACATTATCCACTGCAAAAAAGTACTCATTTGAAAATGATTTCAAATTACAAGTTCAAGATCGACAAAACCAATAAGTCAGACAAGTCAGAAAACAAGTGGCATAATTTGACATTTTATTTAGCAGTTCCTACCTATCTTCTGCTGATTTAGTTTTGTGGTTGTTTTGCTCCATCGTTTCATAATTTTTCTTTATTTTCCAAAAGAAGATTAGAAATGGATGTAACCACAGTAGATGAGTGAACATACTTTTTCACAGGTAATGGACACAAATGCAGCCTCCGATCATTGCTGGTTACCCACACATACACACACACATATGCCTGCACACACACTTTTGTGCACTCTCTGACAATCCATTATAGCAGAAAGCAGTGGAACCAGGGTGGAGTAATATTAAGCTGCATTGCTGTAGAATGATCAGCCAAATTCATAAACATTGCAAAGCACAATTACATTGCAATGCAAAACAAATAATCTGGAAAACACAAATTATTTTGTGGCTATGATAAGTTAATTATTGACCCAGTCTTTCAGCCCTTATATTCAATTAACCAAAGAATACATTAATGGGAGAAAGCACATATTATCTCAACTTTCTTCTTGTCAGGCAATGGCTTTGTCATCAATATGATGTAGAAGGCTATCACACATCTGCTTATATGGGCACTGCTCTTATTGCATAAACTGAAAAAAAAAAAAGACATAAGATTTAATTTATTTTTATTTTGCAATAAGTAAATTTCAATAGTATAAAATTGAGTAAAATCTACTTAAACTCATGACATATTATTGATTAGAGTGAGTAAATTTAACAAACATTTTAGTTTAGTATTTAACTGAAAACTAAACAGTAACTTTTACTTACAAATCTGATGTACATACTTAAATCAACCAATTTTAAATTAACTTTAAATTAACTTTATATATGAACATTTCACATTTTGAACTTTCCTTATAGACACGTTTAATCATGTACAACATGACGTATGGATGCTTTCCACATGGAAGCTTATTGTATGCTATGCAGTCTATTAACAACATCACCTTACATTACTGGCATCAGAAACAAGATACACAGCTGCACACACAGACTTCTACACATGATGACGGTAACAATCAGTGTATAATATATATATATATATATATATATTGTCATGAACGGTTTATTTTGAGTAGAAAATTACTTTAGACTTCATAAAACAAGAAGCTTCCAAACAAAATTAAATAAACTTGCAATCAGTGAAACCTGCAAGCTCATTAACTATTCAAGCCCTTTGTATGCTTGAACACTAACTTCTAAAAGCTAAGTAAAATGTACTCAAATTATTGAATACATTTGACAAGGTTTTCTACTTTTGGATTGATACATAGTGAGGCATATTAATGATAACAAACAATCAAAAATAATATTTACTTATACTGTAAACTAGATTAATTAATTAGATACATTTTTCCTGCTATAGCCTATGCAAATTTACATAACCACAATGTTTTTTTTTTTGTTTGTTTTTTCTTTCAAAAATTGGCATTCCTGGAAGTTCGAAAATATATCGGTAAATAGACCTACAGCATAATCGATAAATATTTATTTATTTATATAGTCCTATATTTATATTTATTTCGTAATTCCAGGAAACGTGTTCATTCATTTATTTGTTAATTATTTAATTTAACTTTTAATCAGTCACATTTTAGTTTTGGATTTAAATGTGGATCGACAGAAAATGGCATGAGTATAATGACAGTTTATTCTGATTATGCGTAGTAAGATGAGGTAACGCGTTTGCGTGACTCCCACGTTTCATTATGCATTCCTCGTATCACTGCATAGTACTCGTAGTCGCTCGTGTTGATGCACCTCTGTAAAAGATCTCTTGTACAATTCAGCCTGCAATTGTTCATATACAGACGTAGGCTATCCAGGATTTGTGCAACTAAACTATTGCTCCAAACATCATACATGTGATGTGTTTAAAAGATCTGTCGTGATTTATATTCCGGGGGAGACCTCTCCCGCATCATCAAGCGAGGTCCTCTTTGAAACGAATGGATACGAATATTAATGAGGACGACCACCGTAAATCTAGACGTATACAGCCTACAAGTACATCCATTATTAGAAGTAGACATATATTGCACCACGAACTGATCACGTTAAACTCCACCACAATGAGACCCCGTCTCACAACAGTTCGACAACATATCATGATGCGCATCTGAATTAAGGTGCATTTGATTGTATTCATTGGGTTTCACTCTTTGGATCAATGAAGAATGCAAGCATATACAATCACTCATCATAACATATGGCTGCCAGAGCGCTTGTATGGTTCATTATGCTCATTATAACTTCTGTCTGTGTGCATTATTAACCATAACAGGTATTGTGGAAATTAAATGTAGAATTCCTACCTGGTGGGGTGTTCCATTTTCCTGGTTTCCTTGGGTTTTCAGTTGGAAATTTCATTTTGAGCTGCAGTTTAATTTATGAAGTTAAGTTTGTTAAAAAAAAATGGGAAGAAAGCGATTCAGTAGATGCAGTTTAACTGTTAAATTTCGCGGCGATTTTCCTTTGCGGCATTGTTTTTAAACGAGACAGAGAGGTAAACGAGCGCAAGCACGAATTCATCTTCATCTTCTTTTGCGGTTCACGGTTAGAGAGATGGAGATGCTGCTAGATTGGCACGATTCTGCCTCTGTCTCTTCATGCTACTTAAGTGTTCCAGATCACTCCGCCTTTTGCCAGTTGCACCATTTTCCACGCGTCAGACCCTTTGTGTGAGAAGTAAACAGTGGATGGGCAGCAGACGTTCACGCGCTGTTGGAGGGCATCGTCGGAGCGCTTCGCAAATTGATTACGTTTTCTAGAATGAGTTTCTCAGTAGCCGCAGAATGGAGACACCACTCAAAGGACTTCATCTATTGGCGTCTCTCTAGCCTCACCCGCTTATTCTGCGCTGTTGCGCCAAGTGGTGGTGATGCGTGTTTTATCAGTGAAGACTGACTCTATGTGCCATGTAAAGTTCAACCAGCACTGTTGGTTTTAAACGGTCAAGCTTGTTGTCAATGCAGATTGGAATGTCACTGTTTGAGGGCTTTCATGCCAACATAAGATTTCAATATGTGACACCTGGAGAGGAATGCTTCTGCGGCAAACCTCTGACACATCAGGTACAGCATTTCAGTGTAGAACACGAACATGAAATCATCACCTTACATAATGTTTTTGATAAGCTGGTGACACATTTCACAAGCCAAAACACAGCACGTGACATTGTATGGCTCAAATAATCAATAGTCACAAAATCATAATGAAATCCAAATGCAGTGTTCACACAATAAGACGTGCAAGCTGTATCTATTATAATATACCATGGTGCTTTCTAGGAAGTTCTGGTTGTTGTCGAATCTAAATTGTCAACATTGCACTTAATGGTAGAAGCATTGAATTATGCAAATTACAGTACATACTGTATGTTTGGTTCCTATGCATTAACCCAACCCCTAACCCTAACTTTTCTGAGGTGGTTTGCTTTGTTTCGTTTTTTTAAGATCATGTATAGTGTGCATAGATCACACACACACACACACACACACACACACACACACACACACACACACACACACACACACACACACACACACACACACACACACACACACAGTGTTTCCATGTTTTATGGGGACTATCCATAGACATAATGGTTTTTATACTGTACAAACTTTATATTCTATCCCCTAACCCTTGCCCTACCCCTAAACCTAACCCTCACAGAAACTTTTCTGCATTTTTACATTTTCCAAAAACATCATATAGTATGATTTATAAGCTGTTTTCTTCATGGTGACTGACAAAATGTCCCCACAAGGTCAAACATTTCGGGTTTAACTATTCTCATGGGGACAATTGGTACCCACAATTTGATAAATACACGCTCACACACACAAATCTGGTTTGCCATCTTGCATTCAACTTTATTGCTGCATTACACAAGAACGATTTGATTTATGAAAAAGATTTTCATAATGTGTAATCAGAATGGTCTAAAGATGATCTGCAGCTAATTTCGTGAAGATCCGATGTATGCTCATGGAGAATTTCCAAATAAGTAGGTTTACAAAGAGCCCATTTACATGCACACCAATCCTCTCTAAAATCAGCTTATTTAAAAAATCTGACAAGGCAAGAAATCCGTGTTTACATGACATTTGAAATAATCGCGTTATTCTCCACTTTTGATGTCAAACCATGAAGAGGCATGCGCTCAACACGTGCGCACATTGGATGAGCCGGTAAGAACATGGGGTAAGGTGTTTACACAGCATGCAAAATCGGCATAATGGGCAAAAACATACCCATGTTGATCGGGTTATTCATAAGCCATTTATGACCTTTACGCTGATAAAGGAATGTGGTTTATAGCGTTTACATGACTGCATGCTTTTTCGGCTTATTAAGCCTAATCTGTGTAAGAACGTGCATGTAAATACGCTCAATGAAATTCAAAATTGCACGCAAGAAATTTGGGTCATATTTGGAAGCTAACTATCTGGATGCCAAAAATATTGTGAGAGTCACATGCAGCATTCACACTCTATGTTTATTATGTTTATTTGGAGTCCCACAGAAACCCTACACCTACCCCTAACCCCTAAATCTAGCCCTAACCTTAGTAACCGCAAATGTGAGTACTTAAGCTCAAGACAATTAGCCTAAGTAATAAAAATTTTAAAGCATTTTTCGACTCAACGTGAGCCAAGGAAGCAGAGAGAAACATAATTTTGTTTCTAGGATAAAGGGGTCAATAAACGAAAATAAGTTGAACTTTTGGTGGCGATTAAGGGTTTGAGACACTGACACCAAAATGTGTCATAAAGAAGTTCAGACCCTCCCTAATCAAATTGGCAAATTTAATAACGTTTGCCATATGGTTCTATGGGCTGCCTTGAGGCACTCGCACACAGGACGAGTAGTCCCATGCCGTGTCGCGGGTAGGGCATAGTAAAGGTATCAAAAACAGGTCACATCGATGTGGTTCAGGTGGCAGACAGAACACACAAAATTAAGGTTTTTCTCTTCTTCAAGAATTAACAAAGTGAAGCTGATGAGTTTGCAGGTTGAAGAGTTTCCAGTACAGTAATTTCAGCACACTCCATGACATCCACCAGAAGAGTTTCACACACTGGACGCATCTGGCGGATGACATGGTGTGTCCAAAAATTCGAAAGTTGTTTTCTTTGAATGTATGCACACCACACATTGAAGCCCATTCAATGCTAGAGATAGCCATTTCATTACACTAACCTACAACTTCATCAACATTCATAGAAAGCAATTGTTTCGAATTTTAGAATGCGCCATGTCGTCCGCCAGACACGTCTGGTGTGCGAACCTCTTCTGGCAGATGACATGGAGCATTCTAAAATTAATGTTCACACACCAACCTGCAAACTCAATGTTACAGGATGAAGAGTTGCCAAAAGTTATCTTGAGTAGTTTAAAGTGTTCAGAGGACGTCATAGCAACTGGACGCAGAGTGGGGAAATTCATAAATCCACAAGATATTACCTTCACGCTGTGGACATACTGATATGCCTCTGTGCGAATGAAACTCCAAAAAACAACACAAAGTCATTCAAAATATCTCTAAGACACCTCTGACCATCTTTTCATGTCATTCAGCCATTGTGTTATAGTTAAGTTGAGGAGATTGTTTGAGTGTTAAACCAGGCAGTGGTGCTTGCTACTATATTTATACTCTGACTCACACACACACACACACACACACACATACGCGTTACACATATGCAGAGTGTATGTTTTATTTTATATTCTGTTTACAAGTATTTTAATCACATTTAAGCCTTTTTGAAAATTTGGGGTGACAAATACATTTTAAAAAGTACAAATGTAATTTCCTGTAATGTTATGAACTTGCATGTAAAATAATACAAGCTGTCACTGTTTAAATTACATGTCAGCCACACATTTTAACAAAAATTAATAAGCTGAAACCTAAAAAATTAAGTAGAATATCAAATATAACAATAAAACGCTTGTATCATGAAAAAGTGCAGTGTGTCATAGCTGTCTGAATGTGATTTGTCAGGTCTAGTTTAAGTCTGTCAGTGTCAGAGAAATGAACATTTACAGTGACAGCAAAACTCCTCACTAGCATTTTCACGTATTAAAGGGGTGGTGTTGACTCACACCATCAACTCATGGTGAAATTTAAATTCTGGACTCCCACACATAATCTATTTTAATCGAAGTGTGGAGTGCTGAAAAGGGGCAGGGCTGGGTTAAACATTTTAACAGACTTTACATCATTTGAACTACCTTATACCATGGTAACCATATTTCACCAAAATACCATTGTTAAAAATAACAATATGGGGTCTCCTCCAAACAGTTTAAGAAGCTTTCAAAAACGTTGTACTTTTAGTTAGTTTTTATGATAGTGGTGGTGGCTAATAACTAGTTACCATTGTTACCAAACTGCAGTAACTTCTTATGGAAATTATGGTAACCCAAAAATAAAAAATTAATCAACTTTGGTTGGAACTTTTCTTTATTGTATGGTAGTACCAGGATTTCTTAAGTCAAATATTTAAGGACAATGATCACCTTTGTTGTCAATTTCATTAGATAGGTGTAATTTTAATTTAGGCTCACATCCCAAGAAGGAGTCTCTGGGATTGTGGACAGAACCAGTGGAGGAGTCTCTGGGTGAGCGGACAGAAATGCTGGATTTTGAGTCTCAGGAGGAGTCAATGTGGGTTCAGGCGCAGGAAGAGCAGGGACTTGAGACTCAGGAGAATGAACTGGAGTGGACAGAGCTGTGGGAGGCAGAGCCACAGGAGGAGGAGTTGCAAGATGATTAGGCGGAGTCGTTGTGGTCAGGAGCACCAGCAGTGACTGAGGAATGACCTCCGTGGTCGTGAGCACTGGCAGTGACAGGGGCACAGCTGTGGGAGGCTCGAAGAGGGCTGTCTCCAGGACCACCGAGGCTGGAGAGAAAGTGGTCTCCATTGATGGGAGCTTGGAGACCACTGGAGACAAAGTGCCCCCCCCAAAAAAAACAAAACAAAAAAACAATCGTCTAGGTTTGGAGCTGGTATGAAAGCTGGCACTGCGATGGATGAGGCTTCAGAAACTAGCTCATTGCTCATGGCAGGCATGGGTGTTGGCTCTGGAAGGTCTGGAGGAAGGAGCCATGGAATCCACTACAAGAGGGTTGGTCTCCTCCATCGCTCCTACAGTGAAGGCTGATCTACTAAACAAAGCCATAAAGGAAATGGACCAGGAACTTTTGCCATAAAGCATGAGGGACATCAATGGCTCATTTAACCCAACCCAGAAGAGGTCTTTCAACACCACATCATTGAAGTCCACCTCATATGCCAATTCAAAGAACTCTATATAACGCTACATAATCTTCCAGCGAGCGTTCCTCCTGATACAGCTGGAAGAATCTTATTGCCCTACATATTGGGTCTCGCTGGTTCCATAGAAGTTCAAGTCTTCTGTCAGGAATTCAATCCACACAAGTGTAGTTGTAAAACCAGGTGCGAGACAATTGTAGAAACCACAGGTTAAACACAGTGAGATGAAGACAGATGAAATGACACAGGCATTCAATACGCTGGAGAATATGCTCAGGCAAGCAGGTAGGTTACGGTAAGTAGACTTCTCAGGGTGACGATGGAATATCAAGGGGAGTATCCAGGTATAGTCCACAGTACTTTGGAGGAACAATTAGGCAGAGAAACTGGTAACAATATAATGGTCAATAAGGGAAATCTTAAGGCCTTAAACTTAAAGGATGGAAACCACTGAATGGGCGCAGCACGGTCAAACAGTAGTCCTACATGTGAGACTTAATGGTGAACTGAGGCGAAAGTGGCCTTGATGAGTAAGCTGATTGAGTGCATGTGTGACGAATTGGAAATCGGGTGAAGAAGAGAAGAACACTGAGGGAGGTGGAGAGCTTGAGGGAGGCCTGGCACCAGCCAGCTATTTGATTTTATGTAGTATTGTTTCTGTCTACTTGAACAGGGAAAGACCAAAATCTCCAAAACGGTAGGTCAAGATTATGATCAAACCAACAATAAAATCTGATAATGGTATGATAAGCATTTATGTCGCTTCTTTCGCTGAAGTCACACAAAACGCAAAACAGTTAAGCTGATCCAGCCAATGTGTATGCTATTGCGAAGTTAACAGGTGATGTTTCTATAAAAAAAGGTGACTGGCTCTTTTAATTATAGGCAGGACTTTGATTATTACAGCTGCCATATTTGTATTTATTGAAAGGATAGCCGCTTGAGATGTAGCATCTCATTTTCGTGGGGGTCCTAAAGATACAAGATACAACATTATAAAACACATACAAACAAAACAGCATTACATAACATACACTACAATTACACAAATACACCCACAGACCTCAGTTAAGACTTTTAGTAACAAAACCTAGCTAATACATCAGTTGCATCAGCATAATGACCAGATTAAGCAGTTTATCTTCAGGTTATTTTTGATACAAATAAACAAAACAACAAAAAATTAAGCATAAATTAAAAACATACACAGGTCCTTTTTAAGATGAAAAAATAAAGATGAAGCAACCAAAAGAGGTAGTAGATCTCAAAAGAGGAAGATTATTCCAATCAGAAGGCGCTTTGTATTGAAATGAGTAGATATGAAGATCTACATGGGGCCAAAAACTGTTTGCAACATTGTCTTTGTGTTCATTTCCTTGCCACAAGTAAAAGAAACACATTTGAAAATGAACTGAACTGACTGAAATTGCCTTCTAGATTTAGGTTGCAACCAACTGAGCGATTCATACATGAAACAATGGTGAGTTCTATATGGACACCTCAAAAGAAATCTACATAGAGAATTTGATACAGCATTTAGGGTCCTAAGATAAGTGTCAAATGTGTTTTGATAAACAATGTCAGCATAATCAATAATAGGTAGTATCAACTGAGAAATTATTATTTTTCTTATTTGGAATGTAAAACAATTAATTGAATGATAGAGTGAACTCAGACAACCATATGTTCTTTTTATAATAAAATCAATACGAGGCTTAAAAGGAAAGTTCAGGGTCAATCCAGAGTCCAAGATACTTGAACGAATCAACTTTATCAAGAGGTGTACCATCATCAAAAATAATATACAAATCAAGGGGATATGAGAGACTGTCATGTACCAAACACCATGCAGCAGGACTTCTTTTTTTTTAATATAATTTTGCTGTTTTAAAAACAGTTTTATAAGCCGTTTTAAAAGTTCAATTCAGACTGTAAAGAGTTCTGGATTAGAGGTGTAAATAACAGTTTCATCAGCATAAAGATGAACAGAACAATTTGAACACATTTGAGGTAGGTCTTTAATAAAAATTGAAAAAAGAAGTGGTCCCAAGGTTGAACCTTGTGGAATACCCTGTTCAACAATAGAATAGTCAGACTGAGAACCCTGAAAGACAGCACACTGATGTCTGTTTTGAAGATTTTGAGTTAAACCAACAGAATAGAGCTTATCAAGGAGGAGGTAGCGATCAACCACATCAAAAGCCTGGGAAAGATCAAGAAAAATTGCACCTGTGAGTTGGCCTTTGTCAAAGGATGAAAACACATCAATAGTGAATTTTAGAAGAGCAGTGGTGGAGGTAATGTTAGGTCTAAAACCCAACTGGGATGGGGATAAAATATTAAACAAACTGATGTAATGTGATAATTGATTAAAGAGAAGTTTCTCAAAGTTTTTTTGCAATAATTACTCACATCGTATGGGTCTCCACCTTTGAAAAGAGGGGTAAATCTGGTACATTTCCATATGAGGGGAACAATTGAACAATTAAACAAAAACAAGTTAATAATTGCATCCCTTGTTTTAGTTTTACAGAATAAAAGAAATGCCATGCATCATCAACAAAAGGAATTTGCTGAAATCTATCCCAGTTGATATCAATTAAGTCTTGAATAAAACAATCTACATTTTTCATATTTACAATATAAAACACAGTATCCAATCTGTAAAATATTAGTAACAAATCATATTCTGAACAAAATGTTCTCTGACTTCTGCTCCTGCAGGATGCATTCTGCCTTGATGTGGGTTCAAAGGATTATCATCATCAGCACCAGCATGACCCCCCTCTTCCTCCTCAGGAAGCTGGACAATTTCCCTTACTGCAATGTTGTGGAGAATTGCAGTAACCACAACAACAGGACAGCATTTGAGGGGCTCATCTTCAGGCTGCCACTGGACTTGCTGGTGCAGTGAAAACATTGTTTCCACACTCCTATACCCCTCTCCGCTATAAAGTGTGTCCTTCCATGGGCCTGATTAAACCTTTCCACTGCAATGGTGGCTGGATGCTGCAAAGGTATCAAGAGGTATGGGCAAAGAGGATATCCACTGTCTCCCAGCAGCCAGCTTTCACGAAAGCCACCCTCTTCAGCCACCTGGCAAATTGCAGAATTGGCCCACACAAAAGAGTCACGAGTGGTTCCAGGCCATTTTGACACATTGTCAATGAGAATCCCCAGGTGATCACACACTACTTGAACATTAATGGCTGGATAGACCTTCCTGCAAATGTACAAGGTCTCATTTACCACAGGGCTTGACAATGGAATAAGGGTGCCATTGATGATGCCAATCACTCTGGGGATGTTGGCAGTATTATGGAACTGTTTATTAGCCAGCTGGGATAGTCAGCATGTTGTTCAAAAGCAGGTGTTACTGCTATCACAGCCTTGCTGACTGAAGACCACTTCCATAAAACTTCCAACAGCATAATAACGCAGTGCATCTAAGAACTGCATTGCTTGACTTAAGGCATAGTTTCTCTGTGGCCCTCTGAAAGCATTGTTTCATAATCTGCAGTATTTCAAGAATCTTGGTCCTTGGAAGCCGTCATTTTCTTATGATGACATCGTCAGATGGAGAGTCAAGCAGGGTCAAATTTGTTCTTATTTTGTATTACAATTTAACTGGTGAAGGTTTTTAACTTCTCTGTCATTGAAAATGCGCCACACAGCTTCACCAGAGCCCCATTTGCCAGACCCAGTCGGTTTCCACCTCCCATGACAAGGACGAGGGGTTGGATTTTGGGAG
Organism: Xyrauchen texanus; assembly: GCF_025860055.1. NCBI lineage: Eukaryota > Metazoa > Chordata > Actinopteri > Cypriniformes > Catostomidae > Xyrauchen > Xyrauchen texanus. Next base: position 32,376,434 of record NC_068303.1, read on the forward strand.
GCATAGTAGCCAACACTGTAGCCAAAATAAACAAAATAAAAAAGGAGAGGGTTACGTCTTTGGATCTGTGAAAAACAAAATTTTAATGCAATTTGCACTTACTGTCTGTTGTAAAACTCGGTTATAGGTGGCTGCTGGCCTGATGCTGTACTAATTTAGCCCTATTTGCCATAACCTCCTCATGATTCTGGTCTTGCTGCTCCCTCAGTGTTCTTAATTCCTCAATTCCTTAACTTCCCTGGAGTTCAGCTATTTTCAGTAGCTTATTTTTTCTTCTAAGACTGAAACAGCTTCTTACTGCAGACACAACGTCCGCTGTTTCTCCTTTGGATGTTGCTCAGCACATGAGGAGACCTCAGAGTGAGGTGAGTCAGGGAAAGGGAGCAATACCCCAGTACCAGAACCCATCGTCGATGTTGTCAGTCCAGGCTGGTGAGGGTCTGATGTTGAGTGGCCAGGCTGGAGGGGGTCTGATGTTGAGTGGCCAAGCTGGAGGGGGCCTGTAGTTGAAGGGCCAAGCTGGAAGGGGGCCTGTATTTTAAGGGCCAAGCTAGAAGGGGGCCTGTAGTTGAAGGGCCAAGCTGGAAGGGGGCCTGATGTTGAAGGGCCAAGCTGGAGGGGGCCTGTAGTTGAAGGGCCAGGCTGGAGGGGGCCTGTAGTTGAAGGGCCAGGCTGGAGGGGGCCTGTAGTTGAAGGGCCAAGCTAGAAGGGGGCCTGTAGTTGAAGGGCCAAGCTGGAAGGGGGCCTGTAGTTGAAGGGCCAAGCTGGAGGGGGCCTGATGTGAAACGCATGGCTGGAGGGGGCCTGAAGTTGAGGGGCCAGACTGGAGGGGGCCTGATGTTGAGGGACCAGGATGGAGGGGGCCCGATGTTGAGGGAATCAACTTTGAAGGCAAAGGCACAGAGCTGGTTAAAGCACATGTGTCTAAGCCTCCAGGGATCCCTTCCAATGCCTCAGGCCCCTGGATGGCAAAACTTTCTCTTCCTCTGCAGTCAGAGAGGAACAGAATGTATACCACCACCAGTCTTATTTGATTCTCTTTTATGTGCTGCAGCCCTCTGTTTTGTGACACTTACAAAGTACCTCCACTTATTCCTTACCTCTTCAGGGCTTCTCTCATATCCATAGTCAGCTGCATTTATTTTTTGGGTGATATCCACACAGATTTGGTTTTGTCAGCATTTGTAAGGCTGTATTTCAGCTTTGAGAATAGTTTTTTTTTTTCACCTCCCCCAAAAGAACTGTAAATTCAGTCTTTGAAAATTGTGGTTTCTATGTTATTTTCTGTCACGTCTCTGAAGCACATGACTGTATGGCAAGAGGACTTAAATAGGTAATGATATTGAGCAAAATAACCAACAGGTGCACTACAATAGATCAATCACAGTCTTAAAAATGTAAAAATACATTTACAAGAAATTGTGAACTTTAATTGTCATACACGTCATGCACAGGGACAGATTATGACTTGCAAAGGCCCTGGTGCCAATTATCTCCAAGGGGGTTTGTTGGTCAAAAGGGTTTCTAACGGGGGTATGAAGGCATTTCAATGCCATGCATGTCATGCATGTCGCATGGCTTCAATCTATAGCACGTGCGAGTCAATCATGCGCACAGATTAATGGCGTTGAAATGCATTCATACGGGGTATCACCAAACTAGATCGCACAGCCTTAAAACCCAGTACATCCCCTGGCAGTCAAGGGCCCCTGGACACTGGCCCCATTGGCTCAGTCGGTAATCCATCCCTGGTCATGCACCTTTTTAAACGTGTGTGTGTGTGTGTGTATGTGTATGTGTGTGTGTGTACATATAAATATAGTTCTTCTATCTATTTAGGCTGTCTCAATTGCTTCTGTTTCTTTATGTAATCTCAGACTGTCTTGATGTTCAGTGAGGGGCTTTGTGGAGGCCATGACATCTGCTACAGGGCTCCCTGATCTTCTATTGTAATCTTTTCTATTTGCAAAAGTAATGTTTGGGAGTCTAACATTTATATTTCCTTTTGACACCCTAAAGTTGAAGATATAAATAACCATCTCAAGACAAATGCTTTTATGAAACATCTGTATTGTTTACTACCATATTATTGATCATAAGTCAATCATTGTTATACAGCTCACAGCAAATCATGGGCTTGTTTAAGGATCCGTCAATGTACACCTGCGTTAGACATTTATTTTTATTTTTTTAGAAACAAGCCAGGGGGTATACATAGTACACAATACTACAGATATATTTTACAGTAATGCCAAGACATTATATTCATTACATAGTGAAATGATTTTCAATGCTTGGGGTTGTTGGAGGTACAAAGAATATTTCAATAATATTTTAAGTGTTTACAAAAAAGTGCAAATAGGGGCTTTATAGACATAAATTTACACTTATGTATAAAAAAAACTTGGCAAGAAAAATAAACAGATTAATCAGAAAATATTAACATAAGTTAACAAAACTCTGAAATCCAAATAAAACGTCTTTATAAAGCAAAGAAAAACTAGTTAGAATAGAAGTACATACAAACAAACAACATTTTCTCCAAAATACTACTGCATGGACACATTCCCAAAAAAAAGGTGAGGGGCAGATTCATCTACAGCATTACAGAAGGAGCAAAGTGGATCTATTTCAGGGAGCATGTTTCTTAAATAATGATTGACTGGGTAAAAACGGTGTAACAGTTTAAAGGACACCTCCTTAACCTTGTTGGTAATTAAATATGTATGAGGTAAAGACCATACGACCTGCATCAGACATACTTGTGTCGCGTCTCGGGTGTATTCATTATTAATAAATAATTAGTATTAATAAAAAGCCCACTGTTTTGATATTAACAGGCTCTATAATAGGAATGACACACTCAGAAACAAGCTTTGCAGAAACATATGTGGCTACCCCACCTCCTCTAGAAGCCCTATCAGCTCTATACAGAATAAAATCATACATTTTTATTTCATCATCAGAGATTTTACTATGCAGCCATGTTTCGGAAATAGTAATAATATATAGAATTTATAAAGAATAACCCAAGCTCTGAGAAGATACATTTTTGAAACAAAGCTCCTTATATTAAGATGAATAACCTTTAAACCTTTAGCTGATTCAATTGTACCTAGAGAAGTAATAAAACAGTAAAAAAAAAAATGCGTTAAGAGAAAGGAGGTAATGGGGTGAGGAGCAAGAGCAACAGGCTTAACAAACAGACAAACACCACACATATACATTCACACAAACACACACCCACAACAACAACAACAACAACAGGCATTTGCCACTAAGTGGCGGTGACGTCACCACGATGCTTGTGCCAGGCTATATGCACCTTGAGGCCACGTGAAGTGTCGAAAGCCCGCTGGCAGGAGGTCACAGGGCTAACCCAGATGCCACTGGTTGACTGACTGTGCCAGGGCAGAGCGCAGGGCAGGGTCATGATTCCGCAAACCCGGCCCCTAATCAGGCTAATTAGCCCTTGAAAGGGATAAAGGCCGACCGAAGATGGCAGTGAGACAGAGAGAGAGATTTACGGGCAGCTGTCCGACACCTGTGTTTGTTTGTCTTTTTGGTTGAGTTTTATATTAAACTATTATTTATATTGTCAAACCGGTTCTCGCCTCCTCCTTTCCATTAATCCCATTACACTGGTGCCGAAACCGGGAAGGTGGAGGGATGCGCTGTAGTAGAGTCCTCACCACTACCATCCACCCCAACGGAGCCGCTGACCGCGAAGGGAGAAGAGCCTCCCAGCCAACCGCCTGGAGCGGTCAGGGCTGCTGCCAGGGGCAGGGGGAAACCCCTAGCAGCTGCTAAACGCGGCTAGGCCATGGAGACCGCCTACCGCGGAGCGGCTCCCAGCTGTCTGCTGCCTGGTGCGGGGGAAGGTGGAAGAGCAATGAGCCCTTTCTATAACAGGCACAGTAGGAAAATTCTCCTTGCCAAGAAGTAGTGGAATCAGCTGGTTCTAAAAGGCAATCATGCCTCTACCATCAGTTTGTTCAGAAACATTAATAAAACAAAGACTGGATGACTGAATTCTATTCTCAGCATCATCAACTTTATCCTTCAGGTAGGCATTTTCAAGTGTTTGCACACGTTTTGTCAGGACATCATGTTATCTTCATTAGAGCTCACCCTGTGTTTGAGCTTTCATAAATGCACAGTGTGCCCACCTCTTCAAAGCAATTTGCCCTGTTTCAGTCATCTTTTGTTTCTATTTTGTGCTGTCTCAAAGAAAATACGAATATAATTAGATTTTCTTTTCATCATTGATGTGTCTGTAAAATTGCATGATGTGTCAGCTGGCTATCAAAAAGAAATACACAAAATGTAGATGTCCCTCATTGTTTTTCCTCCCAATAGAATCTTAACACAATATTTTCTTCGAGAACCCAAACACTGCTGTCAAGGTCCAAAGATGAAAAACATAATAATAAATAATTACGAAAATACCATAAAAGTAGTCCATACAACACATAGCTGTTGTGTGGCCCCAGCTTGGATATAGTGCACTTGTCAAATGGACTACTGTTATAATGTCTTTATACTGAACCTTTAATACTGCTTTATAGTATTTGTCCTTTTCAAGCTTGACAGCTCCTGCTCTCTATAAACTGTTATTGTATGGAATAGAGCTTTTAAAATATCTGTTTCAATCATAAAACAGTGGTCAAATATTGTATGTTTAGTTAGATACTTACATCTTACATGACACAAACACTCTTAACCTGAACTGCTTGCTGATGCATGGTGCTGGAATAATCCACAAGGTTCCTGCATAGCGACTTAAACTTGAGTCCTGCCTTCATCACGATCTCATATGATATTGACGAGTGGTGTTAGACTACTGAGAGCAGTAAATGTAACTATTTTAAACCATTATGTTATTCCTGCAACTTCATGACAGTTAGACAGCAATACAAAATGGTCTGCAGAAGAACAGCAACAAGGATATCAATTATTGAGGGGACAGTCTGGCCATATCTGATTATTGGGGGAGACTTGTTCCCCTCAAGTTATATTGTGGTTATAGCCATGCTTCAGACACTACTACAACACTGGCCAGTGGCCCATGACTCATCTCCTCCTACTGTATGTCTCTGCTGTTGGGCATGCACACGACTGTAGTTCCAGCTTTGGCCACTGGGACTTGCAGTTTAGATATTTGAGAACAGACCGATTTTAACAGACAAAAAAATCTACCTCCTGTGACCGATTTTCACATGGGATCTGCCCATACCTCAATCTGGAAAGTTATGTTAAGTTCAGTGGCTGGTCCTACTACTGCCGAGTGGTTTGGCTGCTCTTTCAGTTTCAAGATAAAAAGAAAAGTATGCTTGCAGTGGCTGCAGGCAAGCTCTCTGGAAATCTCTACTGCTCTGTTATAGCTCACTAATGCACTGCTCCTAGCCTCCCCATGGAAACATCGAGGGCTTCTAGTGATTCCCCAAATTTATTTTATTGCTTTCAAGGAATAATGCATTGGACTGTAAGAGAGTGAAGCTTAAAAGGTAGCATTTTGAAGCTCATTGCAATTTTTGGGAATGGATTGTGTGCAGGGATAGATTATGACTGGACAAGGGGCATTGTGCCACTGTAATGAAAGAAATTTACTGTTAACTTGATAGAGATTGTCCTTTAAATATCCTTTAAAAACTGAAGATGCATTTAAAATAGAATTATTCAATTAAACAATAAATACAAAATAATAAATACTGGCCCTATAGTACTCAGTTGGTTGAGGGGTTTAAGAGTGCATTAAGACTGAGGGCACCTGTTTTGAAAATATGTTGTTGTTTGTAACAGTTCAAGGACCGGCAAGGAGGAGGCGGGAGCTGTCTGAACATTCAAGGAAAAGTTTTTTTTTCATATGATTTATTTATACATTTTAAGATACTTTACAGAGACAACAAACAAACACAAAAAATACACTAAAATAATAAGCAACAATGAAAACATACACTGAAGTTAAGAAAAATATATACATATACATATATATAATTAATAATAAAAAATAAATCAATAAATTGCATTCCTACAATGTATTGACCAAGCAATACAGAATTAGTATACACATATAGGCCGGCGGCAGTGGGGGACTGGGGGTGGAGGGACGGGGCAAATCAAACACAAAGAGCAGGGTCAAGTTGGAGAGTTTGGACATATGCAAGAAGGGGCTGCCTGAGCTTGACAAAAATAGTGCTAGGTCGGCGAAGAGTGTATCTAATTTTCTCTAATTTCATAAAATAGAGAACATCTCTTACCCAGCGGGTGTGAGACGGGGAGGGAGGACTTCTTGCCAAAAGAGTTGAAAAAGCTACAAAATCTGATAAGTGAGAAGGCAAAGGGTGGTCAGGTGGGAGAACCCCAAACAAACCAGTGATTGGACAGGGTGGGATATCCACCAAGGTAATGGCTGACAGTGACACAAAGTTTGCTTCCAAAAGGGAGGCAGGGCAGGTCCAGAACATATGGATTAGAGTGGCTGAACCAGAATGACACCTGTCACACTCAGGGTCAATAGAAGGGTTTATACGAGCTAACCTGCTCTTAGACCAGTGTGCTCTATGAACCACCTTGCACTGTTTGAGCCTGTGACGTGCACTGAGGAAGGAGGAATACACCCTGTTCAAAATTACTTTCCATGTCTCCTCATTAATGTCAGTGCCAATGTCTTGGGACCAAGCGATGCGTATACTGTATTGTCAGAAGATGAAAATAGCAAATTAACAATTATATTCACTAATTTAGAGATTTACCCTTTAACACAAAGATCAACACACAGAATGTAGTCCAAATCTGAAGGGAGAGGCACATTAGGAAAGTTGGTCATTTTTTTACTCACAAAGTCTTGAATTTGTAGATATCTGAAAAAATGGCTTCTAGGAATAATAAACTTAGAGGACAAATGATCAAAAGAGGCAAAAACACTATCAATGTAGAGGTCAGCAATAGAAACCAATCCAAGGTCCAAATTTAGGGAGCACGCTATCTTAATGGAGTTAACCCTAACAACCAGGGACAGAGGGAGGAGAGACCAATGACTAAAATTCTGTGCAAGATGACCGAGCAATGGTAAAAAGTTGTGGTCAAATAAGTCTGAAAAACTTTTTGTGACATTTATGCCTAAATACCTAAGACTCTGTACAGCAGATCTGAAAGGCAGAGATTTGCTAATGCGTATTCCAAGGCCGCCTTATTGATGGACTCAAATTTAACTTGTAGCCTGAAATTAGACCAAACTCTGCCAGCAGGTCCAGCACCAAGGGGATGGAGGTGCCAGGGTCTGACACATATAACAAAAGATCATCCGCGTATAAAGACAATTTATGCTTTAGCCCTCCCCTTTGTATGCCAGCCATCACACTGGATCTTCGAGCAACTGCCAGAGGCTCAATGGCTAATGCAAACAACAGCGGGAAGAGTGGGCAGCCCTGTCTAGTCCCACGACCAAGGTTGAAATACTTAGAATAGTTATTATTTGTTCGTATACAGGCCATTGGGGACGTGTATAGAAGCCTAATCCAAGCTATAAACTGGTTGGGAAAAACAAATCTCCTCGGTGTGAAGAACAAATACCCCACTCGACTCTATCAAAAGCCTTCTCAGCATCCATGGAAATAACTAATTCTGGAACTTAATTAGAAGAGGAAGCATAGAGGATATTCAAGAGGCGTCTAATATTGTGACAAGAGTGTCTATTTTTAATAAACCCTGTCTGGTCTGGTGAAATTATGGTTGGAAGAAACGACTCCAAACGTCTCGCCAGAATCTTAGCTAATAATTTCACATCTGTACAAAGTAAGGAGATGGGGTGATAATTACTGCATTGAGAAGGATCTTTATCTTTCTTGAGAATAAGGGAAATGGTAGCCTGGCGCAGAGATTGAGGAAGGATACCTGAACTGTAAGACTCATTAAACATGTTTAGCATGAGGTGATAATTTATCAGAAAACGTTTTAAAAAATGATACCGGAAAGCCATCAGGCCCTGGAGATTTACCATTCTGCATCAGACTAAGAGCAGTCTTAATTTCATCAAATGTAAGTGGAACTATCAAATTAGAGGAGATATCAAATTCAATGCAAGGCACATTTAGTGGGCTAAAAAAATTGTCAATTTGAGCCTCTTAAGCAATGCTTTTAGAGGTGTATAAAGAGATGTAAAAGTCTTTTAATTGGTCATTAATAGACATAGGATTAACTGAAGACCCAGTGGCAGTGGAAATTTGAATAATAAGGTGTGAGGCAGCAGACTGCCGCAACTGGTGAGCAAGTAATTTACTCGATTTATCGCTGAATTCATAATAATTACAACGAGTCTTATGCAACGCTTCACTTGCTTCATTCGTAGCTAGCAGATCAAACTCCTCTTTTGTCATAAGAAACTTAGCGAAGTGGTCTGCTTGTATCGAGATGGCACAGATGGATTGAAGGTCTGCCGAATCACTTGATATATTAGCCCTTCTTTCATTCACCACTATTCTCTTGTAAGCAGAGTATGAAATAATTTATCATCATAACTAAGCCTTACAAGTCTCCCAAATTGTCTTAGCTGAAACATCTGGAGAAGTATTTGTGGAGATGAAAAGTTCAATACAATCATTAATAACCTCTATAAAATCAGGATCATTGAGTAGTAAAGAATTAAAATGCCAAGTAGACCGAGATATCGAAATGCCTGGTATAGCAAGGTCAAAAGTAACTGCTGTATGATCTGAAATTACAACAGTGTTATAAATACATGAACTGACCAATGAAAGCAGTTAATTATCAACCAGAATGTTGTCAATATAAGAGAAAGAGGGATGAACAGGGGAAAAGAAAGATCATTGTTTTGTGTTTGGACTGAAAAAAATCAAAATGGAGCAATATCCGAAATAGCATATTGCTCCATAAAAAGCTAAATAATCCTACCAGATTTAGACTGTGCACAAGGCCTAGAGGAGGAACAGTCTAGAAGAGGGTCTAAACAGCAGTTAAAATCCCCACCCAGAATTAGTTGGCTGGAATGCAGAACAGGGAGGGAAAACAACATTAAAAAAAAAGCCTCGTCATCCCAATTAGGGCCATATATGTTTGCCAAAATCAAGCGAACCCCATTGATCTGTCCTCTAAGAATTATAAAAATGTCCATTGGGGTCTGAGAAGACCTCAGAAACTGGAAAAGGAACTTATTTATGGATGAGAATAGCTACACCACAAGACTTACTAGGGAAGCCGGAATGGTAGAGCTGGCCTACCCAGCCCTTTCTAATATTTAGATGGTCTGCAGGCCTGAGGTGAGGTTCCTAAATAAAGGCGATGCTAGTATTCAAATGTTTCAAATAATTAAGAACTTTATTTCACTTCACTAGAGAATTCAGCCCTTTAATGTTCCAACTGGTGAATAGCAGTGTACCACGGGGAGCAGTCCTTTCACTCATCATAAACAAAAGCAAGAAATTCTATGAACGTGATCAGATTTCCGAGGACATTAAAGACACCTATCCTCAAAAACATATTTATATCAAAAGTTATTGACAGACTTAGACTTCAAGAAGAAACAAATGTAAAATCTAAAGCTAAAGCGGTGAAATCCCAGGATGACAGGTCGCGGTCTCTGTCCTGACGCGGGTTTGGGTGCAAGGCTGCGGTGGGCTCTGTCCATGTCGGGCGGCGAGGTTAACACCTGAGATCCGAGGACATCGACCATCGATCGACTCAGGTAAGCCCAAAATTCGAATATTCTGGCGCCGGCTGCGGCTCTCGTGGTCCCGAGACTTTAGCCTTCAGCCACTCATTATCATTCTGGAGCCTCTAAGCTCTAAGATCAGCATGTAAAGCACTGATCTCGGCTAGCATAATGCTAGCACCAGGCGTAGAAGCGCTATCACGGTCTTTATCACCCTGTTTGTCCTTTCCTTTTGACATTTCAAAAGCAGTCAAGGTCTCAAAATAATTAACGAACAAATGCTGTCAAATGTAAACAAAAAATGCTGAGGTTTATAGGAGAAAAATGAAAAGTATTTGGGAGTGAACACGTTTACTCCTCTGGTGCCATAACTGGAAACCCAAGGTAAAGTTTAATCAGAAACTTATCTTAAAACAAACATAAACAAACACAGACACACATGCAATGTGGCTGTGTGCCTTTCTCTCGAACTGGTGCTTCCAGCAAGTTTTATCCCCCTCCCGGCTGATAAGGCCGATTCATGGTTGTTTGTGTGTCCTCGGGGCCAGGCCCCGCCCTCCTCGTCACACTTCGGGGAAACCCCCGGCATGATGCACTCCCCTCTCTTCCTGGAGGGGGTGTTGCCCTTCCGCCCGTGCCTGCCAGCAGGTCTTTCCTGCCTTTCTGGAGCCCTGGGAGAGATGAGGGGAGGGAAAGGGGAGAGGGAAATAGTGAGGTGGGGTGACAGAGTGAGAGGAGAGAGAGAAAAACTTGCTCACCGTCTCCCGAACGTGCTGTCGCCTAGTTCTCAATCGTTCATCCGCCCTCTGATGGATGCCTGCCCGCTCCTCCCCCGGCGGATGGCTACGAGTCTTCCAGTCCCTGGTGGTTGGAACCGCTCCTTCCCTCTTTGGTGGACGGCAGCAGTTGCTCCGGCTCTCGGCGGTCGGCAGCGACCCCTCTGTCCCCAGGCAGATGGCCCAGACTGCTCCCCTGGCTGATGGCAGCTGCGAGTACTCCAGATAGCACATCCCTCCTCCCTTCTGTGTTTTGTCACCACCAGGGCTGGATTGGTAATCAGTCATACCGGGCTTTATCCCAGTTGCCGACACACTTTGGGGCTGATCTGGGGCGGACTGGCCATCGGGAGAACCTAGCATGCCTGTGTGTTGCAAAATGGCCCGAATGGGCTGTGATAAGCTAGAATGAGCCGCCACGTTATGCAAAACAGACCACAAAACGGCAGCGCGATATGCAGAAAAGGACGGGATAGGATATATATATATACTTTTTTTAATCAATGCAAAAATTACCTTCCATTAGTCCTTACTACACTCCCCTTAAAGCAAGGTTGTGTATTTTACATCACTTCCAAGATGCATGTATTTTGGGGGAGTTTGGGGGAAGCTCAAACTAAAATGCCCCAAGGGCCTCACAGGACCATAATTTGTGCATGGGTGTGGGGGTTCTAGCCACAAATCAAAATAATCCATTTAGAAAGGTGACTAGCAACTTCCTGGTCCAGGTTCAATTACTGTAGCAGGTTTTATGGGTTTTGTTCACATGTCTTTTGTTTTGTTTTTTCTCCCTTGTTAATGTTTCATTTTCCTGTCTTGGTGATTGTGTCCAGGTGTGTCATGATAATAAGTCTGGTTACCCCATTAGTTTATATACCCTCTTGTTTGCCACAGTATTTGTCAGGTCTTGTCTATGTTCGTGAAGCTCATTTAATGATTTATGCTTTGGTCCTCAACCTTCTGCTTTCTAAGGCCATGACTACACCAATTGAGTTTTTGTTTCCAGTTTCCTTACATCATCATTTTCCAAAGTACATGTACAGTTATGGTAAAGTCTCCAAAGTCTCCGTTTGCAGTGGAGGAAAATACCACTCAAGTGTAAGCATAGTAAAATCGCTAAAATACATTTTTACACAAATGGATTGTGGACATGGCCTAACACTTTGACGCTGAATGTGCACTCTTTCTTCACAGCATGTCATCAGCTGGGTTGCTTGTTGGTTGCGTAGCAGCAAGTATGCTGATCAGTTAGGACCTACAGTTTAACCACTTGGGTGATGACACATGACTTAAATCAACAATTGTTTGGCTGCAGCAAGGCAAGGATGGTGGTGGAGGAAGATGATTTGATGCATGGTAGAGACAGCTCTTTACTGAATACCTTGACAAATATAATCCCTAGAGCATAGATCCAAATGCCAAATCAATGTGCATACTGTATTCACAGTCATGATAGAAGATGTTTTGTCGCTAGTCTCTGTATCATTATTTAGACTGGTGTAATACTTTTGAAGTGCTTAGAGATCTGGCACTTATTTCCAATTCCACCCAAGTGTGTAATTGATCTGAGGGTAAGTATGGATTGTCCTGGTTCCTCTATTTGTACCACAGATGTTGGACTACTTGTGTGGCCTGTAATTAGAATAAATGGTAACACTTTACAATAAGGTTCAATTCATTTACATTAGTTAATGCATTAGGTATGATGAACTAACAATGAACAATATATATTTTTACAGCATTTATTAAAGGGATAGATCACTCAAAAATGAAAATTATATTATCATTTACTCACCCTCATGCCATCCCAGATGTGCATGACTTTCTTTCTTCTGCAGAACACAATTTAAGCTTTTTACAAGAATTTCTCAGCTCTGTAGGTCAGTACAATGCAAGTGAATGGGTGCCAATATGTTGATGCTACAAAAAGCACATAAAGTCAGCATAAAAGTAATCCATAAGACTCCAGTGGTTAAATCCATATTTTCAGAAGTGATATGATAGGTGTAGAAGAGAAACAGATCAATGTTTAAGTCAATTTTTGCTAGAGATTCTCTCCCTGCCCAGTAGGGGACATATGGATTAAGAATGCGATTAGTGGCCAACCCACTCTACCACCTGAGCCACAGCCGCAAATTTATAGTAAACAAAGGACTGATATATTGATCTGTTTCTCACCCTCACCTATCATATCACTTCTGAAGACATGGATTTAACCACTGGAGTCATATGGATTACTTTTATGCAGACAAATGTGATTTGTGAGCTTCAAAATATTGTCTCCCATTCATTTGCATTGTATGAACCTACATATTCTTGTAAAAATCTTAAGTTGCATTCTGGTGAAGAAAGAAATTCATACACATCCAGGATGGCATGAGGGTGAGTAAATGATGAGACAATTTAAATTTTTGGGTGAACTATTGCTTTAAGCTTTGTTAATGTTAGTTATTAAAAATGCAATTGTTCACTGTTAATTAATGTTAGTTTGTAACTAGTTTGTGCATTTTTTTTACTATGTTGAAATTAACAGTAACCAAGAAATAAATGCTGTAAAAGTATTGTTCATTGTTAGTTCATTTTAACTAATGTTGATAACTTACCTCCTGAGTCCCGAGTGTGACTGCTATGTGAATTCTCCATTCCCCTTTTTGATTTGAAACTAGCAGCCCCTAAGAAGCATGAAACAATTTCTTTTTTTAGACCAAATAGCTTTCCTAAAAATGTATGTCAACATACTGTATGTGGACAGTGGGACTACGCAGTGAAATATTAAATAATACCAAGCTATCATTTTTTTTTTTATCAAATTGTTTATTATTATTTATTATTATATTCCAGTGTTGCTTATTCATGTTGAGACATTACAGACATTACATTAGAAATGAGCATAAATAATTCTGTTTCAAAGTGAAGGCCAACATCTTCCAATCACTGCCAACCATGTTAAAATAAAATAAAATGTTGCATTATAAAATTCTGAATCTATGTACTGATTATCATTGTCCCATCTCTGCCAAACATGTTGACAATGTGATAGTACACAGTGAGTATAGTATATTATAAGGAAAATGTGACTATTGTCGTATTGGCATATCGTTTGACTCAAGCAGGTTTTAATGTAAAAACGTAATGAGTTTCCATACTAGATGTTGTTTTGTTTGCAGTTTCTCCCAAAGACAAAATCAGCTGAGATTGATGCCATGTGGTTTTGTCACATTACTCTGTGCGTTGAAATTTTAAGCCTTTAATGGCACCCTAGAGTCTCCTGGACAGAGATCAGTCAGGTTTAAATTCAATTGAATTATACATAGGCTATAGCAAAGCCAAAACGTAATGTCCACACATGTGGACGTGGGTCCCAGGAGGCTTATGTTAACAAAGTAAACTTTATTGTATAGTGTTACCAAATTAATTTACCCAATATGTGTATACAGGCTTTCCAGAATTCTATTCTGGACACATTTTAAACACAGGACTTCACAAGAGCACAGTATATGTAAGAAATTATGTTTGTTGGCTGACTCAACAACAAAATAAAATCAACAACGAAAATAATTTTTACCAAACAGATAGCCACTGTTTGAACTAGCAAGGGGCAGATCCATGTGTAATAATGGTTGTTTTAACTCTTTATTTTTTTTATTATTTATTATAATTTGTCTGTTAAAACAATTGTTCATTGTGATTGAGACGCTGAATCATTTCAGCACCTTGGATAGTTACACACATACAGTCTTGACTGGAGCTGACTGATGAGTTTGTTTACATAAAAAACAGGACTTTTATTTAATCACAAAGTGAGTAGACAGACGGAATGGTAAATGTTATTTTGATTATTCTTTTAAACTTCCTTTAAACTCTGTAATTACTGATGCTGTAATGCATGTAGTGTAATTCTAAGGGAAAACAGGAAAAAGTGATCCAACACTCCAACATTCTGGCCTTCATCTATGAGGTTCTTAAATTCATTTAAAAGCAGTGATATAGACCTATTTAAATTGGAAATATACCCTCAGCTCTATAAAAAGTGAGGACTTCGGATGGTGTTGTAGTGTAACAGAGACAACTCAACCACCTATGAAAACCCTAGAAACAGAAATATGAATCCATTTATCATTACATTATCTCCAGCACCATCTGCTGGACATTTTTAAGAAGGCTAGTGGAACATATTTTAAGAGAAATCTATATGTTGCCTTCTTGTGCCTTAATATATGCCTTCAGGAAGTGCAAGCAAATATCCCTATTTCAAACCACACTGAGGCAGCAATGGTAACTTGGGATATACTGTCTCTTACTCTCTAGAAAGTTTTATTTTTGTTTTTATGGAGTGCACATTGACCACATATATTTAAAAGGACTTGTTCAGAATGTATAGGTTGAGACTGTAGCTAGTTGTCATACAGGGAATTTCTCACAAGGGCTTAATCTAAAACTACTAAAAATAATATTTCAATTTCATATATTTTTTTAAGCTGTTGAATAAACAAGTGAATAAATACAATGAATCCACTCTGTCATACATTAAGGGCAAAGGTCAACTATATAATAAATCTATATTTTAACCAAAAGTTTGAACTATGTTCTCAGGAATTTCTCATAAATATTAGGTTGGGCAAGTTGTAACACTGTTATTGAGGTAGGTTGTCAAATATATTGTCAGATTAGGGATCATATAGGCGAGACCTTTGCTAGCTGTCACACGGGAAAATAGTGATAACTAGTTTTCACCAAACACTGTTAGTTCAAAACCCTCTTCAATTAGAATATGTTGGTCAATTCTACCCTCCAACGTACATTTTCACTATCATCATATTTTGTTATAGCGCTTGTACAAGTGAACATAGTTAAACCGCACTGGCAAACATTCAGGCAAGGGTCAACTACTGTATATTCTGAAGGCATATTTTTTTACCAGAAGGCTTGTTCAGGGAGTTGTCAGCACATTGGCACATTTATTTTAATATTCAATGTCATAAATATATTCAATTTAGCAATAACAATATTTATGGCCAAAATATTGTATAGATGATTTTGTATAATATCCATGCCATTTTTGTTGTTGCATGAATAATTTCTGCCTTTTTTGTATTTTTATGAAAAGCCTATAATATCGCTGTTTAATGCAAACATAAAGAGAGGAGTAGATTTTGTTTTGGTGGTTGTGACATGTGTAGAACAGATTTAATGGCAGGCTCCACTGTGAAAAATTGCTTCATATAATGTTTCCACTTGCCCAGCTATCGTGGCAAGTTGTCGCAAAAGGTCAACATGTTCAGTGATCTGCATCTTTTTTCCTGGCAATAAAGGTGAAAAAGTTTAAAGCTTTTTTTTTGTGGTCAAGAAATTAAGTGGCTATGCATACAATGACATGTAAAACTACCCTGAGAAACATGCTGTAACAAAGATTCATTTGTGGGGCAGATAAAGAGGAATGAGTCAGGTTTTATTAACAAAATAACAGAAATGGGTTTTATCTCCCCCATCTCTCACGGCGAACATAGAAATGGTAATTAGCAGCAATTCATCTAAGGTGGATGTCCTTACCGCTTTCTCTCTCCCCAGACAGGCCCTCAACCATGCCCTCACCTCCACATACCCCCACCACCCGAATCAGGCCGGGGGACCGTCCAGACTGCCTACCCTTCCCCAGTCTGTGGACCACCTCGATCTTAAATGGCTGGAGTGCCAGAAACCAACGGGTGATCCGGTCGTTGGCATTCCTTCATGCGGTGGAGCCATTGGAGCAGGGTGTGTTCCAAACCGAGGGTGAACACTCATCCCAACAAATAGTAGCGGCAAGTGAGGACCACCCACTTGATTGCGAACACTCCTTCTCTATGGTGCTGTACTTCATCTGTCTTATAGAGAGATTTGCCACATAGTGCAGCTTTTACCTGTGTGAAAGCCTGTTGGCATGGCTCTGTCTACTGGACCGGGTCTGGAGCTCCCTTTTTAGTGGGATAAGTCAGCGGGTTGGTGATGTCCGAATAATTAAGAACAAACATTTGATAATAGCCAGCCAGCTCAAAGAACTGTCTCAACTCCTTTTTGGTCTTAGGGCTCGAGCAGGTCACAATCACTGCGGTTTTATCAATTTGGGGTCGCACCTGCCCATGCCCCAAGTGGAACCCCAGACACCGTACCTCCACCCATCCAATTGAGCACTTCTTTGGGTTTGCAGTGTGTCCCGCTCATTGCAGCGACCTCAGAATGGCCCAGATGCTGCTTGTGCTGCTGCCAATCATTATTTAAAATAATGATATCAACAAGGACTCGGTCCATAAGATGCTGAAATGTAGCCGGAGCCCCAAACAAACCGAATGGAAGGGTCACAAATTGGTGTAATCCAAATGGTGTGGAGAAGGACCTTTTTTCAAGTGACATCAGTGTTATGAGGATCTGCCAGTAACCCTTTTTTAAGCCCAGTGTTGAGCAAAAGCAAGCCGTGCCCAACCGATTGAGCAGTTTGTCAGTACGATGCATTGGATTGACTTGCTTCTCATGAACTACGATTTATTCAAAGGGTCATATTACGCGTTAACGGCATTAAAAATAACAGTGTAAAACATAAAAGTTAGGTTAACTCAATTAATTTAGGTTTCTCTACACAAAGTATTTGGGTAGAGCCTACATTTTAATTTAATATCAAAGAAACTCATTTTCATTGTGTTGAACTAATGTCCACAATTTAATTGAAGTTAAAACAACATTTATTTCAGTGTACATCTAGATTAAGAAATCCAGTTATACAAGTATGTGTTTTTTCTAGCAATGGTTTTGTCATTTCAAAAATGTAGTTCAAACTAAATCCCCAAGATTTTAGCCATTTTTTTTTTTTTTTATTAAGATAAGTTTTAATAGTTCCATTTGTGGAAACTCTATACAGTATGACAACATGCACTATGAGCCCATAAATTACTGCTGTGCAACAATTTAGTTTTTGACAGTAATATTGTCACTCAATTTTTTAATCAATCAGCGATTGAGGCTATTGAACATTTCCACCGTTATTGCCCAGAAAACAAGATACAGTACATTCAGTTTTTGTAACACATTTTGAGACTATATCTGTACATTCTTTATTCTTTATCCTTTATTCTTTATTTGGATTATCATTAGCTTCCACAATGTTGCTAGTCTTATAGTTTCCAAACAAAAATGCACAACAAAAAATAAAAATATACACTCACAGAACACTTTATTAGGAACACCTGTACATCTACTTATTCATTCGATTATCTATCCAGCCAATCGTGTAGCAGCAGTGCAATGCATACAATCATGCAGATAGGGGTCAGGAGCTTCAGTTAATGTTCACATTGACCATCAGAATAGGGAAAAAATGTGATCTCAGTGATTTTGAATGTGGTATGATTGTTGCTGCTGATCTCCTGGGATTTTCACACACAACAGTCTCTAGTTTACTCAGAATGGTGCCATTCTCAATTTTGGAGACAGAAATGCCTTGTTGATGAGAGAGGTCAGTAGAGAATGGCCAGACTGATTTGAGCTGACAGAGGGTCTACAGTAACTCAGATAACCACTCTGTACAATTGTAGTGAGCTGAATAGCATCTCAGAATGCACTACACATCGCGACTTGGGCTACAACAGCAGAAGATCACGTCGGGAACTTTATTAGGACCAGAGTGTCCCTAATAAAGTGCTTAGTAGTGAGTGTATAAAAATACCAAAAAGAAAAAGAAAACTCCTGTAGTCAAAATACTTTTTTCACATTACGGTCATACTGTATGTTGAAAAGCACTGAAGAAAAATTTCAGTTTTAATAAATAGGCTACTAACACATATCTATGTTTAAAATGTATTAATGCCCAACAAAAAATATAATTCACAGGTAGTATAAAATTACATTGACATTTTATTGACATTTATGAAAAAAACACACTTAACTGTGACCACAGTTTAAAAACATATAAATATGACACATATATAAAAAAAAAGATCCTCCGCCCGGCCCCCCACCAGGGGATGGAGTGGTGTGCTTCTCAGCGCCTGTGCCTGCGGCTTTCTGGCTCCCTGGGTCGCCCATCTCAGCGACGCTTTGAAGTCATTCTTGGGTTCTTAGGTCAGTTTATTTATTTTTGTGTTTGTTTGTTATAATAGTATACAAGGTATATAAAATCTAGATCTAGACACTTTATTTGTATTTTTTGTTTTTGTTTAACACTTTGTTTGATCCAAGACACACTTTCATTGATTTATTTATATTGTGTGTGTGTGTGTGTGTGTGTGTGTGTGTGTGTGTGTCTTCTTTTTCCATTATTTTATTTTTCTTTGTGGAGAAATTTATTCAATGTGTGTTCTGTCATTCTAAACTTTCCAATTATCTGAATTGGGAGAATCATTTTTATGAATGTACATTGTCATTATTCACGCTTGTCTGAATGTGGATGGTCACCATGTGCTGCCAACTGACCCAAATAGTGCTTCTGCCACTGCCATGTCCAGCCAAGCATGTCCCTCCCGATCTCACCGCTACAGAGGTCAGACACCAAGGTCAAGCATCTGTCTGACTCCCACTACCCTTAGTCGGGTGACATCATCATTTAGAGACTCGCACAGAGCTGGTGGTGTATTTGGGAACAGATCATAACAATGGTATGGCATGCACACTCAGCCTTAGCAGTTTTACACACAACCATTCTGTTATTGATTTTATGACAGCATTTTACTGCATCTGTTTGGGAGAAGCATTCAGATCTAATATCATGTGACAGTAAATGGAAGAAGGAAGTAAATCTATAAATATCAGTGAGAACAAGGCTTAACATAATCAATATGGTTTGGACATACACTGCTTGGTGTGAGCTCTTTGATATTTGTTTGATTAGTGGATTAGCGCTATGCAATACTGACATTAAGTTGTATAGCATGAAAACGGCTTACGTTTTCATGCTATACAACTTAAAAACGGAGAAATGTTCCAACTTTACATTAGGTGTCTTTAACTACAATGTACTAGCATTAATATACATACAAACCAATGTACTTATTTCATAACTACATATTGTTCTGCAAAATTCGCACAAAATTCACATTTGCTGCTACTGAGGTTTAGGTACTGGTAGGTTTAGGTGTAGCGTTAGGGTTAGGATTAGGGTTAGGGGTAAGGATAATGGTATCACTCTAGATGTAATTAAATGTAGGTACTTTAAATGTAAGTACAATGCAACAAAACATATGTGCATAATAGGTACATTGTATCAAATAGTTAGTATCTAGCAGTTAACCACAGCTAATATAAAGTGTGTCCTGGAAAATTACTGAATCTTACAAAGGCACCAGTTTTTGCATTTCATTGCTGGTCAGCTGCCACTAGATGGAGGTACATGTACAATAAACACTGCTGGTATCTCACATCATACCACAGCACACACAAACACAAACTAACATGACAATCTCATCATGTGATTATGCCCATGCACATGTCAGAGGATAAAATTCATTGTTGCCCAAAGGCAAGTATTTAATGAGACAAAATATCCCAATTAACCTTTTTAAGAGTGCCATTTTCAAAAGATATGAATGTTGCCTCACTGTTTAAGACATTTATGGTCTGACCCGTCCACCGAAGAATTTTCCCCCTTTAGGCAAAAGATGTCGTATTTTTTTTAGTGTCGTTAATCTGTGCTTCCTCACAAGTGTAAGTTTACAAAGGACATATTAAGAACTTGACATTTTCATAAATGTGTGCCTTGTGTCTTTCAGCAGGTCGTCCAATATCAATCTAACACACCGGATGAATTTAATACACTTGAACAAAAGAATATTTGATTGACCGACTTTCTTTGAAAAGATTTGTTTAAGAAAACTAGTTATTTAAAAATGTGTTTCCCTACCAAGAAGCCACAAAATCTGTTGGGGTTTAGCATGTGACTGGCTTCAGTGAGCAAGTCTTGTGTCATGTTGATGATTAGCATGGTCCACAGAAGCCTCCATGACCCAGTCAGCCTCCTCATCATCATTATATATGACCGAGCAATGTTACCTTTGAATTGACAAATCAGGAGCTCATGAGATGTGACAGTACGTATATGCTACAGTCTGATAATGTTAATAAATACTGTATATCAGCATCTTTATGCATTTAATGACTGTATAAGTTGAACACCCTGCTGTAAGTGTTTCCATATTTGAAAATGTACTTCAGAAATATATTGAGCAGTCCAAAATATGTTTTTTTTATCTGTGCTTTGTATTTTTCGGTATCCATCTTGGTGCATTTCTCCCAGTACAGCACATTATTAAATTATTACTTCCAGGCTGATGTAGTAATAATCACAGCCAGACATCTGTGCTGTACTTTTTATCATGCAAACTGAACTGACAATAATACAAAAATATATATGTTTTCAGAGGATTCTGTGAAACTGTGAGACTCAATAAAACAATGTGTCTCATATTATCTTGTAATCTGATCTCCTGGCAAGACAAAGGTGGAGGAGGAGGAGGAGAAATATTCCAATTTAAAAGTATTTGTATTAATTGTTGTTTCACTAATAGACATATTGTTGTCATTGATGTTGTTATTGTATCATTATTTCCCAATGTTATAACTGTCATCTCAAAAGTAAAGTTTAACTGCATCCAAACCAGGATTTGATTTTTGAGATCCGCATTACCTATTACAGAGTACCTTTAGACTCTCTATCTAGTATAATGTGCACCCACTGCACTGATAATATAACAGAACAATTGTTTATCGACATATTCTGTGTACACTGGTGGCCAAAAGTTTGATGTACAGATTTTGATGTTTTGGAAAGAAATTGGTACTTTAATTCACCAAAGTGAATTCACCAAACTGATCACAAAGTATGGTCAGGACATTACTGATGTAAAAAAACAGCATCATCACTATTTGAAAAAAGTAATTTTTGATCAAATCTAGACAGGCCCCATTTCCAGCAGCCACTCCAACACCCTATCCTTGAGTAATCATGATAAATTGCTAATTTGGTACTAGAAAATCAATTGCCATTATATCAAACAATGCTGAAAGCTATTTGGTTCATTAAATGAAGCTTAACAATGTCTTTGTGTTTGTTTTTGAGTTGCCATAGTGTGCAATAGACTGTCTTAAGGTCAATATTAGGTCAAAAATGGCAAAAAAAGGAACAACTTTTTTTTCTAGAAACTTGTCAGTCAATCATTGTTTTCAGGAATGAAGGCTATAAAATGCTTGAAATTTACAAAAAATTTAAGTTTCATACAAAAGGTGTACACTACAGTCTTCAAAGACAAAGGACAACTGGCTCTAACAAGGACAGAAAGAGATGTGGAAGGCCAGATGTACAACTAAACAAGAGGATAAGTACATCAGAGTCTCTAGTTTGAGAAATAGACGCCTCACATGTACTCAGCTGACAGCTTTATTGAATTTTACCCGCTCAACACCAGTTTCATGTACAGTTAAGAGAAGACTCAGGGGTGCAGGCCTTATGGGAAGAATTGCAAAAAAAAAAAGCCACTTTTGAAACAGAAAAACAAAAAGAAAAGGTTAGAGGGGGCAAAGGAACACAGACATTGGACAGCAGATAATTGGAAAAGAGTGTTATGGATCTTAACCCCACTGAGCTTTTGTGGGATCAGCTAGACTGTAAGGTGCGTGAGAAGTGCCCGACAAGACAGCCACATCTATGGCAAGTGCTACAGGAAGTGTGGGTGAAATGTCACCTGAGTATCTGGACAAACTGACAGCTAGAGGATCTGCAAAACTGTCATTGCTGCACATGGAGGAACTCTTTGAAGTAGTTTAAGAAGTTCTGAACATTTTTTTCAAATTGTAATAGTAATTTTTCACGTATTAATGTCCTGACTATACTTTGTGATTAGTTGACTGCCACTTTGGTGAATAAAAGTACCAATTTCTTACCATAAGAGCAAAATATTTACATTATTCCAAACTTTTGACTGCCAGTGTTTTAAGTTCTACTTAAGAGAGACACTGTCCAAAAACGTGAAGTGCTGAAATGTGACCATATATTGCTGCTTGTCATTGCAACTTCATTATATTTGTGCATAACTTTAAAAACGTTTGTAATTTAGCTCGCTGGAAACATTAAAAAATATTTTCTTAAATGTACAACTTAATTTGCAATCGCTTTGTGCAGAACGATACATTTCTTTTACACAATCACTGTTTCATTCATCAAATGTGCATTTTAATATTTTGTTTTCAAAATTTGCTTAGTGGGTCGAGATTAAAACTTCCAGGATCAGTGAAGACAGCGGAAGACCTGTGTATGGTCCTGCTAATGACAATAAGCATTAATTGAATATAACGAGGTTCATCATGTTATTGCGGAGAGCAAAATAAGGAGATGCATTGACATCAATCAAAGGGAGATCTGCTCTTTTCTCCTAAAAGTTATATATATGGTAACTAGACAATATGTGCAGTACTACACAATGCGTGGTGCAGGCTAAAGCGCCCTAAGGTGTCACAGAGGAAGAGGAGATGAGAATGAGAAGCCAGTATACTGTATGGACGATTTTCATGCACAGCAGCAAGTTATTGATTTGTTTTTGTTGTAATTCAAGAAATGTACTTAAAAGAAATTAGATTACAACAATGAATTACTTTGTACATCAAATTACCAGTGTTGGATGTAATATAATTACAAAATAATTAGTTACTGTAATCTAATTACTTTTAGTATAAAAAGTGTAAAAAATGTGTAATCAGATTACAGTTACTGACTTTCAATTAATTTAGTTACTTTTAAGTACATTATAGGGTTATACTTATTTGTAATATATATTATTTATGTGAATACATTATACAAATGTGAGGTTCTAAGTGTATGACTTCTGTGTAACAGTGAACAAGAAAGAAATATAGACATTATTTTGAATTTGTTGAGCGGAAAAGTGTTTAACTTAAAACTTAAATATAAAGGAAAATAATTAGTAATGTGATTACATTCTCAATTAAGTAATTAGTAAAGTAATATGATTACAACTTTAGAGAAATAATAAGTATGTATTAATAGTAGTAATAGTATACAATAATAGTAGTAGTAATTTGTAGTGGATTACTATTTTCAAGTAATTTACCCAACACTGCAGATTACACTCAACATTGGAAATAACACAAGTGTACAGTAAGTATAGTAAATATGTACACCCTTTGCTTAGATTACAATTCTGTAGACTCTTGGCATTCTCTCAACTAACTTCATGAGATATCAACCTTCTTTTTTAATTAATAAAGACATTAGTCAGGATGGACGCCATTTTAAATTGTTTGCGATTGCAATTGAGGCTGTATGGGATAGAAGTACAGTCTGTTCAATGGGTTGTAAAATTGAATTGTTCTAGAGCACATATTACTATCATAACCCATTTTGCAGTTTTTGTCTACTTGAATTTTTTAACATGATGTATTGATGTTTTGGCAGCTAATCGATTGACACCAAGAAATTAAACTGTACACATATCCCTCACAGCCTCATTTTAATTTGTGAAAAATTCAATATAGAGTCTACCCTGTATATTGTATATGTACACTGGAAATGCTTTGAATTGACATGATTTAATCATGTGCATCAGCTCCACATGAATCAATTAAGTTACATCAACATATTTTTTCCTCTTGGTTTAGTTCACTAATTCTTTGCCAGAAAACATATTTTGGTCACGTAATTTCAACATAATGGAAAATAGTTGTTTTCAAATGACCCAATAATGTTGCCTCATAGTGTCCCTATCATGACTAATTTCTTCAGTCTTTCGTGACATTGCAAATTTATGTTATAAGGTTATGCTAGTTAACTGAATTTTAGTTAGCAAAAGCATACAGTATATAGCATACTAAATGCTAAGTAGTAATTGCTCCTTGTGTAACACTAACCCTTCCTCAACCTAAGCAAAATCTCTACTCTTCCACAAAATGGTAACCTGTGTAACAGAATCGGTTCTAAATCCCACAAACAGCTCAACATTTAACATCACATCTCCCCCTTTTCTCATGTTGCTCAAAAATGTATAAAATAACACTTAATTTCAACATGTTTACTCTTTACATCAAGTCCCCAGTTTATGTTCTGTCACCAAAGAGTATTCATGTAGACCCAACACAAAGGAATTAAGTAAACTTCTATTTTTTAAATTAAGTAGAATGAATGCAATAAAATTAAGTTTTGACAAAATGTTCGAGAATTGTGTTAACAAGCGGCAAAAACTACGTTTTGCGCATTTGTTGAACCTACTTGATTGGTTCACATTCACTCTGCATAAATTTGATCTAGTAGATTGCACATTGTAGAGAATTACATTAATCCAAAGTAGAGAAAATGAGTTTGGAGAGAAACACAATTTTGTTGTGTAGACCACAAATAATATGATTTAGTAAATTGGACAACCTCCGTTTTCCTGATTTTATTCAGTGTATATATCCGATGAGCTCACAGTAATTACAATTGTGCTTGTTTGGGTCGGTTGTGTCTTGATACAGCGCAGTGTCCTCTAGTGGATGAGAACTGAGGGGTGATTAATGTCTTCATTTCCTATTATTAAAGACCAGAGAGGGGATGCAGCCTGCAGATAGTCAACACACTATAAATCGCAGCAAAATGAGCGATCAAATAATCGCTCATCAGAAATGAAATCTCCACACAAACACACACACACATTTTGTCTTACATTCCCGGTCTCACTCAATGACAGGGTAATTACCACACAAAATTATAGTCTGTTTTATTGTATTTCACCTCCTTGTGTGATCCATTTTCCTAAACAAAACACAGAACAGCTTCACAATGGCCCTGAGACGGGTCTAACTTAAAATGTACTGCATGATCTACATGGGTCTACTATCGTTTTATCTTTTTACTGTCTCCCTCTCTCATTCACACACATACATTCAGCATATTAGCTTACAATCCCAAGAATGAGAGAGGGAGAAAGAAAGAGAAAGAGGGAGAGAGCGAGAGAGTTGAACTCTGCTCCTTTGTGCAGGGCCGATGGAGGGAAAGGACTAATCACACACACACACTAGATTGATTACAGTGATGATTAATAGGGTATATGGTTTTCATTAACAATTCGATTTATCACAGATCATGAGGCTGAATAATGGTAATGGTCTCCACTCCCTCATATCTCTCTGAGCAGATGAAAATCCGCCGCTTTCTCACTACTTTGTTCTGCCCCCCTTTTTACACGTGGAAGGATTAAATAAAACATCCCTTGTTCATTTTTCCCTAACATTTCAGCATCAACCCAGATTTTGGTTTCTTTTTTTCCTCCTTCCTGAATTTTGTGGTGTTCTTTACTGTGATTTAATAAACATATTTGTGGAGCGTGAGAAAGCATTCTGTTAATCGCAGATGTTCTTTTTTCTGTACACTCTTCCAGGTTGTTCTAGATACTTTATTACAGTGGTTCTCCATTGATCCATGTGACCCAATAATTGTATGTTTTAATCGGGTCATGGACAACAGCGAACATACAATGCTTGATATGGTAAATGGTCTGCACTTATATAGCTTCTTTAAAGTGCTTTACACTGTGTCTAATTCACCCCTTCACACACACATTCACACACCAATGATGGCACAGCGGCCATGCAAGGTGCTAGCCTACCATTGGGAGCAACTTGGGGTTCAGTGTCTTGCCCAAGGACACTTCGGCATGTGGAGTCATGTGGGCCAGGAATCGAACCACCAACCCTGCGATTAGTGGCCGACCCGCTCTACCACCTGAGCCACAGCCGCCCATATGGTTTCCATTTTTTTGTTGTTTAAATCAAAAACTGTGCATCTAGTCAAACTTTATGGTAATATGGCTTATACTAGAGATGCATCAACTTTTTGAAGGAGACGAGGGAGAGTCACCTGAATGGCACAGAAGTCATACAAATTAATATGACTCAACTCTTACAGTTTCATATGATTATGCCAACCCGCAGCCAACTACAAATCTGTGGTGCGTTCGCAAAAGCATAATTTGCCAACTATGGTCACAAGTTCCATCGTTACCAACATACAGTAGTTCAACGATTCAGTGTTCCCTGAAACCACAGCTC
Organism: Xyrauchen texanus; assembly: GCF_025860055.1. Lineage (NCBI taxonomy): Eukaryota > Metazoa > Chordata > Actinopteri > Cypriniformes > Catostomidae > Xyrauchen > Xyrauchen texanus. The sequence goes on from NC_068303.1 coordinate 32,402,936, forward strand.
TTTATGTGTTTATGTAAATGTATAAGTGGCCATTATACTGTAATTTTTTGAAAAGTGCGCATGTGCATATGCTCAAGTGCGTTAGGGGAACGCCAAAGTCTAAAGTAATCCCTAATATTGCAACGCAATGCATCTGTCACATTACAAAGTGCATGCCGCTTTCGTGTCTTAAGCATCTATCTCGCATTAAACAGCTTTCTGGTGTAAGTATAAATGGGCTATTTGCCTAAAATTGTATTTTTTGTAGATGTTATTACTCCAGCCCCTGAGTAACGACATTAACGACAGCTCAACCAACGTGGTTCGAACTATGGATGTGCGACATAGTTTCTACGGTTACATGAAACAGTAGTGACTAGATAGTTAATGTCTAAAACGAAGCATCGTACCTTAGTGGTTACGCAGTGAGTTATGTCATAGTACGGGAAATGCACCCCTGTCTGTTTTCTCCATGATAGTGTGTTGGTGTGAAAGAAAATGTCTTTTCAGTGGAATTTCAGGGCTTCATCATTCAGAATTCTTTTCAGTTAATGAGAGTTAAAAAACGTTGAAAAATTATGAAATCTTACCGATTTAATGCAAGGTGCTAGCCTACCAATGGGAGCAACTTGGAGTTCAATGTCTTGCCCAAGGACACTTTGGCATGTGGAGTCATGTGTGCTGGGATTTAAACCACCAATCCTGCGATTAGTGGCCGACCTGCTCTACCACCTGAGCCACAATGTCCAGTGGATGTCCAATGTAAATATGTATCCCGCAGCAAACCCAGTTGAGAAGCTTCATTGTACATGCCTGTGACCCGTGCTGCTTTAAAGTTCTGCAGTCCTGGTGTAGAGATTTCCTTACAAGATTGCTGGTGTGTTCTGGGTCACCTGCAGATGAAAACAATGGAGGCCAAATCTGCAGCAATGTCATGAAAACATTATAATAAATATATGTATATTTTAAAGCATTATGGAACAAGATATAAAACGTTCTTGAATAAAGCCATCAAGGCTTTAATTTTCCTGGCACACTGTTTTTGTTTTTCTGGTTCTGGGTCTGGGTTAAGGCTTCTTTATGAGAGACTGGAGAGGATCTCTGTCTTGTGAGGTCAGGCTGTCAGCACATGCGCTGTAAGTCATTCAGTTGGAATGCACTCCCTATACTCCCCCAGTCCTCTACACATTGTGATGTTTGTACAGGGCTGCTCCTGTACTCTTCTTTAAGAAGACACACTGGATGTGCACACAATAATACACACACACACACACACACACACACACACACACACACACACACACACACACACACTGTGGCCTGTCAGCAAGACGAATGTGCTTTAAAAATCTTGTGCGGCAAGCCATGTGTAAGATACAGGTCACACTATATTGTCATACCTTCTGGATACCAATGCGGATTTGACATGCACATGCCATTAATGCATGCATATATGTGTACATGCTTGAATATGTACATATTTATCTGCAGCCACAAAGGAGAGAGGGAGATTGCCATCCTCTTCTGCCCTTCCTGACAACGCTAATGATTTTTAGGACAGCAGAGGATGAGGTTTGACTTTTGGCCAGACCAGACAAGTGTGTGCCTGTGTTGGGGGGGCTTGGCAGGGAATCATGAAACCTGGTTTTTGAGGATGCACACAGCCACAGGCCCAGAATATGGTAACTCATTACAGTTTAAAACAGCCTGGGTGACAGTATGAATCAGTAAGCATGCAGATCACTAGCTTACAGAGGATGGGTTTTGGGGTGGGGGTTCTTTTCATGCATACTGTAACCGAGGAGCAAAATACAAAGGAGGGGAGGAAGTTAAAGAGAAAGGAGAGTGGAAATGAAGTCAGAGTACCACGAAATAATGTGCATCGGAAGAAATTTGCCTCGGGCATGGCGCGCTCAGCCCGTGTCGGTATCATTAGCGTATTTATAATTCAAATGTATGCCTTCAATAATTCACGCGCGCTGCTTTTCAAACAGGGGCGCGCGAGATTATGGACAGGTTGATGAAAGGAAAGAAACTTTCCCATCTCTCCTGAAAAGTAAATAAACGAGCCCATCATCCCATATGCTCATCATCCCTTGCACTGGAACATTTAAGTGCACAATTACAATCATTCCGAAGTCTATTTAAAGTCTTGTTAAGCGTTCTCCAACATGTTTGTTTTTCTTTTTACGTATTTGCTATTTATTTATTATTATATGGTCGTATTTTACGTTCTTGTAAACGAATCACGTATTTGAGTGTATCTACGTTTGTGAAATTCAGCATTAATATAGCCTAATTCTTTTGCACTTTTTGCTTAAATCTGTTTGATTTAGCTGCCTTGAAGCTCTTGTGAGAGAATAAAATAGCCTATTTTCACTTTTTGCATGGTTGTCTATAAAGGCACATGCACCACCAGGTGGTGATAGAAGGTAAACTGACTTTGAAATTGATCGTTTGCACTGGAAAGCACAGCACACGTGAAACTGGAGCACAGTGGCAGGTTTGCAGGAGTCTCGCTGGATCTAAAGGACTGGGAGAGAAGTATCGCGCGGGTCAACCAAAGGTCAATACTTTTGAAATTAAAAGGGATTATCGTCATTATCAACATGAGTGAAGAACAATGACATTTAAAGGTAGATAAGTAAGCATGATGTTCAAAAATGTAATAAATAATTAAAGAATAAGAAAATAGTTTAGAAATTTCGCAAATGTTTTCTTTAATAGCCTATATTATTATTATTATTAATATTATTATTATTATTATTATTATTATTATTATTATTATTATTATTATTATAGATTGTTAATAACCTATTTCTCTTTTTACTTATGTTGATTTGATAGGTGGTGCTGAGTTTAAGGCCGTCTGTGTTAGGTGACCAGCATTCCGTTTTAAATTAAAGCAAAATAATGTAGCTATTGCGGTGAAGATGCACTGCATTTGTTCATAAGGCAATTTAATTGTAAGTCATTTGAATATTTATTTATTTATTTTTTATGAATGCCACGGCTATATAAATGACCCCGGAACTTAAACTTATTTTAAATATAAGATTGTATGCGTCTTGGGCGTCCAGGTGTTTTTAGAAATAAATGCCTTGCTTGAATTCATCCTTTAAATAATGAATAAAACGTGGATAAATAACATTTACCTTTGATGCACAGCAATCTAACAAATAAAATAAAATATTAGGTTACATTTAAAGGTTAAAAAATAACGAAGGCTGTAACTGTAAGAGAGAGAGAGTGCTGTTTTAAAATTCGTCACTAAGTCAAAGGTGTTTTTCCTTTCACCGTCTTTCACCGGTTGAAGTCTATAATTTAATACAACAAAAACAAATACATATAGTTTGTAACTATATATATATATATATATATATATATATATATATATATATATATATATATGGTTACTTTACACAAACACAACAGGATAAATGGCCAATCTATAATTGTAAGTAAATTAAATCTGTTAAAATTGAGTAAGATGCATTATTCTTTTCACATTCAACTGATCAAGTATTTTCTTCGCAGTTGATCTTGTTTCTTTTTTTAAGGGTTTAGCTCTAAATATGAAGAATGGTTTGCAGTGTTGACAGTGACGAAGAAGCATTTGTCATTTCTGCACAAAAGCGTGTTGAAAGATGAAGTGGAAACATTGCAAGCTGAACGCGGTCTACTGTTTTTGATGTACCACATATATGTAAAAAAATATTACTTACGCAGCTCCACACATTAATAAAAAGTATACAAACCAAAATATAAAGACAACCGCGTAATATCATTAAAGACTGAACGCAGAGGACAAGTTCGAAACTGAGTTTCAAGTTCTTTGGTTACTACATTAGTGAACAAGCTTGATTCGTGTGTGTGTGTGTGTGTGTGTGTGTGTGTGTGTGTGTGTGTGTGTGTGTGTGTGTGTGTGTGTGTGTGTGTGTGGGTCATATTTACAAATGCAATGAAATTATGAGAAAACAACAAACACGCTTATTTTTATAACATAATTTATTAATTAACTTATGAAGCTCAAGTTGCTATTCAACAAACTACTCTACTTTTAGAGTTTGTCGTGCAAATACATTTTCAAAGGCTCAGATGTTGTGATGCTCAGCAATTTGATGAAATAAGGTCCATTCCCAGTGCGACTCAGTGCACTGATCTGATTTCAGCACTTTTAAAAATAAAGACACTCCACCCCTAGTAACAAAACGCAGAGGTTGATTGTGCGTCATCCCAGCACGTATCCAATGTGAACACTCGTTGGCTGCTCGTGGTCATTGCACTCTGCTTTCTCTTGCTTTATGTAGGGGTGTCGGGCTGGTAACACCCACCACGCTTCCCAGGCTCAGTTATCATCAGGGGTTCAGTCCTTACAAGAACAACCTGCTCCGATCCCCAACAAAATTCCAGTTCAACGCGTGAGTCGCATAGAGGAACGATGAGATCCGGATAGTTTTTTCCATTCAGTTGACAGCATTACGCCGATGCCATGCCATACACGAACATCCCAGAATTTGGAAAGATTTTTCTGATTTGAAGAGGACTGTGAAGGGTAAACTGAATTGAATGAGACGACCCAAAAGAAGATTGGATGCACATATGTATATATAAGGTAACCGCGTCATCCTGTATTTGTTAGTCAATGCGTATTCGGCAAAACATCTTCCAAGTTTAAGCTGAAGAGGAAGCAATTAGAAACTCTTCTCAGGACCTGCACTATCATCTCAACGGATTACCGAGAGCACAGTCCTCTTAAACTGAATGCACAAAAGGAATTAAATCATTGAAATTGCTCCCTCGTTGGATAAGAACAGTTTGCACTTCAAATCAACAGAAGCTTCATATGCTGATGGCTCAAAGGGTACGTTCTCTATATTAAAACCACCGCGTAAACACTTTAACTTTACACATAAAGTTTGCTTAGATTTTGTTTTCTCCCAGATATTTACTTTTAAGTGTCCAGTAGGCTATTGGGGAAATGTATATGTTTTGAGTTGTGCCATATCTGTGTATGATGCAGTACGAAGACCTTGCCCACTATGGTGGCGGTATGGACGGAGTTGGGGTTCCGACGTCGATGTACGGGGACCCTCACGCGCCCCGGCCCCTGCCGCAGGTTCACCACTTAAACCACGGGCCACCGCCACATGCCAACCAACACTACGGGGCTCATGTACCACACAGCATCATGCCCAGCAGCATGGGCTCAGCTGGCAACGATGCACTTAAAAGAGACAAGGACCAAATATATGGGTACTTCATTGATTTAGAGTGCACTTCACGTAGTCCACAAACACAGGCTATATAGACAACTCATATTCACCGATGTGTTTAAACATTCAACTTCTATATTAATAAACGTGGTTTAGAGGCTACATGCATGGTCCAAATATATTTGTACTTTCTTGTAATCAAGAACTAGCTAAACATAGGCTATACACTTATTTAGGCAAACATCTATAGCTACTGAATTCGCCAGTATTTACGAGTGGTGTGCAGTATTATTAAACCTTCAATTAAAAAGAATAGCCTATTACCAAACGATTATTCGCTTTCAGTCACAGTTCTGCACTTGCACAGTTGCAACAATTATGTGGCCGACAGGGATATGAAAGTAAAACTCCATTCCATTCGTTTGTGGTTCTTTTCTTGAAGGCACCCGTTATTTCCTCTGCTGGCGCTGGTGTTTGAGAAGTGTGAGCTGGCCACATGCACGCCGAGAGAACCCGGTGTCGCTGGAGGAGATGTGTGCTCATCTGATTCCTTCAACGAGGACATCGCTGTGTTTGCCAAACAGGTAGCTAACTGACCGGCAAACAGCCCGAACGACCTTGTGCAATTTGTGTTACATTGTGTAACATGACGTGTTGTGCTTTACGGTTTCATTGCGAAAAACTAATTTATTTTAAGTTATTTATTTTTATATAGCCCAGCAAATAATCGTGAATAGTAATTAGCTGATCGTTTTTTTTTTCTGATGTATTTTTATTATTATTATTATTTTATTTTAGATGTGATAAACTAATGCAACATCTTCTCCTGTATAGATACGGGCGGAGAAGCCGTTATTTTCTTCCAATCCAGAGTTGGACAATTTGGTAAGTGTGTTAGTGTAAGATTCTGTCTGATAAATCTCGCGGAGAGTTTGTTCTAAAGTGAATCGCGCGCGCGCGCGTGTGTGTGTGTGTGTGTGTCTGTGTCCGCCTCAAAGCTCAATTGGAGGATTCTTTGAGGGAAATAAAGGAAGCTTTAGCGTGTTATCAGAGGTCGTGGGGGTCTTTGCCTATGGGGCACCCTCAAAGCATCGACTCTGGGAGGAACCTATTTAGACTACGGCTATTGTAAGAACAGGAAAAAGCGAACAGAAAATATAACTTGTAAACGTGTTGATTTAACCCGCGATTAGAATAGCATACGTTGTGCACCAACATGCTGAATACATTTATTATTATTATTAGGCCTATTATGATTATTATTATTTGCTGTTTAATTATTGCAAACATTTTATTTTTTTATTTTCCCCTAGATGATTCAGTCAATACAAGTATTACGGTTCCATCTTTTAGAACTTGAAAAGGTATGTTATTTATTATTTATGTATTATTAGTATTATTATTAATAATAATAATAATGACATTGTCATTTAAAAATAAATGTAGTCCCAAGATTATATCAGTAATGATTTATTAATTTATATTTAGACTATTATTTTTCACTCATCAGGTGCACGAGCTTTGCGACAACTTTTGTCATCGGTATATAAGCTGTTTGAAGGGGAAAATGCCCATCGACCTGGTAATTGATGAACGGGATGGATGCAAGTCCGACTTCGATGACCTCTCTGGATCCTCGACAAATCTCGCAGATCACGTGAGTTTTATTTGTTTTTCTATGACATAAAAAGGCCAATTAGATTGGCACTTAAGGGAAGCTGTTTATTCTAGCAGTACAAGCCAATGTTTGTGCATGTGCCAATATCAGTGCCAGTCTATTTTATGGTCAAAATTTGGCTTGATACACATAGTATAGCATAGATATGAAGTTGGAACAGTCAGCTTGGTCCTTTAAAAAGGAACATTTAAGAAACAAACTCAAACAACAAAGAAAATGCCAAATTATGTTTACCGTAGTATTGTGGAAAATTCAAGTCAACTTGGTGAATTTTTCCAATCGTGTTGCCTATTATTCAGTGCCTCAGCCCTGCATTTCCCCAAACTTTTTTCTGGCTCTCTCCATAATTCATCCCCGCAATATATTTTAGTCATGTGATGAAGCAGAGAGAGAAAGAAAGGCTGTAATTACTTAGTTACATATGCTAATTTATTTAAACAACATTATCTAAATCCATTTTTCTTTGCTTTCACATCAATCATTAAGGCATTGCCCGAGGACATATCTTATTTTAGAAGAGGTGTGATGATGATGGTGATGATGGTGATGATGATAATGATGAAGCCCGTCATGTTGGGTGCAGGTGTTGCGAAGGGTCAGGCTTTTCCTCCCACTGTCCAACCCACTGTTAGCCCTAATGATCAACGTTACATTTGCACGTGAATGCGCCATTGTCTTTGAACTGATTGGATTGTTATTGTCAAGCAGGAGGGGAGTCTTTTTTCGCTCAGAGCCCAACAGTGTGTTCTTTACAGTCGTGTTTCTTATTATCAATGCAACACCCCCTGTCACTGGAACAAAACCTGAGAATTAAAAAGAACAGAACTTTACATTCTGCTTAGTTCTGTTACAGGTCAAAGGGAAGGAGTGAAAGATGTTATATTCTTAACAATGCTCTGTTTTGTGATTTAAACCAATGTGAACATAAATTTCCATCACGTAAAACAGTAGATAACTTTCCCATTGCACAGAATTTCTGTAAATAGATCTGAACAGCAAAGGGTCATACTTTCACACGATCAGCTGAAAAAGTATTGTATAAATATGTATCTTTGTACACTTGACGATAACTGTAATCTTTTATCGATGTTCCTGTAATGTCTTATCGATTCGCAAATGTGCGGTGTGACACAAAACAATTTGAATTAGGTGATGCAAGGAGACAGTGTTCCTCTGAAATGTTACTAGCAACACACACACACACACACACACACACACACACACACACACACACACACACACACACACACACACACACACACACACACACACACACACACACACGTACTCTCATAAACACACAAACCCACATACTGCTTTTGTGTGTCCTAATGAGAAAACAGTGAAGGGTCTTATTCACACAGCTTTATTGTTGTAGCTTATCCTTGGCTGTCTTAGAGCTCTTTAGCTGATCACCATCAGGCAAACAGCTGACGCTAAGGGCCTGAAGAGGAACGGCTGCTGTTTACCTTCATGTTGAGCCCATCTAAATGCTTTATACCCAATTCTGGATAAAAAGGGGAAACCGCTGGTTAATTGTGTGCATTGAATGTCAGACATCAGGAGAAGCAGTTACCCTGGTCGTGGCAGGATATACCTTTAATGACGATTTGAGAATCATTTTTATAGTTTGTGTGGATCTCAAGCCACGTCCGTTTCAGTTGTGCTTAATTTGGCAGAGGAAAATTTGAGCACAGGCATAATGGTAACCTGGCTTTTTGTTTAAAAAAGGTCCTATAAAAGGATGCTGTTGAAAAACTTAAGTAGTGTGTTAATCTGCTTCTTTTGACCAAAAAGGACAGATCTGCTAGTGTTATTAATCAAATTTGTGTCTTTTTTATCCCTTTGATATCTCTACTTGGAATGGGGACGCATGGATTTGCATGTTCCTGAACCTCAGAATCCAGTATCCTGGAGAGACATGGATGATGCTCACTCTACTCCCTCGGTCGGCACCCCAGGACCCTCCAGTGGGGGACATGCCTCTCAGAGTGGAGATAACTGCAGTGAACTAGGTAGGAAATCAATTGTAATATTCGTTTCTATGTCAAGCCAGCATCTTCAAGCAATATTGTCAATGATGTAATGATATTCAATGATATTTCTAGACATAATTAATGGTACTCCCGTTATGATCTAGCATATACCATTTAGAATGTTTGTGGGTGTAAACAATGTTGCATTTCATTGTTCACGCCATCAATGTGGTCATTTATCTGGTTGACTGAGCTGGCTTTACAATTTAATTGTGGACACAATAGGAGTTTAATGTTCTGAAAAGGTTAAGTTTCCAGTTTAATTTACCACATTTTCCATTTATATGTCACAGGTTTTTTTCACTCTCTTTAAATTATATAGCACTCTGCAACTTCAAATTTGTAGAACCTCAACGCAGTTTATATCTTAGGGGACATATGTATTTTTATGACCTGTTTTTGCTTTTTGTATTTATATATGTAATTGCAGTAGTAAAAATACCCCTCAGGGCTTCTCGCCTCCTTTTGTCCATTAGACATCAATGGCTTGACCATTATGTAGCACAATAGAAGGATGTTCCGCAAGACATGAGCATGACACAAATCAGTGGCCAGATTCTTATTCTTTTAACTCAGAATTCCAGTAGTTTGCCACATAGCTTAAATGTGAGAGTATTAAAGCACAAAAGAGCATCTTTCAACTCCCCTGAAATGTTTGACATAACAGCAATGCCAATACTGTTTCTGCAATGCTATCTATTTAAAAGGGAGAAAGGCATTGGGGTGGCGGCATTTTCTCCACACCAAGCTTTTTTTAAACAACAGTGGGGGATATCCAAGGACCACGGCCTTTTGACCCCAAAGAGCATGCATTGAAGAAGGGGAAGAGGAATGACCCCTGCCGGCTCGAAGGACAGAACACTTCAAATACTGGTCACAATAGAGGGGTGATATCTGGGGTGATCAGAGGCAGAATTTGGGTTGGGATCAGGGACATATACCTGCTGCTCCTCCAGGAGCCAGTTTGGATCAGTGTTCCTCCCTTTCTCATTCAAGAGATGGCAAAAGCAAACACCTTTTACATTACAAGTGAATGGGGGGGTCTTACGTCATTCACCCAGCTCGAGTCCAGGGATTACTGGAGTTCTTCAAAGCACCTGTCTCTTGACAGGGGGTCCCTTTTTTGCTGAAACATCAGTCAAAGTTCCTACTGTTGAGAAACCTCTAGTCTTGTCCATGATGCGTTAGGCTATGGGATCAGGAGATGGAAAGAGAGGAAGTGAAGCCCTTGAGGGCCCTAGTGAAGGTGCTTCTCCAGGGCTATGGTTGCAGTCTAAACTGTTTTTGTTTAACAAGTGGTTTCTCCTTTATATCACAACAGCTGATACATTTCTATGGGGTGAAAATTTGTGTTTTTTTGTGATGGTGATAGTGGGTTTTACACGACTATCCTAAACATGTGTGTGTTGGTGGGAATGCATAGCCTAAGAATGTCCATCACAAAGGCCAAAAGGAACAAAGGGAATCTGCAGGACATTCCAGGCCAATGTTCACCTCTATGGCCACCGAAAGACACAGTCTGAGACAGGATGTTTACATCTATATCTGAACCTTCAATAAAGGGTAAATCCCAGCATGATATTTTACACAAGTCAAAAAGCCAAAAACAAAGTTACTACTTCAACATTGAAATGTAGAAAAATGGCTTCCAAGTTGTCAAGTCAAATATGGATTATTGAATTTTCTTACTCTGCTTTCTCTGAATCTGAGCATAGTTGAGCCTAATCCATCTGTCACAGGAGAGTTCATGGTCTAAGAGTCCTCAATGTTCACAAAAAGACGCTATGTTTCATCCTTACAGGACATTATAGTGGACCAACAACAAGTGTGAAAAGTTGATGCCTACACCAGATAACCAATACCAGGCATTTTTGTAGTGTTTTACTGTCAATACCACCCAACTGTGTACCAATCCCATGGTTCTCCAGATCATGCAATGGCCATGGGGGACAAGGGGATAAGAGCATCTAATCAATACGCTTTAAGCGAAACGATTAGCGAGAAAAAAATCATCTGCGTTCATCAGAACCGTCCAGTAATTATCCAGTCTGTTGCGTCCAGTAGTCAGAATTATGGCCCCCTTGGAAAAGTATAGTTAGTGATAGATTGAGGTCATGGTGAGCTCATTAAGCAGGCAAACAGGATTTATTCTGTGATGCATGTGGGGTGGCAGTCATCAGAGCCGGCTAGTTTGCGCCGGGCCCCTTTGTCTTCGGGACATTCATCTATCTCCAGTTCATCTAATTATCAGCATCAGAAGAACACTGAGCAGTTTAGTTTTGGACCCTGTCATATCTCAGATGCTGAAGGTATTCTGATCTGACATGGTAGCCATCAGGGTTGGATTGTAGGATGTGGAAAACTGGTCGGGAAATTAACAGACTTTCTTAACAGTTGTCGGTCTGTATTTTTGCAAATATGATGATTATCTTCCATTTATCATTTTTTTCTGAAGGTTTTGTGTGTGTGTGTGTGTGTGTGTGTGTGTGTGTGTGTGCACAGGGAAAGTGAAAAAATGGAGCTAGGTAGAAACTAGAAGCCTCTTTTCCATGTCTTAGGGTGCTGATTTTCCCTAAACAGCCCGAGGGCTTACTCCAGCCTTCCTCCAGGCTGCTGTGGCCCCCCTCTGTGCTGCGCGTGCAGACTTCGGGGCCGTGGAGTGAGGTAGGGCTCAGGGAGCTGCAGAAAGCAGCAGCCTTTAAAAAGAGTGCAGTCACACAGGCTGCATGGGCCAAGTTGCCAGGGAACAGTCAGAAGCGATTAGCGTCGGGTTGGATCAGCCCTGCGGCCTTCGTTTTCTGGAACAGGAGGAGAGAGGAGGGGGAAGAGGGTGTTTGAGTCTTCCTTAGATGTAAGAGTCTTTGGCTCACTCTCTTTATCTAGTGTTTTCCCTTTTCTTTTCTTTCTTTTCTTTTTTCTTTATTATACAATTCCATAATTTTTCCTTAATTTAAACGTTTCGCTTTAGTGCCGTTCTAGAACATTACTTGCTAATTTTATTTGCATACTTTTCAACACCTTTTTGATATTTTATTTAACACACACCTTTACCTTTTTCTGCCTTACTTTGCTTATTATTCCAGTTTACATTCCATTCTTTTTTCTATAAAAGTCTTCTCTTTCATACCCTTCCAGAAAATTTTTCTTTATTTCTATATTTCTTCTTTCTTATATATATTTTACTTTATCCTTACCACCACCTTTCTGATATTTGATTGACTTAAACGCATAGTAAAACCCTCTTTATATGCTGTTTTTGGCTCTTATTTTATATTTTTCAGTTTATTTTCTTTTCTATTTGGCACTTTTTCTCTTTTTTAAATCTGTCCTTTTTACCCTTATAGAAACTTTCTTGCTATTATTTAATCTTTAAATTCATCCTTTCCAACACATTTAAGATATTTTATTTTCATAAGCACACACTAAAACTATCATTAGGTGTAAGAAGTCTATTTTTTTACATTTTCTTTTCTTTTTTATTGTAATTTCATGTTATTCCAATTCAATTTCCCACCTTGTCTTCTCTAAAATCCTTCCCTTTCATAACTTTCCAAAACACATTGCTTTATTTCTATATTTCTTCTTTCTACATATTTCTGCAATCTGCATTTTATCCTTACCAACACCTTTTTGACACTCAAGTCTTTCTGCCAGTTCTGCCACATGCAAACTCCAGAAACGATAATTAGAGGAAAAAACTCTGATTAGAGAATCAGTCAGCCTGAATCCATCTACACCCAATATTTAAATGTCATTATTCATTAACTGAAATATTAATGCATGAATATGGTGCATACAGTCACCTTTGATTGATGCATCCCCAAAAACAAGGAGACACAGCAGGGCCAATCTTAAGAAAAGTAGGGTTTCTGTCCCGCCTCTGGGGAGGAGTCCCTCAGATACATTATTCACACACCCTCCGGGCAGACTTTCAAGGCATTTCTACCCTCAGGGCAAGAAAAATAAGCATGACTGTTAAAAGTAAATCATCTTGCCTGATGCACAGTTAATGGAAGAGGGAGAGAGGGATGGAAAGAAAGGAAGAGAAAGGAGGGTGGGGTGGGAGGGCAAGACGGAAACCTTAGTTTAAAGGCAGCCTCCTGCCTGGGTGTGTGCGTGTTCCTACTGTGATCTTAAGCTAGATTGGATGGTAATGGATTGGAAGCTGCCTTGATTTTATCAAAGAGCTCACAGTTCAAACAGAGAATAAAGGAGCTGATACCATTGGCTTAGGATGTTTAGCATTGTTTAGCATTTAGCATTGTTATGTTGACTTGACTAAGTCAACATACTGTTATTCTACGGACTTGGTTTTTTTTTCATTTTTTTTTCAAAATCATTAAACCAACACCAAAATGCCTGACTCTAAATCATTCTAGAGCTTTCTAGCTACATCCACTGAACTTGGCACAGTCCTTCAGCCTGTTCTGACTTGGCTTGCTATATCTTTGTGTATATAGTGATTGGACATACGGTTGTGCCATAGTGGATGTTCAAAAATCCCCCAAATCCCACAGACTTATTTTGATGCAATGTACAAACGTACAAAAATCTATCTGTCTGTCTGTCTGTCTGTCTGTCGGTCTGCATACATACGTTTGAAAACACACTGATTCAGCTCCTTTTACGCCTTTCATCCACACTAGAATGGCTTTTTCCTCCCACGAAAATTGAGTGTTTAGAAATCGCTCCCCTTTACTGCATACTTTGGAAAACAATGATGTTTGGAAACTGAAAACTGAGCTTTCAAATGAAACGATATCACTAGTTATACCTTGTATGTATTACACTGTACAACAGTTAGATTCGGTCCTCTAATTTGATTGGATCAACTGTGTTTTAAGTGAGCTGATATTTCTTAAAGACGTTGATCCTGCTTTGGCTTTCTTTGGAACTTTTGTCATTAGCAGATACAATATATACAAAATAACAGGCAACATTTTGGCAAAGATATTGAAATGCTGATATTGAGTACTAAAGCACTCTCGCTCACACAGTGTTCTAAATGGTAAATGATCAGCAGCAACAGCAATAACACTGTCAATTAACTTTAAGCCAGTTAGTAATATTACAGAAACTTTTGCTCTAAAGTCGAATATGTTTTTCACAACAACCACCAAAGGTCTTCAAATAGGCGTTGCTTTATTTATGTTTTTCCCAAGTTATTTTCCACAGCGCAAATGTAGATCAGATATTCTCTTTGCAGTGCCAAGTCTCCATTCCCCACTCAAACATGGAGCTTGGACATTCATTACCCCATGTCAAAGACAGAACTCGCATTGAATAAATAGACTGGGGTTGGTGCAGTGCTTTCCTCAAGATCTTAGTTATTGAGACTGAGAGAAAGATAAAGAGAGAGATCTCGCTCTGTTGATTAGCGTTCCTTCATACTGCATGGATACTCCTGCTTGCTGTGGTCCTTGTGTTACTGTTGCTAATCAAAACAAGCCCCCTGCATGGTTCTTTCACTTCATGTTTTTGAGTGACACTGATGATCGGTCTGAACAAACATTTGTGCTTGGCTGAAGGTGATGTTTTATCTCATTAAGGTGACTCTTCTTCTCTCTCTCTTTCTCGCCCGCTTTCATGCTGTTGTTTATCAGGAGATGGTTTGGATAACAGTTTGGCATCTCCGGGAACCGGGGACGAGGACGACCAGGACAAGAAGCGACAGAAGAAGCGAGGAATCTTCCCGAAAGTGGCGACCAACATCATGCGGGCGTGGCTCTTCCAGCATCTCACGGTAAGACATACTCAATTCTCCAAAATCAGTGTTATTCAATGTAAGTCTTTCAAAATGGGCCACAGTAGCTCAGCTTGGGCAATGAGTCCAAGCGTGACCTTGTTGACCTGTGTCTCTTCAAAAATTAGCTCAATTCCACTGTTCTTAGCTCAGCGATCTGAATCCAAACTGCATTAAAACTAGCCGGGTGTGTTATTATCTGTTTCTCAGCCAAACTATCCATCTTCCCTGTCAAAAATGAGGGCTATATTTGCCCCAGGGTGATGTCATTTTTTAGCCAAGTAAGTATTACCGAAACTTGCCAGTTTGAGCTTGATTTGTGGCATTTTCAACCCCTTCAAATCTCAGCAAATTTTTTACCAGTTCACCTCCTTAAATTCCCACCATTCTCTTCCTTCTTCCTCTTGTCCATTCTCTTTCTGAATTCCTGCACTTTCTAAGGGCTACACAGGTCCTGTACACATAGTAATCCTTTCCCTTTTACACACCTTTAGAGTGTAGAGATAAAAAGGAGAGCCTAATTGAATTATCCTCTCTCTGTTCCCAGCTCCTTTTCAGACCGATTTGTGAAGCAAAAGTGTTTCCCATAGCAGGATGTGTCCAATGACAAAAAGTGTTAGAGGGGACTTTGGCCTCTGAATGGCCCCTATTGCAACACCCAGGCGATCATGCATTCATTTGGGGTCGGAACTGAATGAAAGCTGCAGGATTGCATTTTGTCGGGTTCTACTTTGAGCCAGTGTGTCACATTTTACATGGGGGGGCTCTTACATATGGTCAAAGCCTGCATCTTTTGTGACCTATTCAGAGGTCTGCGATAAAGACCGCCTGTGGTGCCAATCTTAAAGAAAGGTGGAACATTAAGATTCAGTGGAACATTACAGTTATAACTGTTAGTTTCACTCGAACAAGATAGAGAGATCTCCTTTGGCATGCAAATTATGACAAGGAGGGGGCTTTTTAATGGACATAAGTGTAATTAATGCAAATATTAGTGATTCTATAAAAAGCCAGGCACTTATGGATGCTAAAAAATGCAGTGTCGTCTATCTTTTTCATTAGCACATTTTGCAAAGTTGATGAACATGTGGGTTCCTGAAGACAGTCAGCCTTTGCTATACTTAAGTATTTAATTTAGCTTAACAGCAAACAATCACAATGCATACTAAGCCCTGGTGAGTGGTTTTTGATAAGGATTTAAAGATGGAACCCAGAGCACAGCTAACATTTGACTGTCACTGGGCTGTGTAGAAAGGAGGCTGGGCTTACAGTCATTCATCAACAGAATGACAGCTCGCAAGCCAGGAGATGAACATGGAAATCGTCGGCAGCACCATCAGTGTGTATTTGAGAGAGGGTGAGAAAAAGAGGGAGACATGTAACAGGACTCATCCCTCACCGGTGACCACGGGAGGTGAGGCCGCGACAGTGACAAAATTGGTGCACACCCACGACCCGGTGCTGTCTATACAGTCACTCCTGCCTGCCATCTGCTGCCCTCCCTCCGCACTCACAGTGAGAGCAAGGGGATCAGGGGCCAGGGGCCATCGCAGGGCAACCAAGGGCAAGGCCCTATTCAACCCTAAACAAAACTCTCCATTGTCTCTCTTTCACACCCACTCGATCATTTGTCAAGTAATGTCAAATAATGTCAAACAAAACCACGAGTGCTCAGCCAATAAGACACAGGGATATTCTCAATCTCAGCACACTACATATGGGAAGTCTATCATACATAATGATGTAATTTCATGACAGAGTCATATGGATTACACATTTTTGTCCCCAGACCCACATGAGGCCAGTTGACCTGATGTTTGGTGTGATTAGTCAATGAAACATATAACTTCTTCAAATGGAGACTGCAATACTATAAATACACAACATAAAAACAATTAATGTTCCAAATATTACAATATAAATCAACAGACAAGCAATAGTATCAGATTATCAGAAGTTAAATGTGATTTTCATTGTTAAAATACTTTAAATACTTTGTCCTAGACCAGCTTCATATGCAGAGTCAACTATAAGCCATTCGTAGGTTGATCCCCTGACACTCTATTGCCCTTCGTAGTCAAAATATCGTTCTATTTGTTTGAGCATCCCAACCAGGCTGACACAGCAACAATGGCTCAATCAATGGTGTCAATTTGGGACTATTCGTTACATGAACAATGGCAGATTGAGGAAGTGTTTGGAAAACTTGTTTGAAAAAAATTTGGATTTTCGCAATTCTGTTTGGTGGAGCTATTGGTGCAGAAACTACACACTTCACCTTTAAATCAATTGAAGTTTCAGAGACATTTACACAACCACACTCACCCTCTCTCCATTTTCTTTCTAATTTGAAGCACCCGTACCCATCCGAAGAACAGAAAAAGCAGCTCGCGCAGGACACAGGTCTCACCATTTTACAAGTGAATAACTGGTGAGTAAACTTTGACCTTTGTTTTTTGACTTCCCAGTCATTGGCCTGACCTCTCAGCACTTAGAAGTAAGGGTTAGGGATCTCTGTAACACTTCCATTTCAGGTCAAGTGATCCTGATTTCCCACAATTTTATTAAATGGTGTTCAAAGCCCCAATTGAGACAAATACAAAAATATAGGGTTCTTTGAGTGTGTCAGAGGTACTATGAAATGTTATGTTGTGGTTCCCGAAACACTGCTCCACACCACGGTTTTCCTGAACATTTCTTCATAGTAACCATCTTGCTGGGTAAGAAATGTCGCTGGGTTACAGTCTTTTGAAATGTGACCCTCACTTTAAGAATGTGAGAGAACAAGCGTTGTATGACATGGTGGATTACAAGCACTTTTACTGTATGACGTATCTGTATTTGGGAGGATGAGATATTTATTGGTATAATTCTACACCCCAAAATTTGCAGCACAACTCTTCGTCAGATAAATCTGGTATCTATAAAAATATCTATAATTGTCAATAGACATGATACAGTTTGTCAATGCTGATACATTTTTAGCCTGTTGGAATTTGAAATAAGCCTCTTTTTGTTTTGATTTTGGAATGATCTATACTCACTACAATTGCAGCCATTTTTTTTCTTCACCTTCATGACATTTTAATGTACATTTTTTGTTATTTCATTTGAATTTAAATCGTGCAAATTCTATTTATTTTATTGTATTGCCTTACCAAATTCAGTCATTGACAAAAACATTTTTAAGTAATTATATATATACACCGATCAGCCACAACATTAAAACCACCAGCCTAATATTGTGTACATTGTGAATAAAAATATGGCCAAAATATAATGAAATGTGATGGGTAATGCAGGGAGTTCTGGGAATGCCAGATTATTATTTTTATTTTTTTTATTGTAATTTTAACAATAATTTACCATGAAAAGTACATGTACTCTCTTGTTTAACAGAATATAAATTCAAATTACATGTAAAATCATACTTTTTACATGTAAAAAAATATTTTTACAACATTGTACTGTAAAATTACTTGTCTTTTATATATATATATATATATTTTATTATTATTATTTTTTACTGTGTATTTTAAGGTAGCTGCCCGTTTACCAATGAACATTTTTCTATTGTAGCATTTTTACCGTTAAAATTCTGGGCATGTTTTACAGTGGGTCCCCCTTGTGCCGCCACAACAATGCCAACCCATTCTTCTCACCACAATTGTACATAGTGGTTATCTGAGTTACTGTAGACTTTGTCAGTTCTAATCAGTCTGGCCATTCTCCATTGACCTCTCTCATCAACAAGGCTTTTCCATCCACAGAACTGCCGCTCTCTGGATGTCTTTTTTGTTTTGTTTTGGTTTTTTTGGCCCCATTCTGAGTAAATTCTAGAGACTGTTGTGCATGAAAATCCCAGGAGATCAGCAGTTACAGAAATGCACATAAGATGCTTCACAAAAACATTTGTCTTAAGATGGTTATTTATATTTTCAGCTTTAGTGTGTCAATAGGAAATATACATTTTAGACTTCCAAACATTTCATTGGCATGTAGAATAGAAGAACAGGGAGCCCTGCAACAGATGTCATTGCCTCCACAAAGCCCCTCACTGAACATTGAGTCAGTCTGGTATTACATAAAGAGACAGAAGCAATTGAGACTAAATAGATAGAAGAACTGCGGAAAGTTCTTCAAGACGCTTGGAACATCCTATCTGCCAACAACCAAGAAAAACTGTGTCCAGGTGTATCTAGGAGAATTGGTGCTGTTTAAAGGCAAATGTGGTCACACCATATATTGATTTAGCTTTTTTTATCTTTACTGGACTTTGAATGACATTAATTGATAAATGAAAACTATTTATGGCATTATTTTTGAAGACATCCTCACTGTGCCACATTTTTCCCAAGTGCCTAAAACTTCAGCGCAATACTGTATATATATATATATATATATATATATTAGTTACATTTTAAATTGTAGATGAGTGATACTAAATGCTTATCAGTATGATATATATTTGAAAGGAAAAGTGAACACTGTATGCTAAAAAATACATTTGAATTTATTTCAACAAAATAAAGTGTATTGCAAACGTATGCCTATTCTTATTCTCGGAGTAATTCCTTGCCAATGTGCATGTCAGGGGCATTACCTACCTCTCTGTTACGGGCTGCTGAAGCATATTAGTGTCTGAAAGGCAGTTAGGCTAATCATACCCTGAGGCTACAAAGCCAATGCTATATCAATTGAATATTTATTGAGCAATGACCCTTTACTTGATTCAATAATATATTGCAGCAAGAGGCATAGATTTGGCTTTAGAGCAATAAAAGCTTAAAAACAGAGGTTCATTTTAGAGTGCTGAGGAAAGCAAAAATAACCCACATATCAAATAAACAAATTTTTACGGCCTGTTACAGTAAGTTTCACTTTTGCACGAAATTTGTAAAAGCTGCCGAAATCCCTTTATCAACACAATGTTTGCTTGTTTGCAGTATATACTGTATTAGAATATTTTTAAAGTCTGGTACTTAAACAGTGAATTCGATTTTTTGTGGACTCTTGACAGGTCCATTAACCCAAAGGCCCAGGAGAAATTGCAATGCATTAACAAATATTTCACAGTAAATCATAGCGAATAGCTCACAGTAGTAATAGTCTTTAAATAAGAGTAAAATATACTGTGGTCAGTAATAAAAATAGATTTAGTAAATGTGTTTTTTTCTTCTTCTTTTTGACAGGTTTATCAATGCCCGAAGAAGAATTGTGCAGCCCATGATTGATCAGTCTAACAGAGCGGGTAAAGTGCACGTTTACGTCTGCTGAATTTTGTTCTTCAATAAAGCCATGTTTACAGTGTGTGCATATATTGCATATTCACCGTGTCTTGTCTTCATGTTTAGTAAATCAAGGAACCGCTTACAGCCCCGACGGCCAGCCTATGGGTGGCTTTGTGTTAGACGGACAACAGCACATGGGTCTTCGGCCAGGCGGTAAGGCAAATCTTCACCTAACTCAATATTCAGTGCTCCATTTGTGTGTTATAAAAATGCTGAAACTGCTTAACATTTAATTGCTTTTTATCATTTTTTTCATTTGTTTCTCCTTCTCGCAGGTCCCATGGGAGGTATGGGTATGAACATGGGTATGGACGGACAGTGGCACTACATGTAAACTCCTCCCCCCTTCCAAAACCATAACGTAAGGAAATGATTTGGTATTTAGAATATCACTTCTCTCTTCCTCCTTTCACTCGGCATGTGAAATCTGATTATGGTGGCAATTCTCCCCACGACAACCCCCACCACATACATGTTTGCGTACACACACGCCTTCCTTCTGCGGCTCCATCTCTGCTAGCTGTCTCTGACAGTCCACAAATCAAGATGTATTGCTTGCCGCGGGCGGCCTGGCATGGAGAATTTTATTTAATACCCACACTGTGCTGCCCAATGAGCCCCTCCATAATGACACTTACCTTGATTAATAGAGCTCTTTATATGTAAATAGGCACGGAATCCAGTTCTCCAATCGCGCCAACACAGCCCTTTCCCCTCAAATAACAACCTAAGCCTCTGCTAATGAAGGGAGAAGAGTGGGGAGGTGAGCGGAGGTTAACACCCCCGCCGAAGACACAGACACATAGAGATATCATGAGCTTCTAGCTTGCAGGAGCCAGAAACATGCAGACGAAATCATTTCCAGACTATTTAATCGTACCTTTTTTATTGAATTATCGTGGAGTCGTTACTGTAATTGCGTCATTTAGAGGAATGTTTCCCTGTTCTTAATTCACCCTGGTTAAACACCATATGCTATTGGATCGTCTGAGTCATTATGAAGATCTGTTTTCCTGTAATGTGTGGAGGTCTAAAGCATAAAGTGGAGAACATTTGTGATCATAGAGGCAGGTTTATTTCCATTGTTCTAGGCAATTAATCTCAGCATAATGTCGTTTCTTTTACACTGTATTTGTGTAGGTGTTTTTTTAATAAACGTCTCAGTATTGCATTTTTGTGTCTATGTTCAAGGTCTTGATGGTGGCCTCAGGAATATTCCCTGTGCTCACAAGAAACATGAGGAGTGAGTCCACATCACATTCGTCCACATCACCCCCTCTCGCACGGCACCTTAAGCCCAATCGCCTCCTCTCTATACAGGACCTCCCAAATCTCTCATTGATCCCTCATCAACTGGCCAAAGTAATGTCTACAGGAGCACCGACATTAAAAACAGACAAACTTGAAGCATTTGTGCCAAAACAGAGACTTCTGAAAAGACAATTGGAGATCTTTTCTTTTTAAATTATTTATTTATTCTTGTTACCGTCAAGAAGCACGGGGACCACACCATTTGTGCACTTTTGTTCAACATAATGGCCGCCCCCCAGACGCAACTATCCCATTCCTCCTCACACACAGGTGCACGTACACTTATTAAATGCATTTGTCCTGAAAAACTCAACTGTGGAATTTAGTATTCGATGCTAAGAGCCCTCAAGAACTCTGAAATGTGAGTGTATATGATGAGATTTTTTTCTTTTCTTTTGGGAAATGTCTTCTGTTTGGGTTTGTGTCATTGACTAGTTTTTAGACTTTTACATTTATGATTCTACAAAGTTACAAAATGTGTTTAAGAGGGAAAGGAAAACACTCTAAGGGATTCACAGCATTATTGTGGCACATATCTGAGAAAAAGTCCAATATCTGAAGCCACAATCTCTTTCCAAAAACAGATGTTTTGAAAGGCATCACTGAGGAAATGAGTTGTCTTTCTGTTTGTTGAATTGGGATGGAGAGAGCAACAGTGCTTTTGTAAAGCTAAGTGTGCCTGGAGGAGTTTTTAAACCACTAGAGATGTTCCATTGTACATAATTATGTAAATGTTATTTGAAAAACACATCAATGTCAAATAGGCATTCAGTCGAGATCCTTTAAGAATGGGATAATGTTGTACATTTTGCTCGTTCTCACTCTTGGGTTTCTCTATGGAAAAAAAAGTCGATTATATGTTTGTTAATGATAAGTTTGATCGATCCTCCCGCTCAGTCCATTTCCTTTTAGAAGTCTTTTAAACGCAGTACAGTATTTCTACACAGTCAAATGTCGAATTCTTTTAATAAATGCTTCATTTTCAAAATGCTAAATCTCTGTTTCTTTTAAATTTGTCGTGTTTTTTTTTTTATTATTTGTATTTTATTTTATTTTTTTTTAACCACTGGTGGAACACACGGTTAAAATTAATTTTGGGCTAAAACATTCGAATTCAGTCGAACGCTCAATCGAAACTGAAAAATTGCTTTTGTATTTAAATTAATTCAACAATTTGTGAAGAAAAAAAAGAAAAAAGATTATTTTAAAAAATAATTTAAAAATGTAAATAAATAAATATATATATTTATTTATTTATTTTTTTTTTTTTTATTATTATTATATATATATATATATATATATATATATATATATATATATATATATATATATAAGAATAATAAAAAAAAAAAAAAAAATGTAGGCTACGTATATATATATATATATATATATATATATATATATATATATATATATATATATATATATATATATATATATACGTAGAATAGCGAACGAAACTAGTTTCTAAAATGATTTAAAATATCCGTGAGAGGAAATATTACACATTTTCGGACATATCTAAACTCTTTTAATATTAACCTACATAATTCATGTTCTACAGAAATGAACAGCATTAAGTGGGAAATGATTATTGAATTAGTCCCTCTGAAAGCATCAAGGTACTATAAGATTTGTTTGGAGGTCTTTTTTAAACGTTGAGGCTATATGTGAAGAAATAAATCACATTAATTCAATATTTTCAAATCATGCGATCGGGCCTCCCGCGTGTCATTTTTCAGAAACCGCCAAACCCCGCACACGTAGCATATTTATCTCCGGGAGATTTTTTTAAAAGCAATTTCGCGCTGACATTTAAAAATGGGGTTTCTCATGCTTTTTGATATCTTAGCTAAGACTGCTCCTACAGCCGTTTTCCCCCTTATTTCGACCTCCAGTTTGTGTTTCTGTAGCCTGCAGTACTGGTGAGAAAATGCTGTACTTTCGCGGTCATTTATCAACGTCAGCGGCGTAACGATCTCCACTGCAGTATTGATGAGGGGAATTACATTGGCGCTGGAGGAGAACCCATAGGCACAAGAAAAGAAAAAGAAACTCGCAATAACGTTAAGGCTAATGCGCTTGCGTTTAATGTAATTTCTTTTCGATAATGGAATTATTTCAATCGGAATTTCCAATTCGTTTGGTTTCTCATTCTTTTCTGTGATTTTTATATTCTTACATTTATCCTTCACCTCTTTTGTTCTTTCGCAATTAAAAATAAGGCTAGTTTTACTGCAGAATTCGTCTAAGACTAAATAATATATTTTTTTGTGCGCGTGTGCTGCTGTTTTGATTTAACAAACAATGACGTTATGTTGTTGTTCACATTTGACGACTAGATAAGCTTCTCGTAAAAGGATTTTCACGGCCCTAAACTAGGCTATCTTTATTTTCTATTAAACCAAGCATCGAATTGGCTATTATAATAAATAGTATTCAGCTACATATAAAACACGTTTTGTAGGCAAAATGGCTTACATTATCCTATCTAGACGAATAGTCGGGTAGGCTAAAAATAGCTAAATATTAAGATCATCTTATGTGTTTCTTTAACATAAAATTTCACATCCTGAATTTAACATAAATTAATTTAAAATCTGTAAAAATAAGAATACACCTTTTATTATCTTGGCCACAGCTGATGTTGATACAGATATCTCAAATGCTGAGTGTGTAGGCTATATCTTGGTCAGAGATAAATTCGTTGTGAATGATGCCGAAAAAAAAAAAAAAAGATCACAGCTAAATGAAATATGGGTCACCCTTCCTACACTGAGCAACATCACGTAGTAGTAGTAGTAATAATAATAACAACATCAATAATAATAGTAATGATAATAATAATAATAATAATATATAGGCTATGATATTATATTAAATTCAATTATATATTATATTATTATTATTATATATAGCCTGTGTAAGGAACACACCATATTCTTATAAATAAAAAAATAAAAAATAATTTTTTTTGAAGACTGCTTGGTAAATTAGGACGCCTCTTGTGACGCTAAAAACATCCCTAAAATATGAAACGGATTTTTAATATTCTTTGACGATTTCTTAAGCAAAGATCTGCACATAAATCGTTATTATAATAATTACCGACTCCAAATATATAGAACAAATACTCATACTGCCTTGAGCTGTGCACGTTGTTTAGACCGTCATATTTTTCCTTCTCGTTGAATAACGACTTTTCGGGCGGGTTTTGTTCCTCTTGCGTCACTCAGCACAGATTTGGATCCATGTCCTGCTGATTTGATTGTAAAAACTGAGGTTATAAGTTAGGGTTAGGGTGAAAGTTATCCCACCATGACTAAAACGGTGGTCTCTAATGGTGTCATCATGCCATAATAACACCTGGTACATCTAGGTGCAATAACAACTTAAAGCATGTATAAGTACATACTATTACTGTATTATAGCAATTATGATTTTATGAATCAGCCTGTCATTGCAGTAGCAACTTCTGTGCGCCCCTCATCATTTCACCAACAGTTTAGATCTCACTTTGAGTGATGTGAACCACAGCTAAGGACCAGTCCAGCCAAACCCGCTGAATTGAACTTGTCAAACACAATTTCTATTGTGCATAACTCCACTCTTTGAATTTCTTGAGTGGTCATATTGAGAACCTGGTCCACATGAGGAGATGTTTATCCCATGGTTATGGAACAGTCAGAGCGATTGGTGTTTAAATTTGATGCCAAAGGAAATTAGGTGAGGAGGCCTCTCTTTGGCTTTATTTACAGCAGTGCGTGTGCCAAGAGGTCAGGGGTCAAAGTTGAGAAAGGGGCCAGCAAGAGAGCTATCTTGCTTCTAACACTGATTGTTCCACATGCTTGGAGTTCTGTGCATTCTCTCTTTCAATCCTGGGAAGCTGATCAGCGTTAAATGGCTTCCTATCTCATGAGCAAAAGCAGAGTCTCCTTATGTTCAAGGAGGAAAACCAACCACACTTTGCTGATTGAGGGATGTCATCATAAACTGCTGACACGTGGTTGACAATTATATTATTCTTAAAAATGTTCAGTTGTTATTTGTGGTGTCACCCAAGATGAAACCCAAATCCAGTTCAATTCATGACATGACAGTGAAGTGTCCCCCAGTTAAAAAACGTCAGATTTAGGATAGCACACTGCAGAGGGTCCCCAGCTGTGGAGCTGAGAGATTTTCACTTTTATTAAGATCAGAGGGAATTCAATTCGGACAGTCATGCTGGACAGTGGACCTCAACCTTTGGTCAGCTGCACTGGAATTAAAGTGACACATGTCGGTCCAGGTTTTTGCACCTGACAACTTTATGTCCACTTTCCTTTCTTGGATTTGACAGCGTCACACACTGTATTCAGTGTCTGTTCTGCTTTTAATTTGACGTTTCAAAATGTTTAACTTGCCATTTTGTTATGGTCTATCATTTAAATTCCAGGTCCCTGTTGCAATTGTTGCATTGGAAGTTCTGATATGGTGCAAACCAATTGAAAAGACAAATCACAAAAGAGAGCTCTTTCATTTCTCAGTTAGCTTTCATTGATAATAATGAGATTTCATTGAAAATGAGCTCACATGGAGACTTTTTGCCTTTAAAGTCTTCTACTTCTCAGATTTGTTTCTAATGAGATCCAGCCCCCAGTAATCTGGACAGATTTGCCCAGATAGTAGATTAAAAGTCTGCAATCTATGAGATTTCTCATCAAATTCCTCCAAAACCAGATTATCGGAAATGTGCAATTCTCACTCATTTTTTGCTATATACTTACTGTAAGTAAAACATAATCGAGAGCACCATTTAAGTCTTCTGATCAATGGAAGAGCAACCAGTGAGTGATTAAAGTTTCCTCTGCGTACCCCCTTATGAATGATATCATTGATAAGACACATACGTAATACTTCTCCACGTTGTTTAAATATAGACATTCTGTAATGACCCGACCTTTCTTATTACTCTGTCTGAAATATGTTTCTAATACTCTTTTTTTTGTGACATGGTGTATAATTTGCAAGAGGAATTTTCACCACTCAGACCTTACAGTAAACATCACAATCCTCTTTGACTTTAGTGTGGCAACACATTTCAAATACTCCAAACAATGTGTGTAATCAATGGACGTGACAGTGTAGCCCACCACTCTCCTGATTGATACTTTAGTTCCTTGAGTCATGTTTGCCATTGGTTTGGCCTTACATTTTAGAGTGCCATCTATCAGGAGGTGTTTGTGTAAGCAACTGTTCTATAGGCCTAATTGCTCGCACATGTGTGGAGATGGTTAGATTGGACATGTGTTGATAAATTAGATATCGTATATCGGTTAGAATGAGATGATGAATTATGGGTGAAAGGGTGAACCAAGATGCATGCCTCAAATGTGACTTTGATTATAAACTAATATGGCTAGCTCAACCAAACACATAATACATAAAAACACAATCAAAACACGCTTGTTCCATTATCATCAAAATAACTGATATTACTGTCGTTGTGACTTTGTGATTAGGATTGTAATACTATATCTAAATGAAGCCATTTCTCTAATTGACCATTGGCCGTGAGAATCTAAACAGCTTTTTAAATCAATGATACTGAACACACAACAAAATACACCATCAGAGCTGAAGCAATAAACACAACCTATAAAAGTAATCTACACTCACTTAGAGGCCAGGCTAAAGTTTGACCTCCCCACCCCACACAGACACCTTTCAGGTTGTGTCAGTGGGAAGAGAATGTTTCAGGATTCAGCCAGCACATCTGGTTCTGCATTAGGGCCTCAGTGGAGCGGTCCAGCTGACAGACAACACGGGGCAGGCAGAGGTAAAGTGGGCCCTGGGTGGGGGTTGGGGAGGAGTGGACTACGGTTTGGCAAGGGGACATGACTCCAGTTGACACCTGTGTCAGATTTCTTATTGAGCAGGACCTGTCCTCCAGGAATTGTCCTCCCATGGGAATACTCTTCTGTTCCCACCCTTCACACTTACCCCAAAGTTCCCATTGTAATAAAAATGAGTAAAGACAATAGTTACGCTTGAGATTTTAAGAATTCTGTAGTTGTAAATCCATATAGCATTAACATAAAGGGGTAGTTGACAAATAAAAATGGACAAACTTTGACATTAAAATTGGAAGTATTTTTATAATTTTATAATATTCCAGGTTCAAATCAATGTAAGGGTTCAAAACAGGGACTTACAATGGAAGTGAATGGGGCCAGTCAATCAACATTAAAATACTGTTTCAGGGGGCCTGGGTAGTTCAGCGAGTTATTGAGTCATGAGTTTGAATCCAGGGCATGCTGAGTGACTCCAGCCAGGTCTCCTAAGCAACCAAATTGGCCTGGTTGCTAGGGAGGGTAGAGTCACATGGGGTAACCTCCTCGTGGGCGTGATTAGTGGTTCTCGCTCTTAATGGGGTGCATGGTAAGCTGTGCATGGAACGCAGAGAATAGCATGAGACTCCACATGCAGTGAGTCTCCACAGTGATAAGATGCGTGGATTGATTGTCTCAGATGTGGAAGCAACTGGGACTTGTCCTCCGCCACCAGGATTGTGGTGAGTAGCTGCGCCAACCATGAGGACCTAGTAAGTAGTGGGAATAGGGCATTTCAAATTAAGGAGAAAAAGGGATAAAATAATATATATATCTAAAAAAATACAATAAATACACACAGTTTCTAAGTATGGCCACGAGACATAAACATTGCACTTGTTAACATTATTTTAGTGTGGTAAAATCAGGGATATATATTACAGAGGATCCCCGATTAAAGGATTTACTGGAGTTACATGTAATTACCACAAAGTTTAGAGTATATAACATTGTGGTAGGGCGGAGGGCGGGGACGGGTCGTGATCCTACGCACCCGGTCCTGCCCTCCGCCCTGCCACAAACATACATTGGAAATAACTTTTCACAGACAAGGGTAGTACGCAATTTTCATCACACTAAAACCATGTTAACACATACGTTTACATAATCACAACTTTTGTGGTCTTTATTTTTAGGTTTTTGTTTTTTATAAAAGAGGGGTGGCAACAACGTTGTAAAATTGGATATAACTTTACACAGAAAAAGTTAGCACATCACACAAAAATCACTTTAACATTCATAATGTTTATGTCTTGTGGCCGTACTGTTAAAACAGTGAGTATATAAACTTTTATAGATTTGCCCATACACTTCCATTGTAAGTGCCTCACTGTAACCCAAAGTTTTGCTCTTTTTTTTTATTTTTTAAGAAAAGGGGGGACGGGTTGAAATATGTTTTTGTGGTAATCAATATTATCCCACAAATGCTGTCAATTAAGCTTAATTTAAACTGAACAAGGAACATTCCTTTAATTTGTTTTGAAGTTGCAGTAGTTTGAAGTAGTTTTAGAAAATAATAGAAAGTCAGTCTACTGAACATTGCTGTCACTGCTTAAAATGTCATGTTAACTACAATAATACTCTGCAAACAATATTACTTATTTCTGTGCTGATCAAAAACATATAAAAAAAGAATGTTAAATTGTTCTTGGCAAACCTATAGCTTTTACATCAGCCAAACTCCTACAAATGTCCTTCCCATGCATCCTTGTTATGTTAGATCAAATGAAAGCCATGGTGAGAATCTAACATGGATGACAAATGTTCTTGCCCTCTGTCTGCAACCAGATCTGACAAGGCCAGAGAAGGGAGGAAGTGCACACGGGCCAGTCTCATCACATAAATCTCACAAGCTGACCCCCATAAGATGGGCCAAAAAAACTACAAAAAGCTTTCTTTAATAGAACCCGCCATGACAAAACAGGCATTTTTTCAGACGGCATGGATCCTCTTCACTTTCTTTTTTACAAATTTATCATTGCCCTTTTCATCTTTGGTTTTGGTCAAACAAGAGGCTGATGGTCTATTTCTTAAGAGCTTCTCCAGACAAGTTTAGACATTTTTTGGAAAAATGGAAGATGAAAATGTTGTGGAAAGAAAAGTGTGAAAAAATGTAAGTGACAGTGTCATTAAATGAAGAGGAAACTGGGTTTAAACCAGCCTGTGGCAATATAAACTTATTTTTAGAAGGAAAACTTTTGATGGTTTGTAATGTGTTTGCATGGCAGGCCTAGACAGATAAATAAAATGCTCTTTTATTGCATTAAAGATGTAAACCAGTTCTTCTGTTAAGACAGAGTGAGCAGTGAGAAAGAACTCTTAATGGAAGCTTATGCACTCAAGATTTGTTTTTATCATGATGAGTGGTTTTAAATTGAGATTATAACCACAGCCAATCGAAATAACCAGAGGGAAATCTTATTTTTCTGAGGTTTCTCTTTCGTATCTCAAGAGACTTAATGGAGTTCTCAGTTGTTTACTTAAAGTATGGTTTAATCTTTCTTTTAGATGATTCTTAAAGGGATAGTTCACCAAAAAAAAAAAAAATTTATTCATTCCCACATGCCATACCAGATGTGTGTGACTTTCTTTCTTCTGCAGAACACAAACAAAGTTTTCAGCTCTGTAGGTCCATACAATGAACGTGAATGGTGACCAGACCTTTCAAGTTCCAAAAATCACATAAAGGCAACATTAAAAAAAAAATCATATGACTCCAGTAGTTAAATCTATATCTTCAGAATATAATAGGTGTGGGTGAGAAACAGATCAACATGTAAGTCCTTTTTATTAACTATAAATCTTCACTTTCACTTTCACTTTCCCATTCTGAAAGAGGAAGTGGAGATTTATAGTAAAGAAAAAATTACATATTTAACTTTTTATCACCCAAAGTGCCTGCATTGGTTCAGAAGACAAATATTAACCCACTGGATTACTCTTATGATGCCATATATGTGATTTTTGGAGCTTCAAATATCTAGTCACCATTCACTTGCATTATGTGGACCTACAGAGCTGAAATATTCTTCGAAAAATCTGTGTTTGTGTTCATCAGAAGACAGAAAGTCATACACATCTGGGATGGCATGACTGAGTAAATGATGAGAGAATTATCATTTTTGGGTGAACTATCCCATTAAATACCTTTTAGAGAGATTAACTGACTAAAAAGGTATTTGGTAGATGTAAAATTCTCCAATTGCTGTCCATTTGATCTCATGTTTGGGAGAAACAACTGAGATATTGAAGAGATCCTTTTCATGATTTTGTTTTGTATCTCTGTGAAACTGTGGTTGCCCGATCACGATGACAAAATCAGAGGCCAACCTCACCAGTAATGACATCATTGGACCTCACATCTTAAGCTGTCGACAACCATGATGGTATTTAGAAGCCTCATGCAAGAGTCCAATATGGTCTTCTCAGCAAACCTCTTTTGAGTCCGGATTGTGTGGTGAGACCATCCACAGTCGCTGAGTGAGTTAAGAAAACAAACCATTGGAGTTAATGGGCGAGAGGCACAGTCCCATGACTGTATATTTACTTTTGTCAACTTCAGACGCTGGTCACTGATTACATCTATCACAGCGATCTGTTGCAATTACTCAGCTGAATAAACATGGTCACCGGTTCACGCAGTCATATCAATCCAGTAACAATCGTCTATCGCTCATTTAGTCAACTGATCCTCTTACAAGAGTGTCATTCTAGGATTCTGATCTGAGATTAGTTAATAGTGAATATCAGCTGACCAATTGTATTTGCCGTTGCTTGCCAGCTTTTTTTGGGCCATGCAAAGCATGCCTTAATGAAAAAGTAATCTTGAAAACATCACTGCACCTAATTTTTTCAGTGCCACACAAACAAGTCAGAGGGGGTGATGAACGAGCGCGCTGTGTGCTGGGTCATCCATCACCTTCGCTGTCCGTTTGCCAGCGGGAACGTGACAGGAACGGTCAAATAACGTTTAGCACTCGGGACCCGGTGTTGGGGGGAGATTACTACTGTCAGGGCCATAATGGATTAGCCTAGGCCAGCCAGGAAGCAGCCAATCACAAGCCAGCAGCAGCATTAGCATAGCTATCAGAGGGCCAGCCAGTCGGCAACGGGGCAAACTTGATTGACAGATGGAGGTGGCCGCCCGGCAGACATGCAGCCAAACAGAGAGAAGCCAATTATGGAAGGATGCAAGGACATTCATCATTCAGTTAGACACCTGTCCGGCCCTCACAAAGGAGAGAACCTCCATCCCAGTGCGGAAAAGATGCTCATTAGATTGGACTGGAGGAAATAAAGGAAACCAGTGGTTCATTGTCAGAGCGCAGTGCAATAAGACAAATGGAGGGCTGGGATGCACACTGACGGCTGGTAATCCATAGATCTGAGAATGTATAAATGCTAGACCCTCCTGTTTCAACACTCTTCACATTACTTTTACTCTTTTTTTGTTTTGTTTTTTTGTTTACCTTGTAGGCATATCTCTCTCTCACTTTTATTTATCTGAATCTCCCTCTCTTAAAGGGACAGTTCACCAAAAACATTTAATTGCATCATCATTTACTCACTCCTATGTTGTTCCAAACCCGTATGACTTACTTTCTTCTGTGGAACAACAAAAGGAGATGTTCAGGGGAATGCTAATTTGAAGGTGAATGGTGACTGAGATTGTCAGTCCCTAACATTCTTATGTTTCACAGAAGAAAGTCATGTGGGTTTTAAAATGACATGAAGGTGAGTAAATATTATAAATAGTTTTTATCAGGGGAGATATTTTGATGACACTCCATGTAGGTCTAACTAGCCTGCCCTTCACTTGCTTGTGGAATACTGTGAGTTCATGCATAACGTAAAACGCCTCGACACAGAGTGATGACACTATTTAAACCGTATCCCTAACAACGAGGTGAGTTTGAATGATGGACGAATGTTGCAAAGTTGCATATAACTCAACATCCATCCATCTGAATGTGCAGCTTCCTTAACCCTCCTGTTATTGTTGGAATATTTTTTTGGAATATAACAGAGAAAGATCATTTTAAACTTGGATTCTCACCATTAATTAATAAATGAATAATGAAAAATATATACATTACATATTTATGATACTTCTTTATACATTCAATGAGCACTTTATTAGAAACACCATGTACACCTACTTATTCATGCAATTACCTAATCAGCCAATCATGTGGCAGCAGTGCAGTGCATAAAGCTATGCAGATACGGGTCAGGAGCTTAATTAAAATGTTCACATCAACCATCAGAATTGGGAAAATTGGCATGATTGTTGGTGCCAGATGGGCTGGTTTGAGTATTTCTGTAACTGCTGATCTCCTGGGATTTTCACGCACAACAGTCTCTAGAATTTACTTAGAATTGTTCCAAAAACAAAAGAGAGAGAGGTCAACAGAGAATGGCCAAACTGGTTTGAGCTGACAGAAAAACTACGGTAACTCGGATAACCACTTTGTATAATTTTAGCGAGCTGAATAGCATCTCAGTCGATCCTTGAGTCGCTCCTTGAGTCGGATGAGCTACAAAAGCACAGACCACTTCGGGCACTTTATAAGGACCATAGTGTTCCTAATAAAGTGCTCAGTGTGTGTATTTATACAATGTCAGAGTGTTTTGGGTGATTCCTGATCCCTAGACCTTTCTTAATATAAGTGTTTGGGATTTATCGCTCATTTAAAAAAAAAAAACATGATTCACAATTTTGTTTTACTCAAAATGAAGGGAAAACGACTAATAATACTAATGGTACTAAAATAATAGGGGGTCCAGTAGCTCAACTGGTATGCATGCTGCTAGCCATGTCAATATCATGTATACCATAAAATGTATACCTTTGGCATCTGCCAAATGCATAAACATAAATGTAGTACAAGCACTGAAGTATAGGTGGTGGTCTATCCAGATACAATGCTATTTTACTATGGTATTGTTTATGTTTATAATCAAAAGGGAGGTGCTGTATATTTAAAGTACTCTACAGGGTCTTTTCCAACCCGAATGAAACCTTAAATGAGCTCAAGGGAGACTTGTACTCACAAAAAGGGCACGACAGCTGTTAATTTAATTTATTATCTCTTATGGACAGGTCAGAGCTTATAAATGTTGGTGTAAAACTCAGCTTTCATTCTGCTTCTGTCATTCGGATGTCTTTATCTAAATGACTACTACCAAGGAACACTTAGTGCTGCTGCACATACATATACACCAAAAAGAAGCATACTTCTTTACCCAAAATTGATTCCTGAAGATTGATCTTGTCTGGCCCACCAATCGGTTTCTTATTGGGGTCACGCCTCATTGGTGTGGGTTCCAACCCCTCCACTGATACGTCATCCGCTGCAGAGAAATTAACAAACGTTTGACATTTGTTCCACGTCCCATTGCTCAATAGCCAAGGCTGAGCACATGTTTAATCAACATTCATGTCCCCCAGGGAGCTCAGTGCTGCTTGCATCATCACCCTCTGCCACATTACCAGCCTGTTCTTCGCGCAGCCCTGGGATTCCAGGGCGGACAGTTGGCACACACGCACCGACTGAGGGTGAATCCACATGGGACTGATGTGGGGGTAAATATTGTCTTTTCACTCCATACTGTATTGGAGAAAAAACTACACCTGGGACCCATGTGGTCTGATTAAAACTCCAATGTTCT
The DNA here is from genome assembly GCF_025860055.1 of Xyrauchen texanus. Taxonomy (NCBI): domain Eukaryota; kingdom Metazoa; phylum Chordata; class Actinopteri; order Cypriniformes; family Catostomidae; genus Xyrauchen; species Xyrauchen texanus. The sequence continues at coordinate 32,436,732 of NC_068303.1, forward strand.
GCTGGAGCAAATGTCACTCACGCATGAGTGCCCTGGCCAGAGCCCATGCTGAGAACCGAGCATGATGGGACTTGGTGTCCATACAAAAAATGCTGAACATTGCAAGAGGTGAATAAGCAAGTAGGTATGGGACTTATAACTGTTGTCTAATACTACAGGGGCTACAGACAGCAAGACACCGTGGGCAGATCGATCTCCAACATTTGGATGCAAGCTTCTGTCATTACAGAGCAGCCCTAAAAGAGTGAATGACAATGCTGCTACATACAAAGATGAATGGAGACTGCGATCAAAGCCGTTCAAATAAAAATAAACATCATGGGATGATTTTATGACCTGGGCTCATTAAGAACTTTGAGTTTCCGGTAGTTTCCTGCTTTGTTTAAAAAAACATTGGGTCCACTAAATCAATTTAGACCATTATGGACACATACAAGAATGCAAACATACAAACACATACAGTCTGAGATTAAAGAGATCAACCCAAAATGTAATATGACTTTAATTCTGCCTAAAAGTCAGTTTACACTGCTGAGTTGAATCTACGGTGTAGGCTTGTGGTTTGTATTTATAGCTCTGCGGTGGTTTGTCTGCGTTGCTCTGTGAGTACATAGCCAAAATGCTAGTGTATTGAGAGAAAAACATTTCATTTCTGAAATAATTATACATTTCAGAAATAAACAAAAGCTATCGAATGTGTGGGTTCAAAAGTATTCATAAAATGATTGTATCATTACCCTTTTAATGCATACCTAGTGTCTTTAGTGACCCGGGACCTCATTCCACCCCCTGATCGTCAACCATTTTTTCCCCCCACACTTCTTTTGTATTCCTCAACCTTTCTCTTCTGAATTACATAAAAAAACTAAATTGCTTGATTACCAAATGTGTATAGGATAATTAAAGATCCTAGATTTGTAATAGTGTTGTTTTTTGTTTTGATTTTTGGCTTCCTTAAATCATATTTTTATGATAATTTCATATCTACAGTATATGTAAGCGCAGCATAGTTCTAGCGGGAAGACTAGCAGCTGTACATCATCGCACCATTAGCTGGGTAATTCCCAGCCAATCACATGTAAGCCATTGCTTTATAAGTCTGCTCACAATCTATCACATTGCTGTTTCAGTGTGCTAACACGGCAACCTCCACCACCCCACCACCACCAGTTGAGCCCCGTCTCGCACAGGGGTAGGCTCCTCGCCCCTGCCTCCTATCTCCGGCAGGATATGACGGTTCCGAGTACAACTTCCTCGGCCCGCCAGAGAGAGACATTACTTTTCTGTTTTATATTCATCAAATTAATGGCATCTTAAACCTCACTCAAGCCTGCGTGTCTTCCCGATAGAAATAAGTTTACAATCACAGGATGTATATACATGTTTAAGCAAATTATAACTATATATATATATATATATATATTTATTTTATTTATTTCTTGCCTTTTCTCCCCAATTCGGAATGCCCAATTCCCAATGCGCTCTAAGTCTTCCTGGTGGTGTTGTGACTCGCCTCAACTCGGGTGGCGGAGGATGAATCTCAGTTGCCTAGTGTCTGAGACCATGCATCTTATCGCGTGGCTTGTTAAGCACGTTACCGTGGAGACATAGCAAATGTGGAGGCTTCACGCTATTCTCTGCGGCATCCACGTGGAGAATATGCGTTATTTGACGAAGAAGCAATGTGGAAGTAAACTATAGCAAGTGTAACACATGAACAGTATGATATAACTATTGTCATTTGGGTGTACTACTAAAATTATGTAAATTGTGTGTTTATTTAGACTTAAAAAGTGACTGAGAAAATACATGTACTCTATGTACTGATGCTTTTATTTTAAATTTTGTATTTGAGTGAAACAATATTTGTTTTCTATTCGAGACCTTTACGATCTGTATGGTCTTTTAACTGTATTACAGCCGTCACCTTATCAGGTTGAGGTTCTACTTGACTGGACTGTGGCAGTATCGGGCCACCTTTGTGTTTTGTGTTCCCCCTTTGTGTGAGCACACAGGTTAGGTTGTTTGGGACCGCCCTCTCTGGTGATATCATGGTCAGGTCAACCGGTCAGGTTGGGTTTTGTCTGATGAGGACCATAACATCATCATCCCTTGTCTGTCTTGTGTTTCGTGTTCGTGCTTTGAGTGGGCGCATGGGTCCGGTGGCTGTTATTGCAGTGCGCAAGTACCATGGTCCAGTCAGGTAGAACCTCAACCTGATAAGGTAAAGGTCTTGAAGAGAATACAACAAATTCTATTCAAATGTTCTGGTCCTTGCCAGGTTGTGTTCGCCTGTGGAGGACCATGGTATCATCGTTCCTTGTCTGTTTTGTCAAAGCATGTTTATGTTTTGTCATCATGTGTTCAGGTGTTGCTGGCATGCTGAATCAGTGTTTCCATGGGAACGTTGATCATTACTACCATCAACTGTTGTGGCTCGTTGGCCACAGCCATCAGTATCCCTGTGGGCTTGACTTTGTTTGAAGAAAGAACATTTGTGTTTGTTTAATAAATCCACATGATTAATTCCTCTGCTCTTGGGTCCTGTCTTCCCCGTACCTGACAGAATGATCCGACCATACACGGACCAAGCGGAGGGATCATCTCTACGCTCTGTCCTCTGAAAGCGAGAGGCCTAGCTGTGGCAGCACCAGATCCTATGAGCCTCATTCTGGGGAAAGTGTCATCGTAGCTGGAGAAGCTCACCACGGCGGTGCAGCGGCTCCGCCCATCATCTAGTCCCGGCTAGTCTCAGAACACGCCCCCATACAGTACACGTATCATTTGTAATGGATATACATGCCAGGTCTCTAAAGACCCGAGTGTGTAATCATGTTTGGCAAAACACCCATGCATTTAAGGGTTAAAACAAGTTCATCAAAGAATGTGAACATATTAAAATTTAGATAAATATTATTTGTTATACAAGTTGTACATATACTGCATGCTTGCCCTTAAGTCGCTTAAATAATAATACATAAACTGTACACCATACTGTCAAACATATGGTTAAAAGATCATACAGATCGAATAAAATACAATAAATATAGTTTCACTCAACAATAAAATTTTAAATAAAAGCCTCAAGAAAATAAGAGAATAAAGTAATAAACAGAAGTGTCTTTTTGTCTTGTAAATACAATTTGCCCCAAATACAATGTGATACAATGCATAGATCTAAAAATAGTATTGGAGGAAATGCAACGCTACCATAGATACATTTTTAGCATTCTGGGGGATGGTTTGTAGATACAAAGTGGACCAATCACAGCTGTTGTGGCCTACATTGACGCTACGTGTGATTTGCAAGTTTGGTGCAGAAGTACAAATCGGCTTTAACATTCTGCCAGACATCTTCTGTTGCATTCCATGGTTGAAAGAAATCCATACAGGTATGGAACCACGTGAGGGTGAGTAAATGATGACATAATTGTAATTTTTGCACATACAGAATATTGTTCCTCGCCGCACAAGAACATTTCCGTACACACAGACACAAAAACACACCCTCACACACACATCCTGAGGACAGACTATGGTAATTCAGCTCTCCATGTGGAGAATTACATCAGTATGGGTGTGTGGTGCAGATTCTGTATAAGTGGATGTGCCAGAGGATGATGAATGACTGAGTAAATACCCAGCATCCCAAGAGCCCTGATACAACCAGCCCAAACCCCCATCTATCTGAGCCTGGTCCGCATCACCTCATTTGTCAAGGAAAACCATTTTCTGTGCAGCCGAGCAGCCAGTTTGGGGTTACCGCTCGCTCCCTTATTACAACCGAAGGGATATGTGGAGGTCTCTTGCGCTTCTTAGGAATACCTTTCATGATTCTATGCAATGTTTCTGTATGAGACTCGGAAAATTGCATTTTTGTTTAATCGGAGACATCCCTCGGTCCCTATTTATCAGTTTGGTTTAGCCACTTGAAAATGATATAGGCCTGCAGGTGCTACTACTTTATACTGTGCATGTGTGTCTGTGTATGTGTGTGTGATTTAGGGCAAAAAGAAAAGAAAAAAGAAACAGAGGATAAAAGAAATGACATAAAAAAAGTGAAACAAAAGTTTAAAATTTTTAGAAGAAAAACTGCAATGGTCTCTGTCTGTGTACAACTTAAAATGAATGTTCTGGGTTCAATACAAGTTAAGATCAATCGATGGCTTTTATGGGATAATGTTGATTACCATAAAAATGTATTTCAACGCTTTCCTCCATTAGTTAAAAAGCAAAGCAAAAATGGAGGTTACAGTGAGGCACTTACAACGGAAGTGAAGGGGGCCAATTTTTGAAACGTTAAAAGGCAGAAATGTGAATCTTATAATTTTATAGAAGCACTTACATTCAATCATCTGTTAAAACTCATGTACTATTGGAGCTGTAAAGTTGTTTTTATTGACATTTTTACAGTCCTTTTAGGATTTGTTGACATTACATCGTCATGGTAACAAAGTTGTAAAATAGGCTGCAACTTTACACAGAAAAGGTCAGTAAGTGATTTTATCACACTAAAATCCTGATAACGCACGTTGTGTGGGTATACTTTTGAAAAAGTTAGTATTTTAATGTTAATAAAATCGGCCCTCATTCACTTCCATTGTAAGTGCCTCACTATAACCTTGATTTTAGTTTTTTTTTTAAGAAAAGGAAGGGCAAGTTGAAATTATTTTTTGTGGTAATCAACATTATGCCACAAATGCTTTCGATTAAGCTTAACCTTTATTGAACCCGGTACATTCCTTTAAGGGAGTATTCCGGGTTCAATACAAGTCACGCTTTTCTTAAGAAAATACATAGAAATGGAAGTTATAGTGAGGCACTTACAATGGAAGTGAATGGGGCCAATTTTTGAAAGGTTTAAAGGCAGAAATGTAAAGCTTATAATTTTATAAAAGCACTTAAATTACTTCTGTTAAAACTTGTGAGTTATTTGTGCTGTAAAGTTGTTTATATTGTCGTTTGTATGGTTGTTTTAGGGTTTACGGCATCAAGTGTAGAATATAGCCTATAACTTTACACAGAAAAGGTTAGTTTAGGCAATTTTATGACACTAAATCATGTTAAAATGTTTATGTCTTGCTATACTTTTGATACAGTGAATATTTTAATGTGGACGGATTGGCCTCATTCACGTCAGTTGTAGCTATGTGCCACACTGTTACCTCGTGTGGTTTTTAGGTTTTTTTTTGGCTAAGGTAAAATATAGCACACTTCTCCTCAAAAAGCGATTGTGGGTTTAAACACGTAGCCTATGCTAGGCCTACGTTTAATATCTGGATTAGGCCTCCGGCGTGTTTACATTTACGTCTGTTAGGAATAGTAGGCTAATATTGCTTTCCTTACCAAATACCACTAATGTTGTGACAGGATTTTATATTTATAAATGAAATAAACTGTATTTCAGTGTAATAAGGATGCAGGATTTCAACTATTCTCTTACAGTCGGTATGTCTGAGGTTTTATCATAAAGTCCGGGTTTGTGTGAATGGTATTTGGGCACAGCTCGACACAAGCGCAGAGAAACAAAGACTGAGAGCCGTCGTCATTAATCTTAGTCAGTGGCCGGTGCTGGCGCAATCTGCATGACCGGGGCAGTGACAAATGCCACTATGTGACTGCAGCGTCCAATCTCCCCAGCTTCGTCTCCCGTTAATGTCACATCCATCAGGGGCGAGCCGCTCGCGCCATGTCGCAGAAAATTAAACTGCTTACAGATAAGGGCTAATTGCATGGACAAGCGCGCGATGATGGCTGATTGCACAAACCGTACTCTTCTTGTGTGTGCCTTCTTTGAAATATGCACTTGCCCTTATTTTGGTGGTGGTTTAAAAGCAGCATATTTGTCACAAGGTTCTCAAAGTGCAAGTTGTGTGATTACACCCTGAATATATATATATATACAGGGTTGGGAGGATTACTTTTTAAATGTATTCCACTACAGATCACAGAACACATGCTGTAAAATGTCATTTTTAACGCATTCCATTACTCAAAAGTCAGTAACGTATTCTAAATACTTTGGATTACTTCTTCAGCACTGGTAGATTTTTTTCACTTGTTTTGACTATAAAAACTGCCAGTACAGTAAAACAAAATACACATGTTAAAAATACATTCTCTGAAAAACCTAAATATATTATGCAGTGTTGTTTCTAAAACAAGATAAATCAAACTGATCTTGTTTTAAGTATTTTCAGACATTTTTACAGGAAAACAATACAAAAATTATTATAAAGAATACGAGTAGGCCTACTTTAGTAAAAACAAAGACATTTTGATCTAACGTGAATTTACTTGATAAAAAAATATGATTGTGTCCAGTAACATGTGCATGTAAAATGGCTAGAAATAGTATTTTAGCTTAGCGTCATCATTTATATGTATAAATGTTTTCCATCTAAAAGGACTAAATATTAAATGAAACAAATTGCAATAAAATGCAAAGTAATCTCTTCAGTAATCAAAATACCTTTTTGAATGTAACTGTACCAATTATTTAAAATTTTAAACAATGTTTAAATTGGAATACAGTTACTTATGTATTGTAATTTAAATACGTAATCCCGTTACATGTATTCCATTACAAACCCATGTATTCCAAAATTAATGTACATGTATTCCAAAATTAATTATATATATATATATATATATATATATATATATATATATAAATTAATTATGTTTCAATTTAAGTAAAATGGATAGCGTTAGTTAAAGCTATTTATTCAAACTAATCCACTTTTTGCAGGGTGACACTAATGTATAGACATTAAGCATACACAATAGCTGATTATGTCCATACATTTTTGTTTTGTTTGTTCTTTTGTTTATGTCTAAGACGGATAGTGTTAGTTGTATTAATTTTTTCTTTAAACCCTGTCCACCTTATGCAGGGTGTAGTTATAATAACCTCCATCATTTCATGCTGTCGCCTTGAGCCTGTCATGCACTACGCCACTGCTGTATAACACTGCCATCTGGTGGTTAAGCACTATTTAGTTAGTTTAATCTCTTTAGAATTTTAGTTTGAAGTTGCAATAACCTCATTGCGGTCTTGGAAAAAATTATAATATATAGAACCATATGAATTCACTGAAGAATAACACACATTTCTTGATTTCCCCAGTTTGATTGCCACAAAAGTTCATCTCGATAACCACATTTTCTACAGTTGTTGTTAGTACAATATGGTATTAGCCACTACTGTCATAAAAAATACAAATAAACTTGACTTTAATGAACAACAACATAATTACAAACTGTTTCTGAGAGCTACATTGTTTGAAAGAGATTCCACATTCATTTATTGATTTAACAAATGTAATTGTAACTTTAGAAGCCAAATTATATCATTCTGGCGGAAACTATGCCACAATAATTGTCACCCATTTAAAATAATAGATAATATATGATATTATATTATTGTTGTTATTAGATTTTAGTTATCATCATGATGTGTGATGGTGCCACTGGGGGTCAGCAGCGTGTTTGAGCACATACTGTAGGAACCAGTGGTGGGAGAGAACCATTGGATACAAATGTTTCCTGAACTCTGTATTTCTATGACGGAACACAGATCAGTTTTTAAACAGGACTACCACTGAGCATGTGCTGTTACAATGCATTGGATATAATAATGAAAGAGCCCAGCTTGCAGAAGTTGTTAAGTCCTTAGGTTTAAGTGGTATGACAGTACAGAGCTGGTTAAGGAATACTTCAATAGCATTTAAGGCTCTGTTAGACTATTTAAAAGCAATAGATCGGATTAATAAAATTTAGTTTTTCTTTATTTCTCAATAACTATCTGTATTTTCCTTCAACATCAATACTCCATGCTCCTTTGCAGTACTAGGTATAGTGGAAATGCACCAACGTTTGTTTGCCAATCGCTATTAAACCCAAAGAAGAAGAAGGTTTGGAATACCAATATCTCTGGATCATGCCTCAACCAAGTGATGATTTATCTCTGATGGATGCAAGGCAAGAAAAGGGACAGTATGTACAAGAGGTGTACATAACGAGTGAATATATCTGGTCAAAATATGGTTATTACACACAGGTATTTACAGATGCATCAAAAGATCCAGAGAAAGGGCATGTAGGCATTGCTTATACTATCCCAAATATAAGAGTGGCGGAAGGTAAATGGATATCTGATCATGTATCAGTGTTGACAGGAGAACTTTTAGCCATTTTGATAGCTATACAAATTATATAAGAAAGGGGCTCAATTCATGCTCTCATTTGTTCAGACTCTATGGCTCTACTAAGTCTAGATGCCCAACAGTCTGACACAAGACAGGATATTGTGGTGGATATCCTTCCGATCTTATATATAATGCATCAGTCAAATATAGAAGTTCCGTTTTTAAAGGGTTCCGGCTCATATTGGCGTAGAGGGAAAATAAGGAGGCAGACAGGTTGGCAAAACAAGCTATGACGAAGCACGCCATTGATATGCAAATAACGTATAGTAGATCAGAAGTAAAAAATGGCAACAATGTTGGGATAATGAAGAAAAGAGAAGATATTTACATTCAATACAACCAATGGTGGGAAGAGGAAGGACTTCGGGTAGGAACAGAGGAGAAGAATGTATAATTTCAAGACTCAGATTGGGACATACAGGACTTAATATAACAATGCATTTAATAGGAAAACATCCAACAGGATTATGTGATTGGTGTAAAAAACAGCACAATCATTATAACGAAAAAGGTCATTTTTAATCAAATCTAGACAGGCCCCATTTCCAGCAGCCATAACTCCAACACCTTATCCTTGAGTAATCATGCTAAATTGCTAAAAAATATTTCCCCATTATTTCTGGGCTGAGAGGGGCTTGGAGCAAACAAAGCTGAACATGCAGCACCAGTGGTGGCTTGAGCACTGAAAGGTTCAGAGGAGGGGTATAAAAGAGGGATAGTTTCTGAATGCTTACAGTAATGTTAAAAATGCTAAAATATCCTCATTATTGCTGCCATATTTGTTCAAAATGCTTTAAAGTGCCATCAAAGCTCAAACGCCATATTTTGATCCATACAAGGCAAAAATAATTCAAGTGCACAATATGAGATAAAGCTTTTCAATAAAAATCATACTTGAAAATGTAAAAAGTGTATGGATGGATTTAGACCATAACGCTATTCCAGTTTAAGCGACGGTCAGCTAACAAAGAGCACAGTAAAGCAGAGCCCTTGTGTTCAGAATGCTGAAGAAGTTGTTGGTAAAACTGGATAATCGGGCAGAACCACATTTGAGGACACAAATGTTCACACAAGCTGTTTTACACCAAAACTGAGATCTTTCCCATCTTCAAGTCAAGTCAAGTGGTTTTTATTGTCGTTTCAACCATATACAGTTAGTACAGTACACAGCAAAACAAGACAACGTTCCTCCAGGACCATGGTGCTACATAAAAACAACAAAGGACCAACACAGGACCACATGAGACTACACAACAAAATAAAATACCTATATAAACTACCTATATATACCTATATAAAGTGCACGTGCAAACATGTGCAAAAAGTACAGGACAGTACAACAAATTACTGACAATGAACAGGACAATAGACAGTGCAGCGCCGACCAGTACTCAGTAGTGCAAAAAGATGACAGTTTCTAAAAATGTAAACATAACATACTATGAGATAATGTTCTATGCACATAGCAGTTATTGAGGTAGCAGACAGTTATAAAGTGACAGTAATTAAAGTGCAACTCAGGACACGTGTGTGTCAAACCAGTCTCTGAGTATTGAGGAGTCTGATGGCTTGGGGGAAGAAGCTGTTACACAGTCTGGCCGTGAGGGCCCGAATGCTTCAGTATCTCTTGCCAGACGGGAGGAGGGTAAAGAGTTTGTGTGAGGGGTGTGTGGGGTCGTCCACAATGCTGGTTGCTTTGCGGATACAGTGTTTTTTGTAAATGTCTTTGATGGAGGGAAGAGAGACCCCAATGATCTTCTCAGCTGTCCTCACTATCCTCTGCAGGGCTTTGCGGTCCGAAACGGTGCAAGTCCCAAACCAGGCAGTGATGCAGCTGCTCAGGATGCTCTCAATAGTCCCTCTATAGAATGTAGTGAGGATGGGGGTTGGGAGATGTGCTTTCCTCAGCCTTCGAAGAAAGTAGAGACGCTGCTGGGCTTTCTTGGTGATAGAGCTGGTGTTGAGGGACCAGGTGAGGTTCTCCGCCAAGTGAACACCAAGGAATTTGGTGCTCTTGACGATCTCCACAGAGGAGCCGTCGATGTTCAGCGGAGTGTGTTCACCTTGTGCTCTCCTAAAGTCAACAACCATCTCTTTTGTTTTGTCGACATTCAGGGACAGGTTGTTGGCTCTACACCAGTTCGTCAGCCGCTGCACCTCCTCTCTGTATGCTGACTCATTGTTCTTGCTGATGAGACCCACCACGGTCGTGTCATCGGCGAACTTGATGATGTGATTCGAGCTGTGCATTGCTGCACAGTCGTGAGTCAGCAGAGTGAACAGCAGTGGACTGAGCACACAGCCCTGGGGGCCCCAGTGCTCAGTGTGGTGGTGGTGGAGATGCTGTTCCCGATCCGGACTGACTGAGGTCTCCCAGTCAGGAAGTCCAGGATCCAGTTGCAGAGGGAGGTGTCCAGGCCCAGCAGGTTCAGCTTTCCAATCAGGTGCTGGGGAATGATTGTGTTGAATGCTGAGCTGAAATCTATGAACAGCATTCGAACGTATGAGTCCTTATTGTCTAGGTGGGTGAGGGCCAGATGGAGGGTTGTGGTGATGGCATCGTCCGCTGAACGGTTTGAACGATACGCAAACTGCAGTGGGTCTAGTGAGGGGGGCAGCTGGGTCTTAATCTGCCTCATGACGAGCCTCTCGAAGCACTTCATGATGATGGGTGTAAGTGCGACGGGACGGTAGTCGCTGAGGCAGGACACTGAAGACTTCTTTGGCATGGGGATGATGGTGGTGGCCTTGAAGCACGTTGGAACAACGGCGCTGCTCAGAGAGATGTTGAAGATGTCGGTAAGAACATCTGCTAGCTGGTCTGCACATCCTCTGAGCACGCTGCCAGGAATGTTGTCTGGTCCAGCAGCCTTCCGTGGGTTGACTCTACGTAGAGTTTTCCTCACATCTGCCGTGGTAAGACAGAGCACCTGGTCGTTGGGAGGAGGGGTGGACTTCCTCGCCATCACGCCGTTCTGCACTTCAAACCGAGCATAGAAGTCGCTCAGCGCATCTGGAAGGGAGGCATCTTTGTCACAGGCAACTGATGTTGTCCTGTAGTTGGTGATGGCCTGGATGCCCTGCCACATGCGCCGCGTGTCACCGCTGTCCTGGAAGTGACTGTGGATTCTCTGGGCGTAGCGCGCTTTGCCTCTCTGATTGCCCATGACAGTTTGGCCCTAGCTGTTCTTAGGGCTGCCTTATCGCCTGCTCTGAAGGCGGAGTCTCGGACCTCAGCAGCGTGCGCACCTCCGCAGTCATCCACGGCTTCTGGTTGGAGCGTGTGGTGATGGTCTTGAGAAAGTGACATCATCAATGCACTTGCTGATGTAGCTGGTCACTGATGCTGTGTATTCCTCCAAGTTGGTAGAATCGCCATATGTTGCAGCCTCCTGAACATGTGCCAGTCAGTACACTCAAAACAGTCCTGAAGAGCAGAGATGGCTCCTGCTGGCCAGGTTTTCACCTGCTTCTGAAGCGGTTTTGTGCGCCTGACGAGCGGTCTGTATGCTGGAATTAACATAACAGAGATGTGGTCTGAGTAGCCGAGGTGGGGGCGGGCTCCACCGCACGCGCCTGGGATGTTTGTGTAAACAAGATCAAGCGCGTTCGCCCTCTCGTTGCAAAGTCCACATACTGATGGAATTTAGGAGCACTGTCTTGAGATTTGCATGGTTGAAATCTCCGGCGACAATAAACAGTCCGTCGGGGTGAGCGCTCTGCAGTTCGCTCATAGCCCCATACAGTTCACAGAGCGCTTCCTTAGCGTTAGCTGGGGGAATGTAAACCCGGTTATGCAAACAGTGGTGAATTCCCGTGGTAGATAAAAAGGTCTGCATCTAACAGTCACAAGCTCCAACAGCAATGAACAGTAACTAGAGACTAGCATAGAATTCTTGCACCATTCCGTGTTGATGTAAACACACAAGCCACCACCGCGAGTCTTACCGCAGAGAGCTGTATTTCTGTCGGCACGAAACGAGGCGAGCCGTCTAGCTGAATGGCGGCATCCGGAACTCTGTCGCTGAGCCACGTCTCCGTGAAAACAAAGACGCAGCAGTCTCTAAACTCACGCTGCGTAGCCTGCTGGAGTCAGATATAGTCCAGTTTATTGTCCAGGGAGCAAACATTTGAGAGCAGGATAGACGGGAGAGCCGGCCGGCTAGGGTTTGTTTTTAGCCTAGCATGGACCCCCGCCCTCTTTCCGCTTCCGCTCTCGCACACCGCTACGACGCCCTCTCCCCGCCACCGGCATCAGGCGACGCCGAGGGCTGGAGGCCTGGTCTCCGCGAGCAAGCCGAGTACGCGTAGCGCCTCCTGCAGGTCATCATGCAGCTTGGTTTTTGCATGAGTCTTATATTTCAGTAGTGTCTGGCGATGGTAGACACGAACACCGGTTGCTCCGATGTCCATGTGTTGCAAAAGTCGGGCTTTTTTAACAAAAATAGCACCATTGTGGATCCGGAGTGGCCGCTGCGTGCTACCGCGCCGCCATCTTGGATCAATTAGTCAATCAATCAATCAATTAGTCAATCAATCAATCTTTTCAGTCAAACCCACTGAAAACAGAGAACCTCCAATATTTGAATCTTCCAATCTATTGTGCACACATCAACTCAAAAAGAATGTGGACATCAGTGTAGAATATGCTTGAAGATATTCAGATTTCCCTCTAAAATAACTTGATATCTATTCTTTCATTCTGACATTAATCCTTACACCTGCATCATCTGCAGGATGTCATTCAGGCAGCTCCGTCATTTCCAAAAGCACTTCAAGGTTCATATGGCAAAAATACTAAATCCTCTTAGCTTAGACGAAGACACTGAGAAGTACAGGACCAAATCACCAACACCAGGAGATATTGCAGAGATGTATGAAGCATTCAATGGTACAAAGAACTGCAAACAGGATAGGGGAAGTATTCCCTTAACTTAGATATTGGACTTTATCTTAACAGAGACCAAAATGTACCAAATACTTGACCAAAAGCTTGACCAAATTATCCCCTCACAATTGTTGACCTTGACAGACCTATCTGAGCCATGTACTGCAAGGATTAAGAGCCCAGATTAATTAAGAAATGACAAAGCACAGATCATAACCTTCAGCACAATGTACGTTAAACTCAAAGGTAAATGTGTGAATTAGTGCAGCATCTGTCTGAAGAATTTAAAGTTTCCTTCGAAGCTCTCCAGACATATATTGAGCCACACAGGCATTTGCTATGTCACCAGAGAGTGCACAAAAAAGAGGCTGGAACATAATTGCTGGTAAACATTTGGAGCAGCAAAGCGCAGTGTCCTTTGGTAAAGATAAGATATCTGAAGACCAAGTTTTGTGCTTTGCCTTTACCAAGAGGGAGCGGTAGACTTTACTGAGACCACCAAGATCAAAATATGGTTGCGCAGAATATATTATCTAAAAAAATTGTTTAAGTTGTTTAATCAAAGTGGTGACTGCAGTGATTTCAGTGGTAATAGTCTTTTAGAGAATGTTGAGATCAAGTCTGTTTGTAAGCCTCTGAGTCATAAAACTGACATCTCCATTCTAGTTGAGAAAAAGACACTATGCTTCTTGACAGGGTGAGTGACTGTACACCCATAACTGCCTCATCTGGGTTCCGGGTTTTTCTGTTTTGCTACTGTTTTAACTGTGTGTATTTTACTGTGCACACCCGTTTTATCTCTTTTTTCTTTTCCCGTTTGTCTACATCTCGTGTCTTGACTGCGTGCATTCGTTTTCTCCACTGTGTTTTACACAGATTATTGCATCAAATCGCAGACATCTACTGATCAGGAACCACATTGATCTCAAACCATCACCACTCAAGAACAACCATAACAACAACCAATTGCGGTAAGTCATGGCATCCGCTCATGTTATTTTTCCTGCATTGCATGTCACATGTTTACTATAGCTTGTTCCTTCAGCAGTGAGGCATTTACATGTGTTTAATGTAAGGAATTAGTCAGGCTGATGGAGAAGGTTAATTAGTTAGAGACACACATCCAAATGCTAGTGGAGGTCAGTGAGAAAGTGAAGGCAGTCAATTTCGGATGCGGTTAGTACAGCAAGCAACACACACACACTTTGTTTCCGGCTGAAGAGCTCCTGCAGCAGGGCATTTGGGTGACGGCTCGGTGGCATACTCGCTCAGAAAAGCGACACCACTCTCTCTTTCCTGTTAGTGTTTCCAATCGAATCTCCCCATTCAGTGATGCACCCACTGAGTATCATGTTGAAAGAGCCTTAATAGTTGGTGATTCTATTGTAAGGCATGTGGAAATACAGACTCCAGCCACCATTGCTAAATGCATTTCCGGGGCTCTAGCATCCGATCAAATTTACAAGTGCTGGCTAATGCTAAAAGTTAATTTACATTTACATTTACATTTATGCATTTGGCAGACGCTTTTATCACTTTTATGTGCACTTATTACAGGGACAATCCCTCCGGAGCAACCTGGAGTTAAGTGCCTTGCTCAAGAACACAATGGTGGTGACTGTGGGGCTCGAACCAGCGACCTTCTGATTAACATTTATATGCTTTAGCCCACTACGCCACCACGCCACCACCACTCCACCACAATTGTAGATTTTCTAAAAAGTTGGAGATCACTGAAGACAATGTTGAAGAGGTGCATGAACTTGCAAAAGCAATGTCAGACACTGTAATATGCTCTGGCCCCCTCTCTGCTCATCATGGTCATGAGGTTTATAGTAGATTAGTTTCACTGAACAGCACTCATGTCTGAGTGGAGTCCGGAGAATAGCATAGGATTTGTAGGCAACTGGAAGAGTTTTTGGGGTAGACCTGACCTGCTAAAGAGAGATAGACTCCATTCCTCCAGGGAAGGAGCCCCCTCCTCCCAAGTAATTTGGCTCATTGTCTTAATAGTGATAGTATTTTACTAATTGGGGCCCAGGTCAGGAAGCAGACAAACTGGTTAATCCGAACGTCTGCTAGCTGCCTTGAGACATCACAGATCACATAAACTGTATCACCTAGATATAATTTTTTATGATGCACTTTAGATGATGAACTGATATTGACTCCAACTGTAAGACATCAGATACTTCATATGCCATTGCCTGAACCTTGGATATAGGATGGACCCCCACCAAACCTCATGAAATGACCTGCTGGTTGAACTGCTATGCACCTCATTGATCTCTGCCTGCATCACCTTTGTCTATTGATGGACTATATTCTTGAAATAGAAAGCATAGACTATCATTTAAATGCCAACAAAAGCCTTCATCAGCCAACTAACAAAGGGCAATGCTTCTATGTGAACTTCTGCAGTTAATCCAGGATGGACTTCAAAAGACATTTAATGACATTAGTCATTAAACTTACAGTTCATAAATAATCTTTTTTTTTTTAAACACTGGACAGTAACACTTAGTTTAATAATCTTAAATCATAAAGTGCACTACACATAAATAACTAATATTGGCTTCATATAGATGCTGGTTAGCTAGAGGGGAACTGGCTCCCACAGTGAGCCTGGTTTCTCCCAAGGTTATTTTTCTCCATTAACGAACATCTTATGGAGTTTTGTGTTCCTTGCCACGGTCGCCTACAGCTTGCTCACAGTTATTATTCACTTATTATGTATTGAATTTTTATACACAATTTACAATCATATTTAATCAAACTACACAATGATCCCTCTAAAACATTATAGATATTACAGTTAAATTGTTTTTGTTAATACATGGTTTTCTGAAAAGCTGCTTTGAAACGATGTGTTGTGAAAAGCACTGTACAAATCAAAATAACTTGACTTTTGAACAGAGAACAGAGGAAGAATGTTCTCAAGACGTGGATGATTTTATTGAAAATTGTGCCATTGTGGACTCAGACACAACTAAATACAGTATGCCCCTGATAGTTATGTGCCTGATTTTGATCAGTATCATCAAATCGATCCATCTCATGTCCCTGGGCTAAAAAAAATTAAGTGGTTCAGAGCATTTGGACTCCCATGTTCTAACAGGACGTTTGATTGAACTACCAAAGTACCTCCCCAATTGCTCTGGCTCTAGTCAGTGTTTCCCCACATTAAAGACATTACATGCACATAAATGTGCCATAAAATGCCCTCAAGAGTCAATTAAGGAATTCTACCAGTGTGACATCTGCTTCAAAGTCTATAAGGCTCTATCCAAATAGAAGATACACTGTGTTATTCACACAGGCAAGAAGCCTTTCCAGTGCACACTGTAACATATAGGAAGGAAGTTCAGGAGCTGGATCTAGGTGCAGCAAAAGAGTTTAATGAAAATAAATAAACAAGAACAAAATAACGGGTAAACACAGGAACAAATAAAACACCCACGATGTGAAACAATGACATAAACAGGAGAAACCATCCACAACCGGCACGGGCAAATCATGGTTGGTCTAGATACATTCAACAACTGACAAAGAACAAGCAACCAACAGGGCATTATATGCAAAAAGACTAATGAGTAAATGAAACACAGGTGAGGACAATAGAAGACAGCTGGCAGTGACGAGGGCAGGGAAATATGGGAAGTGTAGTCCATGGGGAACAGGTGACAGAGGCAAAACACAGGGCAGACAACAGTGAATTCTGTTGTCTATGGGTGATTATATAATTAGGGGTACATTTCAAGTCCATGGGTTGTATTTATCATTTTTCCTGAATATTCACTTCAAGCAATGATCACTTTTATATTTGGGCACATTTCTCTTTATTTCATGCAGAAAAGTAAACCAGTTCCATAATTTAATTAGGAGAAAATGCATATGCTGTACTGGAAATTGCCATTTTTGTGCTGTCCGATTTGCTAGAAGTCCAGTTTTGCCTTTCAAATTAACACTACAATACATGTTTTTATATATTATTTTCATCATTATTTGTTAAAAATAATCATTAAAACAAGGCAAATGTATATTAAAAACTAATTCACTCGTTTATATCTATTAAATTATTAACTTTGTGTGTGTCCAAGAAATCTTTGTCAACTGTGTTACCCATTGACAAACCCCTATAAATCAGCAGTGGTTTGTTCCAAAGTCACATGTCCAACATCATGTGATGTCACACCCTTCAGTGGCGGGAATTTTAAATACAGTGTGGTAAGTTTCTACTCCTCCTCTTCAATTTGTAATCATTATTATTGTCTACACATAGAGTAGATGAATTGCTCATCAACCGTGTTATCAACATGGTCTTGTGTACTTACTTTAGATATTATATTTACAAAAATGTAGAGAAAATGTATAAAAACACGAGTTGATCAAGGTAATGTGGGGACATGTTCAAGGTCTACAGTTAGCACAAGATCCTAAAATGGAAGAAATGTCAACTGTGTTACTTGTCAACTGTGTTACCCATCAAGTGTAACACAGTTGACAGGGATTAACACAGTTGACAATGTTAGCTGGGTTTCTTGTCATAGTTTATGCCTATATTGCGTATTGTTGATAAAACAATATTGTTATTACACAGGAATGACATGGTAAAATATGAACAAGTGTAATTACATAGTAATAGTTATTTTATAAAAACATGTGATTCACATTAAGGGATTAATTTAACTAATCTTAACACTATTATACTATCTATATATTACACTGAATAAATCATTACACTCTAACTAGACTACATATGATTAAAGGAGCATCCCATAGCATTTCAGCAAAATCTAAATTATCTCCAGAAATATACATGTATCAACAAACAAGGATTTCAATAAGTATGGTTCATTTTTATATTATTTCATAGTTTGGAATGGTGGGTTTCTGCTGACATGTATTTAATGTGATCCCTATCAAGCAAGGTTGAAAAACTATAAAGTGCTCTTAATATTTTTTTAGGGAAATGAGGTTATCTGCTGCTGAGAAGCAGCGCCAGTACAGGGCTCGCGTGATGCTGATCCTGAGAGAAGGGCTGCGTATTTACAGAAACACAGAAGGACGTGGCATGAGGACAAAAAGCTAGGAAAGGTGAAGACAGTGAAAGATTTAAGTGAGAGGGAGAAGAGAAGGAAACGAGCATATTGGAGAAAAGCCCAACACCAGTCCAGAGAGAGAAAGCAAGTGATAGATAACCAGGTTACTCTGAGTCCTGAAGTTGATCCGCAGCCTCAGATGTCAAGGTAGAGATTTTGTGAACAACATGCAGAAAATATTTTAACAATAGATTTGATTATGAAATTGTGGTGAAAAGACTAGTGTAATTGCTGGTCAACCTAATTCTGTCCAGTGAGCATAAATGAAAACACATGATCAATGAAGTAATGCTTTGTGTATCATATCAGACAGAGAATTGCTGGAAGGAAGAAAGTCCAGAGAAGGGAGTCAAAATTGTACAGGGAGATTCAGGCTTTGAAGGAATCACTCAAACAACAGAAAAGACAAACAGACAAATACAGAAAAAGATATGCAAGACTACAGAAAGATTCAGACTCACCCAGATCAAAAACCAAGCGCCTTTTAGGAAGGTTTCCTGTGCCTCGAGAAGTGCACAGAACGTTAGTTTTCCACCATGCCCTAGTGGACAACATCCACAAAAAGTACGCCTCTACCAAACACAAGAAATCTAGACAGGTAATTGCAGCTGTAGTGTCAGGAAGAATTTTGAAAAAATACAAGTTAAAAAAAGATTTCAGGAGACTCTAGCAATTTCAAGAAAACAGCAGAACCACACGTGATATATCCATAATCTCCAAAAGATGAAGTACAGATCCCTATGTTTTAAACAGCATGACAAAGTTATGTCCTTCTGGACAAGGGATGACAACAGTCAGCCTAACAGCTGGAAAATCGCAAACAATTACAAGAGGAAAGATAAAGAAACAGAAAAGGTTCCTAAATGACACTATGAAAAACCTGCATAGGAAATTCCTCCTTGAGAGCCCCAACAACAGCATTTGCTACACTTTGTTCTGCCGTATGCGGCCCTTCTGGGTGGTCCAGCCATCCATTGCAGACAGAGAGACCTGCCTCTGCAAGGTACATGAGAATCTCTGTTTTCTTGTAGAAAAGCTACATTCTCTCCGACTCATTGGAAGCACTGACTTGGAGAAAATGGCAGAGTCAATATGCTGTGACTCAAACTTGAAGGACTGCATGTACAATGAATGTCCCAACTGCAAAGTTAGAGACTTTCCAGTTGCAACTGAGGGGGATTTGCAAGCAAGTGTTTTTTTCACACAGTGGACAATAGAGAATGTTCTCAGAGAGAAAAAGAACAAGGAAGGTGAAAAGGAGAAAGTGTCTGTCAAAACAACAGTGAAAAAGACGAAGGAGACGACTTTGGAGAACCTGCTAGAGCTCTTCCAGTGCCAACTTAAAAACTTCAGAAGACACCTATTTAACATAAAACGGCAATTCACCTACCACCAGGAACTAAGGAGAAGTATGAAAGATCATGAATGCTTAATTCATGTAGATTTCTCCGAAAACTATGCTTGTAAGTACTCCTCTGAAATACAAGCTGTACACTTCAGCTCGAACCAGCAGCAGGCAACACTTCACACTGGAGTTCTACATGTTGGTGGAGTGGAAGAACATGTGTGCTTTGGCACAATCAGCTCATCAAAAGAGAAAGGCCCAGCAGCCATATGGACCCATCTTTCCCCAATCCTCGATCTGGTCAAGTCTTCCTATCCCAATGTGACTGTGGTGCATTTCTTCAGCGATGGGCCATGCACACAATACAGGCAAAAGGCAATTTTTATCTGTTTTGCACTAAGCTGCAGCAATATGGGTTCCAAGCAGGCACCTGGAACTTTTTGAGGCGAGCCATGGCAAGGGTGCTCCGGATGGAGTCGGAGGCCTCCTCAAAAGGACTGCTGACCGACTTGTCAGCCATGGGAAAGACATCCCAAATGCTGAGATCTTCTTCAATGCACTGGTGGATGCACAGACCTCAGTAAAACTGTTCTACATAAATGAAGATAATGTAGACGAAGTCACAAAGAATATACCACATAGTCTTCCGGTGGTACCATCAACCATGCGCATTCACCAAGTGGTAACAGTTACCCCAAGAAAAATCAGTTACCGAGATGTGAGCTGCCTTTGCTCAACGAGACAGATCATGGCGTGTCAATGTGATGACACCAAAACGTTTACCTTTGAGGTTCAGGCAACAGCACCCACACAGAAGAATAACAGTGAAGACCTGCCTGAAATTTCTTGGCAAAACTCAGACATCATTGGCCAGTGGTGTTCTCTCAAATATGATGATGATATTTATCCTGGCATTATTCAAGAGGTGACTGAAACACATGTCAATGTCAAATGTATGCACCGGATTGGAGTCAACCGCTTTTCTGGCCAACACGGGATGATGTCCTATGGTATTTGCATGATGACATCATCAAGATGATTCCTCCTCCAACTTTTGTGACCTCACGTCGAGATCACGTGGAGATTGACAGAGACATATGGTCCAAGATCTCAGAAATGTGAACATTTGGAAATCAAAATAAACACGAAAGGACAAAAGAAACTGGAAGATGAAATAGTCCTTTCCAACTCATCCTACTTATAGTCTGTTTTGTGATTGAGACTAATTTAGTATTAACAGCATTTTTTAAAGATGATGTTTGTTTTCTCCATTGTTTCAAGAGAGTTAATTAATTACTTGTTGCTGACACTTGTCAAAATAAAAAGGTTTTATTTTAAAGAAAGGTTTCTCTTTTTCTCCTAATGCATCCTGTCAACTGTGTTACTCCTGTCAACTGTGTTACTTTATCTGTCAATTGTGTTACGTGTGATTTTTGTATCATAAATCTTTAAATGTAGGCTAAAATTTAATAAAATGATAAAAAGGACATCTCTAGAGTGAACAGTATTACATAAAGACGTTTAATAAATCTAAATTCAGTGTAATGGAGAATTATGTTGAAAAAATATCCATCCTTGATGATAGTATACCAAAGAATATCCGTTATTCAGTTTAAAATTCATATTTTTTAAATCAGTTAGACAGACAACCTCAAAACCCCTGGTGAATAGACTCAAGAACTTTCAAACAAATGTTTTATCATATGTGTAGTACTTCATTTATGTCTTCTATGACATCACTTTTGTCTGTAACACAGTTGACAAAACAATGAATCAAATATTTATTTTCATTTAAATATTTAAAAAATAATTCGAGCTTAAGCTTGCCAACTAATGAATTTAGAACAATATGGGGGTATATTATGGAAACAACTAGATTATTTTGCAGAAAATCACAATGATTTTTTCACTTTTTTGTTGATCTGAAATGTACCCCTAATTATATAATCACCCCTATGCATTGTGTTATGGTCATACCATTGAAATAAAGTGTGGTGTTTGTGTTAGTTCCGTTTATATCCACTAGATGGTACAATTTACTTTCTCACTCTCAAAACTTGATCATCAGAGTTAAAGGGAAAAATATAGAGCACTTTAAATGTTTACAGCAATAAAATGATACATCAATATGGCATTTACAGATTAAGCGGTCATATTCCCCAATAAATATGGTTAAAATTAAAAGCTATATAATCACCAAAATTGAATTTCATTTTCTGTTAGATGCATATGTTGCTTCTTTGAATCGTCAGTTCACCTCCATACAGTTCATGTGAGTTGAAACGTAGCTACCTTCTCTGTCATCAGAGTTCATGTAGGAAAGCTGGGGAAAATGTATCCTATGATTCATTTGATTTCATTTTTGCAATCTAACCAAAAATGTTCTGAAATGAGAAGTGTTTATTTATTAACTTATTTCATCTTAGCAACCCAAAGTCCAATCAGAGTTATACCACATCACTAACAGCAGAGCACTGAGTGTACCTTTTCACTTTATCCAAGTTGAATAACTGTCTGCTGTACTAGGGAACACATTCACCGCACAGGGCACACTGAATTATTCTATGTCAAGTATTAATGTTATATATTAAATTCTGATTGGTTCTATGATTATATCTTACTTTTAATTTAAAGGGAGAGTGGGGTAACATGAGCCTGCAGGTTAAATTGACCCACCCCTTGTATCTGTTCCTGGATCCCTCCCTGTTGGGGAGGGGGTCTAGTGTATATATATATATATATATATATATATATATATATATATATATATATATATATATATACCCATGATTTGATTAGCATAATATTAGCCCTAAAGTAATAAGTTTGGTGCTTTTTCCAAAATTGTCACTATTGGGGAAAAAAATGTGTTGTATGTGGAAAGATGAGCCGCTGGTTTTTCTGTAAAGAATTGTTCAAATAACTAACTATTCTGTTTATAATGTTTGTGTGACAGGGCGGAGGGCGGGCCGGGTCGTGATTATACACACCCGGCCCCTTATCAGGCTAATCAAGCCTCCGAGAGGGATAAAGGCCAACTGTGGACAGTGGTGCGACAGAGAGAGAGAGAGAGAGAGAGAGAGAGAGAGAGAGAGAGAGAGAGAGAGAGAGAGAGAGAGAGAGCGAGAGAGCGAGCGTTTAGGGGCAGCTGTCCATCATATGTGTGTGTTTGTGCCATTTGTGTCATGTAATTAAATATAAATGATATTGTCAAGCCCGTTCTTGCCTCCTCCTTTCCATTAATCCCGTTACACTGGTGCCGAAACCCGGGAAAGGAGGAGGGATATGCCGTAGTGGAGATCTCGCCACTACCATCCACCCCAACGGAGCAGCCTCAGCAATCTGCCGGGGGACGGAGGAGTGCCTCCGATCCGCCCGGGGAGGCGCGGCTGTCATCCGTTAGAAGGTGGAGGAGTGGCCGAGGACCAAGCTACGGCGTATCGGAGAACAGGCGAGTAAGTTTTTTTTTTTCTCTCCCTCATCTCTCTCTCTCTAACTGCAGCTCCGCATTGGCCTTTTTCCTTTTAAATTATTTTTTAGTTGGGGGTACTGCACTGTTACAGGGAGTACCCCCTATTCTAATCATTATTGTTTCCCTCCCCCTGTCCCCTCCCAGATTCAGGAAGGCGGGATGACCTGCCGGCAGATGGGGCGTAAGGGACACCCTCCCCCAGGTAAAGGGGGGTGTACGTCATGCCGGGGGCTCCCTGGCCTGAGAGAACGAGGGAGTAATGTAACAGGGCTGAGGGTGGGACCATGTCGTGATTCTACACACCCGGCCCACTATCAGGCTAATCAAGCCTCTGAGAGGAATAAAAGCTGACTGCAGCCGGTGGTGCGGCAGAGAGAGAGAGCGTTTATGGCAGCTGTCCGTCATATGTGTGTGTTTGTGTCTTTTGGTTTAAGTTCTTAATTAAATATCATTTATATTGTCAAGCCGGTTCTCGCCTCCTCCTTTCCATTAATCCCTTTACAGTTTGCAATTAAAAGAGGACGTAAAGGTGTGTGTGTTTTTTTTACCTATTATTTTAGTCCAGCTATAAGTTTTAAGAAGTTAGTCTCGCTCTCTAAAGCAAAGACTTTAGGGGTTTAGTGTAGGCTATGGTAAGTGATTGATCCAAATCATTTACAGGCAATAACAATCCTCAGTGTTAAAGGGAACAAGAGTAAAGTATGGGATTATAATTAATAAATACATTGATTATAAATTATAGATACAAAATAATTTGTGGAATTGTATACAGTGTATCACTGGAATAATTCAACTAGTCAACTTACCCCTAGATGGCTCAACTTACCCACTGACCAGGAGCAATTTACCGCTAACCTGTGGCAAGTTAACCCAATGGATCACATTTAAAGGCCAGTTGTTTGTGTCTTTCTGTCACAGACTAATTTTTATAATGTGATCGCAGACACCTTGAAATTAAGGTAGCTCTATTTATTTTACCTGTCTAATTTTTCCTTGTTAAGAAGACAACATATGTAAAAATCAGCTCGTCTTACCCCACTCTCCCCTACTTAATTGTTGTCGATGTTTGTGCATGTTTTATTATGAATTAACATAAGTCCATAAGAATTTATGCATACTAAATTTATTTTCACAATACCCTTTTTTCCCCAATAGACCTTAGTCAGAGTACATGGCATATTAAATTTTTCGCAATTGAAAATAAGGCTGTGAGGGGATGTAGGGTATAATGGGGCTAAAGTCACCACTTAAGGAAAGTATGCATTTTTATAATCAAGAACATGTAACAAGATTTAAAGGAGCGACATTATTTGTGTGAAAAGTAATAAAAGAAGTTTGTTTTTTTATTAAAATGTATCTTTAAATGAAAGGTGGCCTTTAGCCCCTGCAACAAGTGAGCTTTTATCCCAAAAAAGTATTTTCAATGGGAGAAAATTAAATAAAAAGTCTCTTTGCCCTTTTCTACCCTATTCATTGTGTGCAGAACAACCTAATCCTTTACAAGGTATCATAAACTTGAAATTTCATATCACAAATCTGCTGTGGCGTAGTTCACACTCGCCATATCAAGCTTAACAATATCAAGTAAAATTCTAGGTCAATCACAGATTAAGCTTTGTTCTCATCATTTACTTTTCTCTTGAGGAGGTTGACACAAGGTCTAATCCAATGAAAATCTCTATTTGGTACGAGGACTTATGGAATCATGGAAACATTTAGATAAAATGCATTGTTAAATGTCAGCTAATGATGTGTTGAGGTGAAGGGATTTCGTTTATCCCAACAAATGCTTCCACGTTGCCACAAATATGACTTGTTCAGCTGCCATTATTTCATAGTTTGGCAGGGATATTGCTTTCCTGCTCTTTAATGCATGACCCAGACCAGTGAATGGATATTGTCTTTCCAAGCAGATAAACATTTAACATGCAACCCACAACTGGCAGGTCACTAAAGCAACAGAAATGGCTTCAAACACTAATACCCACTGTTTCAGCTTGTGGTATTTTCAAACAGAGTGCTTTGGTTTTAAGCCTAATTCTTGTTAATATTCTTGACTATAATACAGTATTAAAATCATGTAGCAGTATTAAAGTACAATATTTGCAATCATAAAGTAGATTATTAATGTAGTTCCAAACATAAGTTTGTGAAGCGCTTGTTCATCTAGGCCAGGAAATCATACGCCTAGCAGCTGCTTCCCTTACAATTATTGTTCCCACCACCCTATTGTTTCCCAATGAAACAATAGGGTGGTGCATGAACTGAAAATTAGACTGAATGTCTATGGGCGAGCACATCTTTGAGGGCTAAAATTTGGAAAAAGATTTTTATGTGCATTTTGAAATTGCACATTAGAAATCCTGAATTGAAGTGCTAATGTTATGGAATGTAAATAAACTCTCAAAATTCCCTTAAAATGTAATGCAGCAGGAGAAGGTGTATTTTATAGAGTTTTGCATAGTTCAAATGTGTATTAAGATGAAGGAAAAAGTTTATTCGCAAAACAATGATGTGTTTTGACCATTTGTGTATGTGTTAATTGATGCGACTGGCCTAATAAAAAGGTCTTACCTTGGCACACAATTCATTGAATATAGCCCTTGACATTCGGAAATGTTTAACTCACAGCTGGTCTTTAAAGTGGATTAAAAGCACTCATTATATCAGATAATAAATTTTTCTGTGGCATGTCCTGGCAGCATTAGATAACACAAGGTACAATTGCTCAAATCCTGTATATAAAGGTAAATCAGCTGATCAATCAAGACAAGGCCCCTTACAAAAAAATCACATCTAGCTGCAAACTTGCCACAAATTTGCAGCTCGTTATTTTCACAAGCAAATGAGCTTTTTATTCACCGAAAATATTTTCCAGAAGTTTGCGTAGTGTGAACATCTGGCAAACCTTTGGCAACAATGGACAATTTGCAGCAAGTTTGCTGTAAAGCTTATTTGCAGGTGAATATTATCAGTGCTCAATATTTGTAAGGGCTGGATCCTGCAAGGTAATGCGCATGACGTAGTGGATGGAAACACTCACCGATTCATGTTTTTTTTAGTCAAATTTTAAGAAATGCGCTTAGAAATGCTAAACATTTAAATGAAAACTAGCTTGTATGTGCAACAACTGCCCAACTCATCTGAACATGTGTTCATCACTGCAAACAGAATGAATGACCAGGATCCATTTTAGAAGAAACAAAAGTCACTGGTGGACATTTGGGACCATTTCTCAGACTATATAATTGAAGTGAGCAGCTGAATGCTGTGAGGGTTTACCTTGTGTTGAGAGCAGTTGGTAAGCACTGGCAGTATTCATTTGCATCTGCTAACATGACCAAACATTGTGACTCAGTCAGGAAGTAATAATCTGTCCATTGTTTAGATCTGATAATCACCATTTATATTTTTGTCATTAGAGTTAATGTCTTCAGTTGTAGCAAAGCTTATCATGATGTGCTACAGGGCTGTGAGTAGTTTAAGCATGTGTAATGTATCCTTTAGTAGCCTTAAGACATACCTTTATACAAAATTGCTGTCTGTTAAATCATTGACTCGCTTGGCAGCAAGGCAGCAGTGGAAGATTGTCAAGCAATACATTTTGAAAAAAATGGTCTAGAGTGTGATAACTTCAGATCCTACAAAATTTCTGCACAAGTCCCTTTGAAAAAAGCCCTTTCTTTAAACAGACATTTTTTTTAATTTAAATCTTATTCAACCAAAATCCCTAGAGCTCAGATGTTCTTATTTAACTTGTTTGCCCAGTTGTGCAGACATGTTCAACTGCTCCCCCTGAGATACAGTTGAAGTCGGAATTTTACATACACTTAGTTTAGGCAACAATTGTTTACAGACAGATTGTTTCACTTTTAATTGACTATATCATAATTCCAGTTGGTCAGAAGTATACATACACTAAGTTAAAAGAAAATGATGTCTGATAGGAAGTATCCTGAATTGGAGGTGTACCTGTGGATGTATTTTAAGGCCTTCCTTCACACTCGGTGCCTCTTTGGGGGCCTGGGTAGCTCAGCGAGTATTGAGGCTGACTACCACCCCTGGAGTCGCGAGTTCGAATCCAGTGGGACTCCAGCCATGTCTCCTAAGCAAACAAATTGGCCCAGTTGCAAGGGAGGGTAGAATAACATGGGGTGACCTCCAATGGTCACAATTAGTGGTTCTCACTCTCAATTGGGTGTGTGTTAAGTTGTGGTGGATTGCGGAGGGTAGCATGAGCCTCCACATGCGGAGTCTCTGTGGTGTCATGCACAACAAGGCACGTGATAAGATGCATGGATTGACGGTCTCAGAAGCAGAGGCAGCTGAGACTTGTTCTTCGCCACCCAGATTGAGGTGAGTAACCACGCCACCATGAGGACGTACTAAGTAGTGGGAATTGGGCATTCCAAATTGGGAGCAAAGGGGATAAAACATTTAAAAAGAAATAAGTAAATAAAAAACAAAAACATCATGGGAAAATCAAACGAAATAAGCCAAGGCCTCAGAAAACTAATTGTGGATCTTCACAAGTCTGGTTCATCCTTGGAAGCAGTTTCCTTGAAGGTACCGCTTTCATCTATACAAATAATAGTACGCAAGTATTAACACCATGGTACCATGCAGCCATCATACCACTCAGGAAGGAGACACATTCTGTCTCCTAGAGAGGAATGTAGTTTGGTGTGAAAAATGGAAATCAATCCCAGAACCATAGCATAGGACCTTGTGAAGATGCTGGACAAAAGAGGTAGACAAGTACCTATATCCACAGTAAAATGAGTTATATATCAACATAACCTGAAAGGCTCCACAGCAAAGAAGAAGTCACTTCTCCAAAACCACCATAAAAAGCCAGACAAAAGTTTGCAAGTGCACATGGGTACAAAAACTTACTTTTGGATAAATGTCCTCTGGTTTAATGAAACAAAAATAATGGCCATAATGACCATTGTTATGTTTGGAGGAAAAAGGGTGAGGCTTGCAAGCCAAAGAACACCATCCCATCCGTGAAGCATAGGGGTGGCAGCATCATGTTGTGGGGGTGCTTTGCCGCAGGAGGGACTAGTGCACTTCACAAAATAGATGGCATCACGAAGAAGGAGAAATTTGTGGATATATTGAAGCAACATCTCAAGACATCAGCCAGGAAGTTAAAGCTTGGTCGCAAAAGGGTCTTCCAAATGGACAATGACCCCAAGCATACCTCCAAAGTTGTGACAACAAAGTCAAGGTATTGGAGTGGTCATCACAAAGCCCTGACCTCAATCCGATAGAAAATGTGTGGGCAGAAGTTTAAAATTGTGTGCAAGCAAGGAAGTATCAAACCTGACTCAGTTACATCAGTTCTCTCTGGAGGAATGGGCCAAAATGCCAGCAACTTATTGTGAGAAGCTTGTGAAAGGCTACCAAAAACAGTTGACTCAAGTTAAACCATTTAAAGGCAATGCTACCAAATACTAACAAAGTGTAGGTAAACTTTTGTCCCACTGGGAATGTGATGAAAGAAATAAAAGCTGAAATAAATAATTCCCCCCCTACTATTTTTCAGACATTTCACATTCTTAAAATAAAGTAGAGATCCTAACTGACCTAAGACTTTCTATGATTAGTTGTCAGAAATTGTGAAAAACTGAGTTTAAATGTATTTTAAATGTAAACTTCTGACTGTATGAGGATCTCCTTTCAAATCCCCCAATCCCCTTTCATTTAGGGGCTCAGTGTCAATAAGACTGTTCCAAAATAACCCCAGACAGTGAGTATGAAGGTCGTATGTATTTATTATGAGTCTGTAAAAGATGTCAGGCGAGTACACCTCTCAGCGGGGCTCTGCCACACTTGGTTTAAGAAGCGGTGACAATGTCAAACTCCCTGCAAGTGACTAAATTGCATAGCTTTAATTTCCTTTCAGTAAGCCCAGTCTTACAGACCTTTCTTTGATGGAAACAATAAAACTGCAAATAAAAAAGTATTGTGGCTAATTTTAGTGGTGCTTACCTGTACAAAGCTCACCACCATGATACTAGGGTGGCTGCAAACACATTTCTTACATTGTGTACTTGCATTTGCTAGGGTGTTCTGTGTGTTTTAGCACATTGCTACGCAGTTATTAGGGTGTTTTTGTGCATTTCTATGCAGTTTTAGGATGTTCTGGTGTTTTTAGCACATTGCTATGCAGTGGATAGTGTGTTATGGGTGTTTTTAATGCATTTCTATGCATTTCTATGCAGTTGCTAAAGGGTTCTTGGTGTTTTGGGGATTCCTATGCAGTTGATAGGATGTTCTGGGTGTTATTAGCACATTGCTATGCAGTTGCTAGGGAGTTCTGTGTGTTTTAGTGCATTGCTATACTGTTGCTTAACTTGGTTACTTACTGGACAAAGTCAAATGAAGCCATACCCCAGACTCTATTTTATAATATTCCCTTGATACAGTTCAGGTCCCTCTTTCAAGTCCAAACTTTAGCAAACACCACTAATAATGAAGTCCTTAGAAATAGACATAGTAGCCGTGTTTCCACTATCGGGACAAAAGAGGGCATGCTAGTACATTCCCACTCTGACATCTGGGGTTTCATCATGCCACTTCGGGGCTTTCTCACCGATTACCCTTGGGTCAAACAAGGCCAACCAAGGATTTAGGTGGGTTCAATGACAAAGATGGAGTCTCAGGGAACTTCCCAGTTTGTGTATCCAGCACACAACAGGTTTTGAAAAAAAATTAATAATAAAATGCTGGCACAGTACAAATCCATTACAATGCCCAATGGACAAAGCGGTGCCAAAAGAAATTACTTTCCAAGGTTCGGTGAACTTTCATAGAGGGTGTGCTGGGACATCGTCCCGCTGTTAGTGCAGAGACCACTCAGGACACCATGGCAGTTAAAGTCAGTGAGTTCTCAATGCTAAGCTGTGTACATACGATAAATAATACATTTTCTAAATAACTATATAAATATACCTCAGCTTGAGCTTCCCTCTTGCTTGTGAAATGGGCGGGGTGTGTGACGTTGGCATGCAACGGCGGATTAAGGCTGTTTTTTTTTGGAAATGCTGAGTTATTGGCCCAATGATGGGAACGTAGATCGATTTTGGTCTTGGATCTCGAGACACAAGGCTAATGGCCCCGGCTGGCCAGTTGATATCCCTGGATTGCACTGGCCCGATAGTGAAAGAGTGGCTAGTGTAGACCCTTGTTGCAAGACTCGTTTTGGCATCCCTTTTAGAATTGGACTTACACATCTTTATTTATCAGTTACTGCTACAGTCACTGTGAAACCAGGATCATGAAATGAGCGACATCCATCCCATTTGTCATGTTATAATGTCTGCTCCCAGCAGCCAGATAAAGAGACTTATCTCCCCTTTGGATCGGCGCCATATATATAAAAGTGCTCCTTCCACTACCTCACTCCACATCCGTTGTGACCTTGTCCCTATCCTGAAGACTCCCACCCACCCACCCAGCCCAGCCCGGTATGAATGTACACTCGTAGGCATTCCAGTTTTCTGAAACCACTAGAGTCTCTCTCAGCCGAAGCCACCTGAGTCCATCTGCTGGCCCCAAGCATTGTGTTTGTGTTGGTGGTATTAATAGAAGGTTAATAGTGTGATGATGAGGGAAACAATCTTTTGAACAGGGGTGAGAATGAGAGGCATCTGTGATGGGAATATATTTTGGCGAGGCCAGGCCAGGGTCTTTCACTTCAGCTGTGAGGGTTCTGGTTTCAAGGCCATCTCCTCCTCAAAGCAAAGAAACCCTCACCACAAGAATTTACATAATGTGACTCAGCTCCTCAACATCACTGAAGACCATAGTGGGTCAGGTATTCAAGACTGGGTGGTCAAACAATTGTTTGGATCTATGTGCTTTTTTCTGTTAACTGATTGTTTGTTTTATTTTTTATTGAACTTTATTATTAGGGATTTGGTAATTAATCAGTGGTGCTTGGTAAGGCAAGGATGACTCATAGGGATAGGAGTTTGTTCAAATCCCTATATATGTATATCCAAAATTCTGTCATAATTGTTAAATCCTCATATTATTCCAGACGCATGACTTTCTTTCTTCTACGGAACACAAAAGGAAACATTTTAATAAATATTCCAGTTCATCTTTTCAAAACAATGGCAGTTGATAATGACTAGGGTTAGAATTGTGTCAGAGTTCTGAGTCAGTGTTAATGACAGGAAATTTTAATTTAGAGTATCTAATCATATACTCATTGGTCTAAGAAAAAAAAAAAAAAAAAGAAAAAAAGAAAGACATGAAAACAGGATTTTTATGTTTATAGTATTCTAATAAAAAAAAAAGGAACTCTCCAATAAAATTGTTTTGCCCTTATGTGGATTCTGGGTAATGTTCCAGTAAAAATCTTGATATCCTTTACACTTTCATGAGAATTATAGTCATAGTTTTCTCTCAAGTAATTATAAACCAGCAACAAACGTCAAGAATTTCAGTGAAAAATGACTTGAATTCCAGGTTGTTTATCACCAAATTCTATTATGTGTCTTCAGAAGACTTGGAGTAAGACACACAAGTTACATGGACTACTTATATTATACGTTTGGGTCCTTTGTCAAGATTTAAATTAAGTCACTATCAACTGTCAAAACAAAACAAAAAAAGCAGATTGGATTATTCACAAAAAAAAAACTGTCCTTTTGTGCTCCATAAATAAAAGAAAGACATGGAAGGACATGGGAGAAAGTATATTATGAAAGATTTTTCATTTAATTCCTTTAAATAACTCCTATAAACCAGTGTCCCAAGCAGGTGTCCATAAAAGCTTCCATAACCAGCAATGTCAAGCGATGTGTAGGAGGACATTTTGTTGGTTGCTTGGATTCTATTTCTGAGGTGTTGCGCTGAGTGGCCACACCCACAGTGAAATAATATTGGTCCAATATTTTGTATCATATATGTTCTAATTGTGAGTGGTTGTGTCATGTTACACAACATTTTCACTTTCAGTCTGCACAGACAAATTTCTTGTCACTGGGAACTTACTACATCACTCTAGTGCACTTAGATAACTAGTGTACTAGGGTACTATTTTGTACATAATTCATCTGGCATGTGTACTCATAGCTTGTTGAGGTGCTATTACTTTACATTTCCAGTGCCCAATTTCACAAATAAATCTGAAGGCTGAAAGTATCTCCTAAAAAGAGCAACTCTTGGTACTTATGGGTGTGTCAGTCCAAATTTTAGGACTTATGGGTGTGTCAGTCCAAATTTTTATTTAAGAGTAATTCATGAAGCAATTTAACGCTAAAAGGAGCTCCTAAACGACAACTTAGAATTCGTTCTGAGGACTTAATCCTTAAGAGTGAATCACAAACGGTCTGAGGCATGACTGCTGTTGTTAATTCGCATCCCAATTGAGTCAACATATTAAAATATTATAATAACATTAAAGTTTTAAAAATCATAAAAAATAGTCCTGATAGGACTATATGAAGGGACTCACCTGTTTGTAGGCTATATTGATTTTATTTTTATTTATTTTAATGTTTTAATTTGTATTTATTATTTACTGCAAAATGTGTGCTTATCATTTCACATTTTGCTTGACACCTCCAGCCTTCAGAATAATGTTGTTATACATACACAGACACAGAAAATACTGTTTCATGCAGATAATAATATCAGAAATACCAGGAGAAACCAGTTAACAACACTGTTAATGTGGCCAACAAATTCAGCTTAATCTGGTAAGAAAAAAAGAATAAAACAATACTTTTTTAAATAACAACTGTATTATAATAATAATAATTACTATAATTATTATTATTATTGGGATATTATTATGAAAAGGTATATATAAGGCATATTTTATTAATAGAAACTATAAATGTAAGAGTAACACTTAAAAATGGGCATTTCACTAAGTTTCATGCACTTCCTGTTGAAGCCTCGGCCACATACGGTTCTATCCGAATACAGATACAGATCATTTTGCCATATGAACAGATACAGATACAAAATACAGATAATGGCTGCGCTGTACACCCCTACTAGCTAGGAATTCTGTTCTCTTTTAGAGAATTCCTAGTGTAAAAATCTTTGTGAATATGGGCCCAGACTTCCAATTTTGCCTGGTGGAAAATAAAATGGGAGAAAGAAAATGCCATATGTAGAAGGTCATAGACACTTGGGCATGGGTTTCTGATTTCAGACCAGGGTCAGAAATGAAGGGGGAATCGGGGCAAAAAATGCCACTGAAAGTGACAAAAAAATGTATAAAATGCTACTGTAAGTGACAAAACAAATGCCCCTGCAATATTATAACATCTGTTATAGTTCTTAACAGTCTACTGTAGTCTTAGTTCCCCACATAAACGTAAAACAAAACAAATGCCCTGGAAATCATGTCCTGGGGGCAAATATTGCCCTTCCATGTAAAAGTTAACTTCTGTCATTGTTTAAGGCTGTACAGTATATGTACATTTACATTTAGTCATTTATATGTAACCACCTAGTAACCACCAGAACACCCTAGAAACATGGCGGCAAATTTTGCAAGGGCAATCAAGCACCACTTGCAAGGTTTTATCTTCCATCATTGTTGGGGGGACTGTGAATTATAAAGGGTTTCCTTAGTAACAGCCTTTCAAGGGACCATCGTGTGTGTGTGGTCTAGACACTTCATAGGAAAGAATTGTCACCATTTTGAGGACCTGTAAACAAACAACAAAGTGTGCACCTCTTAAGTCTCGGGGTTTTACAGTGCATGATACTTTGCTCTGGTCAGACAGGTGTGTGTGTGTGTGTGTGTGTGTGTGTGTGTGTTAAGAATGGGGTTGTGAGTTAATATGGAAGAAGCCCTCCTGCATCTGTTACTGTGCAAACACCCCAGCAGCTGTTCTTTTACCCCTTAACCCCCCCCATGAGTAATTTGACTTCAGATGGTTTAGATATTCTTTGGTTTAGATATTCCAACATAGTATGTCTTTCTTATTCTCTGAATGATGAATGTTTAGAGCTGATAAATGTCATGTTTTCTAAATGTCTGTATGTTTTTAGCATCTGCAGTGACACATATATTGGCTTACATGAAGGAAAAGTTTAAAAGAATAGTTAAGAGAGAGAGAAGAAGAAGTAGGTTGTTAGTCCAGCTCTCCACACATAGAAAGAGATCATAGCGAGGGTTTGGACACAACATTTCACACTTCACTATGAAATGTCAGCCTCAATTTAAGATTACATTTGACACAGACTGCTTAATTCCCCATCCATCAAACAAGTATCATATATTATCAATTAAAAAAATATTGGTTAATGTTATTTATGAAAATGCAACTGTTTATAGTTAGTTCATAATACATTTTAATTTTAATGTTAAAACATTTATTAGTGGCAACACTTTACAATAAGGTTTCCAATCCCTATTATTAATACATAAATTAGGTATTATTTACTAACAATAAATGAACCAAAACAAACCATACACATAAGTTCTACCCTGTTCTATCAGACAGAACATAGGAAGCATGAGATAAACCCTCAATTTGTACAATTTCATTAAGTTATACAATTAAACAAAAGTATGCTGAGAGGCCAAACCTGCTACCATAAAAATATTTTCAAGGACTCACCTTTAACCAAACCACACAAGGATGCCACGCTTCTTGTAAAGTGGGCCCAAATACTCAAACTGCGTGCCTCATGACCACTCAGAATTGTATCCACAATCCAATGTAATATCTATTGGGATAACCTCTGCTGCGGCAACCAAAACAAATAAAAAGCTGCTCTGACTTGTGCCATTGGATAGTGCAGTCAACATGGACACAGCATATGCAACCTCTCACTCTCATCTGACTCAAATGGGTAAAGAGTGAGGGACTGAAATGTAATAACCTGTGTGCAAAACGAAGTAGGAATAGCCTTGGGTAAATAATCCAACCCCACCTTCCACAAACCTGGTAATATCATGTAGTCGCCATTGACCAGTTTAAATTAAAATGTGAATGAAAAACATCCTTTAAAAATGATTTGTCTTTGGGCCCCAGTTAGCATACCAAAGGCAACTGTGGCAAGGAACCCAAATTCCATAAGATGTAGTTAATGGAGAGAAAAACCTTGGGAGAAACCAGGCTCAGCTGGGGGAGCCAGTTTGAGCCAGTTTTAAGTTGTCAGCAGTTCATCCTTTGTGAAGTAGATCGTAATAGATTGAAGTGATGCAGACAGTGATCATCGAAGCGCCCCTCACTCTCTAGTTGGCAGAGACTTGGGTTAGTAGTCATCACTCAGCGACACATAGTGGTGAAAGTTCATCATTTGTAAGGTAAATTGAGCAACATTTGACCTCAGCTAGTCAATGGGCTAGTGCACACTAATGTTAATGTATGCAGGGTAAACCCATGCTTTTTGTTTGCCTGGATACAACATTTGTCATTAAAGATTTCTATTTGATTACGCCATTATAACACCACTGATCAACAGATCAAAGAGACGTACAGTATAAGAGATAAGTACACCAGTGCTGCCAGAGCTGCTCTCCATACTGATGTTAGAAAGGCTATTCCATAGTTTAGGAGCCAAATAGGAAAAGGATCTACCTCCTTTTGTGGATTTTGAATTTCTAGGTACTATCAGCAGGCCTGAATTTTGCGATTGTAGTGAAAGTGATGGATTATAGCATGAAACATTTTTGCTTAAGTACTGAGAAGCTAGACCATTAAATGCTTTGTAAGTCTTCCTCTTCTTTCAGCTGCTCCCATTAGGGGTTGCCGCTGCTGACCATCCCTGATCCACATATTTGACTTGGCACAGGTTTTACACCAGATGCCTTCCTGACACTTGCCCACACCTATGGGGCAATATAGAGTCTGCAATTCACTTAACGACTGGACGACATGGCGCAATCTAAAACAACTATTTTCTTATGAAGGTACGCACACACTGCTGCTGCCACTTGACGTCTCCAGAGGCTGCTCAAAATTCTGCAGGGCCAAGGACCTAAACTCGCATAGTTTTTCATTAAATTCAAACCAAATGTTTATCAAAGATTTGACAGCTTAAATGAAACCTCTTCAAGACTACATACAGAGAAATTGCATAAAATAATATTTTTTAAATATTGTCCATGTTAGTTAATGTTAACTCATGTAGTTAACTAATGTTAAAGAATAAATACTTACTGTAAAATGAAAAAAAATAAATAAAAATAAATAAAAAATTATGTTGCATTGTACCTTTGAATGGCTAAATCATATGTACAGATGAAATAAATACAGCTAAGTGTTAACAGGAATTATTGATTGTCAATTGAACGACTACTGTTGGTCATTCAGTGCATATGTAACCGGTCTACTAATAACTGCTGTTACCCGTTCTGCGTTGTGTATGAAAAAGAGGTCGGACAACTGCCACTTCTGATTAACCAAAGGAGGTTTATTGATCTGTTTCACTCTTTCCTCAGCTTGCATGGGGTGAACTGTGTAAAACATCAAAAGTTCAGTACATCTTCAGGATGTAAACGCATCGTCTATACATCCTGCATGATATAAAACTCATTAGCTGGTCTGCAATTATTCAAGGTGCACCAACTTGTGTTACACGGCCCACTGAACTCGATATAATTACACATTTATGCCATCCAAGTATAAAACTAATATTCAAGCATAATATAACCCCTTTTACAACACTTGTTGTAATAACAAACTTATTTTAATACTTCAACGAACTTTAACATCTTTTTATATGAAGAGACGGGAAAAACGCTTACCTCTCCCCAGCGAGCATAAAGTGAACTGGCGAGAGAAGCGCGCAGATCCAAAAATGGCGTCTACTAGCACCGAGACAAAACAAAAGTCCCAAAAACAGTTCTTTGTCAAAATAACAAGATTGCATAAACAAAAAAGAAAATAATCTTCAAAATATCAGAGGGATTTTAGTGAACCGAATTATTCATATTATGAATATTACAACCCCGTTACACATATGCCGAATTATGTGAAATGTTAATGGTATGCAGTAATACTCCTCTACAAAGATTGTCACATCACAATTATGTAATTGCTTCACTATTTATAAAATGTTAGCAACAATGTCAACTTCACCCAGTACACATAGTATTGGATATATGATTATCTCTTTTCTAAAACAATGTGAATACACCAATTAATTAATTTCAACATGTTGAGTTTTAGAGGGGGGCAGAGAAGATCTTGCCAGCAACAAGCATGTATCCATAATATCCAGCAGGCATATCACCTTGTAACTAAAGACTAGTTGCTCACTGTAGCTAAGCAGGGTTGGGCCTGGGTCAGTACCTGGATGGGAGAACCCTTTTAGGGATAACTATGTTTGCTGCTATTAGGATCAGTAGGAGGCGCTCACCCTGTGGTCTTTGTGGGTCCTAATACCACACCTCAGTATAGTGATGGATACACTATACTGTAAAAAGGGTGCTGTCCTTTGGATAAGATATTAAATGGAGGTCCTTCCTCTCTGTGGTCATTACAAATTCCTAGACCCTTCTTAAAAAGAGTAGGGGGGTGTACCCCTGGTGTCCTGGCCAAATTACCCCTATTGGCCCTTATCAATCATGGCCTCCTAATAAACCCCTTTCATGAATTGGCTCTATCATTCCACCTTCTCCTCTTCACCAATAGCTGCTGTTGCATCATCCAGGTGGATACTGTACACTGGTGGTGGTTGAGGAGAGTCCCTGTTCACTGTGTGAAGCGCTTTGAGTGTAATGTTAATGTTCATTCATTCATAACTACCCAGAGTATGTGACCCTTGAATAAAAAATGTTTTCTACTCAATGGAAACCACAACTCATCTGAAGAATTATGACCTTGAGGCTTTCTTTTAAAGCAACTAATAACCACATGAGTTCTTAAATGGGAAAAGGACACATCACCCAAATTTCCAATAGGAGTTATGACAGAAGCCATTTGCATATCCTTTTAAGATTAGCTAGACCCATGTTGAGAACAAAAGATTACTGTAATTTAAGGAAAAACCATGCAGAGATGCATTCAATGTGAAAGTTAAACACAGTTTTGAAGTGTTAGTGGATTATTGGGTTTCTTATGAAGAGCTGTGGTTGAAACAGCTACATTAAGTACAACTGCTGGCCCCTTACAGGCTGTTTTGGTGCTTAAAGGGATTAAAGCTTACTGTAAGTTCAAAGCGAGTGTATGCAGAGGAAAGCAATTTTTGAATACTCAACTTTCAGCCGCCAAAGTCACACAGAAATGAAGAATATTTTTGATGATTGCAAACCTTTTTGAAGCACTTCTCTTTCTAGGAAATCTGTCTAAATATACACTTCCAAACATTGACACTTTTGCGCTTGTGTGTTTCAAGCAAATATCAAGGTTATTTTTGTAGCACAGAGGAAACCTTAAGCCGCTGCCAGCTGACAGATGCTCAGACAGAGAATGTTGGGGATTATGCAAACAGCAGCACGTTACACCACTCAGTTGGGTCACATGAATTTAACATTATGAGAAGAACCATCATTACTGTTAGACACTGTACCACAAAATAACACTGTACCACAAATGAGCACATGTCCCCTTTTCAACAATCTTTTGACCCCATAAAGAAATGGGGCATAACGATGATTCTGGATAGGTGAGGTGAACTGGGCGATTTGAGATTAAATACTTTAAAAACAGTGCACACCAGCAGTGGTCAATTTGACTTCCACAATCCCTATTTAACAATCCAATAATCTCTGACTACCACCCCTGAAGTTTGCGAGTTCGAATCCCAGGATGTGCTGAGTGACTCCAGCCAGGTCTCCTAAGCAACCAAATTGGCCCGGTTGCTAGGGAGGGTAGAGTCACATGGGGTAACCTCCTCATGGTCACTACAATGTGGTTTGCTCTTGGTGGGGCTAGTGGGGAGTTGTGTGTAGATGCAGCGGTGGATGCCGTGAAGCCTCCACATGTGCTATGTCTCCGCTGTAATGCGCTCAACAAGCCCCATGGTAAGATGCATGGACTGATGGTCTCAGACGTGGGGCAACTGAGATTTGTCCTCCGCCACCCGGATTGAGGTGAGTCACTACGCCACCACGAGGATTTAGAGTGCATTGGGAATTGGGAACTGGGCAATTATTCTCATTGACAAGATTCTCATTGTTATAACTGTGCTAACCTGATGGAGTTAGGTCTTTAATTACTTATTTCTTTGAATGACTTGGATTTTTAAGCAGACAGATAACCCTACATCAGTTTTGCACTCTGCCCTTCATCTGGCTAAAGCTCAAATGTTTCATCTAGTATATACACTGGTGGCAAAGGTTTGGAATAATGTACAAATTTGCTGTTTCGGAAGGAAATTGGTACTTTAATTCAACAAAGTGGCATTCAACTGATCACAAAGTATGGTCAGGACATTACTGTACATTACTGCACCATCACTATTTGAAAAAAGTCATTTTTGATCAAATCTAGACAAACCCCATTTCCAGCAGCCATCACTCCAACACCTTATCCTTGAGTAATCATGCTAAATTACTAATTTGGTACTAGAAAATCACTTGTCATTAAGTGAAACAATGCTGAAAGCTATTTGGTTCATTAAATGAAGCTTAACAATGTCTTTGTGTTTGCTTTTGTGTTGCCACAGTATGCAATAGACTGGTATGTCTTAAGGTCAATATTAGGTCAACATTTTCAAAACAGGAACAGCTTTCTCTAGAACTTGTCAGTCAATCATTGTTTTGAGGAATGAAGGCTATACTATGCTTGAAATTGCCAAAAACAAATTAAGATTTCATACAAAGGTGTACAATACCATCTTCAAAGACAAAGGACAACTGACTCTATCAAGGACAGAAAGAGATGCAGAAGGCCAGATGTACAACTAAACAAGAGGATAAGTACATCAGAGTCTCTAGTTTGAGAAATAGACGCCTCACATGTCCTCAGCTGACAGCTTCATTGAATTCTACCCACTCAACTCTAGTTTTATGTACAACAGTAAAGAGAAGACTCGGGGGTGCAGGCCTATTGGAAGAATTGCAAAGAAGAAGACATTTTGAAACAGAAAAACAAAAAGGTTAGAGGGGGCAAAGAAACACAGACATTGGACAACAGATAATTGGAAAAGAGTGTTATGGATCTTAACTCCGTTGAGCTTTATGAGATCAACTAGACTGTAAGGTGTGTGAGTTGCTGACAAGACAGCCACATCTTTGGCAAGTGCAACAGGAAGCGTGGAGTGAAATGTCACATGAGTATCTGAACAAACTGACAGCTAGAGGATCTGCAAAGCTGTCACTGCTGCACGTGGAGGATTTTTTTGATGAGAACTCTTTGAAGTACTTTAAGAAAGTCTGAACATTTTCTTCAAATTGTAAAAGTAATTGTTCATATTATTAATGTTCTGACTATACATTGTGATCAATTCAATGGTAAATGGTCTGCACTTATATAGCACCTTTTTAACCTTAACTGTATTCAAGTTGGCGGCGCGGTAGCACGCAGCGGCCACTCCGGATCCACAATGGTGCTATTTTTGTTAAAAAAGCCCGACTTTTGCAACACATGGACATCGGAGCAACCGGTGTTCGTGTCTACCATCGCCAGACACTACTGAAATATAAGACTCATGCAAAAACCAAGCTGCATGATGACCTGCAGGAGGCGCTACGCGTACTCGGCTTGCTGCGGAGACCAGGCCTCCAGCCCTCGGCGTCGCCTGATGCCGGTGGCCGGGAGAGGACGTCGTAAGCGGTGTGTGAGAAGCGGAAGCGGAAAGAGGGCGGGGTCCATGCTAGGCTAAAAACAAACCCTAGCCGGCCGGCCCTCCCGTCTATCCTGCTCTCAAATGTTTGCTCCCTGGACAATAAACTGGACTATATCCGACTCCAGCAGGCTACGCAGCGTGAGTTTAGAGACTGCTGCGTCTTTGTTTTCACGGAGACGTGGCTCAGCGGCAGAGTTCCGGATGCCGCCATTCAGCTAGACGGGCTCGCCTCGTTTCGTGCCGACAGAAATACAGCTCTCTCGCGGTAAGACTCGCGGTGGTGGCTTGTGTGTTTACATCAACACAGAATGGTGCAAGAACTCTATGCTAGTCTCTAGTTACTGTTCATCGCTGTTGGAGCTTGTGACTGTTAGATGCAGACCTTTTATCTACCACGGAATTCACCACTGTTTGCATAACCGAGTTTACATTCCCCAGCGCTAACGCTAAGGAAGCTCTGTGAACTGTATGGGGCTATGAGTGAACTGCAGAACGCTCACCCCGACGGACTGTTTATTGTCGCCGGAGATTTCAACCATGCAAATCTCAAGACAGTGCTCCCTAAATTCCATCAGTATGTGGACTTTGCAACGAGAGGGGCTGAACACGCTTGATCTTGTTTACACAAACATCCCAGGCGCTGCACCGGCGGAGCCCCGCCCCCACCTCGGCTACTCAGACCACATCTCTGTTATGTTAATTCCAGCATACAGACCGCTCGTCAGACGCACAAAACCGCTTCAGAAGCAGGTGAAAACCTGGCCAGCAGGTGCCATCTCTGCTCTTCAGGACTGTTTTGAGTGTACTGACTGGCACATGTTCTGGGAGGCTGCAACATATGGCGATTCTACCAACTTGGAGGAATACACAGCATCAGTGACCAGCTACATCAGCAAGTGCATTGATGATGTCACTTTCTCCAAGACCATCACCACACGCTCCAACCAGAAGCCGTGGATGACTGCGGAGGTGCGCACGCTGCTGAGGTCCCGAGACTCCGCCTTCAGAGCAGGTGATAAGGCAGCCCTAAGAACAGCTAGGGCCAAACTGTCACGGGCAATCAGAGAGGCAAAGCGCCGACACGCCCAGAGAATCCACAGTCACTTCCAGGACAGCGGTGACACGCGCGCATGTGGCAGGGCATCCAGGCCATCACCAACTACAGGACAACATCAGTTGCCTGTGACAAAGATGCCTCCCTTCCAGATGCGCTGAACGACTTCTACGCTCGGTTTGAAGTGCAGAACGACGTGATGGCGAGGAAGTCCACCCCTCCTCCCAACGACCAGGTGCTCTGTCTTACCACGGCAGATGTGAGGAAAACTGTACGTAGAGTCAACCCACGGAAGGCTGCTGGACCAGACAACATTCCTGGCAGAGTGCTCAGAGGATGTGCAGACCAGCTAGCAGATGTTCTTACCGACATCTTCAACATCTCTCTGAGCAGCCCGTTGTTCCAACGTGCTTCAAGGCCACCACCATCATCCCCATGCCAAAGAAGTCTTCAGTGTCCTGCCTCAAAGACTACCGTCCCGTCGCGACTTACACCCATCATCATGAAGTGCTTCGAGAGGCTCGTCATGAGGCAGATTAAGACCCAGCTGCCCCCTCACTAGACCCACTGCAGTTTGCGTGATCGTTCAAACCATTCAACGGACAATGCCATCACCACAACCCTCCATCTGGCCCTCACCCACCTAGACAATAAGGACTCATACGTTCGAATGCTGTTCATAGATTTCAGCTCAGCATTCAACACAATCATTCCCCAGCACCTGATTGGAAAGCTGAACCTGCTGGGCCTGGACACCTCCCTCTGCAACTGGATCCTGGACTTCCTGACTGGGAGACCTCAGTCAGTCCGGATCGGGAACAGCATCTCCACCACCACCACACTGAGCACTGGGGCCCCCAGGGCTGTGTGCTCAGTCCACTGCTGTTCACTCTGCTGACTCACGACTGTGCAGCAATGCACAGCTCGAATCACATCATCAAGTTCGCCGATGACATGACCGTGGTGGGTCTCATCAGCAAGAACAACGAGTCAGCATACAGAGAGGAGGTGCAGCGGCTGACTGAACTGGTGTAGAGCCAACAACCTGTCCCTGAATGTCGACAAAACAAAAGAGATGGTTGTTGACTTTAGGAGAGCACAAGGTGAACACACTCCGCTGAACATCGTCGGCTCCTCTGTGGA
Organism: Xyrauchen texanus; assembly: GCF_025860055.1. Taxonomy (NCBI): domain Eukaryota; kingdom Metazoa; phylum Chordata; class Actinopteri; order Cypriniformes; family Catostomidae; genus Xyrauchen; species Xyrauchen texanus. Next base: position 32,479,670 of record NC_068303.1, read on the forward strand.
GATCGTCAAGAGCACCAAATTCCTTGGTGTTCACCTGGCGGAGAACCTCACCTGGTCCCCCAACACCAGCTCTATCACCAAGAAAGCCCAGCAGCGTCTCTACTTTCTTCGAAGGCTGAGGAAAGCACATCTCCCAACCCCCATCCTCACTACATTCTATAGAGGGACTATTGAGAGCATCCTGAGCAGCATCCTGGTTTGGGACTTGCACCGTTTCGGACCGCAAAGCCCTGCAGAGGATAGTGAGGACACCTGAGAAGATCATTGGGGTCTCTCTTCCCTCCATCAAAGACATTTACAAAAAACACTGTATCCGCAAAGCAACCAGCATTGTGGACGACCCCACACACCCCTCACACAAACTCTTTACCTTCCTCCCGTCTGGCAAGAGGTACCGAAGCATTCGGGCCCTCACGGCCAGACTGTGTAACAGCTTCTTCCCCCAAGCCATCAGACTCCTCAATACTCAGAGACTGGTTTGACACACATGTGTCCTGAGTTGCACTTTAATTAACTGTCACTTTGTAACTGTCTGCTGCCTCAGTGACTGCTATGTGCATAGAACATTATCTCATAGTATGTTATGTTTACATTTTTAGAAACTGTCATCTTTTTGCACTACTGAGTACTGGTCGGCGCTGCACTGTCTATTGTCCTGTTCATTGTCAGTAATTTGTTGTACTGTCCTGTACTTTTTGCACGTGCACTTTATATAGGTATATATAGGTAGTTTATTTCGTTGTATAGTCTCATGTGGTCCTATGTTGGTCCTTTGTTGTTTTTATGTAGCACCATGGTCCTGGAGGAACGTTGTCTCGTTTTGCTGTGTACTGTACTAACTGTATATGGTTGAAACGACAATAAAAACCACTTGACTTCAAAGTGCTTTACACACACACACACACACACACACACACACACACACACACCCCCCAATGGCTGCAGAGCTGCCATGCAAGGTGCTAGCATACAATTGGGAGCAACTTGGGGTTAAGTGTCTTACCCAAGGACACTTCAGCATGTGAAGTCATGTGGGCCAGGATTCGAACCACCAACCCTGCGATTAGCAGCCGACCTGCTCTACCATCTGAGCCACAGCTTCCCTCAAACGCCACTTTGGTGAATAAAAGTACCATTTTCTTTCCATAAGAGCAAAATCTATACATTAATCCAAACTTTTGGCAGCCAGTGTAAATGGAGACAAATGGCAGGGATGTGTCAGATGAAAGGGTTGCAGTGAATGGGGGATGAAATACAAAAGAGAACAATAGGTATTTTGGATGTCCTGTCTATTCTGTCTTCAGGATTTCACCCTGCACACTCAAATTCAACTGCACAAATGACCCTCCACCCTGATAAATATATGGTGTCACTTCACTCTTTATAGACTATTATCCTTGACATTTAGTCAACATAGAGTAATCTCTGATTTTAAATCAAAGTCAATTGGATGGTCTTGAGTTTGTTTACTGTATTACTATGCACTGTAAAAGTCTAAATTGTAATTAAATCTGACTAAATCAACCTGAAACATTAGGTTACACCAGTGAAAGTCATTTGTGTAAGTAGATAAGGTAAAAATAGATCCTTGATGAAGCAAAGTTTTAAAGTTTTATTTAAGGTGTATAAATATTCTAAACTGTATATTGTTATGTAGCATTCTCTTGGATTTGACAGGTGATCAGTTTTTGACTGTGATTAATATGTGATAAGCTCATCAATATATTCGTCCAAAATATATATTGTCTATGTATATATTTTTCGAAGTATATATATTTTTATATATAGCAATTGTATACATTTTCCATGTTGGTATTTCTGATTTATTGATGCATTGATGGTTTAAAAAAAACATTGCATAAGCACACACATGGCTACACAAATGTCATTGCGTATAACATGTTGTTTTCAATCACATAATAGGCTAAGTTTCTTTTAAATGTTGTTTTCAATAGAAAAACAGGCACATTAATACTTTTCTTTTTCTTTTCTTTTTAATGAATATCTCTAAACCTTAATGTGGAAATAACATCATTAAGTAGGCTATGGATGTCAATGTATTATTTATTGTTTGAAGAGAACAATATCTTATTGTTGTCTTAATTAAGATTCGATATGTAACTTGAGTCAGACATACCGACTTTAGGGATGACTTTGATTTTATCGGTACTTCAAGGTGATGTGACATACTGAAAATCGTGGAATACAATCACTCACCTCCCCGCGGTCTCTTCCCATACAAGGGCGTCCACCAAATGCCTCGCGGGGGTCTCTCTCTAGCGTGCCCTTCCACACCACTCTCAATGGCGCTCGGGCTACCAAATAAGGAGACGGAAGTCCAGCGGGCGCCGGACACTTGTGGAGTATAAATTCGCGTCAGCTCAAGGCGCTTTCTACCAGTCACTCTCCAAGGGAATCAACTCCTGGTGCTGATCTGGTGAGTACAGCTAAAGCTTTCGTGTCCGTCTGACTTCATTTAACTGCATGGATCTTCTGAATGCAAGGATTTAAACGAGGTCCATTCTAGTGCAAGGTCAGTGGAATTACAATGGAAAACAATTTAAATAGTTTCTTAAACATTTTGGAGACTTCAGAGACGCTTATAGTTTATAGTTAAGGATTACTGACTTGGGGAGGAAAAGTAAAAAATAAAAAACTTATTGATGTTCTTAATGTTGATATGTGAGATGTTGACAAATAAGGTTGTCCAAGATAATAACAATGAGGAATCTCTTAAAATTATATTTTATGTATCAAGTTCGTAAACATTAAATAGGCTATTTGTGACCATGTTAGTTTCATACATTTTTGAAAGATATTCATCACAATAATTAATTAATAAATTAATAAAACAAATATTTTATGACTTCAAATTTTGAATATTAAAATGTTATGTTAAAATACTTTTCTTGCACCTTAAATAAACATGGGTGTACACAACTTGTTTGTTCATTTAAAAAAGTTTTCAAACAATTTCTAGGTCATTTTATTTATTTATTTATTTATTTTACAAATATCATACATTTTTTAATCGCAAACATCAATACGTTTTCTTAGTTACACCATTTGAAATGAAAAGAAAAATGTAAAAATATACAATATTGTTTTCTTATTTGTATTTGTTTTTTTTTTTTTTTACAATAATGAGATTGTAATTGCATCTTTGTCACGAACCCCGCTCCCTCGCTCCACCCCCTCGAGCTTCCACGCTCGTTCCGCCCCCTCGAGCTCGCACGCTCGTTTTGCTCCCTCGAGCTCGCACGCTCTTTTTTGCTCCCTCGAGCTCGCGCGCCCGTTTTGCTCCCTCGAGCTTCCACGCTCGTTTTGCTCCTACGAGCTCTCCTGCTCGTACACTATCTCCCCCCTCGGGCTCTCATGCCCGCTCCCTATCGCCAGAACATTATATACACCTGCACTCGTCTCAATCACCACATCATTGTTTACACCTGCACTCGCCTCGATAAATACCACAGCACATTCGTCTCACTACTGTTGGTTATTGTATTTAGTTTCCCGTGTCCTTGCCCCCCGCTAGTCTCACCTAGTTTTTAACTCCTCTTGTTTACCCCTTAGCTTGCCAGCTCCCCTTGTTCCCCTGTCGTTGATCCCGCTAGTCCCGTCTTGTTCTACGCCATAGTTGTTAACTGTTTTCCCGGCTTCGACCTCCCGCTCTCGTTGACCCCTCTCTCCCGGATTTGCCCCTTCCTTCTATTCTGATTCCCCGGCTCCGACATCACGCTCCCCTTTGACGCCTCTTCACTGGATTTGCCCTTTTTTTGTACTTTGCACGCTTTGTGTTTAATAAAGCTGTTTTGTATACGACATTGTGACTGTCTCTTCTTGTGCGGGTTACAATCTTCTCTTCTTTTTTTTATTTTTTTTTAGCTACCTACATGTTGGTTACACAACCTGGCTTTGATTTTGTGTGGTGGAAAACAATTATCCAAATATTAATAATACTTTAAATAAAAAATGTCAAGTGTTTTGAATTTTTATTGTTATATTAAATTAATAAAATATTATCCAAACTACTTATGACAACATTTCTTCTTTCAAGAATTTTCTCTTTTTAATTTTTATTGTCTTTGGATGGTTACACCCCTTAAAAAATCTAAATTATTTTTAATTTAGAAATTAAAAACATAGTAGTAAAATAAGTGTCACATAATTGACCCATGTACACTATCGTGAATGTTATTTAAGTAAGAGTTTGTTTGGACACGTCAGCATCTTTGGAGTTTAACTGAAATTGTGATAGACTTGAGATAGACAAACAAAATGACTTGTTAGCAGTATACTCAGACATGTGTTACATCCTCCCTCAGAACCCCAGCTGACACCATGTGTGATGATGATGAGACCACTGCTCTTGTGTGTGACAATGGCTCCGGCTTGGTGAAGGCTGGCTTTGCCGGAGATGATGCACCTCGAGCTGTCTTCCCCTCCATTGTTGGTCGCCCTCGCCACCAGGTAAGATGTACAGTTTGCTGACGTTTGAATATGGTTTTTGCAAAAATGGGTTATATGCAATATATAACTGAACAGATTATTTTCATCTATTTTATAATCTCTCTAGGGTGTCATGGTAGGCATGGGTCAGAAAGACTCATACGTGGGTGATGAGGCTCAGAGCAAGAGAGGTATCTTGACCATAAAGTACCCAATAGAGCACGGTATTATCACAAACTGGGATGATATGGAGAAGATCTGGCACCACACCTTCTACAATGAGCTCCGTGTGGCCCCTGAGGAACACCCCACCCTCCTTACCGAGGCTCCTCTTAACCCCAAAGCCAACAGAGAGAAGATGACTCAGGTAAACTTATTTAAACAACACCAAATAGTGCACCAATGATGTGTCTACAAGATTATGCCTTACTGTTACACGTGCTATCAAAAATGTTACAAATGCCTGGCATTCTTTAATTTGCAGATCATGTTTGAGACCTTCAACGTTCCCGCCATGTATGTAGCTATCCAGGCTGTGCTGTCACTGTACGCCTCTGGCCGAACCACTGGTGAGTGTGGTGCCTTACTGTTTGTGAATGTATGTATTGGAATAATATGTGTAGATTTCTCTAGTACTTAACAAATGTTTTGTTGTTTATGAATGTAGGTATCGTGCTTGACTCTGGTGATGGTGTGACCCACAACGTCCCCATCTATGAGGGTTATGCTTTGCCCCATGCCATCATGCGTCTGGATCTGGCCGGTCGTGACCTGACCGACTAATTGATGAAGATCCTGACTGAGCATGGCTACTCTTTTGTGACCACTGGTATGCACATTATGGCATGAAACTTTGTCGTCCCATTTATTTGTCGTACTACCGAGTTATGGGGGGCCTGGGTAGCTCAGCAAGTAAAGACACTGATTACCACACCTGGAGTCCCAAGTTCAAATCCAGGGCATGCTGAGTGACTCCAGTCAGGGTTTCTAAACAACAAATTGACCCAGTTGCTAGGGTGGGTAGAGTCACGTTGGGTTAAGCTCCTTGTGGTCGCCATAATGTGGTTCTCACTCTCAGTGGGGCGTGTGGTGAGTTGTGCATGAATGCCGCGGGAAATAGCTTGAAGCCTCCACATGCACTAGGTCTCTGCGGTAATATGCTCAACAAGCCACGTGATACGTTGCATGGACTGACGGTCTCAGACGCGGAGGCAACCTGGATTGAGGCGAGTCACCACACAACCATGAGGACTTAGAGCGCATTGGGAATTGGGCATTCCAAAAAGGGGAGAGAAAAAACAAAAAGAGTACTACCACTTTTTAGGCCCACTTTGTAATGGTTTGTTAATACTCGCGTTATATTCACACAGCTGAGCGTGAAATTGTGCGTGACATCAAGGAGAAGCTTTGCTACGTTGCTCTGGACTTTGAGAATGAAATGGCCACTGCTGCTTCCTCCTCTTCTCTGGAGAAGTCTTACGAGTTGCCTGATGGCCAAGTCATCACCATCGGAAATGAGCGTTTCCGCTGTCCCGAGACCCTCTTCCAGCCCTCCTTCATTGGTGAGTAGTGGAGTGATATTATCTTTCATTAGTCCAGCATTCAAATTTCTATCAAAGACTTGCAAGTTGTTCTATAGTAAAAATTAAACAGTGTATTTACCTGTAAGTTACTCAAAAAGTAATAAAAAAGATAATTACTTATATAAATTGTAATCAGATTACTTAATTACATTAAATATTATTTTACTTTTAAGTTACTTTCTAAAACAAGTCAAGACATTTTAATTTGTATAGCACTTTTCACAACACACATAATTTCAAAGCAGCTTACAGAAGATCAGGCATTAACAGAAAATTAAACTGTAATGTCTGTAATGTCTTAAGAGTCATCATTGTGTAGTTTGATTATTGATTATTATTTAATAACTGTATTTAGAACCCCACTTCACAGAAGAGTGTTTTGTTGCTCAGCAAAGTCAAAAGAATCTGTTGTCTATGGGTCTGTTACAAAACCTAGTGAGCTTCCTTCGGAGGCAGCATTTCACAGCATCATATGTGTGCTCTGGACACGGAGGCTGTTCCAAATGGTAGGTATCTTAATTATGCTGCCTCGTAAAATATCGCTTTTGGCCAAATTCTAAGGTATCATCATATGTATCCTTCCCTGGGTAGGCGATCCAAGAATAGACCGTGATGAGCTCGGTGGAAAAATAAATCCAAGGTGGCAGACGTAGCAAGATCTATTTCCATTATAAATATACTTATAATCCATTCAATAATGAAAAGTGTCCTTAAAAAATTGTTTAACATCACTGAAAACTGTCTTTTTACCCAAAATGTGTGTGTACTGTGCATATTTATGTTCATTACTTGATCGTGTATTCATCTCATCTACATCTATGGACCCTTTTCACAGACTGTGATGACAAATAGTGCAAATGTATAACATTATACATAGTATTATATTGGCGTAGTGGGCTAAAGCACATAACTGTTAATCAGAAGGTTACTGGTTCGATCCCCACAGCCACCACCATTGTGTCCTTGAGCAAGGCACTTAACTCCAGGTTGCTCCGGGGGGATTGTCCCTGTAATAAGTGCACTGCAAGTCGCTTTGGATCAAAGCATCTGCCAAATGCATAAATGTAAATATTAACTTGGAATTAATAAAAAAAAAACGATTTACCACAGATGCGATTAGATTTCTCATACAGCTGCTGAGAGAGTGACCGCTAATTTGCCATCTTCTATCTTCTGACTGCCATAATCCACGGATCAAAGTTTACCCTGCAACCGTTTACTTCCACATTCCAAAACCCGGAAGTGTGAAAAGGGTCCATCGAAATCAGTTGCGAGTAGAATTGAGTCTTGCGCTGCTCGTGAGGTGCGCTACTTGAATCGGCTTGTTCGAGATGTCAAACGCTTTGCCTTGAAAGTAGACGAGAGTTGGCGGCTGCAGTCAGGAAAGATGTGAAATAAGAGCAGTCAAATTGGACAGTTCTCACTTCTCAAAGTAGATCAGACACCTACGAGATCAAAGGCTATTGCAGGATTCACGTTCATGCGCTGTTGCTTCTTCCTCTGTTTTATTGGCAGATCACTTCACAGTGCATTACCGCCACCTGCTGTAAAAATGGATATAATTGAATTACTGTTTCTTTAAACTGATAATAAATATGATAAAAGACACCACATTTCGCCAATAATACATGTCTTTCCATCCATTTTTAGCAGAATAAACACACATAATTTAGATATTTCAGAAATATGATAACAATCACACACCCCATGTAGAGATTGTAATGTCAGTGTTTGGAATATTTTATACACATAAAAACATTATATTATAAATAAAAAATCAAACATTTTAGAAGAGAACAAAAACATGGAGGTTGTTTAAGCCAACAAGCATTAACCTGTGTTGCCAGCAAGTCGATTCCCATCATGCCTTTTGTCAGCGCAGTCTGGGGAGAGCAACTTCGCCTGACTGCGCACCTGGCGCAGCTCCCTCACCATCGCGAGTGTTTTTAGGCATACGTCAGTATGACATCAGAGCAAGTTGGACCATTCTCGGCATGCACCTCACAGTGATCAGTGGTAAACGGTGCTATGCAGATATTCCTCATCTCGAACAAGCCTAGTGACGGAGCTGCCGCCTATGTAGAGCATTCAAAATCGATCATGAGGCATCATTTCAGTAAGGATGCTGCCACAGAAGACAGCTGCCTATGTAGGCGGGAGTCAGCTCACTAAGTTTTGGAACAGACCCTATATTTCCTGCAAGTTCATTTTCATGTGAAAGTCATACACTCAGCACCAAACGTTTCCTTCTTACAATGACTTATTAGGGGGCGTACGCTCTTGAGCTTTCACAGAAATGCAACGAGAAGTACATATGAATATAATTTCTTTTAAATAATAGTTCTTAAAAAATGTGTTACCCAATGAATGTACTTAAAAGTAATTAACATAATTGAAAGTCAGTAACTGTAATCTGATTACTAGTATTGAAAATGTAATGTGTAACAGTATGTTTTGATTTTAAATTACATTGTGATTTAGATTCAATTGCATTAAGATTGTGTACTAATTAACCTTCTTTGTTATCAGATTACAACCAAAACTGCTGATTAGTGTGCCGCGTGACATGAGCTGTTCTTTCAACACCACTTTGCTAATGACCAGTGCCCTTCTTCTGCCTATTGTTCTAAATTGATTCCCATTTTTACCAAAGGTATGGAGTCCGCTGGTATCCATGAGACAACCTATAACAGCATCATGAAGTGCGACATTGACATCCGTAAGGACTTGTATGCCAACAACGTCCTGTCTGGTGGCACAACCATGTACCCAGGTATTGCTGACCGTATGCAGAAGGAAATCACTGCTCTGGCCCCCAGCACCATGAAGATCAAGGTAGAATATTGATTCATTCATTCAGCTTTACTTTAAACAGTGTCAGGTTTTTTTTGTTTTGTTTTTACTTGAAAAGTTGAATGTGTTAAGTTCAGTAATTACCATAGATGTTTAACTAACTCATGTCTTCCTACTCATAGATCATCGCCCCTCCAGAACGCAAGTACTCCGTTTGGATTGGAGGCTCCATCCTGGCTTCCCTGTCCACCTTCCAGCAAATGTGGATCAGCAAGCAGGAGTACGATGAGGCTGGCCCATCCATCGTCCACAGGAAGTGCTTCTAAGTGTCGGGATACACATTTTACCCTGCTGATCATGGATGCAAAGATACAAAATTCTTAACATTACCTCCGCCTGTTAAGCATAAAATTTTGCCTTTACTTTTCATGTACAGTATGTTTACACCAAAGTGCAATTTATTCGTAGTTATTGACTGGTTCAGAAATACATTTGTAAGTGGATATTTATTTCTTTTTAATAAAAAAAGACCGGAAATATGTATAGAAATAATTTCCCCCTCAAAAGCACGACTATTTTTATTTGTCTTTGATTGCAGATCTTCATTATTTACTACAAAGCATGCAAGCACACACATTCTTTGTTAATGCAGTCAATATAGAATTCCATAAAAGTATCTGTGATGGATTCAAATTTGCAACTTCAATTAGCACTCAGTGTATAAATAGTTGCTGCTCTTTAGTAGGCAAAGTGAGATTAGTGAAGAACACTGTCAAGATGCCCTCTTCAGGCCTATGAGAATTTTTATTTCTATCTTACCTACACTATAAATAATGGCAAGCATTGATTGCCCAGTGTTGAGATTTACAACTTTAAGTTCCTTGGAGGGATGTCCCATGTTACTGTTTTTAATTCTGGAGCCTTGTGGGTAGTCCTAATGCGATTACTCACTGTGCTCCCACTGTAAATTCACCACAGGCATTACCACAAATAGGCCTACCTCTCCATCACCAGCAGGAGAGTGCAAGTGAGGGTTAAGGAACTGATGTGTGTTCAGTTTAAGCCAACTTATTCAACTGTTTACAGTCTTTATGTTTATATACTTTACAGAATCACTACAGATTTTTAATAGCTTATCAAAACCGCGCGATACGTAGCTGTCATCACTTTCACTTAGTTATAATCGCAGGCGCGCGCGCGCACCGACTCTTACCTCTAATCTAATCACGGTACTGGGTGCGTGTGTGTCACCGGAGCTAGACATCCCCGGTGATTTGAGTTTATCGCCTATGATTTTATTACGGATTAATCAGTGCGTCTCCGGCATATTCAGAGAAATCCTGCTGTACTGATTTCTCTCCAACAACCTGTCTGCGCGTGACGCAGAGGAGGAGGAGGAGGAGGCAGTCTACTTAAAGCAGGATTAGCACGAGCAAAACATTACACTCCCCTCCGTTTAGGCTCCCAGTGACCTATCGTCCTGCTCGCGAGACAGAAAATAGGAGGGCTTTGGACTAATCAGTACTTGAGGCTTGCGCGAGCAAGCGTCAGAGTGGACGAGGGCGCGCTCTGGAGCGAGGCGTGGACGGCAGCGACAAGTCAATGCATTCACCCGATACCACACGAGCGATAGACGCGAAACAGTAGCTCACATATTTGATTTTGCACGGTCCAATATAGTCTCCGAATGAACAGCCATGGGAGAATGGACAATTCTCGAGCGTCTCCTGGAGGCGGCTGTCCAGCAGCACTCTACTATGATCGGCAGGTGAGGATAAAAGGTGGAAATGTTTATTGATTGCTTGCTACATTTAATATATATATATATATATGTCATTATGCAGTGAACCCGCTAAATAGGCGCGAGCGAGTGGCCATTGGAGCTTAATCTGTCCATAGCAGAGGACATGGAGGTGTTAGAATAATTGGTTACATATTTTTGCTGGACACCAAAGCTGTTCGTGCAATTTGTGAGATTGTTGTTTCATATGTAAGATATTTTTGAGACTACTTCTACTCGCATGCGCCTGTGGCGAGAGTTTCAGCACTGGACAGCTCCCCGCTCGGCGCTTCAGTTAAAGGCTCAAAGTGTGTCTTATCCCCTTCCCTCCCTCCCCCCATTGTTTTTATTGACTTTCCCAAATGGTCTATGACTGGAACACACACTGTACACTAAATAATATTTGTTTGTTTACGTTTAGGATCCTACTGACAGTAGTGGTGATCTTCCGGATTCTAATCGTGGCGATAGTTGGGGAGACCGTTTACGACGACGAGCAGTCCATGTTCGTGTGTAACACCTTACAGCCGGGCTGTAACCAAGCGTGTTACGACAAAGCGTTCCCTATATCTCACATCAGATACTGGGTGTTCCAGATCATCATGGTGTGCACTCCGAGTCTTTGCTTCATCACATACTCGGTGCATCAGTCCGCCAAACAGAAGGAGCGGAGATACTCCACAGTCTACCTCTCCCTAGATAGAGATCCTGAATCGATGAAACGAGACAACAGCAAAAAGATCAAAAACACCCTCGTGAACGGAGTACTTCAGAACACGGAAAATTCCACCAAAGAGTCCGAGCCCGACTGTTTGGAAGTGAAAGAGATCCCTAGTTCTGCTATGAGAACTACCAAATCTAAAATGAGAAGGCAAGAGGGCATCTCGCGCTTTTACATCATTCAGGTGGTTTTTAGGAACGCGCTGGAGATCGGCTTCTTGGTGGGTCAGTATTTCTTGTACGGATTCAACGTGCCCGCGGTGTACGAGTGCGACCGGTACCCTTGCATCAAAGACGTCGAGTGCTACGTTTCGAGACCCACGGAGAAAACCGTGTTCCTCGTCTTCATGTTCGCGGTCAGTGGGCTTTGCGTAGTGCTCAACCTAGCCGAACTCAATCACCTGGGCTGGAGGAAAATTAAAACGGCGGTGAGGGGGGTGCAGGCCAGGAGGAAGTCCATATATGAGATCAGAAACAAGGACTTGCCGCGGATGAGTATGCCGAATTTCGGCCGCACCCAGTCAAGTGACTCCGCTTACGTCTAACACTCCCATCGTATAGATTCATTCGATTATATACAGAAGAAAAGTTACGTTATGAACTGTTCATCTCACACTGTTTCATGGTGGGTTAGATGGATTTTATTTGTCTGTTGTGGACAACAGAACAAACTGACCAAACGTTTGTTTCTTATCAGTTACTGAAGAGCACTGATGCAACTTTTTAGCATTGTTTATATTTTTATTGGTCCGGACGGAAAGCTTACAATATGTTTTATTTGTCCACACGATCAGATGAACCCGAATATGTTTTGCACTAAATATAAATTTGAAGGAGCCAAACGAACCCGATTTGTGCTGTGTAGTTTTATATATAAATAGCCTATATACACAGACAGTATATAGCCTATATGTAGGGTACAACGGGGCATTCTTCTGGTCACAAAATGTATCAAGATCGGAAAAAAAAAAAAAAAAATATATATATATATATATATATATATATATATATATATATATATAGGCTATATTTATTTTTATTGAATATCAATGGAGCAACATCATTTGTGTGAAAAAAATAAGAATGGAAGGATGTTTTGATTAAAATTCAGTTTTTAAAAAATGTGGTGTGGGAGCCTTTTACCCCACACACTTCAGGTAATAGTCCCACAGACTTGAGGTAAGAGTCCCACATACTTGAGGTAAAAGTCCCACACACATGGGGTAAAAGTCCCAAAGACTTGGGGTAAAAGTCCCAGAGACTTGGGGTAAAAGTCCCACACACTTGGGGTAAAAGTCCCAGAGACTTGGGGTAAAAGTCCCACACACTTGGGGTAAAAGTCCCAGAGACTTGAGGTAAAAGTCCCACACACTTGGAGGTAAAAGGACTCTAGGGGGTTTAAAGTGATATTGTGTATATATAGTTGCAAGAGTTAGCCTAAAATACACAATTTGTAAACTAAAGCTAATAATTTTGAGACAGCAAGATTACTTTTTGTGTAACAAATTAAGACCACTTCAGAAAAGGGTGCACGATTTCCTGCTCATTTTAAACACATTTGGCATTTTATAACATCAAGTATTCTAAACAAATTTGTCTCGATTGGACAGTTCATAAAAAAACTTTATATTTAATGACCTTGAATAAAACTGAAAATGATAAATAAGTATTTTGTCTCAAAATAAATGTGTTAATTTCAGGGATTGTCATTAGCCCCATAAATTTGCAACATTTAAAAAATATATATAAAATAAGATCAAATTGCCTCAAAATCAACCTTTAGACACCACACGCAAAGATCTCATGGATCAGTACATTTTTTTGCAGTGCATACTGCACAGTGACAAAAAGATGTTTAGGAAAGTGCTGTGGTAGTTTGTGGTGCTGGGAGTGTTGGGAGAAAATTAAATCAAAGGAGCCTTTTACCCCGTTGTACCATATATTTATAGCATTCCTGTATATAGATATTCTCATCTCAAAAATACTCTGGTTCTAGATAGTAGCACATACAATAGTTTCAGTTTACTCACAAATAGTTAGAGCGCAGTTTATAAATGTTTATCCATACTAAATGAATCATATCTCTCTGTTAGCTTAGATCAAATAGTTCGCATCTTTAATAATTTGGTTGCCTGTGCTTGCACCACTGACCTTAACGTAAGTTATCGTTCCATTGCATTTAAACTGACTTGCAGATCATGAGCCAGTGAATTGGCCAATGCTGCATAATGCTTAACTGTCTATCTTTTTCATTTGTTTTGTTTGTTTGTTTGTTTGTTTGTTTTTGACACCAAAGCGCCCATTGCTTTCATTTGTGGGAAACTGATCTCTTGCTTTTATGTATTCAAGTGCCATATATGTACATAGATATATAAATATTATAGTATATTGTAATACTTATTGTGAGAAATGAATTCCATGAACTCTTTGCATGGACTGCTCCAAAGGACGTCCTATACTGTATCCCTTTAATGTGAGATGTTGGGGAATGGAAGAGTGAGCATACATCCTTACATATTTTGCATTCATGAAAAGTATGATAAGGCATTTAAAGCACAGTTGAGTTAAAAAGTGAATAAGGGGTTGAGATTCATTTCCCCTGGTGCTTCTATTTCTAATAAAAAAAAAGTGTTGTTAGCAGATTATTTGAGATGAAATGAAAAAAAAAAAACGAATTAAAAAATAAATGATGGAATTCATGATAACCACAGATGTGTGATTTGCATTGCTTTATGGTACTTTTCACCATCCTTATTTGAAAAGTCCTCTACTAGTATGGTATGGCAGGTAATTTTGGTAGAATTCATAAAATTTGAAACCATTTTCCTGTGGGATTGCTCTCACAATGCAATGTCTCCTTCATCTTCCTCCATGAATCAACGCTCTGCAGTTGGTTAAAATGCTTGCATGTAGTTTTTTGAGCAGTTCAGCATCACAGTGCTTAAATTTGATCCCGGTGCCTTAGTTCTACCTGTCCAGCTTTAGTTGTGCTGACACAATGACAGCAGCTTCCTAGTGTACAGCATCACAGAGTTCGGGTCCCTGCAGATGCCACGATGGCCCTTGAGCCAAGGTCAGAGAGAAAGTGCTGAACACTGCAGCTGGTGGCCTCAACCCGGGATTTCTCTCTGCTGACAGACTGTGAGAAGCCTGAGACTCGCAAGAGTGCCAAGATGACTCTTCAGCTTAGATCAATTTGGAATTCACCCGGGACCTGCGATACCTATTTGACAACACAAACAGCGCAGGCCCAACTTGACAGGACATCAGTGGAAGCTATTTCTGTGTGCTTGTGTATGTCTTGTGCAACTTCAGTCCCTCTCCTCTTTTGTAGACACTCTGATTAGTTCCTTCTTTTCACTCTCCAAGTCATAGTTTCATGTACTTGAAGGGAAATCAATTCAGTTGTATG